>NC_141687.1:1539737445-1540337445 GCF_964263255.1 Lissotriton vulgaris | reverse complement strand
ATTATTTCCTCAAAAGTAGCCAGTGTACTTGAGAACTGTTTTGGTAACACGAACCACTACTGATCAAAATTAGTACATTTTGAATGGTCTAGTATTTTACTTTGGCACATTCTGATGGGGTTGACCATTGAGTCTAGACAAGTCCCTCCCTGGTGGTGAGCCATCAAGCATGTATAGAAACGATACACCCAACAGAGCTGAGAGCTAAAAATCAGCCACTAACAACACTACCAGCTAAACATCTGTCCCAAACAACACATCTTCAGGAGCCGATGTTCCCTTCTGGAAATCTAGGATGTGTGGCTTTTTGAATCGGTGGTAGTTGAGCAAGATCACTCAAGAACACGAGGCCTTGTCTTTCCTTGATGCTTACAAGGTGAGGCAAACTTACTACAAGGGCAGAGGCAACGTCATCGGGCATCAGAATAGCAATCTTGTTTCCTCATCCACTCATCTCTCTTGCTTTTTGTTAAATGAAAAGATATTGAAACATATTCACTTGCAAAAATACAATCTATCTTGAAATACCTAAACTACAAAATACTGCGCTCTATTAAGATTCCTGGGAATGTGATCTCAGTCTCTGAGCAAGGATATACATTGAAAGAGAATTTTCAAGATGCTGCATAGTAAGACAGCATACACATAGTTATTGGATGGGAAAGACTAACAAATAGAATGCGCAGTGGCAAAGAGATTTCACCCTGGAAGGAATGGTTCATTCTACGGAAGAGGACATAATCTGACAGAAAGAATGGTGAGAAAGTACAATATAATAAAGGGTACATTGTTAGCCATAGGGTACACTGTGAGTGAGGGCAAAGTATTATATCTATGCTTTAAACTAATGGCCTGATTTAGATCATGGTGGATGGGTTACTCCATCACAACGGTGACGGATATCCAGTCCTCCGTGATATAAATCCCATTGTATCCTATAGGATTTGCATTTTGGCGGAAGGGATATCCGTCACCGTTGTTATGGAGTAACCCGTCCACCAAAATCTAAAGCAGGCCCTAAGTTTCCTTTCACTCAATGGGGTCCAGAGAAACTGCCAAAGCAAGGGTCCAATTTGTTAATCCAGCTATTACTGTACTGTAGGTACTCTACAGTAAGTGTCAGGGCAATTTTGGATATTTATGTAATGAAAATGTGCTGTTTCTTGAAAAAAGGAAAGCTTTGTCTGTCACTGATTACCTGCTTTTCCCACCCCAGTTGTTTGCCACTCTTGGGAAAGGATTGGCTTTTTTGTACGTATGAATCTCTGGCTGGTAGGAATTTTGTAGATCCTTGCAAATTCCACAACTTTACCTTACATAAATTTGAGGAAAGGGTGTGACTTTTGGCAAAGTTTGAAGTTTGCAGGGCATTATGGAAAAAAAACTAGTATCATCCACAACAGTCAATCCTCCCTCAACTCCTTTTGGTGTTTAGTTTTCAGACATTTCTGGCTTTGATAAGTTTTCCCGGGTGGTCGCTGAGGCCAAGCCCAAAACCCTTAGCTACCCACATTACCAAAAGAGTTGTTTTTCATACAAAAAATCTAATATTTTCATGTTACGGTTTGGGGTTCTTTCCTGTCATGGACGATAGACCCACCCACTCAAATTGGGTATGCCACTTTTTAAGAGAAGTGTAAAACACTCAATAGTGGAACATTTGTTATTATCAATTAGATTTCTCTCAATTTTGCTCCCAAATTTTAGCCTGTGTACAAGAAAGAACACATTTCACAAAATTCCATTTGAATCATAGGATAGTGTTGGTATCCAAAAATTCAGAGGTGTACACCTACCCACTATTCCTAAAGTTGGTGCCTTGTGCACATTACAAATTGCATAGGTTTCTCTCATACCCATTTTCATTCCTTAGATGTTACCATATAAATTGAGCCTTTTGAAAAATCATTACAAGCTGAAGCTCAGTTTAAACAACACAGTAACCCATTCCAGTTTTCCAAAGAAACATACTATCATCATTAATGAAAAATAGGGTTTTGTTTTGTGTCAGCAATCTCATTAGTAGAAAAAAACAGAAAAGGAGGGTCTAAGATAAGCACTGGGAAGACGAGAAGCACAGACCAATGTATGTAGAGATCAGAGAGAAAATGGAGCATAGATGTGAAAGTGGTAGCACAACAAAGTAGGATAAAGCAGTGTGATAGGAGAAGCAGGAGGTCGTTTCAAGTGGAGAAGAACAAGTAGGTCAATTGATTTGGAAGGGCACAGTAGACTGGATAAGGGCATCATACGTTAAGAGAGAAAGAACACAGATTGAACACAAGAAACTAGTTTAAAAGGTTGTGTTTTATTTCTTTTTGGGAATATCTAAAGTGATGGAGAGAGGGTTCCAAAGGGAGTGTGGGCTGCTTCAGAGAATGATCACGTCACGGCGCGGTGAGATCTCAATAGATTGGTTCGAGCTTTAGTTTGTGTAGGCTACTTACACTTTTGGTGCCCCTGAGAGATTTGAATTGAAGAGAAAACATATTCTGGGTGATGCAAACCAGCTTGAATTGTATTCAGGTTTAAAGGAAGAGTCACGGTCGAGAGATGGGGTCAGATTTTCTAGCTCTTGTAATCACCCTGTTAGCTGAATAAAGAATGTCTTCAATTGGATCTAAAGAGGCTATAGGAATATCTGTTAGGATGACACTTTCATATTCAGTCCAGAATAGTGTCAGAGCCTGTAATGCTGTACACATTTCCTTTCGACGCAGGCAATGGAAGGTAGCTTTTGTAGATTTTGCTGTGCTGCATGTTTCTAAAATATAAAGCTCACACAAATGTACTTTAAGTGTTGCGTCAGCTGATTTGTTACAGTACAAAGGCTGCACAATAAGCATGGTTGTGAGAATGCCACGCATTGGAATGGATTACTCACCAGATGTGAATATCTGAAAGCGTTCTGAGCACATCCTCAAATTGGCTCAGTGATGTATGTGAGTGTTGTGAACACCCTGGCAGTTTCCATTTAAGTTCTTCTATTTTAATAATTTAGCATTATCAGGCTGTTCTATTTTTACTCCGTGCCCATCTTCAGACTCTCATATCTTTCATAGGAAGTATGTCGTTTTCAAGAAATGCATAAAGATGGTATTATCATATCTCCTTAATGTCTAAGGTGACTTATTATCATGCCCCCTTTGTATAGCAGGCATTCTATAATTTCCTCCTACGGTTTGAGCTGACATCTTTCATTTGTTTTACTTATAGGTGCAAAATGTGAATCTGGATGAAACATTTGTCACCGTGATTGTTTATTCTTGTTGGTGCTTTAGTATCTGCCAGTACTGCATTTATTTTTATAACATAAAAAAATCAGCAATCAGATTCTCTAAAAAACCCAGGTATCTGACTATAATTGGAGAGGGACTCTCCACTATTAGAGCAGTGTAATTTTGATCCCATTCTAAGATACCATAGGAGCGTGTCATAATCATGAGCAGTCAGCACTAATATTTTGTGTGATTAACGCTACTAAAAGACGTTGGAGTAACGCATTTGTAAAGGGCTACATATGTAACAGATACAATATTATAAACTGTGGGGCTTGTTTGCAAGCCCCTTGTACCGCAGATGTGTCACTTTTTTTGACGCACCAGCGGCGCAGTGTCCTGGCCAATATTTACAAGGCCACGCAAAGCCGCCATGCGTCGCTTTTTATGGCCTTGTAAATGCGTCTCCTTTTCACGCAACACCCATAGATTCTGCCACATTTCTAGATTTCGTAAACCTGGAAATGCGTCATAGTGCTACACCTCCCATGGGGGGGAGGCGTAAGGAGGGGCAAAGAGGAAAAATACTTTTATTTCTTCTTGTTTTTCCTCTTTCTAAATGTGCTGTATAGAAAGAAGAAAACTCCATCAGCACGTTGTAGATGTGATGCATCCCTGCCCTTTAAAAATGATACAGCTCGGGGCATGGCTTAGCGCCCGGCGTGGACGGCAGCTCCGATGTGAGCGCTCCGTGCCGACCGGAAGTTTCACACTCTTTCGCCTGCTGCTGACTCCTTCTGGGAGAGGAACATCCGACCGGATTATGAGGAGAGTGCCGTGGCACTAATTCGAGGCATCTTTTGGTCTTCTTCACCGTCTTTCCGACGACACGTCAAACAGCCGCGGCTCCCTGACGGCCGCGGCCGCCATCTTGTCTATGCCTCGCGAGTCTCACGCGCTGCCTGCTCCTCGTCATGCCAGCCTCCTGCGCTGCCCCGGAGCTCCGACGCTGCTCTTGGTGAGCTAATTTCTTTTTATGTCTACGCTGCTGTTACTCCTGGCATATTTCCTTCAGCTTTTGCGAGTGTTAGTCTCGAACATCGCGATTTTGGCGGCCATTTCACTTCCAGTGAGCATTCCCCTCATATAGCTCACCTGTGGATATAATTGGCGTCTCCTCACTGCCAAAGCTAATTTTCTTCCTCTGCATTCTCTCATTTTTGGATTTTTTTTTCATGACTAAAGCCAGTTAGGCTGCCTGCATATTCTCTTCATTGCGCATTCACTTCAAGCTGCCCTTAACTATCACAATGTTGTGACTTTCTAATTGGATACTTCCTTCTCCACAAATGCCAACTTGTTGCTTTTCACCTTCATGAGCATTTTGCGCTCCACCTTCATGCAAGAGGGCTTCATGACTTAAGTGTTTGGACATTACTTTACAACCCTATGTACATTTTTGACGCTCCCAGGTGACTATGAAAAGGCTTTCTTTGGACTTGTTTGCTCCTATGTGCTTTTGCTGATTGTGTCGCTTTTCCGCCCATATGTTGACTCTCGCAGGCGCGGAATACTCCAGGTGCTAGTTCATCTTTTGTTTTCTCTCTGGAGGTGGCTTTCATCATATGGAGAAAGGTGCAACTGGTCGTTCTTGTAAAACTCCACGACATATCTTTGTCAAAAATTCAAAAGTCTTTTCTGCACTGGCACATTTGGAAGCCTCTCAGGCACTTGCTGCTCAGATGTCGCAGTCCAGCGCGGAGCGTCCTGTTCAACCCTCAGGGAAGGCCACAATGAAACGCCTCAAAAAAGATCCTCCATCACCGACGGGCTCTACTTCAGTTGTATCTATGGAGCTGTTGTTGGAGGAGATACGTGCTCTTCGGCCTTTCATGGAGGAAACCAACTCCAAGTTGCAGGTCTTAACTGATAATTGGTCACAGTTGGATGTAAGAGTGATGACAGCTGAACGCACCATAACTTCTCTCCAGGAGTCCTCCTCCAAGGTGACGCACATGCAATCACAGATCTCTTCTCTCCAGAAGCAGGTTGAAGAACTTGAAAACTGTAATAGACGCAACAACCTCCGAATTTACGGCCTGGCAGAGAATTGTGAGGGGAACGACCCCATTGCCTTCTTCAAATCCTTCTTACCTAAGCTCCTACATTTACCCGAAGGTACTGTGCTTAACATCCAGCGAGCACATAGGCTGGGTCGCATCTCTTCATCCTCTTCTACTTCTTCAAGACCAAGAGGGGTCATCATGTATTTCCTGGAATATACAGATCTTCTTAAAGTTCTTTCAGCAGCCCGTTTTTCTCCTCGCCTCACGTGGTCAGGATCTACCCTCTTCTTCGCGCAGGATTACGCCAAAGCTACAGCCAGCCGCCGTAAAGCTTTCTTGGATATGCGACCGGAGCTCCGCTCCATTGGCGCCAGATACGGCCTTTTTCATCCTTGTCTTTTCAGAGTCACTCATAACAACAAAACGACAACCTATGAGGATCCTGTTCACCTTCAGAGCTTCCTAAACTCCTGTCAAACATCCGATATGGACCTCTCCGGCTCCTCATCAGTTTTCCCTCCATGACTTTCATGAGTTGTTGTTGCTCACTATTTTGTCTTGACAGCTGATGTTAACTCTATCTTTGTTCGCACTTGTTATGCTGATTTCCCCATTCCTATATGATCCTCCTTGTATTTTTGTCTGTTCCCTTATGGTCCTATAACTTACTCCTCTGTTTCCCATTTTTGTTTGGTACCATGTTCTCATTGTTTAGTCTTTCGATGTTTTCCTCCCCTCATGTCTTTTATTTCTCTCTTTTCTCCCACAGGATCCACAGTCTATTGTATGTTTCCTCCCCGGTCTGGTGGTTCGTTTACATCGGTTGTTTTGCCTGTTCCAGTTGGCGCTCCTCCCCCTCAGTTTTTTCTCCTCGTCTTTTCTCCCTCTTGGTCATCCTTCCCCAGTTACACCCTTCGTAATATGTTTTCCTTCCTCCCCTTGCTGTTCGCTATTTCCTTTTTGCCCCTACTCCTGTTTTTTTTCCTAGTTCTCCCTTGTTCTAAGGTGTCTCCTCTTCTTCGTTCTCATCAACTCCTTTGTCTTTACCTTGTTCATATCTTTTTCTTTCTCATTTGCATTTCTCCCCTCTGTTTCCTCATTCAGCTGGTTTTCATTATCACTTCTTTATTCCGCATTTTTCTTCTTTTTTCACACTCCTTCCTTTCTTTTTTCTTTCTCCTTTTTTCTTCTGATCTTTTGCTTATTGCTTTTCATTCCCTCTGGACCTTGCTCTTTTTTCTCCTAAATCTTTTCTCTTCATTTTGTCTCAAACTCCCATTGCTTGTTTGGCTAACTCACCTGTATTTTCTCCTCACTAGCCCTAGCTCTCTTGTCACATTCTTTATTTTAGTCTTTCCAACGTATTCTTCTCTCCTTTGCTTCTTTTTTCCTCTGTACTCTTACTTCGCTTCTTTTCTTCTTGATATTTTCTCTCCATTTTTTAATTATGTCGTTAAAAATAGTTACATGGAATGTTAAGGGCATAAATTCTCCAATCAAACAACAGAGAATTTTATCGCACCTTGCTCGTTTAAATGTTGACGTTGCCTTCCTACAAGAAACTCATTTGTCTGCTGACGAATCTATTAAATTGAAAAGAGGTTGGGTGGGTGATGTTTACTACTCTCAGGGGGATGGTAAACGTAATGGAGTAGCTATTTTATGTCACAAAAATGTGTCTCATTCGTTGCTTGCTCAGGAATCAAATGATGGCGGTCGCTGGGCATATGTTAAACTGTCTATTAAGAATGTTCCAATTTCCTTTTTAAATGTTTATGCCCCCACTGCTGGTGATCCCACTTTTTGGCATACATTTTCCCATCATATCACCAGACTCATTGATGACAACTTTATCCTTGCGGGAGATTGTAATCAGCCCCTTGACCCATTTCTGGATAGACATTCTAAGGCTCATTTTGTCCCGACTAAGTCTCATAAACTCTTTTCCCAAGCTATCTCCCAACATAAGCTCACTGATGACTGGCGCCTGTGTAATCCAGAGGGGCAAGAATTCACTTTTTATTCTCCTTGTCATCATTCCCAATCCGGGATTGACTACATTTTTGTCACTCATAACATTGCTCAAAACCTTGCCCATGCCGAGATTGGTCCGATTTTACTCTCGGATCATGCCCACACTTTAGCTCAGCTTGACATTCTTCCTAAATCTGCTGGACCCAAACGATGGCGCTTTAATAATGCCCTTCTCTTGGATCCCAAGTTCACTGCTTCTTTCACTGAATTTTCAGATGATTTTTTTTTGCTTAATGATACCCCCTCCATACCCAAGCACACCATTTGGGTTACTTTCAAGGCTGCGGCGAGAGATTTTATAATTGGCTTTGTGGCGAAGAAACAGAGAAATGCTCGTAATTTCACAGCTGCTCTCCTCCTTGATATTAAGAAATTGGAGCACTCTTATTTCACTTCCCATTCGGGAGACAGTTTAACAGCCCTGATTAATGCTAAAATGAAATTTAACAAGCAGTCCACGGACAATGCGTCTCAATATTTACTGAAATCGTCTGCAAAGTTCTATGGGGGCAAAAATAAGGCTAGGAAGATTTTAGCTAACTATCTGAAAGTAAAGCATAACAAATTAAATATTGAATCAATCTATGATACACACTCTGTTCTCAAACATAAGGATGCGGACATCCTTTCTGAATTTTCTACTTTTTACAAAACCTTATACTCCTCCGAAACCCAACCCTCTTTCTGTGTCCTTAGACCGCTTTTTCTCTAACATACAGAAACCAGCTCACTTCCCTCTTGATCTTTCTCACTTAGAGCTTAATATCTCTCAACAAGAGTTACTTACAGCACTTCAGAATCTCAAAAAAGATAAGGCCCCCGGGCCGGATGGCTTTACTGTTGAATTTTTTCTTCACTTTTCGAAACTTCTCATCCCAAAATTACATTCCCTCATTGACACTTTCCTCACTTTAGGTGCCTCCTCAGGTTCTTTTTCTGACGCACACATCTGTCTGATACCCAAGGAAGGGAAGGACGCTCAATATTGTAAAAATTACAGGCCAATCTCTTTGGTTAATATTGATTATAAAATATTTGCAAAGTCTCTTCCAGCACGTCTTGACCTTCTTCTCCCGGACCTTCTGGGTGAGGAACAATCAGGCTTTGTCAAGGGTCGTTTCATCACTGACAACACTAGACTTTTATTTAATGTCCTATCTAAGTCTCGTCATCTATCCCACTCTCTTGCGGCCATTGCCTTGGATGCTGAGAAAGCATTTGATAGGGTTGAATGGACCTATCTTTTTCGCACCCTCCAATGGTTTGGTTTTGGTCACAAATTCATTTCTTTAATTTCCTTACTTTACTCTAATCCGCGTGCTGCAGTTTGTGCTAATGGCCAAGTCTCTCCCTTTTTTGATTTGGAAAGAGGTGTCCGTCAAGGCTGCCCCTTATCTCCTTTTCTTTTTAATTTAGCCTTAGAACCCTTTTTATCTAAACTCCGTCAAAACCCTAATACTCAGGGCTTTCAAACATCAGATTCCCAAGTTAAATTGGCTGCTTACGCTGACGACATCCTCCTTTTTATTTCTAAACCCACTGATTCAGTTCCCGCCTTCCTTGCTGAAGTGAATGATTATTCCCAAATATCGGGTTATAAACTTAATAATGATAAGTGTGAGATCCTACCCTTGACAAAATTCACATTTAAACCTGACTTTGCTGCCTCTAACTTTACATGGAACTCTTCCCATATTAAATACCTTGGTTTACATGTTACTCCTACTATCCCAGATACTGTTTCCCTTTGTTTGTCCAAATGCACTCAAACATTGGTTGATTTGATGTCCAGATGGCATCCTCTTTACTTATCCTGGTGGGGCCGTCTTGATACCATTAAAATTATGTTGTCTCCCATAGTCCTCTATACTATTTCTAATATTCCGGTATCCATTCCTTCTAAATTTTTAAAAAAGATTAACTCCATTCTGATGTCCTTTCTTTGGAATAAGAAAAGACCTAGAATGTCCCTTGCCCGATTGATCCGACCTAAGGCGGAGGGCAGAGTCAATTTCCCAGATTTCCCTGCTTACCATAAGGCGTTCTTATTACGACAAGCTTCCTTCTGGTTGCAAGACCCTAGTACTCCCTGTCCTTTATGGGCTAAATTTGAGCGCCTTCTTCTCTCTCCTTTCTCTTTCGCTGAGTATCTCTCTTTCTCCCGTAAACCCTCTTCCATTTCTACTCCAATTCACAAATTCACCACTAAGCTGCTCTTATCTTCTTCTCAATCCCCCCCCCCCACGACTATTGCTGATTTTCTTTCTTCTACCATTTGGCATAATACCTCCCTACTTATCCGTAACAAACCCTTCTTTTGGGAAGCATGGCGCCACAGGGGGCTGATATGGATTTCTCAACTCTTTTCTCATTCTTCTTTCTTACCTTTTACCATTCTTCACTCCCTTTATGGATTACCTGCCTCCTTTACCCGTAACTATCACTTACTTAGAGAGGCCGTATTGACAACTTACACTCAGCTCTCTCAGCTACATTCCTCTCCTATTTCTCCCACCCCCATCTCCTCGCTCCACTCCTTTTTGCGCAATACCCCTAAATCTTCCTCCATTTACAAGTACCTTCATGCTACTGACTCTGTTAGGCCCAAATCTAAAGTAGAGGAATGCTGGGAACATGATCTCTCCACATCCTGGCCAATTTCGCTATGGGACAAGATATGGAATAAGATCCGCAAATCCTCGAGAGCGGCAACTTTAACACAGTCCCTGTTCTTTATTTATAATAGACTTCTTTATACACCCTTTGACCTCCATAAGCGCTTCCCAAACACTTCTCATACATGCTGGCCCTGCTCATCCCCACAAACAAATTTGTTTCACATGTTATTCTTGTGTACATCTGTTCATGACTTTTGGTTACAGGTTTGGGCTCAAATCAATGTGATTTTTCATACATGTATTCCTTTTTCTCATACTAACATTTTTTTGGGGCAGCCTTTCCCCTTGTTGGAACAATGTTGAACTTAAACCTCAGATTATTGATTTATTGTTGGCTGATGCATTCCAACAGATAACGGTGAATTGGAAAGACTCCTCCAATATTTACTTTAAGGTGTGGTGGTTTAACGTATGCCATAACCACAGACTTGATACTGCTTTTGTTTTTCCGGCTCACATGGCTGCAAAACGTATGGACTTATGGCTCCCTATCACGCTTTACTTGGATACCTGTGCTAATCGTTTGTTTCATCCACCGCCTTCGCAACAAGAAGTCCTTAAACCTCCTTAAATGCTCATTACATTCCATTTTTTCTTCATGATATTGTTTTTATACTCCTTTCAGATATTTCCATGCCTTTCTGATTACTGTTTCTCATTCCTTTTCTCTTTTTCTCTTTTTTTTTTTTATTCCATTGTCCAGATTTTTCTTTTATTACTATTTATAACTATTATGCTTGTTCTAGTTATCACAGCTTTCAATATTTTATACTTTTACTGTACTTTGTATTGACACCTTGTTCTTCCTTTGCAATATCAAATAAAATTTTCTTGAACTGAAAAAAAAAAAATGATACAGCTCAGCACTGCAAAATGGCTTGAGGCGCCGCACTGTGTCATTTTGTTGTAAATGAGGCCCGTAGTATTTATGAAATGTGACCAATAGAGGAGTTCGAAGTACTTATTTATTAATACTATAAGGAAAATCTAAGTTCCTGATGTGATTTATTATGAGACTAATAAGTCTAAATGTATGTGAAAATAATGTTTAGAGGTTAATGGGTAACATGAAATATTCACCAGAGAGTATTTTATTAATATTTCTTACTAGCCTTTTGCATTACTCATGTGTTATACATTTACAATTGTGCATGTATTTGTAACCCAGTGCACTGTTAAGTTGACTTAATTTTTAGGTCAGTGTATAATTTGAGTGCATGTTTACGTTGCAGTTAACATTTGATTTGCGTTTAATCTTCAATGTGGAATGTTTTCGTTCAAATTTTGTTTCCCCTGCAGGTGCGGACAAAGCCTCATTAGTTAGCATAGAAGGGTTTCGTTTTAATTAGATAGCAAGGTATGAGAAGACAAAGTTTGGCAAGGAGAAGTGCGTTAATGAGCAAAGAGTTGAGTTCCCATGGAGGAGGAGAAGAATGACCAAGGACAAATTAAGTTGCAACTAATCAATGTGGGATAGGTGGTGAACGTATCCAATTTGCGCCAGAATCATGGAAAAGTACCGGGCAAAGTCAAATGGGATTTTCTACCTTGAATGCAACTAAGAGCTTATGCTGTAACTTAGTGAAATACAAGACGTGCGCCGGCATAGGAAACAAGGAGCTGGCTACTCGCAATCCAGAGATGGGTGTGCTTCGTGCAATGTAGAATGTGATTGAAGTACCAACACGCTAGCAAAAGGCAGCCACGCCGAAGTAAACAGCATCCTAATTCACCGAATTTTGACCAACATAGAGCACCACGCTGGAAACACTGCACCACAGCACACTAATTGCTGTTGAGTGACCGAATGAACAATAAACTGCGCTATCCTAAGTCTGAGAGACTCCTTGTATCCCCGTGAATAAGACACAGCAGTGTTGGGAGGAATAAAAGACAACAGTGAAAGCCACTTCCAGTCCACGTCCTGAGGAGAACCCTTTAGTAAACTTGGGGTTCGAAACACGTTGATTCTGTGCTGGAGCAAGAATCCTAATGGGTGTAACAGGGAATGAAGTATAGGATGCATTCCCCCCTGAAAACTTGACCCTTTGTAAAAATAGTTTCCAGCACAGTAAACAAGCAGGCCTGTGTAATTTACTCATTGTCTGCTTGTTTGTATATATCACATAAGGACTGGTGCCCCATAAACGAAGTAATTGGAGGCATTCCACTTTTTATTTGGTGTCCATACCAAAGTTTTTCATTGACTGTATGTATTATGCCTTTTTGATTTTTGTGAATGTTTATGTATTTATGGTGAAAATTCTTGACAGTAGTGTTTTGTTTCGGATATAATGAAATGTTATGAAAAGAATACATGTAAATAAGTAAAAGTGATCAAATGAAAACTTTGCCCGCTTAGGATTTCTTGGCTAGGTGTGGTACAAGATTGTCAAAAGAACCTATCTGGCCACTTTGTTGTTTAGTACATTAGAGTGGTCTAGGCCAGGTAGTGATAGGACCCAAGCCTCTTTTGGTTTCACTGTAACTTAGTGAGGGTCAGGAGAGACATCTCAGCACTTTGCAGGGTGCAGACCTATGCTCCTGCTTTATGTGGCTTTATACTACCTGACCTTGGAGTGCCTTCTACTGAAGACTTTCACAGCTGACACCTTTCTCTTATATTCCCAATCTCTGACCCTTTTACTTGAGGTGGTCCTGTTAAGGCAGTGTTCGGTAGATAAGGCTAACTAATGCCTACTTTGAAAATCAAATGATGTAATCCAATTCTCTGTTCTTTTTCCTCATTGCTGATAATAATATAATTGAACTAGTCATACTCTTTCTGTTGTATAGGGTAAATCTCTTTAGGAGGTTTGCACACATTTTATGTGTTCTGTATTTCTATACCATTATGCTAAGATTGATTTATGTAAACCTACTTTTTAACTTATAATGAAATCTTACAAATCTCATATTCAGTTGTGGACTGGATTATTGAGTGACCAAATTGGTTAATGTATATTGCAATTATATATTGTGATTGAGTTCTTCCTATTACCTCTCATACAGCATTAAAGACCATCTGGTTTAGGCTAAATGTATAAAATGGGCCCAAGCTTTCTCACTGTCACATAAGACGTCACGCTGGTCTGTAACACCAGCCCACCTCAGTCAGAAGCGACACTGAGCACAGCAGCAAGAAGAAATGGTTTTCAGCCTGCGGCTGTTTATTTTCCAACCCCAATCAAGCTATGATCGGGAATAGCTGACATACTGTTTCATAACAAAAACACAGGTATGCTGTGTGATCCATCTTGAGAAACTCAAATACAAAATTGATATTTACTGCTTTCGCTGTAGCTAGAGTACCACTTAGAAACAGCTCAGGCAGGGCCGGACTGACTACCGGGCAGTTTGGAATGCTGCCGAGCTGGGGGCTGATTTTGTTCATGGAGACCTGCGTGTGCTTCGAAATAATTAATGCAAAACAAATTTTGTTTAGCACACGCAGGTCTCTATGAACGAAATCATCACCCAGCTCAGAAGCATTCCAAACTGCCTGGTAGTCAGTCCGGCCCTGAGCTCAGGGTGTTAGGACACTAATAACTCAATAAACATGTTGGAAAGTTCTTGCTGTATTCTCTTATCATGATAAGTCTAGGCCTATTTCTTTTTTTTTGTATTCTATGTCGGTACCGTTAATATATTATGCACTAGGTTTACATTTTAAAATCATTTTAAAATATATGTCCAATTTCTTACTACTGTTTAGAGTATGTTATTAATTTACGAAAGAGGGTTTGGAGTTCCACTGTGTCCTTAAACTCTACTTGTTGAACTGATGGTAACCAATAAACACTTCCTGTGCTTTATTTCTCTGTGGGTTGTATATGGGTAGCGGTCGAATGGGATCTCTAAGTTGTATTGGGGGCTTGACAAAGTCCTTGTGCCAGAGAGTTAGAAATCTAATCCATGCAGCTCTGGAGAGAGGAGGGCAGATTGTATCATCTGATTCCCTAGGCAGGCCCGGATTATCTGAATCCTTAAGTAGTTTTTGATGGATCCCTAAAAAAAACATTATTACTGATATGCAAGAGACTTCTGATGTAATATTGGTTACCTCCTTCAGAATAAATAGGAAACTCCTGTTTTCTATAGGTTTGTCAAACCTGACACTTACTCAAGGGTGGAGTTTGATGCTGTAAAAACTGACATTGAGCATTGACACCCACAGCAGTACCAATCATTTTGTACCTTGGTGGTCCCTTTGACCGACCAAAATTAGTTTGTGGCCAGTCATCACATACCTATCACAATGTTAGACTTAGCCCCCTAAGCAATGACAGGGCCACACAACCTGTATTGACCAGGTTTACACCATATCCTACTTCAACAAATTTGCATCCTAAAGATACAGTATGATTAATTATTTGTAGCTTGTATACTCAACGTTGACAATACGTACTTCAAACAACAGTAGGCATAGCAGCTCTCATTGGACATACATCACAAGCACATGTTGCCATTCATGCACTCAGACCACAGGCTATTAATGCTATTTTGGGCATTATGCACACAATATGCACATAAATGGCAACAAAACTGCATTTTGGATTGCTTGCAAGACCCATTAGTTAGAATTGGACCATCCTCACACAAGACCCCACAACCAGCATGGAATCTTGACTATGTGTCTTCCCCTTGGAATGGTGCACTTATAGAGGAGTGCAACAGCTGAGGAAGTATATTTGCATATATTTACACTACCCTCTTTGATGGTATTGCCGAATATATTTCATAACAAGTATAACATGAGCACAAGACTGCACCAGCTGTTGATTTACAGATGCAAGTAATGGGATATTTTGAAAACATTTCCACAATCATCCTGAGTTATATTTGCAGAGATACTACTGCCTTCACAATATTCAAGAGAATGGAAGTCATTCCTGTTCAGGATCAAGAATGGGATTTACCAATGGTAATTTCGAAAACATACATTTGTAGGATGTAGAGATGCTTTGGGATCACAAGACATTAAACTATATCTCAAAACTAAAATGAGATTAAGGGTTCTGGTAAGGGAAAAGAAGCAGAAGGCGACATAGGAAAAAGAATTGGTTCTAGTCAGGAGTCTGGCCGGGGTGGTTACATTTTTGAGAGACCGTAATAAAATTAAAGAGCCAGATCGGTATCAGGATATTGATAGCAATTCTTTTCAGGACTCTAACAGTGAAAGGGCAGACAGGATGGAACGGACTGAGAACAGCCAAAAAGGAGGAGTATGTCAAGCAGCAAAGTAAATCAAGACGTGAACCTGAGGTAAGTATAAAGAATGAAAAGAAAGGCC
Organism: Lissotriton vulgaris; assembly: GCF_964263255.1. Taxonomy (NCBI): domain Eukaryota; kingdom Metazoa; phylum Chordata; class Amphibia; order Caudata; family Salamandridae; genus Lissotriton; species Lissotriton vulgaris. The sequence continues at coordinate 1,540,322,156 of NC_141687.1, read as the reverse complement.
CCAACTAGAACTAAAAAGTAAATTTCGTAGCACAATCATCCCCATCTCTATCCCTCTAAGCTTACAGTCATATTCCAATCCTGTACCTTTTTCTTTTAAACACCAGAGGAGTAATGGAGCTGGACTGAGGAGAAGGTTATCCTCTGTCCAGGCACTCCATCACAGCTTGAGACGGATCTTCCCTTGATGTCAACATCATGCTGTAAGCCGAGATCCAACTCATCATCACCTTCAAAACAGAAACCGTTCGTGATCCGGCTGACACAGGAGATCGATGGCAATGTCCTTCCAAAAGCAGGATTGGAGTAGTCAAATACTGATTGATGGGCAAATAGTGTAGGGAACTGGGGTAAGCTCTGTCCCCTCAAACTCACCCCGATCATGAACGCGAAACTCTCCTTCTCCTTGGCTTACTGCAACTTTGCTGAGTTTACTCTCCCTCGACTTCCTGGTTGCTACTCAAATGTCTGTGCAACACTGGCGATGAAACCTTAAGCTGTAATTCTGTGTGTGGGCTGAATAATGAGGCACTCATAACATGTAGAAGAGGGGTGGTTACAGAGTCCAGTAATGTCAGACCGTCCCAAATGTCTTCTTTTTACAGGGGGTTCTGTTTGAGTAGATTATTTCCCAAGTTGGGCAAGGTCTTTCATGCTGGGGTACAGTTGGAATATGAGCCTAGTAGCCCTGTTGGCACCTTTTTACACTCTGTCCCGTGACAGATGATTTGGGCTTTAGAAGTATATGGGTGGATATTCTTAAGAACATGTGATAATTATCGCAAAAGTAACTTAACACAACTCTTCTTATCGCAGTCTATCGTGGGAAAATAACGCCATGTTAATGTTGTATTCACAACACAGCGGTACAATGTGATAGGCCCACAATAACGCGTAAATGTCCACGATAAAGTCAACACAGCACCGCAAAAATGAGAAACACGAACGCAAAAAAAGTGGCGATGAGGCCAATGGCAATACAAAAATCAGCAAAAACCAGCAACAGGCCTGCAATTCACACACGTCAGGCTGGAAAAATCAACATAAAAGTAGAAATAAAACAGACAAACGAATGCCAAACAACAGCGAAGCACAATGGATGTTGCCAGAACAAGTACAGAGGTCAACAAGAACCCCACAAGCCCCATGGAGGACCAGCCAGGGACCTTGGGGTCAAGGAAGGACAAGGAGAACAAGAGTAGGAAGAATCGGTTCAGTCCACAGGATAACAGAATCCTGATAACGGAGGTGGTAGAATACCATCAACAACTGTTCGTCACCTCCACTTTCATTGGCAAAAAAATAATGGACTATGGCAGACCATTGTGGACAAGGTGAATTCAGTCGGAGTGCTGAAGAGGGCAATGGAAGAGGTCAAGAGGCGCAGAAATAATGTCAAGCGCAAAACCAAGCTGAAACTCACCAACAACCGGAAGGCAGCAATGCAGACTGGAGGTGGGAGTCCTGCGCCAGAGGAGGAGCTGGAAGAGATGGAGGAAATGGAGTCCACGGTCATCAGTGGAGAGATGTGGCAGGAGTCGAGGGACCGGACACTGCTCAACATGACCAGACACAACTGCACCAGGGTCAGTAACGACCAGGGACTGGGGAGACTGGGGGGACTGGGGGAGATGGGCACAATGGCACACATGTAGAATTAAGTAGAGCTCATCTGCCGACGAACCATGCACCAGCCCACTCCCACCAAGAGACCAATGTACCCAAGTATGCAACAGCTCAGCACCGTAAAAGCACAGAAGTCAAAGGCACACAGCATGAAAGGGCGAAGGGACAGCAAAATCAGAGCTGCAGGGGCGAGGCCCCAGAAATGCAGCACACACACACATAACATGCAGAGCACATCAACATTGACAACAATGTGGTACAAACCGCAACACGTCCACAACAGAACACATGACACAACTGGTGCCGCTTGTGTGTAGCAACTGGCCGATCACATTTGGCATTGCAGGGAAAGGTGAGTTGATAATGTACAAGTACAAACACACATCCATTATGTTGTCAAAATGTCCACTGTCCCGCATCAAATAGGCAGCTCCGGGGGGCGTGGCTTGGATGCCGAGGAGGTAGGCAGCGTGAGCTCGGAGCTCCGTGCCCGATCCCGGAAAATATCCTGAAAATTCATTCGAACCCCGAGATAAAGGACACTATCCGGTACTGGACGATACTGCGGAGGGTCCGGGACCCACGGAGGACGACACCGAGCCTTCCCACAGCAGTATCTCAACTTTGAAAGCTGAACTCAGCCGAGAAGTCGCGGACCCCAAAATGGCGGCGAGGGCATGAGATCATCTGCCCGGAGATCCACTGAAGACCGCTCCCGGACACGCTAGAGGTGTTGGCGGCCGCGTCGCGCCTCTCCCCAGGTGCCGGATGGACTTTGGGCGCGCCCTTGGGCGGTGGTTGAGGGCCGTCTCCTGATTGGGGCGACAACGGTGCGACAGTGACCCGGAGACGAGAACCCCGGACCTCCGGCGCAACTGGCGCTGGCCGGTCCGCGACCACTCGGTGCTTCTTGCTTCTTGGGGGCATTTCTGGGCCTGAGAACCCGGCCGGAAGACGGTGCCCGGCGACGCTCGGAGGGCGACCAAGAACACACTTGAGGACCGCCGCCCATCCCGGCCCAGATGGGGAAGCCGAAGGGGAAGGGAGATGGCGCGACCGACACTGAGGCGGCGGAAGGAGCGGAGAGAGACCAAGCGGCGTTACAGCAGATGCAGGATCGTATCCTGGAAGCCATCGCCACCACAAAGGATGCCCTGCAGCAAGATATAGCTCAGGTGGCGACGGGCTTGGGCCTCCTGAAGGCCGACCACGACAAACTTAAGGACAGGGTGAAATCCGTGGAGGCCACGGTTAAGGACTTAGCCCCGGCCCAGGCAACGGTGAAGGCCCAGATGGCCGACGTGATGGACCGTCTGAAGGTGCTGGAAAGGAGGGCCGAGGATGCAGAAAACAGGAACAGGCGCAACAACGTACGCCTAGTGGGCCTGCCGGAGAAAATTGAAGGCGACGACATGGTGGGCTACTTGGATAACTGGCTGCGGACGGAGGTGGCACCAGAAGGTCTGTCCCCCTTCTTCTCCCTGGAGCGAGCACATAGAGTTCCGGCGCGTCCGCCAGCCTTGGGCCTTCCTCCTCGCCCGGTGGTATTCAAGTTGCTCCATTACCGGGACAGAGACTGGCTTTTGCAGAGGGCGAGAGAGGCAGGGCCCTTTCAAGTGGAAAACAACAGAGTCACCATGTTCCCGGACTACACGTTTGAGACTCAGCGACTCCGGGCGAACTTCCTGTCCCTCAAGCGGGAGCTCCGCCAGGAAGGCATCAAGTACTCCCTGTTGTTTCCTGCCAAGCTAAGAGTGGTGGTGGATGAGAAGTCTTTATTCTTCACGACCTCCGCGGACGCATGGGACTGGTGGGACACCTATAAGGCAGGAACGGACGGTGCTAAGGCCAGGGAGGAAGAGGCTAAGGTTGCGAAGCCGATCAGGCAGTCCCAACGGATCAGAAAGAACCGCAGGAGGACCGGGAAACCATCGATGTCGCAGACGGAGGCGGAGAGGCAGGCGGCCCTACAGGCGGTGGTGGACTTATCTAGAACCGCCAGGACTCAGTCTGGGAAGGGTACGGACTCGGAGGACCCGGGCACGGGCTCAGAGACAGGACAATCGGAATTTGGTGGAGCCCGGGGCCCTATTGTGACGCCGCAGACCTCGGGAGAGATACTGGAGGCGTGTTGAACTAGTTTGGCGGAATGGACTCGCTGGTCGGACACCGGGGCGAAGGACCCGCAGCAGTGGCACGATATTGATTGAGGTTTTGGGAAGCTGTAATGTGGGGATTGTGGGGTGGAGCGCGCGGGGCTGATTTGTTGGAGGTCTTATAGCATTGAGCCGCGCCTTACTGGCCCCTAAGGTCATCGCAGTGGGGACTGCGAATATTGCCACCTTTCCTTAAGGGGTGGTCGGGAGTGTTGGTTTGGATGGGGGTACTTCCAGTTGCGGGGGGGCCTGTCCTGGGGGGGTGGGAGTTGAGAGCAGTTGGGGTTGCTCAGGGGGTTGTAGTTGTTGGAGGGGTTTGGCTTCCTGTTTGGAGAGGGTGGGGGGGGAGGCCCGTGGTCGCGGGACTTATGCGAACACTGTTCTTTGCTGTATGGTCCGGTAGTGTAGGGGGGAATGGCTAGTACTGGAGCGTTGAAATGTGTGACCTGGAATGTGCGGGGTATGCAGTCCATGACACGCAGGCATAAGGTTCAGGCGTACCTCAAGCGTAGGGGGGTTCATATAGCGTTTCTGCAGGAGACGCACCTAAATAAGCAGGAAGGGGCGGCTCTACAAAGGCGCTGGAGGGGGCAGTTATTCTACACGACATTTTCAGCATTTGCGAGGGGGGCATTGATTTGGATACGGGCGGGGGTCCCCTTCCAGGTCTCGAAGTCGTCGGTAGACCCAGAGGGCAGGTATGTGGCGGTGGAAGGAAGGCTGAGAGGCAGGATGATATCTCTCTGTAATGTGTATGCTCCTAATGTAGACCTGCCCGCTTTCTTGTCTAACATCTCGGGCAAATTGGCGGGTTATTTGGCAGGGCCGGTCCTCTTGGGGGGGGACTTCAACTCAGTTGAGGATGTGCTACTAGATAGGTCCCATCCCCCGCTACGCGCGTCCCCAGTGCATAGGATCGCCAAGCGTAGATTAGAATGGCAGGAGAGCTGGGCCCTCACGGATGCATGGAGGGCGTTGCACCCCACCACTAGGGACTACTCCTTTCACTCGCACCTGCATGATTTGCATGTGAGGCTGGACGCGTTTCTTTGTTCGGAATGTGTGCTTCCCACGGTGGGAGGGGCGGAATACTTGGCCAGGACGATATCGGATCACAACCCCCTGTTGATGTCTCTGGAATGGATGGTGACTGTTAACTGCGTGCCGACATGGCGCCTGCAACCTGACACCCTGGACGACTTGTTGTTCAGGGAGGCCCTGAGTGAACGTATTGAGAGATACTTTGAGGAGAACAGTGGCTCGGCTTCCACGAGGGCGGTTGAATGGGATGCTTTCAAGGTGGTGGTGCGGGGACACTGTATTGGGCACACGGCAGGGGCGCGGAAGACTCTGTTGGATGACTTAGATAAGGCTGAGACACGGCTGAGGGAGCTCGAGAAGAGGCGCCCGAATCACCCTGAACTGCAGGAGGGGCTTAGCGGGGCACGGGAGGGGCTGGCGGTAGAGCTAGAGCGGCTGCGTAGCTTCGACCATAAGGCGTACGTGACGAGGGCGCATGCGGAAGGTGATAAGGCGGGGGCGATGTTGGCTTGGCTTGCTAACCCTATCCGGGGGGGAGGGCCGATCATGAGGATCCAGGAGCCAGGGGAGGAGCCTTGCCACTCCCAACCCGGGATCCTGAACAAGTTCCGAGCTTATTATGAGGGGCTCTATCTGAGTGGTGACACGGGAGGGACGGAGGAGCTTGAGGAGTTCTTGGACGGGCTAGAGTTGCCGCGAGTGGAGGACTCGGAGGCGGAAGAGTTAGGGCGACCCATCTCCCTCGGAGAAATAGGTTGCGCAGTAAAACAGATGGCTAGAAACAAGACCCCGGGCCTTGACGGTCTACCGATCGAATTTTACGGCAAATACCTAGAGCACCTTGCTCCGCGGCTGCGCGAGGTATACAATGAGGCGCAGGAGAAGGGCCGACTCCCGGGCTCGATGTGCGAGGCCCTTATGATCCCACTCTTGAAGCCGGGCAGAGAGGGTGCGGCGCTGTCCTCGTATCGTCCGTTGTCTATGCTGACGACGGACTACAAGATCCTCAGTAAAATTCTGGCCAACAGATTGCTAGTGCACATGACGGGCCTGGTTCATGGTGACCAGTGCGGTTTCATACCGACACGCAATACCACTCATAACATCCGTAGACTCACGAGACTGATGGGTGCGGACTGGCCAGACACCGTCTCCCCATTTGTTCTGTCCATTGACATTGAGAAGGCATTCGACAGCCTCGAATGGGGATACCTGTATGAGGTGATGCGTCGCTTCGGGTTGGGAGACGGATATATACAGTGGACCAAGGTCCTCTACACTGAGGCGGTAGCGAGGGTCCGGGTGGGTGCACTGATCTCAAGACAATACCCGATTAAGCGTGGCACTAGACAGGGTTGTTCCCTATCCCCGCTACTGTTTGCGCTGGCAATGGAACCCTTCGCTGCGGTAGCCAGACTGGGCCGCCACTACGCAGGTTTGCCTTTTAGGGGGAGGCCACACCTCATCTCCCTATATGCGGATGACTTGTTGATGTTTTTGGCCGATGCCGGCGCCGAACTTCAGGGGGCGCGGAGGCTACTGGAGCAGTTCGGTAGGTTATCGGGCCTGAGGGTCAACTGGCCTAAATCCTGTCTGTTTCCCCTGAGACCGGGAGAACCGTGCCCACTCACTGCTCAGGAACTCCGGTGGGAGCCGCGCTGCCTACATTACCTAGGGGTTTATGTTTACCACGCCCCATCCGACCTGCTGGATGGCAACATCACTCGCTGTATTAACGCCCTGCGTGGATCTATGGACTTCTGGGCGACTCTACCGCTCTCCCTGGCTGGTAGAATTTCCCTGCTTAAAATGATAGCCCTGCCCAGGCTTTTGTATTATTTTAGAACACTGCCGGTATGGATCCCGAGCTCGGTTTTCAAACGCCTGAGGTCACTGATCATAGCGTTCCTGTGGGGCACGGGTAGGAGACGCATAGCGCTCGACACGCTGTTACGCCCCAAGGATGAGGGAGGTATGGCAGTGCCGGACTTTGAAGGATATTACCTAGCCGCGCAGCTGCAGACTTTTACTCAGGAGGTGGCGAGAGTATACAGAGGTCCCGAGGACGCGAGAGTCGAAGGCACCCCGCGACACGTTCTGGCCTATATTACGCTGCACCAGAAACTCCGAGTGGGAGATCTGACGGTCGAGGAGCAGACTTTCCGGCTATGTTGGGACCGGGCCCGTAAACGGGCGGGTGTCCGACTTATGTATGCCCCCGAAATACCGCTGGGAATGATTACTGCCCTCCCGCATGGAGGTGACTGGTCACGCTTGCTAGGGTGGGAGGAGGCGGGAATACACGTGCTGGGTGACCTCTACGAAGATGGGGTGTTGCTGCCGTTTCGGGACCTGCAGGAGAGATTTGACCTGCCGAGGGGTGACTACCTGCTGCACGCGGCTGTCACGGGCGCCATGCGAGCCCACTGGGGGGAAGGGCTGCAGGAACCAGGCACCTCGATGGCTTGCCAGTACGCCATGATGGCGGCGGGGACCTTTAAGGCCGTCACGTGCCTGTACTCGAGGATGCAGCGGGAGGCCTTGCAACCTTTGGCAGCCCTGAAGGCCAAGTGGGAGCTGGACCTCCAGGTGGAGATACCAGACACGACCTGGGGGCAACTGCTGAGGCGGGCGCGGAAGAGCTCGAGGAATGCCAGGTTCCAATTGATCCACTTTTATGTTATACACAGGGCATACCTCACGCCCGGGAAAATCCAACAGTACTTTGGGGCGACCGACGCTGCTTGCCCCAGATGTAATACAGCGGGGGCGGATCTAGGTCATATGCTATGGGATTGCCCCTCTTTAGGCGACTATTGGCAGGAAGTTGGGCGGGCCCTTAACGGCGCGACGGACAGGGATATCCAGTATACTAAAGCAGTTGGCATCCTTCACTGGTTCCCACACACACCTAGAAATACGATGTCAAGTAAATTTATAGATTTAGGGCTTATCTTGGCCAAGCGGGAGATCACACGAAATTGGAAGTCCAGAGTGGGGCCCACGTATAAAAGATGGTACGGGGAGTGTCTGAGATGGGCCGCGTGTGATAGTACCCTACGGTACCAGATGGCCTGGAGGTCGAATGACGAGAAAGCTCTGGAAAGGGCGACTGCATGGGAGGTGATGGTGCAGGCGCTCAGGGATGTGGACGACGAGGGGCAGGATGGCGAGAGCGAACTAGCTGGAGCAGACCCTAACACTATACAGGAGAACACACCTTAGCGATTGTTTGCTTCCTCCTACAACACACCGGGCACTAATACATGGTTACTCAAGCGCAGCGCGACCACGGGGGGAGGGCGGGTAGGAAGCTGGTTTGGAGGGATGTTGGGGCACCGAAATTTGGGGAGGGGGAGGGGTGTAAATCACAAAAGCATTCCAAGGTCATGTGTAAAATGAAGCGGTCGGACAATGTAAGAAGTACGAGACCACGACAGAGGTGAAACCACCTGCGTCAAGAGCGGGGTGATTCCTCCGGATGAAGATCGAATGTCGTCAATAGACTCAGTTCATGTCATGCTATTTTTGCTGAATATCTTGTCTGTACATTTATATTGGTGATGCAATAAAAATGATGTTAAAAAAAAAAAAATCAAATAGGCAGCTCCTCCCAAACAGCCACAATGTACACAGTCATGCAGTCTGTATAAAAACATGTACAATGAGACAACATACATGTGACCACAATTTTAAATTGTTACTCCCCTTCATATTGCAGAGGGAGAATCAATACCTCCTGCAGAGCAGTCCAATCCTCTCTTCTCTGAGGACCAAGAGGACCACCACAACTTCGACTCTGACACCCTCCAACAGCTTGTGGAGAGCCTCTGCAGCCCAGCTCCAGGAGCAGGGCAGCCCAGCTGCTACAAGGAGAGCCCACCCCCAGCACAGACCACACAGCAGGTAGCACCCACCACCATGGTTGCCTCCCCGGACCCCCACGAAAAACACATGGCCTTCCAACGCCATGTGTTAGGGTGCCAGGAGAATCTGCTGAACAGGTGCTTTGACCGCATGGCAGCCAAACTACATACCATAGTGGGTGTCTAAGTCCCTTCAGGGACCCTTCACGATCCCTAACGGACACCCACAGTCCATTCCTTGCCCTCCAATGGACCATGGCTGACATCGCAGGAGCCCTGACTCAGAGAGTAGAACAACTGTCAAGTCAGAGTGGCTCTAGCGATGTCACACAGGAGTTGGGACACATGCGGAGGTCAATGGAGACCATGGAGTGGACACAGTAGAAAGAGCGGCTAACATGGCTGCACACCAGCAAGAGGTAGCTGGGTTTCTCAATGACCTCAGGACCATCCTCATGGCATTGCTGCCACAAGGCCTGGTGCAGATGCATGCTGCTGCTACCACTACATCCACATCTCCATCTCCTGAAGTGTCAGTGCCACACAGTGCGGCAGACATTCCACCTCCGGCCCCTGAGGTATCACTGCCACAGAGTGCTGGAGACAGAACACCACGGCCCACATGTGAGGCACATGAAACAGCAGAGGTTGAAGATACAGATGATTCTGCCTTAGTGGTAAGAAGGACGCAGTAGCATTCATCTCCGCCATATGGCCTATTTCTGCTTGGTTCTGCCCTTTGCATCATCACTTTCCACTGTGCCAGATACACTCTGTGACACTCACCTTAGACCTCGACACAGACTGCCATATTCTATTCAATCGCCAATGACACAGCACTCAGACTACGGACTGAACTCCTCCTCTTCCTATGGACTTGTCATTCCCTGAAGGACTCTGGCTGACCCTCCACGAGCTTTGATTGGTATATGGGGTTTGAATGGCCCTGTACTGCTCCAGCTGCAACACTCCATTGAATGTGCATTAAACATTCATTGTCACACAGATGTGTCATGTTTCTGATCTTTAAAGTGTGGAAGTATGGGTGAATGTAGGGTCAGTGATTCCCCTTACGTCCATGTTGCTCATGTTGTTGGACTTGGGTCAGAGGGTGAAACATTGCCGAATGTGGTCCGGGTGGCGCCGGCACTACAACAGGGACACACGCATTAGTTACTTTCTTGCCCGGCCCAGTAAGGAGGCACCCCCAGAGTCCCGGGATCATTGTTCACACCCTTACGCTGGACTGGCACACACCGGCCAGCCCAATCCGATGACACTCACTGGAGGGGGACAACACTACATGCCCCAGTTCTTCACTGTAGTCATCTGCTGATCACAGGTCTAGTTGTCAGCATGCCACAGCCACTCCCTCACATCTGGTTTACACCCACACCACACCCATCCAGCACACGCATCACAGGACATGTGACCCTGCCAATAAAATGGCCCGGGCGATCGTGTTGGAAGCCATTTTCACTCTCTATCTGGGTGTATCTGTGTGGTTATTATTTATGCATGAGGTCCTAGGACCCTACCAAAGCACATTCCTCAGGGCCGGAGGTTATTTGGTGGCGACCGCACATCGATGTTCAATCATAGAGGGTCCATGACTTGCAGGTCACAGACATGGTGGCACCGGGCACCCTACGGCGGGCACAGGCACAACGCCACGGGACGGTTACTTTCGGTGCCCTGAGGTAGGGGCACCTTAGGTGCTGAGCCTGCGATAATGCCCCATCCTGGCGGTCCAGACTGCTGAAGATTTATGTGCCCTGCTAGACCGCAGGGTGGGCCTGAGCCAGCGGGTAGTGCGTGCCTACCACCACGGGGCGTTGCCTCGCGGGTCGCAGAGCTAGTGGCACCTCAAGAGCTGAGCGGGTGTGCAGCCTGCGGTGATGCAGTGTGCACTGGTATGTCCTCTGCCATAGCGATATCAAGACCCAGAATCAAATATGAGACCTGGTGGCCTGTGGAGCGGGGCTGCATGACGTAGAGGGCGCCATGTTCACAGGCCCGGGCTTAAGGTGGAAAGTGTACAGTGAGACCTTGGTGCGCAGGGGCGGGCATGCACCACTGAGCAGCGGGAGGGGCTGGGGTGCAACTGCATGGGTGTGCAGGGGTGGGCATGCACCGCTGGATGGTGGGAGGGGCAGGTGGAGCTGCATGGGTGCACAGGGGGGGCATGTACCGCTGGGCGGCAGGAGGGGCTGGAGTGCAGCTGCATGGGTGCGCAGGGGTGGTCATGCAATGATGACATGTGCACTTGTATGTACTTTGCCATTTATGTATCTGGACTCTTTTTCAGATGAGGGATCTATTTCAGAAAAGGCACCTGGCGAACTGCACTTCATACCGGCACGTGATTGGAGACACACCGGTGGCAGCAGGTGAGCAGTGACACATGGGTGTGCAGTGTCGGCACTCTCTCTCCCTGTACCTCTCTTCTTTTTTCTGTGTCTCTCTCTCCCTCTCTTCCCGTCTTTCTCGCCCTCCCTCTCTTCCTGTCTTTCTCGCCCTCCCTCTCTTCCCGTCTTTCTCTCCCTCCCTCTCTTTCCGTCTTTCTCTCTCCCTCCCTCTCTTCATCAAAGAGCTCTCCAACCCCAGCGGCGGAAACAACGACATCACTCCCTCGCAAGACCCCTGCGACTCACTCGCCTCGTTCTTTCACAGCAAGATCGCCGATATACACAACAGCTTTGGCGCACAGACCACGCATCCTACCTCCGAACCAACGCCCCCCACCACCACCCTGTGCGCCTGGACCCCGGTCAGCACCGAAGACACCACCCGCACGATGAACACCATCCACTCCGGATCACCAACCGACCCCTGCCCCCACCACGTCTTCAACAAGGCCGACTCAATCATCGCACCCCAACTCCGGGACATCATCAACACCTCCTTCAACACCGCCACATTCGCGGAGAGCTGGAAGCACGCCGAGCTCAGCGCCCTCCTGAAGAAACCAACAGCGGGCCCCACCGACCTCAAGAACTTCCGCCCCATCTCGCTCCTCCCTTTTCCCACCAAAGTCATCGAGAAGACCGTCAACAGACAGCTTGCCGCCTTCCTCAAGACGAACGGATCCCTTGACCACTCGCAGTCCAGTTTTCGAGCCAACCACAGCACCGAGACCGCCCTCATCGCAGCCACTGACGACATCAGTTCCCTGCTCGACAAGGGGAAAACAGCGGCCCTCATCCTCCTGGACCGCTCCGCAGCGTTCGACACTGTCTGCCACCGCACCGGAATCCAAGACAAGGCACTGGAGTGGATCATTTCGTTCCTCACCGGAAGAACCCAGAGAGTCCGCCTCCCCCCATTCAGATCCGAGGCCATCGTAGTCATCTGCGGCGTACCGCAAGGATCATCACTCAGCCCCACCCTCTTCAACATCTACATGAGCCCCCTCGCAGCCATCGCACGCCAACACAACCTCAACAGCATCTCCCACGCCGACGATACCCAGCTGATCCTCTCCCTCACCAACGACCCCGCCACCGCCAGAACCAGCCTACACGAAGGGATGAAAGACGTCGCTGAGTGGATGAAGAACAGCCGCCTGAAACTGAACTCAGGCAAGACGGAAGTCCTCATCCTGGGATCATCGCCCTCCGCCTGGGACGACTCCTGGTGGCCCCCTGCCCTGGGCACCACTCCCAAGCCAATGGACCACACACGTAACCTGGGCTTCATCCTGGACTCCTCCCTCTCAATGACCAGACAAGTCAACGCCGTCTCATCATCGTGCTTCAACACCCTGCGCATGCTCCGAAAGATCTTCCGGTGGATCCCCACCGAAACCAGGAAGACGGTCACCCAGGTACTCGTCACCAGCCGACTGGACTACGGAAACACCCTCTACGCCGGAACCACAGCCAAACTTCAGAAAAGACTCCAACGCACCCAGAACGCCACCACACGACGCGTCCTGGACATCCCCCGACACAGCCACATCTCCGGCCACCTGAGAGACCTGCACTGGCTCCCCGTCAGCAAGAGGATCCCGTTCAGACTCCTCACCCACGCACACAAGGCTCTCCACGACCTGGGCCCCAAGTACCTCAACAGCCGCCTGACCTTCTACACTCCTGTGTAGCATCCGCAGAGCCACCACCGGAGGAAGATCCTTCTCCTACCTGGCAGCCAAGACATGGAACTCCCTCCCCATCCACCTCCGGCTAACCCAGGACCATCTCTCCTTCAGGAAGCAACTCAAGACCTGGCTTTTCGAGCAGTAACGGACCCCTCTCCCCCAGCGCCTTGAGACATCTCCGGGTGAGAAGCGCGCTATACAAATGTTATGATTGATTTCCGTCTTTCTCTCTCTCTCCCTCTCTTTCCATCTTTCTCTCCTGCCCTCTCTTTATGTCTTTCTCTCTCCCTCCCTCTGTTTCCATCTTCCTCTCTCTCTGTTCCTCTCTCTCTCCTCCGCTCTCTCTCTGTCCTTTGATGAGTGCATTACAAAAGGGGGTGGTGATGGACGGAGCATCTGAATCAATCAAACACTCACACCCAGTCAAAAGATCTGGGTTTAATCCATCACCGTTCTTTAGCCCACTCTGCCACCCCAGTTCAGACATGGCTATATGCAAATCAGTCTGACCCTTTGATGAGTGCATGACACACCGTATTATCTGGATTTTTGTCTTGCAGGCTGTGACCCACAGATTATCCCGAGTAGAGCCACCACGTGTCTTCATTAATGTTCTCCTGTGTTTGGTTGAATACATTTTCGTTTGGTAATCGAAGGTGATTGTGTGATGCTCATTTTTGTGACGACACATGCATGTTACCTGTTGTGATTGTTTGACATCATGCGGATTCTTTGATACATGATTTTTTGAAGTTGATGTGACATGTCTTTGCTCTGGGCTGGGATCCTTTTTATGGTGCAGGCTGTCATCCGACTTTACTCCAGGTCAGAGCAGGTGTTAATTTCCTGCTGCTAATGTACCTTATTGCGCGTTTTGGCATCTTATCGCCGATCTGGATGGTCATTGAGAATGTTACGGAGTGGTGTTGTTGCGGCTTTTGGCACAGGAATGCTTACTATGCATCTCATTAGCGTTAGTTGCCGGTGTCTTCGGTGGTGATGTTTTTTGCGGCTGCTATCGCAGGTCAACTGATGATATGGGCTGTTAGCACCAGCTGGTGAATGTGGAGATACATTTATTAAATACAAAACCTGTGTGGGGGGGTCAAGGGGAATATTTTACGACCTGACTGCTCGCTCCCCTATTGTCAACATGAAACACACCAAAGAGCAGAACAGGTCTGGAAATAATGTATGACCATAAAAGTGACTCTGAAACAGTAGGATGTGTATGTGAACAAAAGTTGTTGAGAGTTGTAGGTAACCCAAAGCTAGAATGATTCCCATCAGACCACCTTCACGGTGGAGTTAACGTCACGTGGGAATTACTGTACAGTCCATACCTCATCCGACCAAGTAGTGCCGGCGTGGAGAGTGGATGTCAGAAATCTAGCCATGATGTTTACCATGAAGTGGACTAGAGTATGTGCAGTGCTCAAATGGTGGTGATGATTAAAATTGACTACGCTGATTCTATGAGGACATACATGGAGGAATCTGTGTGTCAAGAGTAAAAACACGCCTGTATGGTGACTGCCCACTGGCGCTGTGTAGAACGGTCGACATGTTTCAGCCAACGGGGATTTGCCCCGGCTTTCTTCAGGACCTTCAGTATCAACTAGCTACTGCAACCATTACTACAGGTAATGTGTGACAAAAAATATTTGTAAAAAATAATAATAGTGAGTTTACTAATAGACAGTTAAATATCTACCAGGAACTTCAACGCCTTAAACGTCCACTGGCGTGGGAGAAGCTTGTCTTCTTCCCAGCCTTGTGTGGGTGAAGGCTCTGTCCACTTCCGCTCTACTTATGGTCGGAGGCACCGACGGACAGAGCGGGGCCTCATACTCCCGAGCGGTTGCCGGGTGAGGTGAGGCCTTCACCCACACAAGGCTGGGAAGAAGACAAGCTTCTCTCACGCCAGTGGACGTTTAAAGCGTTGAAGATCCTGGTAGATATTTAACTGTCTATTAGTAAACTCACTATTATTATTTTTTACAAATATTTTTTGTCACACATTACCTGTAGTAATGGTTGCAGTAGCTAGTTGATACTGAAGGTCCTGAAGAAAGCCGGGGCAAATCCCCGTTGGCTGAAACATGTCGACCGTTCTACACAGCGCCAGTGGGCAGTCACCATACTGGCGTGTTTTTACTCTTGACACACAGATTCCTCCATGTATGTCCTCATAGAATCAGCGTAGTCAATTTTAATCATCACCACCATTTGAGCACTGCACATACTCTAGTCCACTTCATGGTAAACATCATGGCTAGATTTCTGACATCCACTCTCCACGCCGGCACTACTTGGTCGGATGAGGTATGGACTGTACAGTAATTCCCACGTGACGTTAACTCCACCGTGAAGGTGGTCTGATGGGAATCATTCTAGCTTTGGGTTACCTACAACTCTCAACAACTTTTGTTCACATACACATCCTACTGTTTCAGAGTCACTTTTATGGTCATACATTATTTCCAGACCTGTTCTGCTCTTTGGTGTGTTTCGAGATACATTTATTGTCACTTTGGCTGCGATAAAGTGCTGATAACTCGCGATAAGTCCTTGAGAATATGCCCCATAGTGTGGTGAGCTGTCATCTTGTTGTTTTTACTTCAGTTCACAATCGGCACACTCTCCTTTGGGCCTGACAGTCATGCCTGCCTTTCATCCTTCGGTCCTTCACAGCACTATGGGGCCTGCTCTCTTGCTCGGTGGCTGATTATATGTTAGAGGCCAGCATGAACAAGCCCAAATAGTGGCCTAGAATGTTAAAGAGATTACTGGATAAGGTCATGCGGAGGAGGACAAAATCCAAAGCAGTTAAGTGTTGTAAATAAAACAGCGATAGTATTAAACATTCGCTGAAAACATGCTATCATGTCTTCATTCTAGTTTTCCCGCCCGTACTTGAAATACGGCCAGACTCCATTTTGTTTTCTGGCGTCCATCTTGTATGCTACACATTGCCATGTGCTCGCCACGAGGCAAGTTCTACTTCACTGACTATCACCCCTGGAGTTTGCCCAGCAACAGGCTATAAATAGTTCTTTGTGTTTCTAGTGCATGCCCAGTAGGAGTCACATCTGTTTCTGATTAGCGAAGATTGGAATGTGCATTCGGCGGGTCTCGTGAACCGTTAACTCCACCCCTGTATCGATCATGTTCAAGAAATGTCCATATATGGTTGTAAATCATGTTTTGAGCTGTAACCGCCCACCTATGAGCCCCTTCTTTGTGTATAAAAGGGGACCGTGTGTCTGAGTTCTTTGTGCTACCTTGTACAATTCTGTAGAGTGTTGTGTGGGCTGTAGTACCACCTTTAAAGGTTTATTAAACTATGTCTTTGTATTTCCAGTATCCGTGCCAAATTCTTGTGTAAGTCTGAGGACTCTGTGTACAGAAGGGCAAACCCTTTTGCATCCGCAGGCCTGGCTGAGGCCTGTACTCATCATAAGGTCCTCCAAACAAATATTCTTTTTCTACAATAAACCTATTTGGTTGGAAACAAAAATCCGTCTTTGGCAAGAATAGGTTTTACCCAGGTTTTGCATTCAGTACTCATGAAAGGCCTCAGAGAGATGGCTACCCATATTATAAAACAAGTTCCCTTTACTGTGGGGTTGATGGGTGGGGCAGATATGTGGCAGTTTGCTGGATGTATGGATGTTGTGCGATTCATCTTATGGAACTCACATAGAGGCTTGCTATTTATTGTTTTTAGCATAGCTTTAGTACAGCTTAGAAAGGTGGTTGGACATTAAGAACTCAATAAACATGTTGAAAAGGTTCATGCTGTTTCACTCACCATGACATGCTTAGTCACATTCCTTCTTGCATTTAATGTGGTTACCAATCATATTTTGTGCAAAAGGTTAACATTTTAAAATAAACATTTTAAAATATATGTCCCATTTCTTATTTCTATTTAACGTGTGTTATTCATTTACAAAACAGTGTTTGGAGTTCCCCTGTGTTCCTGAACTAATCTTGTGGGGCTGATCATTACCAGAACACCCTTCCTGAGCAGTGTTGATATCTGGGTTGTGTATGGGTTGCAGTCCACAGGATTACTCATTTGTATTGGTGCATTGACTAAGTCCTTGCACCAAGGGGTTAGAGATGTGACTCACAGCGGCTCACCGGGTGGGGAGGAGGGGCAGATTTTATCAGCAACCGTGCATTGAATATGAATGAAAAAGTGATAGCTGCACAGGCAAGCTAGACAGACAACAAAGGTGTATGAATTGTTCCTTATTTTATGTAAACCACCAAGTAAAGGGATTTAAATCATATGGTCCTGGACAAGCCAGATGGTGTAGGCTGTCTTGAGTCTGAAGGCCATTGGCCTCAATACAATGGGGGATGCAGCGCATTCCTGCCCTTTTCTTTTGACACAAGACAGTCCAGCAGGAAGGCCAGCTGCTCTACAGTGTGTCGGACATTTGTAAATGAGGACCTTACATCTCATTTACAATGATAATATGAAATGTTGGGTAGCATGCACCATGTACAGGTGGGGCTCCACAAATGCCTTTCAGTGTAGATGTTGGGGCTTTACTACCCCACCAGTAGTGTGACAAAGACACTGCAGTGCTACAATTTATTTGGCTATGCATATTGTTCAGTGGGTGGAGAGTCAGCAAGGCCAGCTACACACTTTGAACATTGAACAAAGTGAAGAGTGTGATGAAGGAGCCACTTTTGTTGCCAGAGGACCACACAAGGTACAACCTTTTCTATTATGGATAAGACGGTGGTGGAGAGGAGGGTCAAGTGAGCCACAGACTGCAGCCTGGCACATGATGCTAGCACTGAGAAACGGCTTATTAACTGTTCATAGGTGGATAGAGGAGCTTAAGAAGTTATTTCCTTTTCACCTTTGACAGAGTAATTCTTTTTCAAGGATCTTAGCACTCAATATTTAGGTTTTTGATAAAGTTATCTGAATCCAAAACTTTTAAATCCAAGGATACAGTCAGAGTTGAATTGATTAAGAAAAGGAGTTGTCCATCACGGTTACCTTAGATATAATAATTAAATCAATATTAAAAGGAAAATACATTTAAAGGATTGGCTTTTAAATGTAGAGCAAAACATTGAAGTCCCTAACTCATACCCAGTAAGTCAAGTAATATTGTCTACCCATTCCCGAAGAATGCTGTAATGCAGTTGTTCTTAACCTGTGTTCCGGTGTTCCTCGGCATCTGCGACACCTTATTTTAGGGTCCGTGATGGCTTAGAAAATGAAATAATATTATTATTAACAGATTCATAAAACGTTTATAAATAAAAAAGCAAAATTATAACCTGAACATTTTAAAACATTTTGCAAAGGTGAAGGAGCTTAATATTGGATGTTAAAATTAAGGGCCATATGTCCAACATTTTTTGGGAGGTCACAAATGGGCCAATGTGCAGCATCGGGCCATTTGCAACCCAAAAAAAGCATTTTGTAATGTACAGAAGCCACAATGTGATTCAGTAACTTGTTACTAAATTGCAATTTAGTTTTACAAATTGTTATTTGGAAAGAGGGATTTTAGGGTGTCTAATCCTATTATAGAATGACAGTTGTATGTATTAATGTTTTACAACTGAATTCCAATTGCAAAACATTAGGGGCCTCATTTATGAAAAGTGTCTCATTGCTTTGAGAAAATAGCAGTGCAACACTTTCCATAGAGCCATCCTTGCAACACCATGGATGCGCCGTATTTGCTGTATGGCGCTCTATGACGCACGGATTTATAGATACATCAGTATTCCTGACGTATCTCTAAACACAAAATTGGCGCATTGTTGGAGTGTGTCTGAAAAAAACGGACGCAACTCCAGCAATGTGTCACTTCAAAAGGCAATGCGTCACACCTTACGCCTGCTTCAAGCTCTCAATCTCATATGTTTCACTGCGTCACTTCTACGTGGCTTTCCACCATAAGGCGCTTATTTATGAGGCCCTTATGCCACCGTTGCATCACTTTTTGGACGCTGCAGCACTGTAAAAAATGCGCTACACTGCTATTATTTACAAAGTGGCGCATATAGGCAGATGAGTCACTTTGTAACCCCCTGCGACAGGTATAATGTATGCAGGGTGGATGTTCCGTTGCAGGAAAGCCATGTCTGTGAGATTTCACTGCAACACTTCTATGGTGTCTGTGCGTCAAATCCTTACAGCTGCTTCAAGCAGGCGTAAGGGGTGACGCAGTGCCTTTTACATGGGGCTTTCCCCATGTGAAGTGACACACTGCTGGGGTTCCGTCTATTTTCAGACACACTCCAGCAATATGGCAATTTTACGTCTACAGAGAGGTCAGGAATACTGATATATCTGTAAATCCTTGCAACATGGAGTACCATACAGTAAATACTGAGCATCTTTTGTGTCACAAGGATAGCGCTATGGAAAGTGTTTCATCACTGTTTTCGGCAGTGATGAAACACTTTTCATAAATGAGGGCCTAAACTTTTTGTTTCTTTTCTTTTTTTTTAAATGAAACTTGGAAGATCTTTCATTTTAGACGCATCCTGTTTTCTTTTAAGGGAAACAGGCTTCTTTTAAAAAAAAAGAAAATGATTGCTCTCTTTCTTTCTTTCTTCAAACTTTCCTCAGCTTGTTAAAATAGAGCCATAAAAGCACATACTAAAAGCAGCAATTCATAAACATAGATCAAAAAAAGCTTTACAGTCAGCCGAAATATTTAAAGATAAACCTCACAAATTAAACAACGAAATACAATAGAGCACCTAGAGATCAAAATGCTGAATAATTTACGTAGCACTAAATCAATTTCTTATCCCCAGGGCACAGTGAACAACATTTGCCAAATACACGCACAGTTCCATTTTACTTAGTTGTTGCAAAAAGACTAAAGCCTCCTTATATAATCTGAATGTAGATGAACGTAAAATGGGCCGTGCATAAGAATATACCGGACAGAAATTAATAAAGTGCACCGTGCCTTGAGAGGAAACATTATCACATGGGCACTTTGGCAATGCTGAGCTCCAATCAGCCTCCCTGGGGAATGCCACTAATGTAAATAAAATGTAACATATTAAAATGGCATCTGGTAAAATAAAAACTACGATTTACATTAGAAACTGATGTCAATTAAAACTCACATCCCAGAGCCAATTGATTAGATTATAATTGGTGTTGGAACATAATTTATTAAAATCCACCTCATGGAAACTTTATTGCCTTTCCATAAACACCTCTTTCACCTGAGACCTCTTTCCCGCCTCTACAATTTCAGGGTTAAAGAAGAGCTCTGGGAGGCCTACATTTATAAAACAATTTCAGCATAATTAATCCAGGGAATTCATTGCCCTGGCATTGTCCAAGGAAAGACAATCTGCTAGCACGTTCCTTGAAAGATGTGCATCTGGGCTTACCCAAATTCCAAGCCAGAGAGATAAAGCTCCAGCTTAACTATGTCCGCCACATGGGCCAAACCTACCTCAGAGAGGCACATAAAAGATGGTGTAGATTGCGGGATCTCCAGGTGTTAAAGTTGAAAATTATTCGCAAACTGCTGCAGTAGCCCAGCACCCTTGTACCCCCACTCCATAAATCACCAGAGAGATACATTTGCTTTGTTAAATATTAATGATCTCTTGAACCTCTGCATGCAAAGCTAAATACAGACTCTACAGCTCCTAGCAATGAGAAGACCTAATGTGAAAAAATATATATTCCAGGGTAAATTAGAATTCAGGGGAAAACCTAAATAAGTAAAAGCTTTTACTTTAAAAATGTCTGTCCCTCCCAAATTAAAAAGTCTTGTTTTAACATTTTTGGGACCTATGCTCATTATGAACCATTTTCTTTATTTAAAATGAATCATAGACATGGTGGTCTGATGAACCCACCAGTTCACCATCCTTGTGATGGCTATCATTCTTAACCCCTTCGATGCTGATGACGGAGCTGTTCCGTCATCAGCATCGATGGGCTGTGCTAATGACGGAACCACTCCGTCATGAGCACAGCCCCTGGGAGGAGCACTGCCTGCTTCCCCCCTCTGGGGCATCGATCTTGCCCCTACAAACAAGGATGGCAACGGAAGAGTTTCCGCTGCCACCCCCGACCCCCACCACGCTTCCCCATGACGTCAGCACGCGCAGCACACGCCAAAATTATCAGGAAGCGCTGGACACGCTGGACACCATTTGTTTCCAGCACTTCCAGGGAGAGGAAGTAGGTTTGGGCCTCTGGTGGGGCGGGGGGCATTTCTTTGTCCTTGAGGCATCGGGGGCAGGAAACAGTGTTTCCTATCCCTTGATGTCCCAATGCAGGGCATTCCTGGTGCACGATCGCGCACAGCATTGCGATCGTGCACCAGGAATGCCCCCACTAGACACCAGGGATGTTTTTTTTAGAGAAAAGGAAGCAACCCTTTGGGCAAGGGTCGCTTCCTTGGGGGAATATATTAATTCACACTTTTATGCCCCCCCCACCCCCCGGGGGGCAGATCAGTCGTTTTTTGGACGATTCTGGACCCAGGGGGGGCAGAAAAGCCAGGGATTATTTATTTATCAATATCAGAAGCAACCCCTCGCAACCAGGGGCCATATTTTTTTTAAAGTATATTCCGCCCCCCCCCCCTCCCCCCGGGTTCAGATCGGTTTGTTTATTTGGCCTTTCTGCCCGGGGGGGGGGGGGCAGAAAATCCCACTAGACACCAGGGATTGTTTTGAATTTGAAATGGAAGCGACCCCTTGGGCAAGGGTCACTTCCTTATGGGCCTAATTAATATGTAAGACATTTCTGCCCCCCCCCCCCTTGGGTACAGATTACCTATATTTTTGGCATTTCTGGCCCGGGAAGGGGGGCAGAAAAGCCCACTAGTGCTGGGATTTAAAAATAAATAAATTGGTTGCTTCCAGGGGACATATATTTGTTTATGTGTATTCAGCCCGTTTATTTGGCCTTTCTGCCCTCATTTGTGTAGTGACATTGCCTGTTATAATGTGTATTGTTTTTATTTCTTGTCAATTGTTATGTTTTATTTCCCCGGTTTTTGTTCTAGTTCAAGGCTTTTGCTCTTTAGACTGTTGCAGGTTGCGGTTTCGTTACTGGTGGTTCTGCTGTTTGTGTAGTTGCATGTGTTTGGAACAAGACTTTTTTTGTACAATTACAATGTAAATGTGTTTTTTGCAAAGTTTGTAATAATACCAGTTTGTTTGGTTTCTGTTTTTTTGAGTGTCTAAAAATGTTTTGCATTTGTGCTTGATGTGTAATTTGTTTTCTGTACATTAATTGATTTTTTTCTTCTTTCTAGTGGGATATCGTTGACTATTTGCTGTGTCTTTGCAGAGTAGGTGCTTTTGAGTGTAGCTGTCCCTTGTAAGGGAATTGTATAGTTTTTGAGTATATAGATCTTTGTGATAAAGGCACACATTTTTTTACTTACTTTGCACAGTGTTGGTTGTTGACTTGTTTGTGCAGTCTCCTTTCTTAGTAAGGATAATGGCTAGCCACCGGATTACAGCTCAGCAGGTTGGTGGAATGCTTTTTGATTCTTCCTCAGACCATGGTTCAGATACTGACTCTGATTCAGAGGCAGAGGTGGGAAGGGAAGGGAAGATTCAGGCAGTGAATGTTCTCTCCGTATGGCATCATCGGATGATTAAGATACTCTCAGTGCAGATGAAGCTACTCTTGGTGCGGATGAAGTGACGGTGTTAGAGGAGGACATTGATGTGCCAATAGTGCGGCATCTGGGCTGCAGCCTGGGGCTGCAAGACTTCCCGTTGGTATAGTGAGACAAGAGGCATCTGGGCTGCAGCCTGGGGCTGCAAGACTTCCCGTTGGTATAGTGAGACAAGAGGCATCTGGGTTGCAGCCTGGGTCTGCAAGACTTCCCGTTGGTATAGTGAGTCAAGAAGAAGCTGGGCCACAGCCTGGAGCTGCAAGGCTGTGGCCTTGCAGCTCCAGGCTGGAGACGTGGAGAAGTGTGGCTCACTGGTTAGAGGAGGCAGACGTGGAAGCAGAGGTGAGCCCGGGACCAGGGTTCAATTCCCGGCTCGGCAGGGTCTTGAGTCCTAAAATGTCCATGAACTCGACAATTCTTGCTCCGGGGCCTACTCGATTCACGGGTTCACACTCTGCGACTCTGGGCAATAGTTTGCTTAATCTCCACAACGGCCCCTCGTGGCGGGATGCCTGGCTTTCACCTTGCGGATACCCTGCCGGGGTTATCTCACAGGGGAATACCAGGATGGGTTCCCTAAGCAAGCGCTTAGAAACCGCTTGGTGATTTGCGCTATATAAATTCCTGTACATTTACATTTACATTCCTGTTGAAAGTGCTGACCTCTGGGTTGCCCCAGGCATGGTGCAGCTGGCATTGCCAGACTTTACTGGTTTTCCAGGGTGTAGGGTGAACACTGAAAACTTTTTGCTGAAAGATTTTTTTCAGTTGTTTATGGATGATGTGTTTTTGGCAGAGAATGTTGAGCAGACTAATTTGTATGCCGAACAGTTTTTGAGGGACAACAGTGCCAGCCTTAAGCCCCACTCCAGAGCTACCCGGATAACTTCTACACTGGTGTGCGGTTTTTCAGGAATTGGTCAAATTAGACACTGTTGCTTGTGGCACAATCCTCTGTAACCGTAAAGGTTTCCCACAAAAACATGTTTGTCAAAAGCTTGTCCGGGAACAGTGCAGTGCATTGCGTTGCAAGGAGCTTCTAGCTGTGAAGTTTTCAGACAGGAGAGATGTCTACATGTTGACTACCATCCATGATGAAAGTACTGAACGGTAATTGTTTGGGGTGAGGATGCTGAAGCGCGCAAACCTGTGTGCATTTTAGACTATAATAGGCACATGGGTGGTGTTGACAGAGTAGATCAGAGGTTGGAACCTTATGCTGCTCTTCGTAAGGCTTACATTTGGTACAAGAAGTTGGCTGTCCATATTTTCTACTTGACAATCTTTAATGCTTTTGTTGTGTTCCAGGAATCTTGTCCTGAGTCAAAGATGACTTTTGTAAAGTTTCAGGAGTCTGTAATAGGCACCCTTGTTTTAGTGGAACAGGCAAGTGTTCCTAGAGTTGTAATGGTGGAGGATGTTGCTAGATTGAAAGATTGCCCCTTTCCTGATCACATTCCTCCTACATCCTCAAAAGACTTTCCCAGTAGGAGATGTAGAGTCTGTTGGCGAAGAGGTATGCGGAAGGAGGTTCATATGTACTGCCCCGAGTGTCCTTCTAACCCTGGGCTGTGCGTGCCTGCTTGTTTTAGAATGTACTACACGCAAAATAAATTTTTGGAGTATCCATGAGTGGTAAAGTTAACTGCCTGGCCTCTATTGTTTAATAATTTTTGTTCAGTTTCAAGGTTGCCATTTGTGTAGTGTATTTAGTTTTAGTTGTTGTGTTAGTAGATTTGTATCAATTTGCAATTTGTTTGTGTTTTCCCATTTATATAAAAAAAAATCCTAAATGTGATGGCGGTTTGCGTGGAGGGGCGATTGTTTAGCGGTGTGCGTGGTCTGGCGCTTGGCTGGCTGTGTGTTTGGATTGGTGCTTGGTTGGCGGTGTGCCTGGACTGGTGCTTGG
Organism: Lissotriton vulgaris; assembly: GCF_964263255.1. Classification (NCBI taxonomy): domain Eukaryota; kingdom Metazoa; phylum Chordata; class Amphibia; order Caudata; family Salamandridae; genus Lissotriton; species Lissotriton vulgaris. Next base: position 1,540,297,792 of record NC_141687.1, on the reverse strand, counting down.
CTGGCGGTGTGCGTGAACTGGTACTTGGCTGGCGGTGTGTTTGTACTGACTCTTGACTGGCAGTGTGTTTGTACTGGCGCTTGGCTGGCAGTGTGTTTGCACTGGTGCTTGGCTGGCAGTGTGCGTGGATTGGTGCTTGGCTGGCAGTGTGCATGGACTGGCATTTGGCTGGCAGTGTGCGTGGACTGGCGTCTGGCTGGGGGTATGCGTGGCCTAGTGCTTGGCTGGCGGTGTGCATGGTCTGGCGCTTGGCTGGCGGTGTGTTTGGATTGGTGCTTGGCTGGCGGTGTGCGTGGACTGGTGCTTGGCTGGTGGTGTGTTTGTGCTGACTCTTGGCTGGCAGTGTGTTCGTACTGGCGCTTGGCTGGCAGTGTGTTTGTTCTGGCGCTTGGCTGGCAGTGTGCATGGATTGGCGCTTGGCTGGCGGTGTGCATGGACTGGCGTTTGGCTGGCGGTGTGCGTGGACTGGCGTTTGGCTGGTGGTGTGCTCGGACTGGTGCTTGGCGGGCGGTGTGCGTGGACTGGCGCTCGGCTGGGGGGGTGAGTAGTGACTTAATGCTGGTCACCACACACACTGCCAGCTGAGCATCACTCTATGCAATCCATCAGTTTGTGAAGTTGCTGTGTCAGGAATGTGGACTTGTGAAAGTGATGGGCCCTTGAATGGCCCTGTCTGCTGGTGGAAGCGTTGTAATGTGATGGGCCCGTGACTGGCGGTGTGAATGCTTCGTATGTGTCACATGTATGAAAGGTGTATGAATGGCCTATAAAGAGGTTGCTGCCTTGTCGTGGCTTGACAGCTTACGAGCTGTGAGTCAATGGTTCAGTTTCTCGTCCTTTCAATTGTTAACAATGCATTTCATTTTTGTGAAATCACTTGCTAATATAATTGTATATACGGAACCATCACTCACCCTCATGCCAAATCCAACCAGTATGTGTGTGTGTTTGAGGAATAGATGGCTGTGCAGTAATATTTGTCTTTTTTGTATTTTTGAAGCAGGGTGCCCCTTGTCCCTTTTTCTGAATGTAGTGATGTGTTACTTTCGTGCCTGGTGGTGTGAATGGTCTTCTGTGTATCAAACATGAAAGGTGTGTGAATGGCCTGTAAACCAGCTGGTGCCTTGCAGTGGCTTTGCAGCTCACAAGCTGCGAGTCACTGGTTCTGTCACGATGATCACGCTCCTCAGGATCAGGATGATGCTCAAAGGGGTCCATCCCCTGATTCCCCCACACTCTGACTGATATTATATATACAGAGTATAGAAGTAATCAAGTGAGGGATAGGGTTAGGGTGGGAACAGCGGTGGAAAAGGAATACCTATAACAACATAAGAAAAACATTAACAAATGACTTCCACTGCAGCCACAGGCGGAAGGAAAGGTACTGCGAAACACGTTCGCGCTCAGTCGAGTGGAACGCAACCAAGGTGTCTTCGCGCCTCCTCTTAGGTGCTAATCCAAACACGAGAAACCTGGACCACGGGGAAAAGGCATCCGCTCCCACAGGAAACTCCAGCAACAAGAATCACGTACATCGCACCAGGCGAGTCATGTGATTATATACAATCAGTCCCTCCCAGAAGGATGGCCTTCTGGAAGATGTAGTCCAACCTGGGCTATGCCTCCAAGTAGGCACAACATGTCAGATCCTGACAGTACGCCCTCCTCCCAAGTGCTTCCTAGCACCCGGCTTACCAGGATTCTGGGAGCAGAACAGACACACCGCCCAAAGGGCATGAACACCGGAGCAAGGTTCCCAGGAGTCATCCTCCGACTGAGAACCCTTCTATGAAATCAAGTACCACAGAAGACCCTGGCGATATCTGGAATCCAAGATCCATTGTACCTCGTATTCCAGCTGTCCATCCCTCAATACTGGGGGCATGGCCTCGCGACGGGCGCAGGTAGCGGGCTTCAACAAGCCGTAATAGAGGATGAATCCTCAAAGAAGCAGGCAATTTAAGTTTATATGCCACAGGATTGATTCTGCGAAGAATGGAACAAGGGCCTATGAACCGGGGATGGAAAATGCTGCGATAACGAAAGTGTATATTATTTGTGGACAGCCAGACCTTGTCGCCCACCTGATACGTAGGACCCTCCTGACTGTGATGATCAGCTCATCTTTTGTAGGACGTTTTGGCCTTATCCAAGGAACTTTGGATCTGGCGGTGTGTTTTCAAGAGTGATTTCACATGAGCTGACACCGTCAAAGGATTTTGTACTTCCCTAGGGATTACCAACGGCAAGGTGTTGGCATGAAATCCGGTGATAGCCCGGAAAGGTGTTTCCCCAATTGAACTGTGCCACACTTTGTTATAAGACAATTCTGCCAACCACAACAAAGACACCCATGATTGCGCTGCTTCCTCTGCATGGCATCTTAGATACTTTTTCAGGGTTTGATTCAATCGTTCGGTTTGTCCATCCATCTGGGGATGGAAGCTGGTGGATAAAGCATCATCCACGTGAAGCGACTTACATGACATACGCCAAAATCGGGCAACAAACTGAGGTCCCTTGTCCAAAATGATGACTCTCGGAATTCCATGTACTCGAACCACATGGGTTAATAGCATCTGGGGGGTTTGACTTGCCGTAGGTAGGTTTTTGCCTGGGATGAAATGGCCCATTTTTGGCAAACTGTCGATGACTACTAAGATCACATTGTATCCTTGGTCGAGGGGTAGACCCACTATGTAATCCAGACTGATCGTTTGCCAGGGTTGAGATGGTGTCGGCAGCAGCATGAGTTTTCCTTTGCTCTTGGTTTGATCCCCTTTGGTACGGGCACAGGTTTCACATTCTTAGACATGCCCTCCCACCAGAACTGACGCCTAACCAGGTGCAACGTTTTCTGATATCCAGGATGACCCGCTAGTACCGAGTCATGACACCAGTTGAAAGCCTTCAACTGAAGAAAGTGGGTGGGCCAGTACAATTTGTTATTATACATTGGTATGCCATGTTTGAGGTTATGAAGTTCGTTCTGTTCCGCCCATACCTGCCACTGGGACTGAGATCAGTGGCTAGTGACTTGTTCAAGGAAGTGTTCCACAGTGACGGCACATATGACTTTTTCAGGCTTAATGATTGCTCTCTGTACTTCTTGTTGAGGGAAAGAGTTCTCGCATTCTCTGGACAATGAATCCGTCTTTCTGTTGTTACACCCTGGGTGGAAAGTGATTCCAAAATTATACTCTGCGAAAAATAACATCCACCGTATTTGTTGCTGCGAAACATGCCGGGCGGTCCTCAAGAACTGTAAGTTTCAATGGTCAGAGTAGACCGGTATAGGATGCTGTGCCCCCCAAAGATAGTGCCGCCACTCCTGAAAAGCTTTTTTGAAGGGCAGGAGTTCTTTTTACGCCACTGTGTAGTTGCTTTCGGACAAGTTCAATTTTCTAGACAGAAAAGCCACTGGATGTAGCTGCCCTGTGTGCTTGTCTCTTTGTGACAACACCGCCCCAACTGCCACATCAGTAGCGTCTGCCTCCACCACAAACGGCAGGTCGGTGTGAGGGTGTCTTACGATTAGGGTTGTACAGAATGCCCTCTTCAGTTGATCAAAAGCCTCCATGGCTTCTGGGATCCAAACAAAGGAAATACCTTTCTGTAACAACCTTGATACAGGTGAGGCCAACTGAGAAAATGTGATATGAATCTCCTGTAGTAGTTGGAGAACTCCAAGAAACACTGCACATCTCTCACACTCTTGGGAACAGGCCAGTCCTGCACCGCCTCTACCTTCCTCTCAGCCATCCGAAACCCTCGGGGACTCAGAATGACAACCAAAAATTCCACCCCGGTGACGCTAAACTCATATTGGCTTAGCTTGCAGTATAGGGTGTTGGCTTGTAGTCTTTTAAAGATCAGGATGACATGACTCACATGTTGTGCATGCAAAACAGAGTAGACTAGAATGTCATTGATGTAAACCATAACAAACTGGTCTATGTATTCCTTTAGTACATCATTGAGAAAATACTGGAAAGCCGTCGGGGCGTTGCACAACCCGAACCGCATAAACAAGTATTTAAACAACCCATATCTAGTTTTGAACGCCTTCTTCCACTCATCCGCTTCGTGGATCCTCAATACATGATGTGCCCCTCTGAGGTCCAACCGAGTGTAGATGTTGGCCTCTCTTACCTGATCCAACAAAACCGGGATGAGTGGAAGCGGGTATTGATTTCTCACTGTGTTTTTATTCAATAGGCGGTAATCAATATAAGTTCTTAACTTGCCTTTGGCTTTTGCCGTAAAGAAAAATGGGGAAGCTGCTGGGGAACGGGAAGGTCGAATAAAGCCAATGAATCTAAAATGCTCCAGATATTCTTGTAGATATTTATTCTCGGGATCTGATAGTGCGTATACTCTGCAGGATGGAATAGTCGCCCTGTCTACCATATCTATGCGGCAATCATAGTCGCGGTGTGGTGTTAAGTTCTCAGCCTTAATCACAGTGAACACCTCCCAATACTCTTCGTATTCAGAGGGTAACTCGATTTCTTTTTCAGCTGCTGTGGCCACCTGATAGATCCAGGCTAGCGCCAAAGTGGGTAACTCAGTGCTTTTCATACAGTTAGATAAACATTCCGTAGAGAGGAAACTAATGGTTTTGAGCCTCCAATCTATGGTGAGATTGTGTTGCCATAACCATGGCATGCCCAAAATGACCTCATATTAAGGTGCCTTTATTATGTTCAGGATGATGGCCTCCACGTGATCCTGTGGATTACTGTTGATAATTAGCTCCACCCTCTCCGTGTGCTCAGTAATCAGGCCAGATTTCAGTGGGGTGCCATCCACTGCCAACACTGTCTCGTGCTTTAAACTAGGCACTTTCCCTGGTCCCAGTAGATGCACCCACAGTCTATGAAATTACCGGTGGCTCCTGAATCTATCATAGTCCATACATCATACTGTTGTTGTCTTGTCCGAAGAACCATGGATAGTAATATGTGGGACTCAGTGCTTTTAATGTCAGTGACCGCTAAGGATGGTAACTTCCATTCCTTCTCGTCCAATCCCGTGTTAATAACGGTCAGGGTATGGGGCTCAATATGAGTGGACTTCTTCCCTGACGTGCTTGCTATTTGTTTACGGGAAGAAAAGGTGTTCCTTTTCATAGGTTTCAGGGTACAATCCCTCACATAATGCCCCTTCTTCCCACAATACATACAGAGGCCCTGAGCTCGATGACTTTCTCTCTCAGTTCTGGATAAGGGTGCCCTAATCACTCCTACATCCATAGGCTCAGGACCCGCTTCTCTGGAAGAGTGAGAAGAGCGATTTTCAGTCTCTAGCTCCACCAAGGTTCTTTCACTTCTTTTACGGTCACCACCTCTCTCTGCGAGTCTGTGATCTAACCTTAACGTAAGGTTTATTAAATCTGTACAAGTGGTGGGCTGCGGATCGATATGTGCCAGCACATCTTTTATCTCATCTTTTAAGCCCTGATAATAGAGTGACATTCTCTTTTATTTTGACCAAGGGGTCTTGACCACCAACCGATTGAAGGTTGTCATATAGGTGACCAGGTATTTCTTGTCCTGACGTAGCTCAAGCAGTTCCCGGTCCACGCTAAGTGTGGTGGCCCTACAATCAAATACCCTCTTGAATTCTCTCCTAAAGGCTGCCCAATCGGATAGTAGGGGGTCGTCATTCCTGACCAGAGGAACTGCTCAGTATAAACAGAATATAGAAGTAATCAAGCGAGGGATAGGGTTAGGGTGGGAACAGCGGTGGAAAAGGAATACATGTAACAACATAGGAAAGAAATTAACAAAGGACTTCCGCCTCAGACGCAGGCGGAAGGAAAGGTACTGCGAAACGCATTTGCGCTCAGCCGAGTGGAACGCAACCAATTTGTCTTCGCGCCTCCTCTTAGGCGCTAATCCAAACACAAGAAAACTGGACTGCAGGGAAAAGGCATCCGCTCCCACAGGAAACTCCAGCAACAAGAATCACGTATATCGCACCAGGCGAGTCAAGTGATTATATACAATCAGTCCCTCCCAGAAGGATGGCCTGATGGGAGATGTAGTCCAACCTGGGCTATGCCTCCAAGTAGGCATAATATGTCAGATCCTGACAGGTTCGTTTTTTTTTTACCATTTAATTGACAGTGCATTTATTTTTTGTGAAATCTCTTGTTAATAAAATGTTATATACTGAACCATCACTTGCCATCGTGCCAAATCCAACCAGTATGTGTGTGTGTTTGAGGAATAGATGGCTGTGCAGGAATCTTTGTCTTTTTAGTCTCTCTGCCAAGGTGTACATTCCACCTAAGAGTAACCTACTAACTGTAGATATTGTTGAAAACCCATGGAAGTACATGGTGATTGATGTATCACTGGTGAATTCTAGCAAGTTATTTTATTGACAATGTCCTGCAAACCTCACAATGTCTGTCACATTTTCATTGCAATATTGTGCCAAAATTCTCACGCTGCAGAACTAAACAACTACTTTTGTCAAAATGAGCTGGTTTTGCTAGGGGGGTCACCTGGGTTTTTGGCCGTCTAAGGAGACCTACCAACCCCATACATTTCTGAAAACTAGACTCCGGGGGGCTTCCAGGGAGGTATGGCTTGTGTGGATCCCCCAGCATTTCCTTACCCAGAATACCCTGCAATGCTCGATTTTTGCTGAAAAAAATCATGTTTCTCACACATTTTTGTGTGGGAAAGTGTGGCATCGCCGGGCTCACACAAATTTTCTACCACCCTGCGTTCCCCCAGGTCTCCCATTAAAAATTGTGCCTCACTTGTGTGGGAGGCCGAGGAACCTGCGACAGCCAAGGGCCCAAAACGTAGTGAGGCGACATCAAATTTGCCTATCTCCAAACTACCTGGTTTTGCAAGGGGGGTCACCTGGATTTGCCCCTTTTAAGATGGCAGTACAAAAGGGGATGGTGATGGACGGAGCATCTGAATCAATCAAACACTCACACCCAGTCAAAAGATCTGGGTTTAATCCATCACCGTTCTTTAGCCCACTCTGCCGTCCCAGTTTAGACATGGCTATATGCAAATCAGTCTGACCCTGTGCCTCATGGGAACAGTCCAGCCCGAACTGCCAAGCCATGTCTTCCCTGGACCGGAAACAAGCTGTCAGACTGATTTGCAGATAGCCATGTCGGAACTGGGGTGGCAGAGTGGGCTAAAGAACGGTGATGGATTAAACCCAGATCTTTTGACTTGATGTGAGTGTTTGATTGATTCAGATGCTCCGTCCAACACCACCTCCTTTTGTACCGCTTTTGGCTGCCATAAGTGAGGCAGGGTATGCTCAGACGTGAGTCCCTTGCTCACTTTGCCACTGGATTCAAGCAAGCCGGGCTGAAGACGGCTGGAATGCCAGAAACCGGTCCTCAGAAGCTTGTTTCCAGTCCAGGGAAGACATGGCTTGGCAGTTTGGGCTGGACTGTTTCCATGAGGCACAGGGTCAGACTGATTTGCAAATAGCCATGTCTGAACTGGGGTGGCAGAGTGGGCTAAAGAACGGTGATGGATTAAACCCAGATCTTTTGACTGGGTGTGAGTGTTTGATTGATTCAGATGCTCCGTCCATCACCACCCCCTTTTGTACCGCTTTTGGCCGCCATAAGTGTGACAGGGTATGCTCAGATGTGAGTCCCTTGCTCACTTTGCCACTGGATTCATGCAAGCCGGGCTGAAGACGGCTGGAATGCCAGAAACCGGTCCTCAGAAGCTTGTTTCCGGTCCAGGGAAGACATGGTTTGGCAGTTCGGGCTGGACTGTTCCCATGAGGCACAGGGTCAGACTGATTTGCATCTAGCCATGTCTGAACTGGGGTGGCAGAGTGGGCCAAAGAACGGTGATGGATTAAACCCAGATCTTTTGACTGGGTGTGAGTGTTTGATTGATTCAGATGCTCCGTCCATCACCACCCCCTTTTGTACCTTTTAAGATGGCAGCCAAGCTCAGCAGATTCTGGCCATCCGTTTTACACAACACGTATGCACATGCAACCTGGAAAGGGTAGACGGACCTTTATACAAGCGGGTTAGACCGGCATTCAATAGTTTGCAACCGAACAAGGCAACAAACTGGAGCAGCGTGCTGCCTCACATAGATACATACTGAAGGTGAGTTGAGGATCGGGCTGACGGTGGGCTGGCAAGACAGGTCAAATATGGACCATGTCAATATTGCGCTTTGTGATAGGAGGGGTTTTAAGTGAGTTAATACAATGGTGATTGGAGATAATGAGTATGAATGGCTTTGCATAAAATACGGGACACGAATCGGGGTCACAAACAGTGATCTTACCTAATGGTACCGATACCAGCATCCCGTGCCATTTTGGACATTTAATTACAGGCACTGTTTTATACATGTACTAAGCCTTTGATGCTTTACAAATATATAAATGGGATAATGACAAGATTTTAATAAGTATGTCATTTTTCGAGCATTATCTGTGTGAATATTATAAATATATAGTATGGAAGATTGTGGAAGAGAGTAGATACATTTTGTCTCAGCAGTCATGATCTGCTTTATATAGATTGGTTGGCCACATATGAGATAGAGATATAAGCTAATATATCTCTTATGGACTTTACAGAAACCAGTGTGGAAGCGAGTCTGAAATACAAGGGATAATTAATGATAGGAAAGACAGACACAACCACAGAATTTGTCAGCTCAGAATATGGTACATTTATTAGCCACAACAAATACAATTTAACGTGCAACACGGTGACAGTCAGCATAGAAGCTAGAATGTCCAAAGATTTATTGTGTTTGGTATACTTTATAGACTCAAACCACAGGACCACCCATATGACACATGACAATAGAAGTATTATACGTAGCACAGTCCACCATGATTCCCACAGCCAATGGGCACAGAACTGTAACAAGAAATCTCCTTGTAAGGTCTGGTACATCTGATGCATACATACTGTAGCTAACCATGTGATCTGAATGGGCAGTATTGGGGTCAGTCAATCAAAATGCGAGCTGTCATGGCCTAGTATATTTCCATTCAAAACTGCGACATAAGCAAGGCGATGAGTAATATTGCGAAATCTGTTATTTGCTAAAAATTATATTGTGCAACCGGTGTGTCACTTCAAGCGGTGTGTCACTTATCTCGTCTGGTCATAGAGAAATGCAAGGACAGCACTTCTCTGATTGTGAAAGGGTCTGAACTATCCAAGATGGAGATTACAGACAAAGGCTAAGTTAAGAGGGCCTGAAGCTACAATCATTTGGTATCAAAATCCAAGATGGCTTCAGCACCAGAATCTTTAGAAGAAGGGATAGTGCGTATTTGAGAGATATTTGTTGACACGTCGCATGAAGTGGAACCCCAATGTGAGTTGGAATTATCACAACATTACAAGTAGGTGTTGGTATCTGTAATATAGGGTGGTGTGTGTCTTTTGAAATAGATCGTTCAAAGTGACTATGAGTGCAGTGACTTATGTATATTATATACATGTTTGTCTTTCTTCCTTTCAATTGACAGAAGTTACGGATTTGCAGCATTTAGGTATTTGGATTTTGGTTATCAGATATTATTTCTGACGGTTACTCACTATCACTTACACGTATTTGCCGTGAACGGACACCGGGCTGATTCTATTGATCACAAGTTGTATTTTCACTGTGCACTATTCACTGTAGAGCACAATCATACGACGCATTTAAATAATGACTTTTCACATTTGAGTACATTCATGGTTTTAAGGTTGCACTTGCAATATATTAAGGCGATTGGAACTTTATCACTCTCTCTATCATATTTGGGTTATAGTCTATACCCTTGTACGGAAAATGGGAACTATCCACCTTGTGTTGAATATTTGCGCTTCATTACTTTTACTTGTTATTTCATTACCTCTGTGAGGTCAGGTCACATTGAATACCTAGGCATTTTGTATGTTTACATTTATACAGCCTTGTGAAAGTCGCGGGAACATACCCCCATTAAAGCGACAAAACACGTGTTGCCTGTGGCGTTTGACATCTAAAAGACAAGAACTCCGAAATAAAACGGAAAGAAAGAACCGGATGGAATTGTTCAGAATTTATTTTGCATGATGACAATATATTGCATTGTTCTCAATCATAAATAAGGGAAACCTGTTTTTGAAAACTTGACTTGTGCTGGGGAATGAAGTACAAAAAGCAACATGGATGCATCACATTTTTCCAACCAAAACGAAACCTTTTCTTGCATAGTGCCTAGCTGTGGATTTTGAGCGCTAGCTCAACCAGCACCCAGGAAAACCTAGAAAACTTGCATATTTTTGAAAATGAGACACCTGGGCAAGTCCAGGGTGGGGTGAATTGTGTGGCTCTCACCATGTTTATTTTACCCAGAATCCCTTGCAAACCTCAAACATTGACTGAAACACATTGTCCTCACATTTCTGTGATGGAAAGTTCTGAATCTGTGGGTAGCCACAGACTTCCTTCCATCCAGCATTTCCCCAAGTGTCCTGATTGAAATGACACCTCACTTGTGTGGATAGGCATAATGCCCATGTCAGGAAACAGCCCAAAACTCAACATGGATACATCACATTTTTCCACTCAAAACTGGCCATTTTTTTTTAGAAAGTGGGTAGCTTTGAATTGTGGCTTCTAGCTCAAACAACACCTGGGAAACCTAGCAAACTTGCTTATTTTTTAAAACTAGACAGCTTGGGATTTTCAGGGTGGGGTGACAATTGTGGCTTTCACCACGGTTTTACCCAGAATCCCTTGCAAACCTCAAACTTTGACTAAAAAAGTACATTTTTCTCACATTTCTGTGATGGAAAGATCTGAATCTGTGGGGAGTCACAAATTTCCTCCCGCTCAGAATTTCCCCAAGTCCCCAATAAAAATGATACCTCACTTGTGTGGTTAGGGCTAGTGCCAAAGACAGGAAACGGCCCAAAAGGTAACATGGATACATCAGGTTTTTTTCCACTCAGAACTGACCCTTTTTGGGTAGTGGAATGCTGTGGATTTTGGGCCCTAGCTCCAGTTTCTGTGATGGAAAATGCTGGAATCTGTCGGGCGCCACAAACTTCCTTCCACCCAGTATTTCCCCAAATCTCCTGAGAAAATGGTACATCACTTCAGTGGGTATTTCCAGTGCCTGTGACACGAAACAGCCCAAAATGCAACTGCATACATCACATTATTCCAATCCTTTTTTTGCAAAGTGATATCTGTAGATTTTAGGCCCTAGCTCAGCTGGCATCTAGAGACACCTTGCAAACTAGCACATTTTTGAAAACTAGACACCTGTGGAAATCCAGGGAATGCTGAATTGAGGGGCTCTCATTAGTTTTTATACCCAGAATCCTTTCAAAACCTCAAACTTTGACCAAAGAAGCACCTTTTCCTCACATTTCTATGATAGAAAGTTCTAGAATCTGTGGGGAGACACAAACTCCATTCTACCCAGCATTCCCCTAAGTCTTCTGTTAAAATGGTACCTCACCTGTGTGGGCAGGCCTAGTGCCCTTGACAGGAAATGACCCAAACTACAATACATTCTAGGCAGTTTTGGGCATATTTACAAGGGATACGGGGCCACCAAAACATCACTTTTAGCAGCGTTCTGGTGGCGATATGCCCTCTTCCATATTCGCAAAGTGGCTTCAAGCCACTTTATGTGACTTAACGCCTCCTTGTAAATAAGGCCCCTTTACATAGATCACTTAGCATGAAAGGGACATGCAATGGTTGCTGTGGTATGTTCCACCGTAACACCCCTTGCTTTAGACGCTACTCCAGATTTGAAGGAGCATGCGTTAGAATGGTGAAACGTAGAAATAGTAATTTTTGTTCATCTTGTTTTTGCTTATTCTATGTGTGCTGCATAATTGGGCGGAGCTAGCCGGCGTCAATGGTGGACGCGTAAGAGCAGAGCTCCGCGGCGGCGCCATTGAATATTCGCCAATTATCCTCACCCGGCATCGAAACTCAGCCGAAAACGACAGCAATTGCCGACCCAGCCCCTGCTGCGCCTCCGCCCGGAGTTTGGGAGCGATCCGCGCTCGGCAACGCCACTTTTCCCCGCCTGCGAGGTGACGCGGGACCAGGCCTGAATCCCCGACCTCTCCTGAGCACCGAGACCGGGCTGCGTGCCCCGACGTGCGGCAACGCGGACCTGACGACACGGCCCCTTCCGGGACCCAACGGAGCTAGACCCTTTGATTCGCCGCAGTTGCACGGCCACGTGGAGGTGCCCAGTCAGACACCTAGTGGGGGCTCCTGGAGGCACGAGGATTGAAGGTACGCCGGCTCAGCGGTGGGGGAGGTGGTGCGCCTCATGGCGACGGTCTAATCCCGGCGCCATACGAACACCCAAGGCCCTCCAACGATCTAGCCCCCTCCCAGCATAGGGGCCTGCAGAGCGGCCTGAAGCGAGACGAGAGCCCCCCCTCCGCTGGTCCTGCACTGATCAGGGGACTCGAGCAGTGCCACGGAGTCAAGAGAGCGAACGCCCAGCGGCAGCCTGGCCCTATCGGCGCCACTAACGGAGCCTGGCACGTCCACCTGGCCACGGTAGCAGACCCTTGCACCCACCCTAGCAGCTGGCACACGGCGGGGACGGGCCACGGCCTGACCGTGACTGGCACTCATTGCGCCCACGAGGCCCCCAGATCGTCGGAGGGCAGCAAAGATGGTGAAAGGGGACAAGACCCAGTCGAAATTGTCGTTCGACCAACGCAGACAGAAGGGACCGGACCCCCCGTCCCCCCAGGCTTCGGGAGCTGCCAATGATCCGGGCTCCTCACTCTGCGCGGAAATAAAAGGTATGCTCACGACTATGGAGAAGGGCCTACAGGATGGCATGTCGGCCATAGGCAACAAGATAGACGCGCTGGCGTATCGAATGGACCGCATGACGGAGAGAGTGGATAAACACGCAGAGAGACTTGATATGGCCGAGCGCAGACTGACGGAGGCTGAAGAGGCGCAGACGGAGTGGGACACTGATCGAAAGCAATTTGGCCGCCTGCTCCAAGTGATCCAGGAGAAGTCGGAGGACTTGGAGGCGCGCTCCAGACGCTCCAACATTCGCATAACGGGAGTGGCCGAATCGACCCAAACGGGTAAGATGGAGCTCTTTGTAGAAAAGCTGCTGAAGACACTTCTGGGAGATGACACGTTCTCCCCGATGTTCATCGTGGAGCGCGCCCATCGTACCCTCGGACCAAGACCTCCACCAGGCGCAAACCCTAGACCGCTGATAGCGAAATTGTTGAACTACAGGGACAGGGACGCAGCGCTCCGAGCGGCCCGTGAGAAGGGCTCACTCCAGTACGAGGGAATGAACATATCCTTATACCCTGATTTCACCACTAAAGTGCAGGAGGAACGGCGGCGCTTTCTCCCGTACAAACAACAGCTGCGGGACCTTGGGTTGGACTATGCTATGCTGTACCCGGCGCGGCTGCGCATCAACAGACAGGGCCACTCGCACTTTTTCACGGACCCCAAGGAACTGCAAAAATCCCTGAAAGTGTGGATAAGGGAGAACAGAGGAAATTCGGAGACCCCCGCACCGGACCAATCGGGCGCCGAGGACCTGGAGGAACAGGACTGAGAAGGAGAGCATGCACGGGGACACAACGGTGAACTGCTCCCACGGGGGGCATCCAGGACGCCCTTCCGCCCAGACACGAGGCAGACTCCCGCTTGACCCTTCTTACGGGTCTGTTTGAATTACTGGACACCATCGAGTGGGTGAGATCCGAAAGTTCTGGAATAGTGCTCCTGGGCTCACACCGCTGCGGTACGATGCTGCCCTGGGCGGGATCCCCCACATTGGGGCTGGACACGAGACAGGTCAGATGCGGTTTGGAGGGCGGGGGCCCGGGCAATGGGCTGGACCCTAATGTTTGATTCTTTTTCTTGCTGGACTACTTTAACGGGGCGCCGCCGCGGAAGCAGCTTACATTCATAGTGTGGTGGTCCGGAAGGGACGGTACACGTCAGAAGTAGAGAGTAGGCTACCTCTGCCCCGGCGCTTCTAGCTGTTACGGCTCGGACAGAGCTTGTTTGGGGAGTTCTTGAATGGGGTTGCTGAAGGGTGGGGGGGAGGGACGTGAGGATCTCGGTCGCACCAGGTTGGGGTTGGTGAGCTGTGGGAGGTGGGTTGGGGTATTTTTTCTGAGTTTGGGGATGTTTGGGGGGGGTCCACAATGTGTTCCACACAGTTATGTATCTTGGAGGGGCCTGGAGGTGGTGGCACACACCGGAGGGCGCGACAGGTACTGTTGCTAATCATCAGATGTTGTTACTTTCCCTATGGCTGACACACTACCCGGCGGGTCGCTGAATGAAACTGAAACCCTTACGGCACTAACTTGGAACGTTCGGGGGTTGAATGATTATAGGAAACTCCGTAAGGTACTGCACTATCTCCAAAGACATCACGTAGACCTGGCCCTGCTGCAGGAGACACACCTACCCAATACCAGTAGAATGCACACACATAGAGGCCTCCAGGGTCACGCCACATATGCTGGCTTCACATCACATGCCAGGGGCGTCCTTACGTGGGTAAACCCTAAATCCAAGCTATCCCTCACACTGCTGAAGGCGGACCCGGAGGGTCGATTCGTGCTGAGCAAATGTACGGGTAAGGGACATAATCTCCTGGTCATGAATGTGTACGGCCCGAACTATGACACCCCTGACTTTTACACAGCAGTAGCGGGACACTGCGTCGACTGGCCCGCGGGTAGCATGATCTGGGGGGGGGGGATTTCAACTTCACTTTTAACCCAGAACTGGATAGGTCGGGGGGACCCCTCAGGCGTCCGGCAGCGGCTGCGCAGAGAATGCAAGCGGAAATGGTGAGACTGGGACTGGTAGATGTCTGGAGGGAGAGGCACAGCGAGCGGGGGGGTTTCACACACTACTCTGCGTACCACAACATCCATACCAGGATCGATTACTGATTGACGGCACTTCCCCTGCTGCATAAGGTGAGAGACTGCAGGGTGCTCCCGCGGACACTATCAGACCACTCCCCCATACTGTTAGTCCTGAACACTCCGCAACCGAGAATACCCCCTTTCACCTGGCGTTTTCCACCATACTCCCTGCTGGATGAGTCATTTCGGGCAGAGCTAGGAGAGGACATTGACACGTTTTTCTCTACTAATATAGGCACAGTGGATAGCTTCGGGACGGTGTGGGAAACATTTAAGGTCTACGTTAGAGGAGTGGTCATGGCCAAGCACTCCAGTGTCCTGAAAGCCATCAGGAACAGACTCTCTCACCTTGAGGGTCGGATTGCGGAATGTGAGCGCCTACAGCTGGCTGACCTGTCTCCGGATGGGGACGAGACACTGCGGGAGCTCCTGACAGAGTTCCACGAGGAGGCCGACAGGGAGGTTAGACATCTGGGAAAATACGCGACGGCCCGTACGTACGGTGAAGGCGACCGGCCGGGTGCACTGCTAGCCAGAATTATGCAGGGAGTCAGGCGAAGACAGGCAATCTCAGAATTAAAATCAGCGGCCGGGGAGACGTTAACGGCCGAGGAGGATATTCTGGCGGAATTCAAGGGATTCTATCAGGAGCTGTACTCTAGCAAAATCTCGGGAGTAGAGGGGCAAATTGACAATTACCTAGACTACATCAAAATGCCGTTCTTAGAGAACTGGCAGAGGGAGTTCCTGGCGACTCCCATACTTCAGGAGGAGATAGCGGACGCCCTAGACAGCATGAGGTCGGAAAGCGCGCCTGGAATTGACGGCCTAACTGTGACCTTTTATAAGGCGTACAGAGACAAACTGCTGCCCTACCTTTCCACCCTCTTCGATGAAATCTGCGAATATGGCGCCATGCCCCCGTCTATGAGGGAAGCACTAATTGTGACGATCTTGAAACCAGGAAAGCCACACGATCTTCCGGGATCGTACCGCCCCTTGTCTCTTATCAACGTAGACGCGAAGATCTACGCTAAGGTGCTGGCAACCAGACTGGCACTTGTCGCCCCGGAACTGGTGGCCCCAGAGCAGGCTGGCTTTATCCCTGCCCGGAACCTTACCTACAACATCAGGACGGTCCTGGGTGCCATGCAACACACCAAACATGATACCAAGGCCATTGCAGTCTTCTTGGATATGGAGAAGGCGTTTGACTCCGTGGAATGGCCTTTCATGCGTAAAGTCCTCAGAAAACTGGGGCTGGGAGACCTGTTCCTCCAGCTGCTGGGCGCCCTCTACCACCGGCCGACCGCGAGAGTCCGACTGGGCGATGTGGTCTCTGAGGCCTTTACTGTGAGCAGGGGCACGAGACAGGGCTGCCCCCTCTCGCCGCTGCTGTACGCACTGGTAGCGGAGCCACTGGCCTGCGCGATGCGGGAATACCACTCCTATGAGGCAATCAGCTACCCGACCTACAAAATCGGCATTTCCACATATGCGGACGACACGCTGTTGTACGTTAGAGATCCAGTGAATAACCTCTCATCGGTCTTAAGGGAGGTGGTACGATTTGGGGCCCTCTCGGGGCTGAAAGTCAACTGGCCAAAGTCTGTGGCATTCCCCCTGACCCCTGTGACTGAACCTTTCGAGATGGAATATCCACTACAGTGGTCTGTAGACCCGATCAGATATCTGGGCATACGGATACACACGGACCCTGATGTCGTGCTGAGGGAGAACTACGGGGTAGCCTATAGCAAACTGGCGGATGATGTCGAGCTCTGGATCAAGCTCCCACTTTCATTGATGGGCCGCATAGCCTTGATGAAGATGGTAGCCCTCCCGAGATTTTTGTTCCTCTTCAATAATCTCCCGATCGTCCTCTCTAAAGCTTTCTTTGCGACCTTAAACAAACTACTTATCAGACTCGCCTGGGCCGGCAAACAGCCTAGAATTCGCTGGACGGTGCTTCAACTCCCATACGAGCAGGGGGGGTTGGCAGCCCCGGACTTTGAACGTTACTATAGGATCGCGCAGGCCTCCCATCTCCATACCTGGATACATGGCGACCCGGACATACCGCATGTGATCCTGGAACGCCTATTCGCTGCCCCCACTCCTCTCCCGGCGACTATCTGTAGCCCTGGCGACCGTAGAGTAGGAGTACTGGACTCCATCCGCTCTACTAACCACGCTTGGCATACCATAGTGCGGAGGCAAGATAAGGTACTGCTGTACGCCCTTAGCATGCCGACACAATGGGCGCTATGGCTTCCTACACTGACAGAACCGGGTGTACACAGGGCTCTAGGTGAGCTGGGTGTACGCACACTGGGCGATCTATTTGAAAACGGTACGGTGAAGACGTGGGAACAGCTTGTGCGGGGTCGCGATCCCCCCTCCATGCTACACCGCTTTCAATATCACAGGGTGCGCAGCGCTCTCCTGGACCACTTAGGCCCTGACATGGAGGAACCCCCTGAAATTCCAGAACTAGAATACGTCATACACGCTGAATCTCCGAGAAAGCTTATTTCTAAACTCTACAGCATGGGACACGCACACACGGCACAGCGATACACAAGGGCGCGACTGGCCTGGCAGACCGATTTAGAGATGCACATAGACGACGGAATGTGGACGTATTGCTGCGCGGCCTCCAGGCGAATTTCGCTAAATGGGAGACACCGCCTGGTTCACTTTAAATTTCTACAACGAGTGTACTACACGCCGGAAAGGCTACACCGATATCGCCTCCGCGATTCGCCCCGCTGCGAGAGATGCCGTGCCCCGGTGGCGGACTTTATACACGTTGCCTGGCTGTGCCCGGGTGTTCAGAGGTACTGGACCGAAATATTTGCAGAACTGAGCAGAATAGCAGACCTAGATTTGGGCGTAGATCCCGCCCTCGCCCTCCTGGGCTACGCGAGGAATGTCCCGGCGCCGGTGCGCAAAATGGTCAGCATGGGCATGCTACTAGCCAAACGGGTAGTCGCGTCTTGCTGGATGCGAGGCCCGCTCCCGACTCTGAAGCGGTGGGCCAGTGATATGCTGTATTGCAACACGCAGGCGGAGGCGTATAGCGAACTCCTCCCTCCCCGAAGTCGCCCCAAGAACTTCTGGGAACTCTATCGGACCTATCTCACCTCTAGGGTGGTTGAGGATGACACAGCATCGGGGGAGGGGGAGGAACAGGGGGGCCCAGCGACCTATGACCCGCCATGACTCCAGCAGCGGCGCCCTTCCATAGCCAGCATCACCAAACACCGTAGGCTTTCTACCTCTCCCAACATAGCAGCCCCGCGCGAGCGCCCGCGCACTCGGTAGGCCGTGCTACACACCACACGCCATGTCGCTCCATTAGATCACGCGTAACTTTCAGGGAACACGCAGACTGGGGACCGGTTGTAGGGGGTTGGAAGTTGGGGTTGGGGGGACGAGTTGGGGGGGAGAAAAAGTAAAATTTTTGGATATGTTAAACTTTGCACAGTGCACGTTACGTTATTGATGATATCACCATTCTGGAGCCGAGGCCGACTGGCTAGTACACTGGACTGTTCCTCTATCAGTGCTCATTTTTTTGTGATTCTCAACTGACATTCTCCTACCTCATTGATATGACGATCGGGCCTACCGCCGGCCCGTGATGAGATGTAGGCGAACGGCTCTGTATGCATTGTAATGTGCTGTTTTCTGATAAATAAATAAAAAAAATAAAAAAATGTGTGCTGCATAATTCCAGCACTAGGGAAAACACAGGGATGCCTGTGAAAATGTGGTAGCTCGGCACTGCAAAATTTTGCACAGCTCTGCGCTCCAACATTTTCTCGTAAATTTGACCCTTTGTTTGTTAGGTGGGTGAATAGCAGCAAAAGGTGGATGTAGGAAAGTGAATTATCATGTGGTGTGGATGTGAGAGGAAATGTCACAATTTCAGTCAGATAAATCTGACATCAATTTTTCAAAATAGAGTATGTTTGTATCCTAAAATAGATACCAAAATAACAAAAATCTATTGCGTGAAACCGAAGATATGCATATTTAAAGCCAAATAATTCATCGTAGTTCATTCTTGGAAAATGCAATAAATTGCAGGAAGCTGTTTAGCAGTTTGTAGCCAACTATCTGGTGCGGCTACTTCTCTTTAAAAGGACAGGCCTCAACGGATTGGGGCCAGTCACAGGGACCACTGGGGTCCAGGAGGCAGTTAACCTGTAGGGTCGAGCAGACTCAGGGTCTTTTCTGACTTTGTACGCTGTAATGCGGTCCAGCCAAGATGTGGTCCTGATACTGGGAATGCAGGATACTGAGGATGCTGAAGAGATGGGGTGAACATGCTTGGGGCCACACTATAATCCACAAGCATCAGGGTCACTCACCTCAGGACTTGCTCTCCCATGATGCTGCAGGAGAATCGGTATGCAGCGTTTAGAACGCAATTGCAAAAACAACAAGTGATGGACCGAATGTGGATCAATGTCACACATTCCCCCAGTCAAAAGATCTGGGCCCAAATCCATCGTTTTTTTGCACTCCACACCACCCTGGGTTAGACAATGGCGATATGCAAATCAGCTCTGACCCTGTTGCCCCATGGGAACAGTCCAGTCCGAACTACAAAAGCCATGTCCTTCCCAGAACGGAATCAAGCATCCGAGGACCGGACCGGTTTCGAGGTAACACCTCTCATCAGCCCGGCTAGCTTGACTCCAAGTGGTGTGGAGTGCCTGGGACCCACGTCTGGGCATCCCCAGCGCACTTAGGGCGGCAATTGCAAAAACAACAAGTGATGGACCGAATGTGGATCAATGTCACACATTCCCCCAGTCAAAAGATCTGGGCCCAAATCCATTGTTTTTTTGCACTCCACACCACCCTGGGTTAGACAATGGCGATATGCAAATCAGCTCTGACCCTGTTGCCCCATGGGAACATTCCTGTCCGAACTACAAAAGCCATGTCCTTCCCAGAACGGAATCAAGCATCCGAGGACCGGACCGGTTTCGAGGTAACACCTCTCATCAGCCCGGCTAGCTTGACTCCAAGTGGTGTGGAGTGCCTGGGACCCACGTC
This sequence comes from Lissotriton vulgaris, assembly GCF_964263255.1. NCBI lineage: Eukaryota > Metazoa > Chordata > Amphibia > Caudata > Salamandridae > Lissotriton > Lissotriton vulgaris. The sequence continues at coordinate 1,540,277,784 of NC_141687.1, read as the reverse complement.
TGGGCATCCCCAGTGCACTTAGGGCGGCAATTGCAAAAACAACAAGTGATGGACCGAATGTGGATCAATGTCACACATTCCCCCAGTCAAAAGATCTGGGCCCAAATCCATCGTTTTTTTGCACTCCACACCACCCTGGGTTAGACAATGGCGATATGCAAATCAGCTCTGACCCTGTTGCCCCATGGGAAGAGTCCAGTCCGAACTACAAAAGCCATGTCCTTCCCAGAACGGAATCAAGCATCCGAGGACCGGACCGGTTTCGAGGTAACACCTCTCATCAGCCCAGCTAGCTTGACTCCAAGTGGTGTGGAGTGCCTGGGACCCACGTCTGGGCATCCCCAGCGCACTTAGGGCGGCAATTGCAAAAACAACAAGTGATGGACCGAATGTGGATCAATGTCACACATTCCCCCAGTCAAAAGATCTGGGCCCAAATCCATCGTTTTTTTGCACTCCACACCACCCTGGGTTAGACAATGGCGATATGCAAATCAGCTCTGACCCTGTTGCCCCATGGGAACAGTCCAGTCCGAACTACAAAAGCCATGTCCTTCCCAGAACGGAATCAAGCATCCGAGGACCGGACCGGTTTCGAGGTAACACCTCTCATCAGCCCGGCTAGCTTGACTCCAAGTGGTGTGGAGTGCCTGGGACCCACGTCTGGCCATCCCCAGCGCACTTAGGGCGGCAATTGCAAAAACAACAAGTGATGGACCGAATGTGGATCAATGTCACACATTCCCCCAGTCAAAAGGTCTGGGCCCAAATCCATCGTTTTTTTGCACTCCACACCACCCTGGGTTAGACAATGGTGATATGCAAATCAGCTCTGACCCTGTTGCCCCATGGGAACAGTCCAGTCCGAACTACAAAAGCCATGTCCTTCCCAGAACGGAATCAAGCATCCGAGGACCGGACCGGTTTCGAGGTAACACCTCTCATCAGCCCGGCTAGCTTGACTCCAAGTGGTGTGGAGTGCCTGGGACCCACGTCTGGGCATCCCCAGTGCACTTAGGGCGGCAATTGCAAAAACAACAAGTGATGGACCGAATGTGGATCAATGTCACACATTCCCCCAGTCAAAAGATCTGGGCCCAAATCCATCGTTTTTTTGCACTCCACACCACCCTGGGTTAGACAATGGCGATATGCAAATCAGCTCTGACCCTGTTGCCCCATGGGAACAGTCCAGTCCGAACTACAAAAGCCATGTCCTTCCCAGAACGGAATCAAGCATCCGAGGACCGGACCGGTTTCGAGGTAACACCTCTCATCAGCCCGGCTAGCTTGACTCCAAGTGGTGTGGAGTGCCTGGGACCCACGTCTGGGCATCCCCAGCGCACTTAGGGCGGCAATTGCAAAAACAACAAGTGATGGACCGAATGTGGATCAATGTCACACATTCCCCCAGTCAAAAGATCTGGGCCCAAATCCATCGTTTTTTTGCACTCCACACCACCCTGGGTTAGACAATGGCGATATGCAAATCAGCTCTGACCCTGTTGCCCCATGGGAACAGTCCAGTCCGAACTACAAAAGCCATGTCCTTCCCAGAACGGAATCAAGCATCCGAGGACCGGACCGGTTTCGAGGTAACACCTCTCATCAGCCCGGCTAGCTTGACTCCAAGTGGTGTGGAGTGCCTGGGACCCACGTCTGGGCATCCCCAGCGCACTTAGGGCGGCAATTGCAAAAACAACAAGTGATGGACCGAATGTGGATCAATGTCACACATTCCCCCAGTCAAAAGATCTGGGCCCAAATCCATCGTTTTTTTGCACTCCACACCACCCTGGGTTAGACAATGGCGATATGCAAATCAGCTCTGACCCTGTTGCCCTATGGGAACAGTCCAGTCCGAACTACAAAAGCCATGTCCTTCCCAGAACGGAATCAAGCATCCGAGGACCGGACCGGTTTCGAGGTAACACCTCTCATCAGCCCGGCTAGCTTGACTCCAAGTGGTGTGGAGTGCCTGGGACCCACGTCTGGGCATCCCCAGCGCACTTAGGGCGGCAATTGCAAAAACAACAAGTGATGGACCGAATGTGGATCAATGTCACACATTCCCCCAGTCAAAAGATCTGGGCCCAAATCCATCGTTTTTTTGCACTCCACACCACCCTGGGTTAGACAATGGCGATATGCAAATCAGCTCTGACCCTGTTGCCCCATGGGAACAGTCCAGTCCGAACTACAAAAGCCATGTCCTTCCCAGAACGGAATCAAGCATCCGAGGACCGGACCGGTTTCGAGGTAACACCTCTCATCAGCCCGACTAGCTTGACTCCAAGTGGTGTGGAGTGCCTGGGACCCACGTCTGGGCATCCCCAGCGCACTTAGGGCGGCAATTGCAAAAACAACAAGTGATGGACCGAATGTGGATCAATGTCACACATTCCCCCAGTCAAAAGGTCTGGGCCCAAATCCATCGTTTTTTTGCACTCCACACCACCCTGGGTTAGACGATGGTGATATGCAAATCAGCTCTGACCCTGTTGCCCCATGGGAACAGTCCAGTCCGAACTACAAAAGCCATGTCCTTCCCAGAACGGAATCAAGCATCCGAGGACCGGACCGGTTTCGAGGTAACACCTCTCATCAGCCCGGCTAGCTTGACTCCAAGTGGTGTGGAGTGCCTGGGACCCACGTCTGGGCATCCCCAGTGCACTTAGGGCGGCAATTGCAAAAACAACAAGTGATGGACCGAATGTGGATCAATGTCACACATTCCCCCAGTCAAAAGATCTGGGCCCAAATCCATCGTTTTTTTGCACTCCACACCACCCTGGGTTAGACAATGGCGATATGCAAATCAGCTCTGACCCTGTTGCCCCATGGGAACAGTCCAGTCTGAACTACAAAAGCCATGTCCTTCCCAGAACGGAATCAAGCATCCGAGGACTGGACCAGTTTCGAGGTAACACCTCTCATCAGCCCGGCTAGCTTGACTCCAAGTGGTGTGGAGTGCCTGGGACCCACGTCTGGGCATCCCCAGCGCACTTAGGGCGGCAATTGCAAAAACAACAAGTGATGGACCGAATGTGGATCAATGTCACACAGTCCCCCAGTCAAAAGATCTGGGCCCAAATCCATCGTTTTTTTGCACTCCACACCACCCTGGGTTAGACAATGGCGATATGCAAATCAGCTCTGACCCTGTTGCCCCATGGGAACAGTCCAGTCCGAACTACAAAAGCCATGTCCTTCCCAGAACGGAATCAAGCATCCGAGGACCGGACCGGTTTCGAGGTAACACCTCTCATCAGCCTGGCTAGCTTGACTCCAAGTGGTGTGGAGTGCCTGGGACCCACGTCTGGGCATCCCCAGAACGCAAGCATTACCACGGAATACCTTTACAACGCGGGCGTAACAACGAAAGTTGTTACCACGCATTGCACTGGGGGGCGCTCAAGGATAGTAAATGATTTAATTTACTATCCCAACACCTTCCCTACTATCCACGGGGACTGGTGATGGAATAGTAAATAAAATTAATCAATTTTGTGCCCCCCAGCGCAATGCGTGGTAACAACTTTCGTTGTTACGAACGCGTTGTAAAGGTACGCGTTGTCAATGTATGCGTTCTAACGTCATACATCCAGGAGAATCCAGTGCAGCTCCAGCCACCACTGGTCCACTAGTCTTAGTTACAGTGGTTCCTTTCAAGTAAGTCAATCTTTATCTCTGGAGGGAAAAAGTCCACTTCAACCTCGACTTTGGATCCCACAAACATGGGGGACGTCTTGGAAAGGTCAAGACTCAGACTCCCAACAGGCATTTTGGCATCCAAAGGCAGTCAGGTGTTCTTGGGCAGCTGGGCTCTCAAAGAGTGCAGGGCTCCTTAGTTTTTGGTGGTCCTGAAGCTTAACAGTAGGCTAGCCTTTTGACCCTTGGAGTCACTTCTTCCTTTTTGGCACAAATGAAACTCTTTTCCAAGAGTGGGCTTAGCAGGAACAGTCCCCTTGGCTGGCCCATCAGTGTAAAAGGTACAGTCAAGCCTTTGGTGCAGCCTCTCTTTGCTGGATCCAGGGAGCAGCAGGGCATTCCTTCTTCAGGCTTCTTTCCAGTCCAGTAGTGATCTGAGGGCTGAGTGTCTGGGATGCCACTTTTATGCCATCCTCGAGTTTGTGGGTGGGGAGGACTCCCTAGCCAATGGGGCATTCGTTCCCACGAGGCAGTCCTTCCCAGCATAATGTGCGCAGTGTACCCATCCCAATGAGCCACTCTTCGTGTAAAACCAGTTTTGCAACAGGCTTTTCTCTTTGGAGGAGATGCCAGAATGTTTGCCTATTCAAAGGAGTGGGCAGGTGAAGGTGTGCTTCACTGAAGTGACACCCTCTTTAAAACACGGCCATCTGTGAGTTTGTAAAGTCAACTTTCTATTAAACTCCTTTCTGATCTCAGCAAGGAGTCTGGTTTAATGTAAACATTCTGAGCATACAGATTAAGCAGCTGTGGAAAGGATTATAAACCAGCACACCCCAGGTTAGTCCATTATGTAGATGCTATTCTCAGGTACTCCTTCACCCCTTATTCAACTGCTCGAAATACAACTGCAACCCAATGCTGACAAAGTTTATTCATCCAAAACTGGGGAAAGGCACCCTGTCAACAGTAGTTTGTAATGAGAAAAACAAACATCCCAGTTGTAGATCAATAAGTTTCTTTATTCTTCATTATAGAGAACACAGTCACCAAGTATCCTCCATTTACAAGAAACAAACCTACTTCAGAGAATGCAATCTAGAGATATTTAATTGAAATCCCGACATTTCATTCATTTTTTACATGTTTTTTTCAGTTTAGTGTAAACAATTGAAAGGATAATGAAGCGGTGTATCTTTCAAGACACCAGTCGCATACGTGACATTGTGAAAAATGCAAAAATGAATTTGCTATCTTGGCGTAATATCTTTTGTGGTCACAAACAGAAGTTAGCACTTAGCCCATGGGCTAGTGATACTCCATGTTAGCCAATGGGACCACCGACCTTGCTACAGTGAAAATAGCAATTTCGAGTTTTTGCTGTCAGGGCACAAAAGGAACATGCCTTCTTTTTAATATTAATCACCCTGCCTGGTGGGCCACCAATGGGTAGGTTGCTAATATCAACAAGCATTGGCATAGCCAATAGGTCTTGCCTTTGGGATCTTATAAGTGTTTAGCCATGCAACAGTTGATGTTGTTGCGACAATAATATTGTTCTGCGTAACAAAATACTTTTAAGGTACCAAAAGCGAGACCTATTGGCTGTTCCAATGCTTGTTATCTGTTGGGGCACTTTCTGTGAGAGCCCGAGATGACAAGGGCACCCCATCTCATGCCCAGTATGCCAGCTCGAGGCGTCTAAGCCGCAGCTGTAAGGGTCTCCAGCTCGCATTCTCTGGTCTCTGGGTGGGCCACGATAGAAATTGTGCTGGGACGTGTTCTGAATTGAATTATGGAATCTTGTACTCACTCTACTAAATGCAGCCTGCAGCAGAATGGACTGGTTTCACGTGTACAAGAATGTAATAAATATTATTCACAGGGATTACGACAGCAGTGAAAAAAGTGTTTTCCACTGCTTCCACATATTTGTCACTTCGCATTCAATGCCATTGTACTATTGTATTTTTATTGTATGGAATGCAGAGTCTGCCTTTGCTAGGACAGCACATTCATTTGGGGCCCTCGCTGCTGCTAAGCAAGAAAATGAGGCAGCAGGAAGCCACTTATTTGTTCACAGGTCTGTCCCAGGCTGTGTACATCAGAGCAGTGATGGGACTGTAAACCCAACATCTCTGCATCTTCCCAAACTCGCTCTGGTGCCAAGTTGATGTGAGGCTACGGTAAATGGTCAAAATATCGATTCCAAAATATAGACAAACCTAAATATCGACTCCAAAATATAGAATGGACAAAATATCGAATGGACAGAATATAGACATCAAAAATATCGTTTTGAAGGTAAGTAATGTAATATCGATTTAAAAAATATAGACAGTCAAAATATCGAAGTACATAATATAGGTTATTAAAAATATCGAATTTTTAATAATATTGAATGTTTTTAAGTGTTTTGTATGTTAGTATATGTGTGAAAGGTGTATATATTTTTGTAATTTATTTTAAGTAATTAATTTTATGTTATTTAATTTTTGCGTAATTTAATACTGTAGCGGGTTGTGGGTTTATAGGGGAATAGGGTGTGAAGTAATTGAATTATAATTAATTAAATATGTGAATTAATAAATTTGTATTTATTTAGAATAAATTGTTAATTAATTTTTAATTGGTAATTAATTAATTCTTAATTGATAATTATTTTTTTATGAATTGATTAATTGATAGTTATGTGAATTAAATTAATTTATTTTCTGTAGCGGGTTGTGGGTTTATAGGGGAATAGGGTGGGAAGTAATTTAATTATAAATAGTTAAATATGTTATTTAATTAATTGGTATTGATTTAGAATAAATTGTTAATTAATTTTCAATTGGAAATTAATTAATTCTTAATTGATAATTAATTTTTATTAATTGATAATTATGTGAATTAAATTAATTTATTTTCTGTAGCGGGTTGAGGGTTTATGGGGGAATAGGGTGGGAAGTAATTTATTTATAATTAATTAAATATGTTAATTAATTTATTGGTATTTATTTTGAATACATTGTTAATTGATTTTTAATTGATAATTAATTAATTCTTAATTGATCATTAATTTTTATTAATTGATTAATTGATAATTATATGAATTATAATAATTTATTTTCACTAGAGTAGGAATAGTACAATTTACCCCTATGCTATCCAACACTTTCGCTACTGTTGCACTCGCTGGAGTGTGAATAGCAATGTTTACCCCTATGCTATCCAACTCTTTCCCTACTGTTGCCCCCTCTGGAGTGGGAATAGTAATTTTTACCCCTACGCTATCCAATGTTTTCCCTACTGTTGCACTTACTGGAGTGGGAATAGTATTTTTTACCCCTACGGCATCCAACTCTTTCCCTACTGTTGCACTCTCTGGAGTGGGAATAGTAATTATTACCCCTACGCTATCCAACGCTTTCCCTACTGTTGCCCCCTCTGGAGTGGGAATAGTAATTTTTACCCCTACGCTATCCAATGTTTTCCCTACTGTTGCACTTACTGGAGTGGGAATAGTAATTTTTACCCCTACGCTATCCAAAGTTTTCCTTACTGTTGCACTTACTGGAGTGGGAATAGTAATTTTTACCCCTACGCTATCCAATGCTTTCCCTACTGTTGCACTCTCTGGAGTGGGAATAGTAATTTTTACCCCTACGCTATCCAACGCTTTCCCTACTGTTGCACACTCTGGAGTGGGAATTGTAATTTTTTTCCCCTACGCTATCCAACGCTTTCCCTACTGTTGCCCCCCCTAGAGTTGGATTAGTAATTTTTACCCCTACGCTATCCAACACTTTCCCTACTGTTGCACTCTCTGGAGTGGGAATAGTAATTTTTACCCCTATGCAATCCTACGGTAATAATATTGTGTATTTTTTAATAATATTATGTTAATATATATATATGTTTTAACAGATATGATTGTATATTTTTTTATACGTTAAATTAGTTATTTAATAATAAAGTATATTTTAGCTATTTATTTTTAATTTTTTTTATTTTTACATTATTTTTAAGAAATTCGATATTTTTACAAAGTATATATATATAAACAATATTTTGGGTTCAATATTTTGGTACTTACCTGTTTGTAGATAGGAATTCAATATTTTGTCTGTCGATATTTTGGAATCTATATTTTGGGTAGTCTATATTTTGTCCCTCGATATTTAGTCAGTGATCCGAGGCTACAAGGGGTGGGAGGGAGATACGAAGGCATGGAAGGGGCAGACTGAATGTTAAAAACAATGCCTGTACATGGTAATAAATTATAAAAACCACTTTAACTGATTCAATGAAGCCTGGTGAGAGGGGTGCTGTTGCTTGCATGACCTTAGTGCAAACAGCTCCGAAGATTCCTCTGAAAATTGGCGCCTTGTTCTTAAGCCCAGCTTGCTCATGTCAGAAGCCAGACTGATTGGTATAGGACCCACATACAATATAACACTGTGTGGATAACTGTGACTAAAGGAAATGTTTTCAACTTCCTAACTCAGTGACATTTTAGACAAGTCTGGCTTTAGTCTCATTGCCTATTTGACATCACTTACAGCCCCTACATGAAAATGATCCCCGTTATTCAGTTTCGCCCTTATTACTGTATGTATTTTTCTTTAGGCTGTGGTTCGCTTGCTTTGACTTCAATCATGCCTCTGATCCGAGAGGGAAAATAATGATTCACAAAAGCACCTAGAAGCAGATGTAAAACGAAAGTGCCCCTCACCCCCCCTGAAGAATGGACCAATGGCATGAATCTCTATTTCTCAAGTCAAGGAGGCAAAGTCTTTGCGAGCCCAAATGCGGGTCACAAAATTAAAATGTCCAAGAAATGCCTACACCTCCGGGCTGCCCACTACCCAGAGACTGGCATCACAGCCCGAGATGCCACCATAAACTGGGACGTCAACTTGACTGAGTTAATTAACTGAAGTCTAGTAGACCCTAAGAACCTCAGCCCTCACCCAAGCTCCTTGTGCACCTGGCTGAAGACAAGACCGAGCCCCCAGCCTCCCTGGAACCAGCGACACCGGATCAAAAGTAAGATTTTAGCAGGTAATACCTCATACTTATGTAACCAACACCACAAACTAAAATCTCTCATCACAAGCATTAATGCAACACTATTCCACGTTATTTGTTTTATCGTGATTGGGGGATAAAAGGAGGAGTCTACCTCGGAGTGCTAAAACTGGAAAATTAATCAGTGGCCATAACATTACAAACATATCTCTGCCCCGAGATCAAACAACCCAGCTATCCCACATGAGCCAAGAGAAAATTTTGCAGAACACACAAATTGCAGCAAAAAAGCAAAGAGGTTTACAAAGCAAATACAATTCCAGAACCATCCTGACAAAGACTTAATACAACTCTGAAAACAGTCCTTAAAAAGTCAAGTTTGCATGCAAGTTTATGTTGTTGGAGAGGATTATTCCGTCCTGAAAATTCCTGGAAAACAGCAGTTTACAAAAGCTTGTCAGTGAAAAAGCAGTCCATTTGTTTGTTATCCTATTTCTTTAGCCTGTGCTCCCAGCTCAAACCAGCCTAGGAACTCTAAGAGGTGAAAAACAAAGGAAGCCAACCACCTCCGACCCAGACAAAACAAGATGGGGACTGAGGCACTGGCACACACAAGAACAGAGCGTGTGCCGCGTGTATAAATGCCAGATCCTTCTTGCCGTTCTGTTTCTGTGCCAGTAAACACTTGTGCTAATTTGAATAAACAGAAATATTTTCGCCGTTTAACAATGCGTGACATCCTAGTAAGACTGTACTGCCTGCAGACGTTACTCTATATAATTGATAGTAAGGAGGGGCTGGGGAGCACTTGCTTGCTGCTGGTGTGAACACTTTGAGCAAAACCCAAGGAAACCCAGACCCCGTCAGTAAGAGTTCTATAGAGGCCAAGCCAGAAGCATGAGGGGGGTGCCTGGCTTGAGCAGGCTTTGGTCAAAGGCTGTTCGTCGTGGGCGTCCTTGCGGATATGTTGTGGCAGAGAAACCTCTATAAGGGATTTTGGTGCAGAGTTGGGAAGCCCAGTTGTGTCTAGTAAATGATGATAAACCACTGTCCGATTTGTAAATCGACTCCTTTCTGACATCAAAGTCCCTTGTTTTCTGGAGTCTTTTTTAGACGCATCAGGAACCGGCAAGAAAGTGAAAGCACGAGCACTTGTGCATGTAAAGCATCTACTTTGCAGGCTATCTGTTTCCAATTAACAAGCACGAGCGAGATAATTGGATACAGATGGGGAAGCTGCTCGCTCCCGCAAGGTGGAGACCTTACATGCACGAGTACTCATTGGAAACAGTGCAGTACATGCACGAGTATCCAAAAAGTACACACAGATTCCAAAAGGTCAAATCCTAAGCAGCGCTTGCTTGCTGATTAGGTTCGACCTAAAAAGGAAGGACTTTTCCTGCAAAAGGTTTTTTTACAGGTGGGCGTATCATTTAAAAATTATAAATTGCATAATTAATTTTTTTAATGGACACACATTTACCTAATTATGGAAAGTATTAATATTAAACACATCTAGTACATAAATAGTGTCAAACTTCACAACACGATGTCTCCATATCGTGTTGTGAAGTTTGACAGCTAGTTACATTTAATTCCTAATTTAACTTTAAAATCTATGGCCAGAAATTATGCCAATGCCAGGGTTTATTAAGTGTTTTTGATTCATGAATATTTTATTGTATTACTGATTTTCTCTTTGCAATTGTTTTAGTTAACTTGCACAAATAAAAAAACTGCTCTCGGTGGAAGTTCCGTTTCAGGGATCTCGTATATCTCAGAGTCTCTCAGAAGCTAGGTTAAGAATGACGAAAAGGGATCTGGCTTGCCTTCCCTGAGTATACTTCCCAAACAACCAACAAAACAAATAAGATTTGTGACAGGGATTCAATCATGGGCCACTGAATATACTCCAACTGCAAACCCTCTCAAATGATAACGAGATAGTGACTTCTAAATTACCAATATTCATTTATTTGAGATGCCTCGTAAGTGTATTCATCCCTCTGGGAGTTCAAATTGCTTGTTTGGGTATCCTGCTTATTAAAGCTATCGAACCAGTTTTGTTTGATTAGCCTATGTATTCTAATTCGCTGATTGAGTATCTCAAAGCCTACTTTACCTCTGAAGATTACTACAAACTAATGCCCTAACCTATGATTTTGGGCTTATGAGCCCCTGAATTGACTAATCAAAAAGTACATAACAGAGATAAAGTTGTTTTGAATTCAGTATGAAAATTGAATATCATCCTAATTATTGCTAGATTGAGAGGGTACGTGCTTTGTAAGTTGACTAGTTGTGGAGTCTCTGGGCCAAATTCACAAAACTAACTTAAGACAAAATCCTAAACTTACTACCATTTTGGTATTCACAGAAGGCACTTACTCATTTTGGTATTCACAGAAGGCGCTTACTCATTGATGGGTAAGTGCCTTCTGTGAATACCAAAATGAGTAACTTACTTATTTTGAGTAACTTACTCATTTTGGTATTCAGAAGGCACTTACTCATTGATGAGTAAGTGCCTTCTGAATACCAAAATGAGTAGGTGCCTTCTGTGAATACCAAAATGATAGTAAGTTTAGGATTTTGTCTTAAGTTAGTTCTGTGAATCGGGCCCATTGTGTCTACTATTGAAAACATTTGCTTTATCTATGATTGAAAGTGATCACGATCATCTCCATATGGACGGAAGGATAGCATCATTTCACATGTCCAGTAGGCCATTTAGAGATTTGGTAGCAATGTCATTTAACACGGCTAACAAATGGGAAGTCACCAATCAAGGATTGGATTGGATTGTAATTTCATTTAAATAGCGCTTACTACCTTGACGAGGCGTCGAAGCATTCAGTTAATTCAAAATGCAACAAATGTCTCAATTCTGATATACAGGGGTTTATAGATGTATTATATTAGACACTTCACTTAACTCAATATCTATAGAGTTGCATTACAAGAATTTAACTCCCAAGGAATATGAGCAAGAAAGAAATATATTTATGATCACTGGTCTGAATGAGAAGAAAATTGGCCAGGGTTAACTTCCATTTATTGTTATTATGAGGGGTTTTACAGCAGCAACTTAAATAAGAAATAATTCAACTTACTGGAGAGTGCAAGAAAGAACAACAACAGCAAAAAACGGGTGTTTGTTTCAATGTCCCTTATATAGTATGATATCAGAAATTTTAGTTGCCATGTTGCAAGGTTGGTTATTTATTCTCGTTGTGTGAGTGACACATCAATGATGTAGTCCCCTATTATTTATTGCAAGAAGCAATCCCGAAGAAGGATCTAGCCAAATGGAGTGCAAATCTGCAATGCCTTTTCGACGTGTGTATTGGATTGAGGCAAATTCCTCTCTTGTGATTTGTCCACATGATTGCATGAGGGAAGTCAACAAGAAAAACTTTCACAAAGTTTTTTTTGTAAAACTTAAGAGCATACACCAAACTTAATATTATTATGCCTTGGTAAAAAAGAACCATCTGTAGACCTTGTTCCACATACACACATTTATTTGACTCTTTGATTACCCACATAAGTATATCTCCCAGTAAAAAAACTAATGATATTTATGACATATATAAAAAAAATTCAGATACGTTAGATCCTGTGTATGGGAGACAATGCAAAATGGTTATCCTGAGTCATCTACTTAGGATGTTAATGGAGTTACATAAGGAAAATTGGATACATACTCAATTCAAGAGCAAAATGAATATTCCAAATGATTATGAAAGTTAACGGCCATTAGCAGGGCTTTCTGCTGGCACTTCTTTTGTTCTTGCTGTAAATCACTGACCTGCCCAAGTGCCTTGTGGAAATCTGGTATTTTTTACCTAATTTGAGGAGCCAAGATTTAGCCGTGCTATTGTACACAGAGGAAAATATCTTAATTGATCTTATCTCAGTTGGCTTCCAATGGGACTTAACCCCATGCCAATGTCTGTGCAACTGAATGTGTTTAAAATAACATTTCTAAGAGTAGAATTATGTCTTTTTTGTAAGTGTCACTGTCAAAAAGTAATAGGAGGACACTGCGTACTGAACCATTATGAATAGTATCATTATAAATACCTGCGGTTGATTTTTTCATTAACTTTGTCTTCGAATCCTTAGTAAAGAAACAGTGCTAAAAACAACATAAAAGTCAAACATCTCGCCTTTAATGCTGCATAAGTTTGAATGCTTAATTATTCACTCATGTTTAATGTAATCAGTCCGTCAATTACTTACCAGCAATCTCCATAACATTGAATTGTGACTTTCACATCCCAGTCCTAGCAATTGGAAAGAGTCCTTACATGGAGAAAGGCTACCACTTGCCCCATAAAAAATATCTGCACATAATTTTGTGTTCTTTATTTTTTATTCGTTTTGTTTAGTTCTACCCGCCCTGGCCTTAACAATGCATGCAACTACTCATCACACCCTGTAATATAAAGCAGACGTGAGAGGCACCACCAAAAGAGGTTGGGATATTAAGACTGTGACAAGAAAGTCAAGAATTGATGTTATGAAGATTACGGGGAAGTAATTGAAAGATTGCCACTTAATCTAACCTTCTTCATTGCTGTCTTCACAATTGAGGATTTACCAAGTTTGTAGAAATTCATGTCAAATTGTTTACCTTAAGACAACTAATTATCAGGCGCAACACCATGATGATTGATCGCACACAGAAACAAAAGTAAGTTAATCAATCCAGAATTGCTTTCAAGACACCAAGCCAAATCCGGTCTTAACTAAGATCCCCAACTCCTAATTCATAATGATTTACTAACATATTTGAGACTGATCAAGTTGAAAAATGTAAGTCTGTTCCAAATGGATTTTAGGGTTCCATGATCATCTAAACAATGTGGCAAAGAGATTTCTTTAGACAAAGGTAAATGAAAAATACTATAGGACGAAAAGAGTCACTGTTGCAAAGGATCACCGTATCTGGAAAACAACGTAAATAAAACCATGATTTAGGAGAGCTCTTAGTTCTCTATTCTATTCTGTGTCCTGAAGTACTTGCCAGTAAAAACAGGATTTATGTAGATAGATAAGTCTAAGAAATTGAAGAAAAGGATTTAAAAGTCTATGTATGTAAAACATTCAGCACCAAAGAAATATCCCAAAGCTTTTCAGAGACAACACACAATAGCAGACACCCTGAAATGAAATTAGACCGCTCATAGTGGTTTCACATGTTTGTGTCCATGGGAGACAGCTTCCTTCGCTTAATTAGAAATATATTACTATACTAAACAGTATGTAACACAAAACATGTATAGTAGGACTACAGTTCTAATATTGGCCAAGATAAGGTCAGGTAAAACCACTGTTCACTAGCGCGGCAACAGAGAATGGAAACACCTAATTTACTATTCTAACACTAATGCTAGAATATTTGGAAACTGCAACTTTCACCAAACTAGGACACAACATCACAGGTCCTAAAATGTTTTAGGGAATGTTAAAAGTGTCACATAGATTGTTCAAATCCGTATTGATTTTTTTAAATTTAGCATCTCAGCACAATGGCGATAGCAGCTGTCCCTCTGATACAGAATCTACTAAATACGTCATTGGAGCTCCCTGAGTAAGCAGTCTATTTCAGCATTCTGTACCTCCATGGAATAGTGTTCCTGCCTGATCTTAACATGGTGCAATCAATAATGTAGGGCCATATTATCAAGAACGGCGATAACATTTCCGCCGCTTTAGCGGCAGGAAACTGTTGCTAAAGCGGTGATAAGGGGCTTGATAATATGCCCTTGTGAATTCCCATAGAAGCCCAGGTTCTGGTGTGAAGGACATCAAATCTGGACTTCTATGGGAATTCACAAGGGCATATTATCAAGCCCCTTCTCGCCGCTTTAGCTGCAGTTTCCTGCGATAATGTTATCACAGTTCTTGATAATATGGCCCGTAGTTCTTCCCACGCTGATGGCTTGTGCCCACAACTTGGCATGCTTGGTGCAATAGCAACTATAAACTTCACACCAGACACAAGCCTTAAAGCTATTCTGCAATAACGGAGACAGATACCAAAAGATAAAGATCTGACCCAAGCACCAGACAGCTGTCAACAGAAACTGTCCTGAAACTCCATCATGCTTCGTCCCTTAATGTCCTTAGGCACCCTACCCATTTTAAGCCTCATCGGGTTTGCGATTACGTCTTGATTAGGGCTGAGCGGAACTCTGTGGAATTCCACAGTTTTTATTCAACTCTGCGGAATTCCGCGTAGTGCAACTCTGCAAAATCCACCCACCCCTGGTAAATATGGGCCCCTTTCATGTATTACTCTGCATGAGAGGGGCATTCCATGGGTGTTGATGTGGGTGTCCCCACACAACATCCATGGAACCTGACAAATTCCTAGATTTACAAAATGTTGTGAAAGCTGGCAATGCGCCAGAAGCCTACACCTCCTGTGCCGCAGCAAGGTGAAATATTTATTTCTCCTCATTTTTCCTATTTCTATGTGGGCCAAATTCGGCAGCACACATAGAAATAGTAAAAGGCAATTTTGTTTTACTTGTAAGTTTTCTTAAAAGTTTTGCCATTTGATGAAGCTGTATGGAAGTTCCCAAAAAACATGAACATTTATGTTACTTTCAGTTTGCCCAGTTTCATGCAAATTCACCTGAGGTTTGAAGACAGTGCTTAATTTGAATTGGTGGTTGCAGAGGAGACCCACCAGCACTCTTTTTTGGGACCAGGACTTATTTTTATTCATCTGACTGACCTAAAACAAGAAACTAAAAACAGCAGTAAAGGGGGAAAGGAGCGGAAAGAAAAGACGGAAAACAGTGGCAAAGGGAAAAAGCCGAGACTAAAAGGAACCTACAAGAGTGCAATATTGGGGTAGGGAGTGCATACTGGGGGATAAAAGAGACATTAAGGGGCATATCATCAAGTCCATGCGATAATTCCCGCTCAGCGCTTTTAGCGCAAGGATAATTATCGCAGGCCAACTCTGAATTTTATTGCGGAGATAGCGTGCTATCAGCAACGCTTATCTCCAAAGCTCCACCTTACATAGGATCTCATGGCTAAGTCAGTCTTGAAGCAGGCGTAAGGAAAGTAGAGATAACAGGTTATCGCTACTTTGTTTGTGGCTCTGCAGGTTAGCGTGCCCATTGATAATTGGAGAAATGTCGCTTAGTGACATTTCTCCAGTTATGTCAGGGCAGGAACACCCACTTTGCATCTCATTAGAGATGCAAAGCTGGGGATGTTGTTGTAAGGGGTGCTAAATCAGCAAAACACGCAATAGCGTGTCTTTACTGATAAGGTGATAAAATTATCGCCGCTTTTCGGCCAAAAACGGACGCAAAAGCAGTGATAATTGTATTTTTTTATTTGTCTTATATTTAACTGTGTTTAACAAATGTCTATGAAATTCCACAGATGCTTAGAATAGATAGCCTGCTTTTGGTATTTTTTTAAAATGTGGGCAGATTCATCAAGTGGGAGGGTACTGTCAAAAAAGTGTTCATTTGCTAATAACTTTGGCATCCTTTGTTAAATTCACACGAAATTTTGCAAACATTTAAGATTGTTTAATCTTCTGAGGATTTGGTATGTGTAGTGCAGATTCATCAATAGTGGGCACATTTAAAAGGAGGTACACATATTTCCATGTGCTAATGACTTTGGTGGTGTTCAATGAATCATCATGAAGTTTGGCAAGCATTTAGCAAGCTAAGTCTGTTGCAGAGAGTTTTGTTTTCAATTAAGTCATGTAAAGGGCAGGATTAAAGGGGGGGAGAGTCAGAACATCTTTGATTTGTTAATAACTTAGGTGCCATTTTATAGAACTGTAGGGAATTTGGCAGAAATCACTTCTGACATGTTGAGTTTCAGGCAAATCCGTGAAGAGGGCATGGTTAAGGCAGGTGTGGGGTGCAAAACTAGTTCATTTGCTATTTACTTTGACACACTTTGAGAAATCCACACACAATTTGTAAGGAATTTGTATTTTACGATAAACCCAGTGAGGCGATCCCAGGATTCAACCAGAATTCAACCAGATACACACAGGGTTGCAAGAATTATAGAGAGGGTCAACAAACCTTTGATTTACTAATAGGTTTGATATCATTTCATGGAATTGTAGAATTGGGTTTAAGTTGCAAACTTTGTGCGCAGCTGGGGATAGGGCTCACAGGAGTTTAGTTGGTAGTGCAAATAGCTGTTGTGCACGGTCAAAGGCTATCTACAGAAGAGGTTAACCGCAAGATGAGTTTGTGCTTAGCCTAGACCAAGGCTTGACCTTGCAGACAATCTCCACTGCCGAAGGTCATCTAGAATGGAGGTAAGGTGTAACATTACACAGCAGCATTATCATTCAGTATCACCATCACATACATCATTACACGCACCAAACACAATATATATATCCTTAAAATATGTATAGCAAAATATAAGTTTTCTTCACACCATATTTTTTGTTTTCTACACATACAGAAAATGATTATACTGTACCCATAGTTGTACCATTCATAATGTTCGCAGTAAGGTAATATAACATGTTGCCAGTGAGATCATTTATGCCTTTTATGAGAAGTCAACTGATAAGTATGAGGTTGAAAGAGCTTGGGCCCAATTAAACATTTATATTCAACCAGATGGTCTTTGCAGCTTGAGAGATAAGAGGGAGAAAACAATCACAATTGAATCTAAATACTGTGTAACCAATTGGGTCACACAATAATCCACTCGACAGCTAAATCTGAGATTAGTAAGATTTAATTATAAATTTAGAAACAAATTGATATAGCCTAGCCTCAACATTATCATATAGAAATACATAATAAACAACATCACCCCAAATCTCCAAAAGAGATTCACCGTATATAATACAAAGCAGATAATTTGTTTTATAATGACAATGCAAGTAATAAGGAAAAAGAATTGTGTATTAAGCTGCATCAAATGATTCTCGAAGGTCAGCATGAGCATGCTGTCTCCCCCTACACTCCATTAAAGGAACAACGCTAAACTAGAAGCATTGAATAAAGGTGAAATTAGAAAGGTGTCAGCTGTCAGATTCTTTAGCAGAAGGCACTCCAACCATGGGTCACGGAGCATAAACCCAAACAAGCAGAAGCATAGATCTGCTACCCAGTAAAGTCTGAAGATGTCTCTCTTGATCCTCACTAAGTTACAGTATAAAATATTTGTTGCATTCAAGGTAGACAAAACTACATGACTTTCTCCAGTACTTTTCCATGATTCCGGCACAAATTGGATACTTGCAGCACTTTTCCCACAATGATAAGTTGTAATACATTGGTCTTCTGTCATTCTTCTTCTCCGCCAGGAAAACTTGCTTCCTTGATGGTTACCACATTTCTCCTTGCCAAACTTCGTCTTCTCATATCTTGATATCTAATAAAAACAATGATGCTTTGTCCACACCTGCAGTGGAAACAAAAATACAAGCTAATACCTTCAACTTTGAAGATTAAATATTTTATTTATTTGTCAGATTTATAATGCGCATGGCTGCCCCAGCGACGGGGCGTCCCAGCGCAGGTCACAGACTTCAGAACAAGAACCAGAGAAAGAGCTTAAGCCGGAAAAAACCAGGTCTTTATGGCCCTCCAGAACGCCAGATGATTCTGGATCACTCTGATGGACACAGGAAGTGAATTCCAAAGTTGCGCAGCCAGGCTGCGAAAGTAACGGTCACCCACTCTGGCTTTCCAAACACGCGGGGTGCACACCAGAGCTAAGGAGGCAGATCTTAAAGAACGTCGTGAATGCGCTTTTCGACTGGAAACCAGTGGAGTTTCTGAAGTAAATGGGAAACAGAGCTAGTATGCGGAAGGGCCATTAGCAAACGGGCAGCTGCATTCTGAGCCTTTTGAAAACGCTTGACAATAGTTCCCGTAATCCAGTCTAGACAAAATTGTCGATTGAAGGATGATTTGGCGAACTTTAGGAGGGAAGAAGCCCAACAATGGCTTTAGGCCCCTCAGAAGCCCGAAAGAAGCCCCAGCCACTGCCTTGGATTGAACGTCAAATGTTAGGCCATTGTCAAACCAGATGCCTAGGTTTTTCACTGTCTCATTGGGCGAGGAGGCAGGTTTCAGGCGGTCCGGCCAATCCTTTTCGGACCACAACCCCTGGTCTTTCCCAAACAGCAAGATCTCGGATTAGCTGGCGTTAAGCTGTAAGCAGTTTGTCGCCATCCGTTCCGCAATGGCAGCGAGGTCCTCTGTAAACTTCATCAAGTTGGTGCAGCATTTTTTAGAAAATACGATCACTAGCTGTGTGTCATAAGCGTATGATACCAGTGACAGGCCCTTTCCCTACGCCAACACCGCCAGAGGCTGGACGTAGATGTTAAACAATAAGGGGCTTAACACTGAACCCTGCGGTACACCCAACACAAGGCAAGCTCTTGAGAATGAAAAGGAAGGACGAGAAATTGGAAGGACCTTCCCTCCGGGAAAGCCCGGAGCCACTCCAGCGCCGTGTCCGTGATGTCTATTTCTTGCAGGCGGTTTAAGAGAATCGCATGGGAGACGGTGTCAAAGGTGGCACTTAGGTCCAAGAGGACCAAGGCCGCTGAGTCACCAACATCCAAGCTCACTCGAATGGCCTCCGTGACTACCATAAGAGCAGACTCAGTGCTGTGGTGGGCCCGGAAGCCATGCTGGGATGGGTCGAAGATGGCGTTCTGCTCCGAAAACTTGGATAAGATAGAATTCACATGCGAATCTGCCAACTTTGCCAATAACGGCAATTGGGAGATCAGGTGGTAGTTAGCTGGTTCTACAGGGTCCAACGAGGGTTTTTAAGCAAAGGAATAACCTTGGCATGTTTACAGGCCCTAGGTACAGATGCTGAGGCCAGAGATAAATTGACCAGATCAAGGTTCAGTGGATAAAGAAGAGAGTGGAACTGACTAAAGTGGGCAGGTGTCAGTGGATCTGCTGGTGAGCCTGATTTGATCTTTGAGCAGAGTGCCTCAAACTCCATCTGAGACAGCGGAGGGAAAGATGTCAGGGTGTTAACCCCCATATGACAAAAAATCCCCAGGTGCCCCACCGCCGAGGGTGAAATAGGGGTGGGTAAACCCTGATAAAACTTATCAATTTTATTCACAAAGAACAGAGCCAACTCGGTACACTGCTGATCTGAGGAGATTGGGGAAGTCCCCATGGGGCCTCAACTCTTCATGCTCTTCAGCACAGAGACGATCGTCTTGGTAGGGTTAGTACTGGCCAGAATTTTATTGCCCACAAACCTGGCTCGAGCTCGCTGAATAAGCTTATGAAAATGCCTAATTGCAGCACGGTATTCCCTTTTTGCCGCCTGGTTATAAGAGCGCCTCCAGACGCGTTCCAACTGATTGCAGCCCTTTTTTGCTGTGACTAATGAGTCACTGAACAAGGGGTTCGATGGCCTGCGGAATTTCCCTCCCAGCCTCGCCGGAATACAGCTACCCAGGCCTGATGTTACCCACTCGGTAAAGCAGGAATTTGCTGTGTCCATATCCGGCGGCAGCTGGGGGCTATGGCTAGATAGCCATTCAGAAAGACAGCCAGAGTCGAGCTTATGCCAAGGTCATTTTAGGACAGGAGTTTGGCAGATCGAATCGCCTTTTGCCTGAAGTCGCACATTAAAGGGGACCAAGAAATGATCAGTCCATGCCTGTGGTACGGGCGGTAGAATCATGAGAGAGCCAAGGTTCGAAACGATAGGGTCCAGCAGGTGACCAGCCACATGGGTACCTGTTTGAACCTGTTGGGTCATCTGATAGGCCTCCAAATCCGCCAAAAAGCTGGCGATTTCAGCCTTCCCGCAATTATCAAGATGGAGATTGAGGTCCCCAAGAATAGTGAAGTTTGCCATCCTGCATGCATATTGCACGATTTTGTTGAGCAAATCTTCTCTAAAGAGACAAGAGGAACCTGGTGGGCGGTAAATAAGGAGGCCGGTCATAGTAAAGTTCTTATTCAGTGTAATTTTGAACAGAGCGCTTTCACAGCCAGCGGTGTTCTCTTTGCTCAGGGAACAGTTGTAGATGTCCTTTGCAATAATTGCAATGCTCCCCCCCTGGTAAATGGGCTAAATATCGATTCCAAAATACAGACAAACCAAAATATCGGGTCTAAAATATAGAATGGACAAAATATCGAATGGACAGAATATGGACATCAAAAATATTTTTTTGAAGGTAAGTAATGTAATATCGATTTTAAAAATATAGACAGTCAAAAAATCGAAGTACATAATATAGTTTATTAAAAATATCGAATTTTTGATAATATTGATTTTTTTAAGTGTTTATTATGTTAGTATATGTGTGAAAAGTGTATATATTTTTGTAATTTATTTTAAGTAATTAATTTTATGTTATTTAATTATTGTGTAATTTAATTCTGTAGCAGGTTGTGGGTTTATAGGGGAATCGGGTGGGAAGTAATTTAATTATGATTAATTAAATATGTTAATTAATTGGTATTTATTTTGATTACATTATTAATTAATTTTTCATTGGTAACTAATTAATTCTTAAATGATTATTTTTATTTAACTGATTAAATGATAATTATGTGAATAATATCAATTTATTTTTTGTAGCGGGTTGTAAGTTTATAGGGGAATAGGGTGGGAAGGAATTTAATTATAATTAATTAAATTTGTTAATTCATGTATTGGTATTTATTTAGAACAAATGTTAATTACTTTTCACTATTTATTTTCACTAGAGTGGGAATAGTAAAATGTACCCATATGCTATCCAACACTTTCCCTAATGTTGCACTCTCTGGAGTAGGAATAGTAATTTCTACCTTTACGCTATCCAACGCTTTCCCTACTGTTGCACTCTCTGGAGTGGGAACAGTCATTTTTACCCCTACGCTATCCAACGCTTTCCCTACTGTTGCACTCTCTGGAGTGGGAATAGTACATTTTACCCATACGCTATCCAACGCTTTCCCTACTGTTGCACTCTCTGGAGTGGGAATAGTAAATTTTACTCCATCTCTATCCAACGCTTTCCCTACTGTTGCACTTTCTGGAGTGGGAATAGTAATTTTTACCCCTACGCTATCCAACGCTTTCCCTACTCTTGCACTTTCTGGAGTGGGAATAGTAATTTTTACCCCTATGCTATCCAACGCTTTCCCTAATGCTGCACTCTCTGGAGTAGGAATAGTAATTTATACCCCTACGCTATCCAACGCTTTCCCTACTGTTGCACACTCTGGAGTGGGAATAGTAATTTTTCCTCTACGCTATCCATCGCTTTCCCTACTTTTGCACTCTCTGGAGTGGGAATAGTCATTTTTACCTCTATGCTATCCAACACTTTCCCTACTGTTGCACTCTCTGGAGTGGGAATAGTAATTTTTACCCCTACGCTATCCAACACTTTCCCTACTGTTGCA
The DNA here is from genome assembly GCF_964263255.1 of Lissotriton vulgaris. NCBI lineage: Eukaryota > Metazoa > Chordata > Amphibia > Caudata > Salamandridae > Lissotriton > Lissotriton vulgaris. Next base: position 1,540,255,702 of record NC_141687.1, on the reverse strand, counting down.
CTCTTTGGAGTGGGAATAGTAATTTTTACCCCTACGCTATCCAACGCTTTCCCTACTGTTTGACTCTCTGGAGTGGGAATAGTAAATTTTACCCCTACGCTATCCAACGCTTTCCCTACTGGTGCACTCGCTGGAGTGGGAATAGTGATTTTTACCCCTGCGCTATCCAACGCTTTCCCTACTGTTGCACTCCCTGGAGTGGGAGTGGGAATAGTGATTTTTACCCCTGCGCTATCCAACGCTTTCCCTACTGTTGCACTCTCTGGAGTGGGAATAGTAATTTTTTACACCTACGCTATCCAACACTTTCCTTACTGTTGCACTCTCTGGAGTGGGAATAGTAATGTTTTAACAGATATGATAGTATTTTTTTTATTAGTTAAATTAGTTATTTAATAATTTTAAGGTAATTTAAGCATTTTTAAGTATATTTTAGCTATTTATTTTTAATATTTTTTAAATGTTACATTAATTTTAAGAAATTCGATATTTTTATAATGTATATATATATATATAAACGATATTATGGGGTCGATATTTTGGAACTTACCTGTTTGTAGATAGGAATTCGATATTTTGTCCGTCGATATTTTGGAATCTATATTTTGGGTAGTCTATATTTTGGCCCTCGATATTTAGTCAGTGATCCCCCCCCCCCTCTGCCGGCCTCTCTGCAGATACTATGTAGCCTATATGCCGAAGGAAGGGCCAACCAGGATTCAGCCACCGAGTCAGGCGTAAGCCATGTCTCGGTCAGAAATAGAATATCCGGGGCCTCCTCAGTTAGGAGATCGAAGACCTCTCCGTGATGTTTGACAATAGATCTACAGTTTAAACTCAAAAACTTCAGGTCAGAACCATCTCCCAAATGGGGAAACAAGTCTTTAGATGGAAACTGGCAGGCACAGTACTTGCAGCTAAAAGCATCCTCCCTTGGGTCCCAGACAGAAGTGTGGCACTTAACTTCCCAGGCCAATAGCTCATCGTGCGCATACACAATGCGAGCAGCAGTGAAAAGGGCAGGGGTCCTGGCGACTGGCGATGGCCTGGCGCGGACGGGCGCAGACAGGCTTGCCTCTTGCGCACCTTCAGCGCGCCAGCGGCGTGCCCGCTGCGCCGGCGCCTGAGTGACGTCTTTTATGGGAGCCCCGGAGGTGGCCAGGCAGGCGAGTCTGAAAACACTGGTCCGTGACCTCGTCGTTCCTCCCCCAAGATGGCAAACACACTCCCTTCCTTGCCCCGAGCAGTGATTCTCCGAGGGCAGCAACAATACAATCAACTTTAAAAACACGGCACAAATGAGGTAAGAATGACAACCATGAATTCTCCAACAGTTAAAAAAGAGCAGCGAAATTACTAGTGCAGCACTAACAAAGCTCCCGGCTCACGCCTCAGGAGTCTGATCAAATATGAATTGCATGCTAGTCTTTAAACATGGGCTTGAACTGAATGGGTCTCGAGAGTCAAACTCATGTCAATTTAGCAGTGCACAGGTTACATATAAGTGTACATTCCTACAAAATAACAAATGCAGCGTCTTAATGCATTAATAAATTGCAAAGAATTACGAAGGTGTCATTTCAAATGCACCAACATGGAAATAATTGCTTGTTCGAAGCATAAATATTTAAACATTAGTCTATACATACTCATTCTGTATTATTAACTTCACAATGAGAAACATCTTAAATGTTAACCTGTCCTGATACATTAATATGTAAATATTACAAAGACCTTTATTAGTCATGTTCTATGCACACAATTATAAGTCTCATTAATTTTCACGTGAAGTAATTTAAAAATACAATACTCCATGTTTTCTTAGTAATATTAATCACACAGAATATATTCGAGTGCTGACTATGCATGATTTTGATGCACTCCAACAATATCTAAGGATGGGATAAAAATTACACTGTTCCAAGGTCATCAGCATTTCATTTGGAGCATGAATTAAGGATTGCAGGGCAGGTTTTCGAACTAGGGTTTGCTGATCTGGCCATAGCTGCAAAATATCAGTCAATTATCTTTCATTTACATTTTGCTCTTGACCACTACAGCATGGAGGAAAGGTTCAGCCCACTTCAGCCATTGGCAGTCTTTATTGTGTTCAATGGCATCTTGCTCACAGGCATGTGCTAGAAAGTCCCCCATGTTAGTGCTTTGACTGGTAAGCCAATCTCTGGTTCCCTTTTTAGCTTACATTTCATATTTTTGTATTTGTTTATTGTAAACAAGTGCACACCATTTTTAGACTATGGCAGTTTAACTTTTTTGATCTGGCATAGAGACTGCATTAATTTTCTCACCAGTCTCATATTATCACCAAAAATATGATAAAATACATACATATATCATCTCACATCATCCATTAATCTGTTCAAATGTCATTCACGTTTTGCTTCCGCCCACCACAGCATGGAACATGTATAAGTGGTCAGTCAACTGCAGCCATTAATTCTCTTCATTTTGAGTGATAGCATTTTGTTTGTACACATGTTCACCTCTGCCTAAAACATAGTTAAGCCGGCGAACCTCTGCTTTCATTTCTACTTTCATATCATGTTTTTCTTTTTTGCTCTGAGTCGTTTTTTTACATTCCCTTTGCAAACATATCCATGCAACCTTTACATTGTGGTATTTTAAATTTATATTGCTTTTAGATTTATGTATATTTCACATGTTTGCAAAACAAAATAATAAAACATTACAGGCTTACCCAAGGGTGGACCTATTAACGTTTTCTTGTTATTATTGTTACACTTTTAGCGCGTTGTGCATATATTTGCAAAAAAATAAAAATACATTTCACACTTGCCAAGCCTGGACCTACTGGCTTTGCCAATGCATGTTTGCCGAATTACCATAACCTGTCCCTCTCCTGTACATTAGGGTGCTACATTTTACTCGTTATAAGCAAGACAACATATTTTGTGAGCATGTGCTGGATATATTCTTCCACATCCTGTGACTATTGAAAGCTATGAATAATTGAGTGTCAAAAGAGACAAAACCATGTCCTACTACCCTGGTAATCTCCACAAATAACATAAGCATTTTATGAACAGAGACATCAAATGCGTCAGCCCTTTTTTCAAAACCTTAACAGATGGCAAGGCCTTTGTTGTTTCACATGAGCATTAATGGCAAAATAACACTGGAAATTGCTTTGGGTTAGAGCTTCCGGTGTTCAGAAGAGACTCTTGATTCCTGACTGCGGGGCTGCTCTACAGACTACGCCTCAAATTAGTAAGAGGTCAGTCTCGTACGAAAACCTCCATTAATTGCAGGAAATTATGCCTCAAAGCTTAGTAACAGATAACTCTCTGCCAAGTTATCCGGTGTTCAGATGGAGCCTGAATTGTTTTTTGAGACTTGGCCGAAAAACAGAGATTAGGGATGTTTGTCTGTCGAATGTAAGATCTATTGTAGGCCTTCCCGTTTGTAAAGACAGAAAACAGACTTGCCTGTACTTAAACAAGTATAGCACGCAGTAATTATTTACTTATTTATGTCGTTTTTCACTTTGCAATAATTTCGACGAGCCGTAAATATGTCAGTTGTAGGTTGTTAAGTGGAAGTAGCCAGCTAGATTACAACAGGAGGACGTTGAGTCCCAATTAACTCTTAGTGAATCACAATCCAGCATAAGGGCCTCATATTCTGCCCTAAATTTAGGGTACAATGCTTTCTATAGCGCAGAAGTTTGGACACAGTTGTATCCATTCAAGGGCTCATTGTTTAACACAGGTTTCACTTCGGTATGTGAGCTGGTGTGCATAGGCAGGTGAGTTGTAGGTGTTCACTTAAGCTGGCTTGAATATTGTGTCACAAAGCCCACTATCTTCGTGCCTTACCACGCCATAGAAGCAGTGAGGGTCAGAGGCAATCTTTGACACAGAGCAACAAAAAGAAAGGCATAAGGGGAGGAAACATTGACTTCGATTCACAAAATTGCTAGATGTAGAAGAAGTGACAGCTATTATTTATTTATTTATTGAGGAGTTTTATATAGCGCTGGCCAGACCCGAAGGTATAGGAGCGCTTTATAACAGTTGTCATGCGAGAGTCATACAATCTAGCAGAAAGTATACATATTGGCTCAAGGCGCTTTGAAAACCTCAGCTCAATGTACAACATTAATGCACAAAGGTCAAGTAATATTCAGGTTGTGTGCCTGTTAACTTGCATCGAACCTTCTTTGGGGAGGTGTGTTAACAGCAGGGGTCGCAGAGGTGGAGGAGGTAGAAAACTTAGTGTACCAATAGCAGAATGCAGCAGTGTGTTGGCTTGTGAGCTGCAACAGCAGCTATCGGTTCGGTAGCGAACGATTGAGGAAGAGGTCTTGGAGCTGTCTCTTAAATTTTACAAAGGAGGTGATAGTCCTGATATGGACTGGAATGGAGTTCCAGATTTTTTGCTCATTTCCAGTGAAGGACCCAGTTGCGTTTTTTTGTTTGCGTGTTTTCAAAGGGATGAGGAGTAGGGTGTTGGTGCTCCTGAGGTTCCTTGCCTGGCCGGCTTTCTTGAGTGTGATGGCCAGGTATTCAGGTTTCCCTGTGTGCAGGGCTTTGAGCATATGGCAGGCGGGTTTAAAGCTGGCACGCATTTCGACAGGGACCCAATTTGGTTCTCTGAGTGCTGGTCAGATGTGATCGAATTTCCTAACTCCAGTGACCATTGTAGCTGCTGTGTTGAGAGTTGTTCTGAGGGGAACTAAGTGGGATTTCAATGTCCCTGTGAGGGTTGTGTTCCCGTAATTGAGGTTAGACAGTACTAGCGATTGAGTCGCTTGTTTGAGGTCTCTGTGCAGATTGAAGGGTTTTATTTTGTTGAGTAGTTTCATGTTGAGGGAGGCACTTTTTGTGGAGTTCTTGATGGGATTTGCCATGTCGCGTTTTGGGTTTAGGGTTATTCCCAGCGATTTTACAGAGTCATCCAGGGTGAGATTGCTGTTGAGAGCATCAAAAGCTTTTAGTCATTCTAAGATTTGAGGGTTCTCTTCTTTGTTGGAAATAAGGAAGATTTCCGTTTTGTCTTGGTTGAGTTTTAGATGATTTATTGTTAGCCAGTGTTGGACTTCTCTTAGAGTGTTGTTGAGTCTCTGAATGTCATGGAGGTTTCAAAATAGATCTGGATGTCGTCTGCATATCGGTGGAAGGGGTTGTTGGCTTTTTTGAGTATGTTGGTGAGGGGTCCCATGTAGATGTTGAAAAGTTGCAGTGAAAGTACAGATCCTTGCCTGACACCCCTGCTGACAGGGTGTAAGTCAGACCTGAAGTTTTGGATTTTTATTCTTTGGGTGCGGTTGTGGAGGAAGGAGGAGAACCACTGTAGAACCACCTACTCCACACCTACCATTTCTTGAAGGACCTTAATGAGTCGATCATGGTAAACCGTGTCAAAGGCTGCCGATAACTCAAGGAGAATGAGTAAGCATCATTGGTCCGTATCAAGTAACTTGTGAATATCGTCTATGACATTGAGGATTGCAGTCTTAGTGCTGCAGCCTTTTCTGAAACCTGATTGGTGGGGGTCTAGAAGGTTGATGCTGTCCACGTGTTGAGTCCGTTGTAGTAGGACATACCTTTCTAGGATTTTGGATATGGGAGGGAGGTTGGAAACGGGCCTGAAGTTGTTCAGATCATTGGTGTCCAGGCCTGTTTTTTTCAGTAATGGTGTGACTTGGCCGACTTTCAGTCAGTCTGATATGTCTCTGGTTCTTAGGGAGCTATTTATGATCTTGCTCCAGAGCAGGGCTAGGGAGAGATTACATTTCCTGGCCATTTGAGCGGCTATAGGATTGAGGACGTGAGAAGAAGGTTTGGCTGAAGAAATTACTTTGACTATCTCCTCTTCCGGGATGGGGTTGAAGGATTTGCAGGGTTTAGGGGGTGTTTGGGAATGGGTTCTTCTGTCCCTGGTAGAGGAATCTTGTGAGGGAGACAGAGGTTGGTATCCATTGAAAGCTTGATCTTGGTGATTTTGTCACTGAAGAAGTTGGCGAAGTTGTCACATTGCTCTTTGGAGGCCTGTCCTGAGGATGCAGGGGGCTTGGAAGTTTGCTGCCTAATGAGGTTGAAGAGTTCTTTTGGCCTGTAATTTGCGTTGTTCAGAGGGTTGCAGAAGAATGCAGATTTTTCGTTCCTAATGTGGTTTTTGTACTTTGCACGAACTGATTTGAATTGGTCATGGAGGATTTTGGAAGGGTTGTTCTTCATTTTGGAAGTCTTTCTGCAGCTCTAAGTTGTCGCCTTTCATCATTGATGTCTCTGTTGAACCAGGATCTGGATGGAATGTTCCTGACTCTTTTTAGTTTCAAGGGGACTAGTTGGTCCAGAACGGAAGTCATATTTGTGCTGTAGTGAGAGGTGAATTCTGCTATGGAGAGATCCTCTGTGTGGATGTGAAGGAGAGAGCTTACCTTTTCTTGTAGGTCGGCCACGGGAATCTGAGTTAGATTTCTCACCCATTTGGGGAAAAGGCATGAGAGATTGCTCTTGGAACATTTGGTTGATGTGGAATAGGATGATGTGGTGGTCGACCAGTCAACAGGCAGGTTGTAGTCACTCCTGACTATGTCTCTTAGGGCAATAATGGCATCTAGGATTGCTCCTCTGTTGTGAGTGTCCTCTGAGCAGTGTTCAGTGAGGTTGTTGGTGTGGAGGCGATCCTACAGGGTTTGGATTAGCTAGATGTTTTCTTCGTTCCAGTGTAGGTTGGGGTCTCCCAGAATCAGGTTGTTTGTGTCTCGGAATGAGCAGTTGACAATCAAGGCAGATAGGTGTTCGCCGAATGTGTTGGTGTTGCCTGGTGGATGGTAGAGTAGATGACAGAGTAGACATCACATACCCTTTCACCTTGCTTACATGGGGGAAGTTGTACAAAATGGGATGGTGATGGACGGAGCATCTGAACCAATCAAACACTCACACCCAGTCAACAGATCTGGGTTTAATCCATCACCGTTCATTAGCAGACTCTGCCACCCCAGTTCAGACATGGCCATATGCAAATCAGTCTGACCCTGTGCCTCATGGGAGCATCCAGCCCGAACTGCCAAGCCATGCCTTCCCTGGACCGGAAACAAGCTTCCAAGGACCGGTTTCTGGCATTTCAGCCGTCTTCAGCCCGGCTTGCTTGAATCCAGTGGCAGAGTGAGCAAGGGACTCATGTCTGAGCATATCCTGCCAACTGAGACAAGTGAGCTAAAGAATGATGATGGATTAAACCCAGATCAGTTGACTGGGGGTGAGTGTTTGATTTGCTCAAATGCTCTGTCCATCATCCCCTTTTGTATTGCTTTGTTCACCCTAAGTTGGCAGGGTATGCTCAGACGTGAGTCCCTTGCTCACTTGGCCACTGGATTCAAGAAAGCCTGGCTGATGAGGATTATGAATCCGAAACCGGTCCCAGGATGCTTGTTTCCGGTCCAGGGAAGACATGGCTTGGCAGTTCGGGCTGGACTGTTCCCATGAGGCACAAGGTCAGACTGATTTGCATATGGCCATGTTTGAACTGGGGTGGCTGAGTGAGCTAAAGAATGGTGATGGATTAAACTCAGATCAGTTGACTGGGGGTGAGTGTTTGATTTGCTCAAACACTCCGTCCATCATCCCCTTTTGTATTGCTTTGTTCGCCCTAAGTTGTCAGGGTATGCTCAGACGTGAGTCCCTTGCTCACTTGGCCACTGGATTCAAGATAGCCTGGCTGATGAGGATTATGAATCCGAAACCGGTCCCAGGATGCTTGTTTCCGGTCCAGGGAAGACATGGCTTGGCAGTTCGGGCTGGACTGTTCCCATGAGGCACAGGGTCAGACTGATTTGTATATGGACATGTTTGAACTGGGGTGGCTGAGTGAGCTAAAGAATGGTGATGGATTAAACCCAGATCAGTTGACTGGGGGTGAGTGTTTGATTTGCTCAAACGCTCCGTCCATCATCCCCTTTTGTATTGCTTTGTTCGCCCTAAGTTGGCAGGGTATGCTCAGACGTGAGTCCCTTGCTCCCTTGGTCACTGGACTCAAGATAGCCTGGCTGATGAGGATTATGAATCCGAAACCTGTCCCAGAATGCTTGTTTCCAGTCCAGGGAAGACATGGCTTGGCAGTTCGGGCTGGACTGTTCCCATGAGGCACAGGGTCAGACTGATTTGCATATGGCCATGTTTGAACTGGGGTGGCTGAGTGAGCTAAAGAATGGTGATGGATTAAACCCAGATCAGTTGACTGGGGTGAGTGTTTGATTTTCTCAAACACTCCGTCCATCATCCCCTTTTGTATTGCTTTGTTCGCCCTGAGTTGGCAGGGTATCCTCAGACGTCAGTCCCTTGCTCACTTGGCCACTGGATTCAAGATAGCCTGGCTGATGACGATTATGAATCCGAAACTGGTCCCAGGATGCTTGTTTCAGGTCCAGGGAAGACATGGCTTGGCAGTTTGGGCTGGACTGTTCCCATGAGGCACAGGGTCAGACTGATTTGCATATGGCCATGTTTGAACTGGGGTGGCTGAGTGAGCTAAAGAATGGTGATGGATTAAACCCAGATCAGTTGACTGGGGGTGTTTGATTTGCTCAAACTCTCCGTCCATCCTACCCTTTTGTATTACATGGGGGAAGTGACATCCTATGATCTCTGACCCTGAATAATCACAGGAAATTGCCCTTGACCATGAAACCATCACAAAACTTGACATCTCTGAAGTTCTGTAATAACTGCATGACTAATATAAGAAAAAGGAGATTTTAGATACCACCTATATCAGGGGGCTTGCATGATCTTTGAAACTGGTGGGACATAATACTTGACCTGAATCATGTTGAGTCAGATCGCTTCTAAGAGAATTTAGGCACACAAGAATTGTTTTGGTGAATTTAAAAGCACAATCTTCACATTAATTGCTAAAAAGCCTTAGGTTCTGAAAAGACACTCATTCATATTCAAGTCCTTTAACGGTGTGCCAAGCCAATGAAACTTTACCCTCCTGAGTTGACCCCATTGTTTAAAAAATGTGCTATAGATGCCCTTATATGTGAAAAATTATCTCCATGTATCATAGTCAACATTTTGTCAAGGTTGCCCCTCATAATCCATGGTGCCCCATTATGCCAAAACTGCAAACAATATGCCTTTGTCAGAATGTTGTCATTAATACTTTCCATATACCTTGGGTTACCCTTGTGTCAAAATTACATTGAGTGTGTGAGGGCCAGTATTTTGCCATGATTGCCCCACTTCAACATTCCATGGATTCCCTCCCTTATAAGAAGTATCTACAATGAGGTAGCACCAGCATGTGGCCACAAGTGTTCCCTATGCCAAATATTACCTCAAGTATTCCAGTGCCAGCATTTTTCCATAGGTTCCTTGTATGCCAATAAATGTCTCCAGTATACCAGTAGCAGTATTTAAAAAAGGGTGCCCATTAGGCTAACAATTATCACAGGTATGCAAATGACAGCATTATTTCAACTGTGCCTGTGAAGCTAACAATTGTGTCCACTATGCCAGAGATGGTACTTTGCCATGGGGGCTCTATAAACCAATATTTAACTTCTGTATGGCAGAGACAACAGCAAACTTGCAATCATAACACCATCTTATCCCTCACGCTCACTTAAATTCACTCACTCAAACTCATTCTCTCTCTCACTCCGACTCCCACTCATTCATTCTCATTCACTCTCTTGCACACACTCTTACGCTTTCAAACTCTCTCTCTCATTCTTGCTGTGACCCAACCATTCTTACACTCACTTGCATTCATTCACACTCTCACTCTCACTCTTATTATCCACTATTCGCGTTATGAAAATAGGCAGAAAACAATGGGGGCGCACCAACCTTCATAAGGGCAAGCTCGCCTTGTGTTCTTGTCACTGATTTTGCTGCCTCTGAGGCCAGTCATTACAAAGACAGTGCCAGAGTTTAACTAGGTTTAAGCCAGGAGTCGCAGGATGGACTCCTAGTGACTCTTAAGCGACCTTCATGGGAGGAAAGGAAGAGAAAGAGAAAGTCTGAAAAATCATGGCAGAGGGAGATAGCAGAAACCTACAAGAGTGGGATAATGGAGCTGGGAGTGCATACTGGTCTATGAAAGAGGCATGAGGTGGAATCAAGACTACACAGCCTTGGTATTCAGCAATCACGGCATTCGTGAGCGCCGACAGTTGGCTTCTGAGAAAACGTTTGGCCACCAGCACTTCCTGTTTTCAAATTCACCACTGATTGCTTTTCCCTCATAATAATGAGCATGTGTATGTGTGCTAACGGGCCCTTATAAGCAATCATTCCATATTAGCTGCAAATAAATGTGATTTCTCTTGTCTACTCATTCCACCAGGTGAAAGACATGGAGTACAAAAAAAATCAACATGATATTTAGGAGGAAGTATACAAATGATTCAGAAAACGCAGTTCAGAAACCACAGTTGCTGCATTGCATGAAAGCGAGCGAGCATAATCTATGAGTTATGGTGCTGTTTTTCTCTCCTGTTGTGCAAGGTGACTTTAGGCTGCCTTAAGCCAATGCAAGCACCCCTTCATGATAGTTCAAGGGTGTTTGCTTGATGTCAAGCATACCTTTTGTGCTAAGGGGGTACCCTTCCAGTACAAACTACTATGCTTTGACATGTCTATACCTTTGTATATGTGCGGTACAGTACAGCACACACGCAATGCTAGAAAAGCTTTGACAAAATCAATCTTTTCTCTAACGTTTCACGTGCCTTGAAGGGGTGTACATTTATGGCACACATTCCTGTCTACCAAAGTTAGTAGATAGGGGTTTGTGTTTCAATCCATGGGTTGTTGCATGACCATGCCATGTACCACCCATAGTTCACCCCCTCCTGATACAGCTTAGCAATACTTTAGAGCTACTTTTCAGTGGTAATCAAGATTTGCATTGGAAAGTAAATACCAAAACAACACTTTGCACCATTTCCCCCTTGGTATGTAGCACAGCACTAATCAATGCATAGGTTTCAGCCCTTTCCCACAGTAAGCCTTATGTACAGTGCAGAGGAATTGAAACCTGATTCTAGGGAACCAGTGCCAGATGCTCGTTTCATATGGCTACTTTTGAAAGTAAGGCGAATTTAGAAACACTTGTTTGGAAGCCATATCTGGCTACCAGTGAGTTTCTTCGGGAGCCATGTGTAAACAATATTGCAATCATTAAAGCACCGCATCACCTGGGGTCTTTTCAGCTCCCCTTTGTGGGGAGTTTGGAACAGAAGTAGTTTAGGGTATTTAAGTTTTAAACCTTCATTCCCAATGAAGGTGTTCATGGATTTGTAGCCCATTCATGGGCTAGTTGGTTACATAATGTTCCTTCCAACACCAGGCTACATTAAGGAAAATGTATGCAGACATTTAAGACACATTTGTTCAGAATACTCTGATTTAATGAAAGGGGGAGGGAATTTATCATAATGTATTTATTCTGAGCCCTAGCGGTTACCCCGAGTTTGGCGAGTTAAATGCTGACTGACAAAACAGCGTCTGATGTCATTCCAAGGATGGTGGCTTGGATGGAGAGCACAGTTTAAAAACAGTTCTCCTGAATGATAAACAGGGCAGGCTCTCAGGCAACCTGTGGTAAAAGAATTTAACACATGAAATGACCTTCGAAGCCACAAATAGTCGTTCCAGCTTCCTCCCTTGTAAAATGTTTGTACAAGCCAGAGGATACTAGCAGAGATCCTATCAAACCCAAACAAACACAGTTTTCTCTTTTCTTTTAAACGTTTAAGAAAAAAACATGCAGCGCAGGCATGCGAGTCACCTTGCTGCGCGGCGTGCTAGGGACAAGGCAAGAATGTGCCATATTTCCCCTGAACTGGTGTATAATGTGCTGCCTAGCACCAATGCAGACACCTTTGAACCACGGTAACCTTCCTGTACAAAAACAATCCTTTGAGGCAATTACCACTTTCTATATGTGCTACACATAGAAAGAGGAGAAAATGAGGAGAAATAAAGATAATTCTCCTCGCTACCCCTCACCTGGTGCAAGGGCGACACAACTCTTTAATAAATATGCCTCTAGGATTCTCTTCTCAATAAATAACGTCCTCTCAACCCTGGAGAGCCTGGCCTGCCCCTTGGCTTTAACTCCAGCGTAAAGCTTGCCTAACTCGAGCAAGAATAGTATTATAATTCATGTTTTTGAAAATAGTTTTACAGTTTATACAACAGACATTGCCAGCAGGTAGGGTTGGTCATAGCAAACAACCGGCTTTATCAAAGCAGCGTGGATCAAAAACAGTCTTTCACTGGCTTCAGACTGAAGCAAAGAATGTAGGGCAGGCATCACCCTTCAGTTGGAAGCATGCAGTGCCCTCTAACGCTCTTCAGCTGACTAGTGTTAGAGGGACCTGCAGAGATACCGTGCAGCAGAACATCTACTCATCACAAGTCCCCTCACAATGGTCCAAGGTCAAGCCAATTGTCTGCTTCTCTTCGTAAGCTTTCTTTGACTGGAATACTTGAGGTCCATTTTATGCCCAAAGCATGGGGCCTCTGATTAGTGGAACAGATATCTTGGGTGGGCCACATGTCTATTCTTCACCTGGGGGACTCCTACCTTCACCACAGCTTTACAGTGTTACATCCCATCTCCAGTGGGGGCGGTGCCTAAGGATGTTTGTTGGGGTGTCTACTTTGAGTGAAGATGCCAGCCCCCCCCCCCCCAATGATGAGTAAAGACGTAGGAGTGGACAGTTCATAAATCTGGTCTGTACAACTGAGCCGACCAGATGGGGAAAGTATTACCCTTCTGCGCCTCCCATGGGGCTGGGCTGCTACACCACCACATTGTGCAGCATGTATGCCAGGCATACACTGTGGTTTGGTGGTGGCAGTCAGCCAGTGACCCCACTTGCTCCTCTGATGGTCCACTGGCGTGATGCTCCCCCTACAAGGCTGCATGCCTTAGAAGCTGTTGCTTGGCTCCTGGCAACTGTCAGAGAGGAACTAGTGGCCAGCTCCACTCCTTTGTCCAGCCACTGCACAGCCAACATCCACCTTCTGTGGAAGAGGAGGCCAACAATGTACACCGATCAATGGCAACTTTGTGTTGATGCACTTAGAAACATAAGGGTATAGCACCTTCCTTGGTAGAAAGTAAGCATATCCCATCGATATATTTATGTATACTCCTAGATGTCTTTACTGAAAGCATTCTGGGTGTACCATTTAGTTGATGGTTGATGTGTCGCCAAATACAGGAGGTAGCTTGGCTCTAGTGAAGTGATTAGTGCATAATGCAGAGATCATTATATGTTTTTGTGTTTAGCATACCATCTTACTGAACATTTTTTAAACATTCTTGGCATGCATGCGCATACATACATACAGTAGAGGTGCAAGGATGCATGTGGCTATAGTGGTATTTGGCTCCTCTTGATGGGATGTAAATAAGCCTTTTTTTGAGGGTTTCTGAGCTATTTATTACGTTGTAGTGTCTCATTGAGGGAATGCAATTTATGGACAGTCCTGTCCTTTTTGCCACTTTTTTGTTGATAGGGACATCTATTAATGTTGGAATGGAAAAGTCCCTCTCATGGGAAAACAGTGTGCACCCTTGCCCTGAGTGCCCTAGCTTCCATAATATCTCGATCTCTGGTGCTGATATTTTTTGTCATTGGCAAACACAGATCAGGCGTATGCACCATGGCATAGGCCCGTCTCACTGATTGCCATCTTGTTGGATCATGAGGGGAGGCCAAAGAGCTAAACTCTGTTGGGATGTTAGCCTTGCCGATCGGCCCATTGTTCATGTGCGGTGGAAAGTCGGTATCGTTGCCGCCGTGAAGAGAGCCAACTTACGTGCTAATCGGGCAGTTGCCCGGGTGCTGAGTAGGGGTGGTTACCCTCTATGCCACCGTTAATGACAAGGATTGAAGCCTGCGAGATCCTATCGTAGAGATGAGAGGGCGTCATGGTGAGCCGCAACCTGACTGAGGATCACAACCAGAATTGGCCCCCTTTGGGAAGGATTTTACTAGTTAATAATTTTAAGCTTGAAGCACCAGTATATCCCAGCGTCCTAGTTGTAACTCTAGGAGGTATTGCATAGGACTAATAATGCAAAAGAGTGTGTACAATTTCTATTTTAAGAGAGTTATCAGCCTTGAGGAAGTTGTGGTACTTATTCAGTACTAAAGAAACACGTTTCGGCTGTTTCCATTTGTGATGAATTTATGAATAAACGGAATGAAGATTTCCAAACTTTAAGAACACTGATTTGTTCTTCCTGTCTCGAACAACTTGTTGTGATTCTAATTTAGACTGGACTGTATGGTGCTTGTTCAAAACCAGTGTGATTATTACATCACTGCTTTATTACTGCAATATAGGATGGTGCACGCCTGACCCAGTTCTTCCAAAAACATCTTTTACAGATCACGAGGGATGCAAGTGCATTTATGCACCGATGATGCAGGGAGCATCATTTAGGGGGCACGTGATGATGCCACTTCAGCCATACAGCAATGATGCCATGACCATCATTTAGGGGGACAAGATGAGGTAGGGCACCCACAGATTGACCTAGACTCTATTTCTTTCAGTTTGCAGAGGGTGGCCTACTGCCATTTAAGGTGTCAACATTGACGAATGTCCCACTTTATTCATGTCTTGCAAGACAATTGAAAGGGAATTGCTGAGCCTGGAGTGGCTCATTAACCTAATATAGTGAATCCAACAGACAGCCCAGCCCTAGGCATTAACCTCATAATATGAACCCAACAGACAGCCCAGCCCTATGCAGAGTACGTATGAATGGATTGCATTTGTTTACATGCGTGTTGATGATGAGAAGCAACTCTCACACCTTTATATGCTAATACAGAGAATGTGAGCACCTGCAGCAAAGTAACCATGAGTCGAAACGACAGCTGTACAGTAGGCTGATTAAGCTAATGGCCAGTGGATTAATTAATTTATAATTTGTTTCTGTAGGAAAATGCAGATGGCGATTTGTAAAACAGGAGTAGATAATTCCATTTGAAAAATAATCCCCCAGGAGCGCACAATTTTATGGCACGGCCCGGAGGCTAACATTATGCAATCTTCTTTAAGGCCACTACTAACAGCAAACCCTTTGAAAGTAAAACACAACTATATTCCAAAGTACATAAAAGACCAGAACCCATAACCATCTTCCTTCTTTTTCTGCTGCCTCACCATGCAGATAAGTACTGTCGTGTGCTCTTTTGATATTTGATGAAGATTGGGAATTTGGGGGCATATTACCAAGCAATAGCGATAATTATCGCTATTGCTTGGTTAGAGACAAAAATTTACCGCTGAGCTGCGGCGATTTTTACCGCAAATAAACCTTGGTATTACCAAGGTTTATCGCAAATGCGATAAAAATCGCCGCAATGCATGAATATCGCTGAAAAGTCAGCGATATTCATGCATTACCGAGCTAATGCTCTTAGCCATGTTATCCACCTCCCATTGGATAACATGGCTAAGAACTGCTCAGGGCAGGTGTTAGCTTTTGGAGATATTCGCCCTTAGCGCGAATATCTCCAAAAGTTGGTAATAGGAGATAGCGATGTTAGCGACTGTTTTCAGTCGCTAACATCTTGGCACGCCCACTTTGCATATCATTAGTGATAAATATGACTGACATGCAAAGTGGGGCCCAGGATGGTCGCTATCTCCTACTAGCTGTCGCTAACTGGTGTTAGCGACAGCTAGGTAATAGGGAGATAATTTTATCTCCGCTTTCTTGGCTTTTAAAGCCAAAAAAGCAGAGATAAACCCCCCTTGGTAATATGCCCCTTGGTTTGATAGATGGAGTTTGTGTGAATTAAGAATTGTTCATAAAAGGATTAGCCCCATCTTGGTCATGGCAGAGAAGTAGTTTGGATGGGAAGCGCGAAGAGCTGGAGTGTTTGTTTTATGTGTTATAACGGAGGCATTTTGTGCGTGGCCCTGTCCGAATGAATTACAATGTGAACACTGCACAGTAATTTAAATCCTCTGGCAGAGCAGAGGTCAAGTTGAGCAGTTCATCTGATTTTGATTCTGAGGATCAGGATTATAAAGATCAGGCAGGTAAGGAGGGGATGAGAAAGATAAGGATCCCGATGTTCCTACTTACCTTTTATGGGATTGTATGTTCGATCCAGTGATGATTAAACACCCTATTTCTCCTGAGTGGACTCTTACACCTGTTGGCGCAGAATATGTGGAGTTTTGGTTGATTTTAGAATAAGGTTAAAGTCGGAATGTCCCAGGCCTTTGTTGTCTAATAAAGTGATGGTAACACCAGAGTTGGATTCGAAAATATTGCCCTTTATTGGGAAAGAGAGACGTGATGCTCTTAAAGGGTTGGATAAAGGATTGCAAATGTGTCAGGACAGGTTATTTGACGTGATTGGTCCCTTAACCAAGGTTTCTGATATGTCTGAGGAGGCCTATGTAAGTAAGAAAAGGTTAGGTGTGAAAGATTTAAGAAAATGGGTGCAGCGTGCCACTTGCCTTTTAGAACATGCAAACACATCTCTTTTCAGTGGAGCGCAGCAAGAGTATTTTGATCAAAATGTATCCAAAATTGGGGAATCTGACAAACAATGAGGCAGGTTTCTTGAAGTTGAAGAGTGTTTGGGGCCTTTTCATTGTGGATCTGTTTGCAAATAGATTGAATGCTGAAGTAGGGAGATTTTTCAGTTGCCATCCGGATCTGGACTCAGCAGGAATAGATGCATTTCACCAGGATTGGAGGGTGCTTCACCAGGCACGGATTTGCCGTTGCGGGCACCGGGCAATCCCCGGGTGGGCCGCAAGGGTGGGGGCCGGTTTTGGGCCCCTGGGGGCCGTTTTTGTTACAGGGCCGTTTTTGCAGCATAGCTGCAAAATCGTCCCTATAACAAAATCAGCCGAAAAGCGGCCCTGGCAAAGAGCTTGGTCACCCCCCAACCCCCTTGGGGGGGGGGGGGGGGGGGCCGAGCACTTTGCCAGGGCCGGTTTTTGTTCCCAGTGCTTCACCCGTATACATTTTCTATGAATGCTTGGGTGACATTGATGGTTCGCCAGTGGAAGGAGACTCTGGTGTTAGTTAGACCACTTTGGAGGGCCCAGGTTTGGTTTCCAATTCTACTGGAGTTGTCAATGGATTTTCCAAGTCTGTTTCGAATGTTTTGACAGATTCTTGTTAGAACAAAACGAGAGATTCAAGATTTAATGAGTACAGGACAGTTGAGATTAGTAGCACGGAGAATTTCAGGAGAGTATGGTAACTGCCAGGCCTTTCACAACATGCTTCATCACTCATCAATATCCCTGGGCTCCAGGCACGAGGAAGTTGTACAGATAGGAATAGCAGAAATGGTTTTTGATACTGTTCGGTGGAGGTAGTTAATCAGTTATCAGAAATATTTGAGAGAGGTTTGTCCTGTAAGACTATAAATGTTCATAGGTCTGCTATTGCTGCTGATCATTGTTTGGTGAATAGAATGTAGTTGGGATAGGATGTTTTGGTTCAAAGATTGTCGAGAAGCATCAGAATTACAAAACCACTAGTGACCAGATACAATTCTGTTTGGTATTCTATTAAAGTTTTAGTATTTTCAGAAAGTTGAGGCTCGATTGAGATTTTATTGTTGAGGGATTTGCTTTTTAAGTTGACAATATTCTTGTGTCTGATGTATTTTTGATGGGTTTCAGCCGTAAGGGCACTTAATAGTTAAAGTACCGTGGGGCACATTAGCAAGGTCTTTATCGCCACTTTAGCGGCACTTTTTGCAGCTAAAGCGACTATTTTTTTATCGCCCTATCAGCAAGCTGTCGCTAACAGGGGTTAGCGACAGCTTTCTGGCTATAACGGCCGGTTTTACTATCGCCTTGCATGTCAGCGATGACTATCGCTAATTACATCCAAGGTAGGCGTTCCCAACTAGAAGCGACTGAAACACAACTTCCCCCTATTAGCAACGCAGGCGAAGCGGCAAAAAAAAGACGCGCTAAGCACTATTATCGCTAGTATTTAACACCTGCTGAAAACATGACCTGTTTCTTCAATGGGAGGTGGATTTCAGGTGAAGTCCACCATGGCGTTAATGCATGAATATCGCTGAATTTACAGCGATATTCAGGCATTTCTCCACTATCGCTGGATATTTTATCACAGTGGAGATAAACGTTGCTAATAGCATGTTATCTCCACGAAAATATCGAGCGATAGGCGGCAATAAAAACAAACACGCTAAGAGTGTTTTGGGATATTATTTATTTATTTTAGGCATTTGTTAAGCGCACTGTCACCATTGCAGGCATCCTGGCGCTGACTGGATCATAAGGAGACATGAAAGTGAAACACAGGAGTGGGAGTTATCATACGGTTGTCTTGGGGATTTAACCACGTTTTGATCCTTCTCCTAAATGGGAGAAGTTCAGAGATGTGCCTAATTTCGGCTGGGAGCGTATTCCAGAGCTTGGCAGCGGCTACCTCAAAGGATCTGCCTCCGGATCTAACTTTCTTGAATCTGGGAACCACTGCCAGCTTGGCCTCAGAGGAGCGAAGCTGCCTGGCTGGAGTGTACCAAGCAAATTTCGATTGTAGGGAGGCAGGACCAATTCCATGGAGCGCCCTGAATGCTATGCAAAGGGCTTTGAATTGTACTCTCTGCCTGACCGGTAACCAGTGGAGTTTGCTCAGAGCGGACGACCTGTGTGCTCTTCTAGGAAGGCCCAAGGCCAGTTTAGCAGCTGCTGATTGGACCCTTTGGAGCCTATCCAGCAAGAACCCAGGGGATCCCAGCAGAAGGACATTGCAATAGTCCAGTCTGCTGAGGATGGTACATCTTACCACTTGGGCGCGAGCATGGGAGGGAAGGAGAGGAAGGACTTTCCTTAGGGATCGGAGGATGGCAAAACAGCAAGCAGTAGTCTTTTGTATGTGCATCTCCATACTGAGCCTATGGTCCAGCATGACCCCTAGGTTACAGACTGATTCCGCCGGCTGGACTGTAGTCCCAGTTTCAGGGGGCCAAAAGTTATCTGGGAATGGCCGGGGAATTTTAGTTCCAGCGCTAAAGAGCACCTCCGTTTTCCCTGCGTTGAATTGAAGGGAATTGTCCTTTAGCCAACGAAAGGTGTCACGCAAGCAGTTGTGGAAGACCTCAGCCGATGTAGAGTCCTCTCCCTCCAAGGAGAGGATCATTTGCGTGTCGTCGGCGTAGTTGACAATTTTAATATTAAAGCTTTTGATTAGCTTAATCAGAGGACTGAGGTAAAGGTTAAAAAGGATTGGGCTAATTGCTGAGCCCTGGGGGACCCCGTGAGAAATCAAAGTAAAAGCTGACTGAAAAGGAGGGATGGACACCGCCTGCTGCCTTTCCTGTAGAAATGAGTGGAACCACTGCACTGCTGACCCTCTTACTCCCGCCTCAAACAACCGCTTTAGCAGGATCTTATGGTTCACAGTGTCAAAGGTGGCAGACATGTCAAGCAGGATCAGAAACGCTGCCTGCCCTCTGTCTGCACGCCTCTGAAGCTCGTCCATAGCGGTGATAAGGGTGGTCTCGGTTCCGTGGGCGGGCCGGAAGCCGAATTGATCTACAACTAGTAGTTGATGACGTTCCAGATGGTTAGAGAGGGTGGTGCTAACCCAGCGTTCGACAATCTTGGCTGGGAATGGTAACAGGGAAATGGGACGATAATTTTTAGAACAGTCCGGGTCGAGAGAGGGCTTTTTTAGCAGAGGAGATACTAATGCCCGCTTCCATTGAGCTGGAACAGCCCCAGTCGCAAGAGATTGTTTGCAGATAAGGTGGAGTGATCGAAAAAGTTCCTTCTCAAATTCTTTCCATATTTTATGAGGAACAGGGACTAAGGGAGACCCCGAGGAAATCTCTCTGGCTAGTTTACCCAAGGCTTCGTACGAAAGAGGTGGGAACTCGAGTAGAAGATCATTCGAAGTCAAGGTTGGCCCTGCTAGCTGGTCCACTGAGGATCCCAGTCTCAGGTCGGGGGGAGGGATAGAGTCTGGCGAGACTTCCAGGTCCCTAATGATGAGTTACATTTTTTCCTTGAAGAAAACAGCAAGGTTCTCGCAGAGTTCTTGAGACGGGATGATGGCGTTTTTTGGCTCATTCTGGGTTGGTAACGCTGTTTAGTTTCTGGAGCTGTTGGTGGAGTTACAGATCATGGAGGAATAATATTCTGCTTTTGATTTTTTAATCAGGTTCTTGTATTCACAAACTTTATTTTTCCACAGCACCTTAAAGGTTTCTGTATAGTCACGTCTCCACCCTGCTTCAGATCTTTTAAGGTATCGTTGAACCAAGGAGCGGAGTCATTGCCCTTACAACTGCGAGTTTTAAGAGGGGCATGAGCGTTGAGGATAGTAGTAATACCTGTGCAAAGTGAGGAGTAGTTTTCATCTACCTGTTTTTCCTCATCAAAGAGTTGCTCCAACTGGAACACTTCCCCTATGGAGTGCAAACGAGTAAGGGCTTTCCTGTCTCTGCAGTTAATTTTACTGGTCAACCCAGGAGCCTTGTGATGGCCATCGTTCAAGTGTATAAAAAATTTGATAAGTGAGTGGTCTGTCCAATCCATAGGTAGGGTTTCCCCCATCGCTACTAACTGGGGACCCGCGAACAATAGATCTAAAAGGTGTCTGCCCTTATTGGTTGTGCCTGTGACCAACTGAGAGAGGCCGAAGCTATCGCAAGAATGAAGTAGGTTACGGAGACCAGAGTCAAGGGCGCCATTGCACCAGAGATTAAAATCCCCAAGAATGATCAGTTTGTGATGGGAGAGTGCGATATTAGTCAGAGTGACCAAGAGCGCTTGTTGTTGCTGAAGGCTAAACGCACCAGGTGGGCGATAGCAAACTATCCCGGTGACAGTATTCCCTGAATGGGCCTGAATTGATAGGCCTAACAATTCAGTGCCTTCGGTCGGATCTAGACCAAGAACCTTAATGTTACAGGATGCAGTAAAAATCACACCTACCCCCCCTCCTCTCCCACTAGCCCTAGGAGTGCGTAGAAATGTATACCCAGGAGGACAAGTGAAGCCGGGATCAACCAGGCAGTCAGGACGAGTCCATGTTTCCGTCATGAAAAGGACATCTAGTTCATGAGTTTCGATAAGTAGCTGGATCTCTGTGCAATGCCTAGGCAGGGACCTTACATTCAGAAGCCCACATTTTAACAAATTGTTGCCCAGATAATCGGCTCGCGGGAGGGCCGTATGTAACAATGTGAAAGTGCCTTTGTCTGCATGTAGCTTACCCAGTTGTATGAGCTCCTCTCTAGAGTAGGGAGGGCCAGCCAGTAGCACGCTAGAGTCTGTTGGGTCGAGACAGGCAGCGAAGCTGGTGCAAGGCGCTACCTTGGCGGACGAGCGCAGACAGGCTTGCCTTAGGCGCGCCTTTGGCATGCAAACGGCGCACCCGCTGCGCTCGTCCGCTGCGCGTCCGGAAGAGGCACATGATTTATGGGGAAGGGGATGGGGGAGGAGGGTGTGGCCTCAATAAGGGGCGTGGCCTCAGCGAACGCCGGTGATGGCGGCAAGAGTAACCCTGTCAGCTTCCGCGGCAGCGCTGAATCCACTGCGCGACCTGGTCAGGAGCAATCAAGTTACCTGAGAGGTGCTGGAGGGAAGAGGGGTGAGTTTTAAAAATACAGTAAATTTGTGACACTCAAATTTTTAAAAGCAAGTCGCGCTTCCGGCTTTCCGCCTCAGGAGATCAGTCAATCTGAGCGGCGTTTGTATTCAACGCCTTTTATAAGGGCTCGAAGGGGGCGTGGCCTCAATAAGGGGCGTGGCCTCAGCAAACATCGGTGATGGCGGCAAGAGTAACCCTGTCAGCTTCCGTGGCAGCGCTGAATCCGCTGCGCGGCCTGGTCAGGAGCAATCAAGTTACCTGAGAGGTGCTGGAGGGAAGAGGGGTGAGTTTTAAAAATACAGTAAATTTGTGACACTCAAATTTTTAAAAGCAAGTCGCGCTCCCGGCTTTCCGCCTCAGGAGATCAGTCATTGCCAATCTGCCCCTGCCTCATGGGTATTCAGTGAAGCGGCTGTTTTGCACTCTCGTCTAACCTAGGTGCGTTTAGCCCGCTCTTGACCCCTGGAGCTGGGTGCCCCCATGTCCCTTCTCTGGGCCCTGCAGGGTTAAAGGTCCCGGTAGAGGTAAGGCCTCTTCGACGCGCCTCCCGCCCGGTCCCCGCCCCCTATCCGCACAGGCTCTGCCGGGTGGGGGCGGGACAAACCCCGTCTCCGGCCCAGCCCGTTGCGCAGCCCGAGGTTAGGGATGGTGGGGGTACGGGAAGGAAACGCCGACCGAAGAAAGGGGCAAAGTCTCAACCGGGCTGTGGAGGAGAGGGCCGGGTGTCGACCGGGAACAGCGGCGCTCCGTACTCGTTGCCCGGATTGAGCTGCGCTTGGTCCCGACCGGGGCCCTACGGGGAGGCTTGTCGGTGGGAGACCCGGGGAAGAGTTGGGGGGTCGTAAGTTGTTCCTAATATCCCCCAGTATTTTCCCCTGAAGGAGTACATTTTTATCTGACTAGAAGAACAAAAACAAATTTTTCAAAATCTTTTACCCATTTTTTAATAATAATTAGAATTTGTCTGTTGTTCGATGCATGAAAGAGTATGTAGAGAAGACGGAGGAGGTCAGGCTGAATGGAGTGAAACAATAGTTGATTTCTTTTAAGTATCTTTTTAGGGCTGTATCAACCTAAATGCTTGCCAACATGGATGTGAATGTGTTTAGTGCCCCTTTCTGGAAAGGAGGAGGTTGTGTCAAAGGCTGTTATGATGGGGGGTGCTTTGCACGTCATTCTGAGGTGTTGTGATTGGTCTACTGAATTTGTATTTCAAACCTGTGGAGAGGCAACTTGTTGCTTGATTGAGGAGCTTTAATCTTGCATAATGTTATCCATCAGGTGTTGCTATAAAATGTAGATTTCCTCAGCCTGCTGGGCAAAAAAGCCAGATTTTACGAAAGATACGGAAGCTAATATTATCCCTCCCATTGACCCGTGTGGTCATATATTGGGTGTATATCTTTTATGTTTATTTTAAAACTTTAGAGTAGAATGTAGAATAGAATGTAGAGATGGGATTCCAGGCAGAAGAGACGGTCATTTGATGTTTGCTCATTTGAAGTATGTGCCGTGCCTCGGGCTGTAATAAATGGTACACAGTCTAAATATCGATTCCTAATTGTCGACCTAGGCAAAAATGGAGTTGGTAATATCGAAGGTACAGAATTTCGATGACAAGAATATCGTTGGACAGAATATCGACCCTTAGATAAGTAATATCGAATTTATTTATATCGATGTAAGTAATATCAAAGTTAGTAATTTCGATAGCATATATAACGATGTAACTAATTTCTATGTTACATAATTTTATGTATTTAATTATGTATGTGTAATATGTTTTAGTTAAGTATTTTAATTTCTTTAAATTATATGTGTATTAGTTTTATATATTAATAATGTTATTTTTAAGTACATTTTATGTTTTAGTACCGGAGCGGGTTGTGGGTTTATAGGGGAATAGGGTGGGAAGTAATTAAAATATACTTAATTAATTAATAATTTTTAGGAATTATAAATTAATTTGAATTAATTTTTGTCTTTATTTCTGTAGCGGGTTGTGGGTTTATAGGGGAATTGGGTGGGAAGTAATTTAATTGTAATTAATTAATGATTTATAATTTGTTTGTATGGATAATTATTTTATTTATAATTAATTATTAATTTGCAACTAATTATTTACATTGATCATTTATTTTTAATTGGTAATTAATGTTTTTAATTGTTATTTAATTTTTTTAATTGGTAATTCATGTTTGTAATTGGGAAATAATTTTTTGTAAATGGTAATTAATTATGTAATTGGTAAATAATTTTAATTGGCAATTAATATTTTTAATTGGTAATTATTTCTTATTCATTGGAAAATATTTGTAATTAATTGGTAATCAATGTTTTATAAAAAGTATTATTTGGTACAAAAATAATTTTAGTGTTTAATAATTTTTAATTGTGGATTAATTTTAAATAATTTTTTGTAATGAAAACTATTTTATTGTTTATATTTATTATTTGGTGAGTAATATTTATGAATTAATATTAATTGGTATTTGTTGTTAATTTATTGTTAATTAATTATTCAAATGTAATTGCTTTTAATAATTATTAATTGTTTGTAAATGATGTAGATTTATTTTAAAATTTAATTATACATTATTTTAAATATAAAAATTATTTATAAGTATGTTATGTTTAAATTCTACGCTGTCCAATGCTTTCCCTACTGTTGCACTCTCTGGAGTTGGAATAGTAATTTTTACCCCTACGCTATCCAACACTTTCCCTACTGTTGCACCCTTTGGAGTTGGAATAGTAATTTTTACCCCTACACTATCCAACGCTTTCTCTACTGTTGCACCCTCTGGAGTTGGAATGGTAATTTTTACCTCTACGCTATCCAACGCTTTCCTTACTGTTACACACTCTGGTGTTGGAATAGTAATTTTTACCCCTACGCTATCCAACGCTTTCCCTACTGTTGCACTCTTTGGAGTTGGAATAATTATTTTTACCCCTATACTATCCAACGCTTTCCCTACTGTTGCAGCCTCTGGAGTTGGAATAGTAATTTTTACCCCTACACTAGCCAACGCTTTCCTTACTGTTACACACTCTGGAGTTGGAATAGTAATTTTTATCCCTACGCTATCCAATGTTTTCCCTAATTTTACACCCTCTGGAGTTGGAATAGTAATTTTTACCCCTACACTATCCAATGTTTTCCCTACTGTTACACCCTCTGGAGTTGGAATAGTAATTTTTACCCCTATGCTGTCCAACGCTTTCCGAACTGTTGCACACTCTGGAGTGGAAATAGTAATTTTTACCCCTACGCTATCCAACGCTTTCCCTACTGTTGCACTCTCTGGAGTGGGAATAGTAATTTTTACCCCTACACTATCCAACGTTTTCCCTACTGTTTCACTATATGGAGTTGGAATAGTAATTTTTACCCACCTGCTATCCAACACTTTCCCTACTGTTGCACTCTCTGGAGTGGGAATCGTAATTTTTACCCCTACGCTATCCAACGCTTTCCCTACTGTTGCACTCTCTGGAGTGGGAATAGTAATTTTTACCCCTACGCTATCCAACGTTTTCCCTACTGTTTCATTCTCTGGAGTTGGAATAGTAATTTTTACCCCTACGCTATCCAACGCTTTCCCTACTGTTGCACTCTCTGGAGTGGGAATAGTAATGTTTCCCTCTAAGCTATCCAACGCTTTTACTACTGTTGCACTCTCTGGAGTGGGAATAGTAATTTTTACCCTTACGCTATCCAACGTTTTCCCTACTGTTTCACTCTCTGGAGTGGGATTAGTAATTATTACCCCTACGCTTTTTACCGCTTTCCCTACTGTTTAATTTTCTGGAGTGGGAATAGTAATTTTACATTCTACGCTATCCAATGTTTTCATTACTTTAGTTTTTTTGCACTTTAAATAGCAGTTTTATTTATTTATGTATTTAATATTTTTTGTATTATTTTAGATACTGTTGTATTTAATTAAGTTTAAAAATATTGAAAGTATATTTAATTGTTTTAATTTATTAAATATATTTGTTTATTTTTATTTATGTTATTATTTTCTGTGTGTAGATATTGTTGTTATTTATAATATACTTTAATAATTTATAACTAAATAAAATAATTAATAAAATGTATTATTAGGTAAGTATATATTATATGTTATGTTTATTTTTAATTAAAGTTATATTATTCAATATGTATTATTTATTAATTTTAAACATTATTAAATATCTTTAAATATGTTTCTTTTATTTATAAGTATTATTTACTTTTTTTAACAGAAAAAAACCCGATATTTTTAATTACGATATTTTTAACATCGATATTTTGGTTTCGATATTTTTGTACTTACCATGTTGTAGATAGGGTGTCAATATACTTGCCTTCGATATTCCAGCATCGATGTTCTGTAGGTCGATATTATGTCAATCGATATTCTGTCATAGATTTGTAATAAATATACCTTGAATACACAACTTATTCCTGGAGTTCATTCCTACAAAATTGGGGTCAAAGAGAAAAGTTTATCAGCCCTAGGAGCACTATCAAGCACTGGTACTGAATAAAAAAGCATATTAGTGGGTGGAAACGTTAGAAAGAAGCAAAGGTATTACACAAGTGGCATCATCCTAGGAGGCAGGGCCGTTTCTACCTTTAGGCAAGACTAGGCAGCCACCTTGGGTGGCAAAAGGGCTAGGGCGGCAAAAGGGGGAAAAATGCACTTAACAAGTGTTTACTTTCTGTACCCGCAAGCAGCCCCTATGCACGGGTCCATGCTTAGCACAGACCCTCTGCCCACAGGCCCTTGAGCTTGTGTCCGCGACTCTTGTACCACATTATGCTTGTACACACCCGTTCCACTGGTGAGATCACTGTGTAACCCGACGGTCTTGGGTACGGCTTGTTTTTTTGCTACCACCGAGGGCCTGCGCATACAAGTGTCCTGCCCAGCAGGGACACTCCTCTCTGCAAATAACCAGAGAAAGCCCGAGCACGAAAATCATAGTCCACACATCAGGCTGGGGGAGGTCATCATGGCCCCGAGTGCACCAGCGGCCCCCAGCGTCCAGCAGTCCTCGGCATCCAGCCACGGCCGGTAGTGGGAGTACCGGCCGGGCGGTGACGTGGGGAGGGGAAGGGGCAGGGTGGGGGGTTATAATGTATGGATTACAGACTTTAACAGATAAGTAAGCATATAAATAAATAATACTAATTTTGTTGCGCGCACTGCATCGCATTTGGTGATGCAGTACGCTTAATGGAATTCCGTTTTATATATTTATATGTTTTCTTACCTGTTAAAGTCCGTAATCAATACATTATTACCCCCCACCCTGCCCCTCCCCCTCCCCAAGTCACCGCTCAGCCGGTACTCCCACTACCGGCCACGGCTGTCGGCATCCCTCTGCATGGGGTACTTACCCGATCCAGCAGCTGCTCTCGGTGATGACTCCTCCTGCATCATTTGCTTGGAGTACTCTTGTGACCGTAGAGTATGGGCACACCTTCTGCCTCACCCGTTACATGAAGCAGCAGGATTTAACCATCTCGTGCCGAGGTGCCAGCCAGGGGAGCAGGCCCAACAAGGAGCTCTCATCTGTCACACAGGCATTTCGGAAGATCAGGGTGGAGGCCTTGGCAAGGCCGCAGATGAGTTTTTGTGAAGGCCACTGTAAAATAAAGAAGACAAGTGTGTGTCCAGTGTGCTGGGAAACCGAAATCATAAACGTTACACTGGGGGATCTGAAGAGAAAGGCAGCAAAGAATACAAGGTACAGTAAAGTATGTCATCACTTAGTCAACATGTGTTGAAGTAGTCAATGCAAGCAAGATAATAGTACAAGTGCACGGTCTTGGGTTGTGGAATTCTTCCCTATGTGCCTAGGTAATGAGGAGCCCTCTGCCACCAGGCGCACGTAGGGCCCTCCGCATGGACCATCCATGTTCCACAACCCACTTACTGTGCCCTGAAGCTTCCCCTGTCTGCACGCTTGTGCCTAGCGCAGGCCCTCTGTCTCCAGGCACCTGGAGAGCCCTCATGGTGCCATGCGCTGTACTGCCTCCCAGATGGAGACTTCTGTACAGCACAAATTATTAAACGTCAATCCCCGATAGAAAGATTGTAATGAAAAATACAGTGCTCTCATCAAAGCGACATATAATTCTGCCTTCTGTGACCGCGACCCTGCGGTGTTGGGGGTGGGAGAAGGGACTGCGCCGCACAGAATTTTAAGTGCAGTGAAAAGGCTTGTTTCCTTTTACACACAAAGAAAATCAGCACCTCTGTTTGAATAACATAATAAAGTGCAACATCAGTAATACGTGTGTGCAAACATGTGCATCACGTGCAGTGAAGCATAGCAATGATGATGTCATTATAAAGCACCTACCTCCAAGGATCTGCAGCTTAGAAGCACACTGGCTCATGGGTTTTTATTTTGATTACCACAGCAACGTGTTACCGAAGTTAGCTGCCTAGAACGGCTTATAGTCTGAATAGGCCCTTAACCCCTTCGACGCTGATGACGAGCTAGGCTCGTCATGGCGTAGCCTCCTCGCACGCTGATGACGAGCCCAGCTCGTCACGTTACACGCGATTTACGAAAACTCAGCGCAGGAGCGGAATTCCGCTAGCGCGCATGGAGTTAATGATTAATTGCTACCACATTCAAGTTATGCAAGTGCCCTAGCAGCAGGTGTTGAACCCACTAGACTATCCTTAGCTGGTGGGTGGTAGAAGGCTACTCGAACTATCAAGGTTCTCTTATTTTGTCTTTTTTTACGCATAGCAAACGATTTGTATTTTGGCAAGCGTTACTTTGCTCTTGAGATCACACTAGTGGAACAATATGCATTATGTAAATGACTTCCAGCATAAATAAATGGGAGGCGGGGAATCTTTCTATATGTGCCCTCTCAACTAAACAAGCATTTTCAAAGCCAATAGGTTTCACCTACGGGAGAGCTATTGGCTTTGCCAGTGTCTTTTAGCCATGTTGTGCAGCAGCGTGGAATGGAGCAGGGGGAGAGAGTGGTGTGGTGTGGAGTTGAGTAGAGTGGAATGTCGTGGAGTAGAGTGATGTAGAATGGCGTGGCATAGAGTAGAGTCGAGTTTTGTGGCGTGGCATAGAGTTGAGTGGAATCCGGTAGATTAGAGTGGCATGGAGTGGAGCACAATATGGATAGTGGAGTGGCATGGCGTAGAGTATAGTGGACTGTCATAGAGTACAGTGGCGTAGAGTAGGGTGGTGTAGTGTGGTGCAGAGTAAACTAGAGTGGCACTGACGCTGAGTGCAGTGTTGTGGCATAGAGTGCAATGGCCTTAGAAAACACCAAATTAGAAGACAGAAATTTAAAAATAAAATATCATGAACAGTGCTTATTTAGTTATTTAATGTTTGATGTGTTTTATTGTTTAATGTTGATTACAAGTTCTTTTATATCTAATGCATTAATGCTTCTACCCTGGATGACAGGGGGCAAGAGTGATGATAGTAAAAGGGAAGGGGCGGCATTTTTCAATTCTCGCCTAGAAACGGTACTGCTAGGAGGACAGGAAGGATTTGACTTAAGAGCGGGTGAACGGCTGTATTTTAACAAGTTAAGAAAATAATGGACCAAGCCACTGTTGTTTCCATTACAATCCAAGGGTTATCTGCTTGACAAAGGCTGCATGAATGCGCCTGTACGTGAAGTAATGTGAACATATGGGGCATCTTTTAAGTCAAAATATTCAACTCAGCAAAATTCACTGTAACAGGTATTTGTACCAGTATAAGAATGACAAATATATTTGTGCCAGTATAAGAATGAATAGATGCACTGTTTACATCCGAGTGGTTTACAAATATATAATCAAATGGAAATGAAGGTTAGGCAAGACGGAGCCAGCAATGTTTTTAACACATGCATTGGAAGATCTTGATGCACATTTCTCACCAGTGGTGTGTGTGGCCGTCGACAGTTAAACATTTCTTCAGTGCACACTGGGAGAAAGAGAAACTGTGGATGAATATGTGTCGGCAGTTAAACATTTGGCTATTACGTGAGAGTTTATACGTGAACAAATCATTATGCATACCAGCAATACCAACATGAGATTGCTGGTTGAAATGTGGGTCAATGGGGAAGCTCCATTGAAAGACGAAATTGCTTTAGTAAAAAAAGCAGAATTTACAAGCAGATGTGCGAGGGCTGTAGTTGATGAGTTACAAGATGCGAAACAACCTAATATCAATCAATCAACGAATCAATCAATCGGGGTTTGTAAAGCGCGCTACTCACCCGTGAGGGTCTCAAGGCGGGAGGGGGGAGGGGCTGAGAAGAAGCAGCTCCGGATCAGTCCAAGAGCCAGGTCTTCTGGTCCTTCCTGAATGAGTGCAGGGTCGGTGAGATCTGATGTTCACAGGGAGCTTGTTCCAGGTCTTGGCTGCTATGTAGGAGAAGGCTCTCCTGCCGGTTCTGTTTCTGCAGATGCGGGGGACCTCTGCCAGGGCGAGGTTGGCGGTGCGGAGGTTCCTCTTGGGTACGTGGAAGGATAATCTCATTTGGGTCCGATGTTGTTGGAGGATTTGTAGGCGTGGGTGAGGAGTTTAAAGGTGACCCTCTTCTCTACAGGGAGCCAGTGAGGCCTCGTAGGTGTTGGGTCATGTGCTTGTGACGCAAAGTCCTGAGGACGAGTCTGGCTGCGGCAATCTGGATGGTTTGGAGTTTGGATAGCAGAGTTCTTTTGATTCCGGCGTAGAGGGCATTGCCGTAGTCAAGTCTGCTGGTTATGAGTGCCTGAGTGGCAGTCCTTCTGCAGTCAGGGGGGATCCATTTTAAATTCTTACGGAGGGTGCAAAGGCAGTTGAAGCTAGTGGAAGCGACTGCGTTGATCTGGCAGTTCATGGACAGGGAGGAGTCCAGGATTATGCCAAGGTTCCGGGCGTGGTCTATAGGGGTGGGCTTCAGAGGGCGGAGGACCACCAGGTGTTGTCCCAGGGAGAGGTGCAGGGTCCAAGGATGAGGACCTCAGTCTTCTCGGAGTTGAGCTTCAAGCAGCTGTCTTTCATCCAGGCTGCCACGTTCTTCATTTCTTGCTGAAAGCAGAGTCTGGTGTCTTCGGGATTCTTGGTGAGTGAGAGTATGAGCTGGGTGTTGTCAGCGTAGGATATGATGCTGAGCCCGTGCTGTATGACGATGGTGATGAGGGGGGCCATGTAGATGTTGAAGAACATGGGGCTGAGTGAGGAACCCTGGGGTACTCCGCAGTTGATATCCTTGGGTTCGGAGAGGAAGGGTGGGAGTCGAATCCTCTGAGTTCTGCCGGAAAGAAAGGATTGGGTCCAGTCGAGGGCAGCTCCTTGTATCCCTGCATTGTGAAGTCAGGCTGCAAGCGTGCGATGTGAGATGGTGTTGAATGCTGCAGAGAGGCCTAGAAGGATGAGGGCCAAGGTGTGTCCTTGGTCAAGTAGCATGTGGATGTCGTCCGTGGCGGCGAGGAGGGCGTTCTCGGTGCTGTGGTTGCTGTGGAATCCAGACTGGGAGGCATCTAGGAGTTCTCTTCGATGCAGCCAGTCAGCTGGGTGTTTACGAGTCTCTTGGTGACTTTGGCCATGGGTCAGTTGGGTCGGCTGTTGGTTTCTTGAGGAGGGGTTTCACCTGCTCCTATTTACAGTCGTCTGGGCAGATGCAGATCTGAGGGAGGAGTTGATGGTCCGTCCTAGTTCGGGTGCGACGATGGCAGCGGCCCTGTGGAAGATATGCAGTGGGCAGGGTTCTGTTGGGGCTCCTGAGTGTGTTTTCTTCATGGTCGCTGTGATGAGTACGACGGTGGCAGGATCCCAGGATGTGATGGTCGGCTTACCCACAGCGGTGGGTAGGGGAGTGGTGTCTGGTTCTGGTTCGCCAAAGTTGTCATAGAGGGCCTGGATCTTCCGGTGGAAGAAGGAACTGAGCTTGTCGCTGGGCTCCTGGGAGGGTGTGATGTCCGTGGCTTCGCAGGGGGGTTTTGCGAACTGCTGTATGACGTTGAACAATTCCTTGGCACTGGTCACGTTAGTCTGGACTTTGTCTCTTATGAAAGATCATTTGGTGTCTCTTATGTGCTGGTGCTATTCCTTCATGGCGTTCTTGTGGTTGTTACATGCTTCCGTGGTTTTCTGGCTTCGCCAGGTTTTTTTTAGGCATCTGCAGGAGCGTCTGGCTTCTTGAAGTTCTCAGGTGAACCAGGCAGCCTTCAGCAGAGGTTGTTTGGCGGGGTGGCGGAGAGGTGCAAGCTTGTCAGTGCAGCAGGCGACCCAGCGGTTAAATTCCCTGGCTGCAGCGTTGGTGTCGGTTGTGGCGCTGGGGGGATTTTGACGGAGGGTGGTGTTGAGGTGTTGCTCTGTGACCTTGCTCCAGTTCCATTGTGGCGGGCCCAGGATATCATATAATATAATTAAAGTTGCTAAAAAGGGAAAAGTAACTATTCTACAAAGGTAACACACAGTACCAATGATGGTAACTCAAAAAACAAAATGGAAGAGAATTCTAGCTCATTTGAACCAAGGAAAGTTACAGATGTGGGAGCTTAGAAAATGTGATGTTTTACAAGAAATAGCCTTCCAAGAATCAAAAATGTTCAGTATGCGGTGTCCTGGAACAATATGCAAGGGTGTGTAAAAAAGGAAGAATAACAAAGAAAAATGTATCCACAAGGAAGATCAGTCAGATTCTGATCAGCAAGAAGAGGATACTGATGCAAGTGGTATTTTTTGTATTGGGTACAATGTTTTAAATGTTGAAGATACTATGAGGAAAAAACAGTTTGTGAACTCAGTATTGGAGTAATGGTAAAGGTGTCTGCTGATTTGGGATCACCATTTACCATTATCAGTGCAGATGTTTGTAATGATTTATTTGTAAGGGTGTTTGGGAACATTTAGAACCGGCGGATGTGAAAGCTAACAGTTATACCAGTGAGAGAATTGATCTAATTGTATTTCAAACCCTAGATTTGTGTATTTAAAGGGAGCAAGGCTATGTGCAAATTATATGTTTCTGAGAAAGGTTCTTCTGTACTAGGGTGATTTGGGAATCATACTGGATCCTAATAGTTCAGAAGTGGTTTTGACTACAAAAATTAATGATGATTTTGGAAGGTTGTTTTCTGGAAGGGTTGGTCTTTTGAAAAATTTCAACCTTAAAATCTAACTTAAATCTACAGCCAAGCAACATATTGATAAACTGAGGCATATTCCTTTTTCTATTATGGAAGAGGTTTTGCAGGAATTAAACAACTTAATTCAAAATAATGGTGTGATTGAAGAAGCTGAATCTGTGATGTGGGTGTCCCCTTTGTGGTAGTGAGATTTTCTAATTGTACGGTCAAGTTATGTTTGGATTGGAGAGAATTGAACAAGAACATGCTTGTTGATCAGTACCCTTTACCTAGAATTAATTAAAAGTTTGCCAGCAGGAGAAATGTAAACTGTTTTTTCACATAGTATTTAAAATCCGTGAATCATCAGGTGCAATTACAGCCTGACTGTAAAAAGTTGCCAACATTCATTACGACCATGGGATATTCAAAATTTTTAGGGGTACACTTTGCTCTTGTGTCAGCTACTGCAATGTTTTAGAGACTCATAAGTACTTTGTTTGACAGCATCAATGGTGTCGTGTTTTATCAGGATAGTATAATTATTATGAGAAACACCAGCGAGGAGGACGATGGTCACCATGGAATATGGCGGCCATGCACAGTGGGTGTGCCACTGGTATGCCGAATGCACGCCAAAGGCAAGCCCGTATGCGCATGGGCGCACCCAGTGCCAGGGATGCTGCTTCCCGAACACTCCACTGCCATGATGCCAGCACCCTCCTCACCCTCAACACTGGACACCACTCCGCCTGCCATTTAGCATCACCAAAGAATAACCTTGCTGTCAAGTACCTGTACCAGAACTGTGATTTTCCGCAGGAGCAGATGATAATTCCACAATCCCCAGCACCGATACGGTGAACTAGTTCTCGAGTAGACAAGGGGGGGAAAAGGGGATCGGGACAAAAAGAAAGACTGCCACCACTACTCTTCTTCAGAACTGGAACCCTTGCTGGTCTTAGTGCTTCTTCCTGAAACAGAGAAGGTCATGTTACCACAATAAAACTTATACCAACCCAAGTCTCCTGCTCCCTATCTAATATACCTGCCCCTTGGGAGTGGCTTGCTGCTCTCTTGTAAGTTGCTATTAGACTTTTATATATCTTGTCTCTACTGGTTGGTTGACTTCTCTGTGTAGGACTTTGTGAACAGAAATACAATGTAACTACGTTGAAGGAAAGCTAACTTCACTACTTCTCTAGTTCTCCCCTCTAATGTCTAAATTTACCTCTCTTAGTATAATAGCTGAGTTTAACTCTCTCTCTATAGTTCTTTACTTTTGCAGGAATATTCTATACTCGTTGATAAACTTCTCCTGGAACGAATCTCTGTAGACAAGTGGGTAAGTATACTTATATATATTTATTCACACAAACGACCAAGGTTGCTGAAGTCCGTGGCCCAGTGACAGGTGCCGAGTCACGCCGAGCAGGTCTCCCGGCAAAAATTTAAACGCACAGGAATATTCTTCACAGAAGGACTCGCACTCAGAATGAGAACCAGAGTTTATTCAGGAAATTTACTTGTTTCGACAGCCAGGCTGTCTTGGTCACACAAAGTAATACAGATTTCAGGAAGACTTTACATAGGTGCTGATACAAAGAAAGGACTATGGATTGACAAGTGGTGGTAGAAACCACAGCGGCCATTTCTAAGTGTATCATGAACAGTAAGATTCATTCATAAAAGTGCAGTTGATCTCTTCTCAACATTTTGTAATACACCACATGATTATACTTCAGTATATAATGTTTCAAAACATAGTGCTTTGTCTTGTAATGTTGTAAATACAACGTGTAGCACTAGTGACTACACAAATACATTGCAGCCAATCCAATCACATTAGCTAGCGCAAAGACGGTAGCGCTAACTGGGCAGATTGAATCCTTCTAAAATCAATTTTTACATAAACGGCTATAGTGCCCTGTGCATCTAAAGTGGAAGCAGCAATACTGTAAATATTGTAAAGTACGGGAAAATTATTTGCCAGAAAAACTACGAAAATGCCATAAGCAGCAGCAAGTCACATATTTATCTTCCCACAGTAGCGTGCATGCAATGAATGCGGCTTAGTGCCCGTATCATAATGCAGAGAGTAATTACGCATACACACTCAACGATTTGGCTCAAAGCAGATATAATATAACATGTGCAGGGCAATGCTACATTATTTATGTGTGAACACATGACATTAAGAGTTCATGTCGTTACTAGTAGGCCAACTACAACAAATCAAAGTTCCTAGAATCATACCAATCAGCATCCTAAACAAGTTTCCTGAAAAAAGAAAGAAGAAAGTGCCCAAAGATAAAAAATATGTGAGAATAGAAAATCTTATCTGAGATGGACCCACAGGACAGGGAAGAAAAGGGTAGGGTGACCGGAAAGGAGGAGACAGTCCGCAACAGGGGCAACCCTTCCTTTCTTCCTGTATAAAGAGAAAAAACAGAAAGTGATATTAAAATCTAGCAGGTCAAACTATTACCGCTTAGTCAGTACCAATGAATTAAAACATACAAGCTTAAACAGTAGAATACAGCATGTTACACTCAGAACAGTTCTAAGTACATAGAGAGACAAGTGTCTGTCATAGCGTAGATGTGAGCTTAATTCCTCATCCAGAATATGACCTTTCGGGTACTTAGTTTTGAGTTCAATTATCCACCTGGATTCACGTTTGTGTAGGAGTAAAGTTCTATTTCCCCCTCTGGGACCAGTATGGACTTGTTCCGACACAAAGTAACTTAGAAGAGAACTGTTAGATAGGTGGAACAACTCGAAATATCTGGCAATCGGGTAATGGGTGTCTTTTTTGTTTATGGCATGCATGTGTTCAAGTACTCTTTTTTCGCCATAAATGTTGTACTGCCCACATACCACATTTGGCATGGACACACCAGAAAATACACACAATATGTAGAACTGCACATTAGAAATTGGTTAATGGTTTTAGGTGAACTATAACCTTGAATACGGACGTTTTTTCATCATAAAGTTGTTACAGCAGGCTTTACAATGCCCACAGGGATAAAAGCCTTTGAGATTATATTCTCCTGTTGGTTTACTGGGCGTTATATCATTGTGGACAAGAATATCTCTGATACTACGTCCTTTCCTGTAAGTTATTTTAGGTCTTCGCTGGAAGGTTTGGCCAATAATGGGGTCACTAGTAAGTATGTCCCATTTGTCAGCAAGTATTTTACGTATTTGTCCAGAGTTCCCATTGTAAGTGAGAATTACTCTATTGGCCTCCTCAGGAGTATTGGTGTTTTCGGTGTTTTCTTTGTCTTTAGAAACCAATATTTGAGCACGGTCAACTTGATTTACTCTGTTGATGGCTCTTTGGAGCACCCACTCGGGTATCCCCTGTCTCGAAATCTCTTGATCATGGTTTCTTGTTCCTGTTCAAATGCAGCAATAGTGCTACAATTTCTTCTTGCTCTCAGCTGCTCCCATACGGGATACTCCATTTAAGGGTATCTGGGTGGCTGCTGAGAGCGTGAAGGAGAGTATTGCTGCCAGCTGTTGTTTTGCGGAAAAGACTAGCTTGGAGGGTGTTCTCTTGGGGTGTTATTAGTAAATCTAGGAATTCAAAGGAGTGTCTACTCATGTTACAGGTAAGGAAGATGTTACTGGTGTTTATATTGAGTTTTTTTATGAACTTGGTGGCCATTTCTTCGGTATCCTTCCAAATAAGAAAAAGGTTGTCTATGTACCGAAGCCAAAGTTTAACTTTAGCAAAATATGCATGAAGTGTGTTGTCATGTCTTATGACCTCCTCCCACTTGCCCAGGAAGAGATTGGCAAAACTAGGGTCAATACATGTGCCCATAGCTGTGCCAAGTGTCTGTTTATGGATAGTGCCATTAAACATGAAAATATTGTTGGGGGGGGCACAATGACATCGGATGTATGACGTTACAACGCATACTTTTACCACGCGTGCCTTATCAACGCGGTATTTACAACGAAGACCTTTACAACGCATAGTGCTTTGGGGTGCTGGATAGTGAATAGTTTAATTTACTATTCCAACTCCAGTCCCCGTGGATACTAGGAAGGTGTTGGATAGTAAATTAAACTTATTCCTTATCCTAGAGCGCCCCCCAGTGCAATGCGTTGTAATGGTTTTAGTTGTAAATACCGCGTTCTAAAGGCACTGCGTTGTAAAAGTTGCATCGTAAAGGATGTTTCCCATGACATCATCTCCAATATCATGTTCGTGTGTTCCAAATATTCAATTGGTCTTGATTTAAGATAATGGTGACATGCCTCAATACCTTCAGTGTGATTAATGATAGTGTAAAGGGAATTTACATCTAAGGTTATCATAAGGACATTGGGTCCCCAACTAATGTCTTGGAGTTTCATAAGGAAATGTTTGTTGTCTTTGACATGAGAAGGGAGTCCTGTAACATATTCTTGAAGGAAATGGTCTATGTATTTTGAAATGTTTTCTAGGGAACTACCTATGGATGAAACAATAGGCCTCACTGGTGGTAAAGTGGGGTTTTTAAGGATCTTGGGCAAAAGGTATAAGATTGACAATTTGGGGTAATCAAATTTTTTAAGAAACTGTATTCTTCCCATGTAAGATAACCTTTTTGCTCCCATTCTTTTAATTTGTCCCAAATGTCAAAAATGCTAGCATTATACATATCCATGTTGGCTTTCTTATAGAATTTGTGGTCATCTAGTTGTCTTTGTGCCTCCATTAGATACTTTTCTTTCTCGCAAAGGACGATGTTGCTCCCCTTACCGGCCAGACGGATGAAGATATCCGTGTCGCCAATGTTTTTAAGAACTCTTTTTGTTTGATCGATAGGTTGAACTGAATGTTATTGTTCGTTCTGTGTTTAAGTTTAAGCAAGGCTTGAGTAACAACCTCCTGGAAGGTATCGATGTTGTCATGGGGGATGGTAGGGTTAAATACAGGCTCCCATTCTTCATTGCATGTAGACATATTACGTTCATACCCCATAGCTAAGTCGTGCATCTCATGTAACGTTAGGGCATCTGCAACAATCAGATTTGGAAAAGTACGGTTTATGGTCTTATCTCTAGGTGGTTTATTCCCATTGTCACATTTGTACAAAAATGCCATTTCTTAAGTTTTGCTTTCCTAACAAACTTAGACAGATCAATGTGTGTATCTGCATAATTAAAAACTTCAGTGGGGCAAAAAGTTAAACCAAGGCATAATGTTCTTTTCTCAGAAAATGTCAAATATCTTTTGCTCAAATTAACAATAGTTTTGTTTACCCTATCTGGATCCATTATTTCTTGCTTCAGGAGCTGCGTATCTTGCTTCCCATGGGTTCTTTTGCGCTGTTCTTTTGTTTCCCTTTGTTTTCTTTGTTTGCGCCTGTTTGCTCCCCCCTCCCTCTTCCTCTTCCATGGCCTCGGCCTTATGGTTTCCCTCTTCTCGGTGGTGATTGGGGTGCTAATCTTGGTATCTGACGGCCTTTTCTCAAGACCCTGAACTCGTCTAAAAAAGTCGCTGTTCTGGTTGGAACTTGTCTTTCAGAGATTGAGCTCACTGTGGAATTTGAGATGTCAGTGTCTGATCGACTGGCTTCTGTTGTGGGATTATCCACTTTCATTTGATGGGTTCTGTTGTTTCTTTTGATTGTGGTAAGTAATCACATAAGTAGTCATACATGGGACTATACATTAAAAGGAGACCGGATTTGTAATCCCACAGCCTCTATGTAATTTCCGTTGCTTCTGATTTTTTATGTCTTCCTCATGTTGTTCCAGTTTTGATTTTAGGTCTTTCATAAACTTGTTGATCGTGTCTTGCTCACTACTTTTAAACAGTTCATCGTCTAGGGCACTAACTTCAGATAGGATGACATCCCTATCCTCCCAGGCGTACTTTATTAGTATGTTCAGCATGGTTCTGGAGCTGTTGACTGAGTTCTCTTGCTACACTTAGAAATGGCCACCGTGGTTTCTACCACCACTTGTCAATCCATAGTCCTTTCTTTGTATCAGCACCTATGTAATGTCTTCCTGAATTCTGTATTACTTTGTGCGATCAAGACAGCCTGGCTGTCGAAACGCGTAACCTTCCTGAATAAACTCTGGTTCTCATTCTGACTGCGAGTCCTTCTGGGAAGAAGATTGCTGTGCGAAAAAAGAAGGAGAGAACTCTGGGTAGTTCTCAAGTTTAAGTGGAAAGCAGCTCCTGTTAGAGCACTCTCAACACCAGCGACACTCTAGATCTACTCACCTCAAATGACAAAGGGACATATTATCAAGAAAGGGCAATACATTATCAACACCCTAGCACCATGGTGCCAGGGTGCCTGCATTAGCTCAATGCAGTCAACGCTTTTTTTGATATTGTTAAATTTGAGGAACTTTTAAGCCTAATTATGATAGGATTAATAGACTCCAACTCAACAGATTCAATCGAATTAACGCATTTATGATGATTTTTAATGTGTCACTTGTTTTTGTCTCTCATGTATATTGAAATTCATTTGTTATATGTACAAGTCTGTCGAAATATATTTTTTAACCTTGTAGAAATAATTGGTCACATTATTGTGTTTTATATTATTGATTGTGGTTTTAATAAATTAATTTTTGTAATACTCACACAAGATTCTTGTTATGTTTATAATTGGTTTATGGGTTCTGAAACAATAGTGGATTAAGTATACTTGCATGTCCTTTGTATGGTTGAATGTGGTAAATTGACCCTTTGTGAGTTGTAATCCAAGAGAAATCTTTGTTTATACAGTCAATGCAGTCAACACAGCACCAGCGCAGTGGGTGGGAAGGACATGGAATGTGCTGTATATCATAAATATGACACATTCCTGCCATTTCCTTTTGACGTGGGGCAGCACAGCATAGTAACTTTCTGCGCTGTCCTGCATCAAAAACATTTAATCGAGACCCTATGCATATGTACATAATTGGTTATAAAAGCAATGTGAGGTATGTATTCAAAACTAAGTACCCATGTAATATGAGTCAGGATAGATAATTAGTGCTTCTAAAGCAATCATTTCGCAGGTGTTTTTTGACTTTCTTTGTGAATATCAATTTTATTAGCATTGTTCTTTTTTCTAATTTTTTTACTTTCTCTGCGAAAATCAATTTTATTTGTTTGTAAACGTGGAATATGAGTGGTAATGCACTGGGTGCTTATATGATATGTTTTATTTTTAAACTTTAAGGTAGAATGTAGAATAGATTGTAAAGATGAGATTCCAGACAGAAGAGACAGGAAAAGACTGCGGAGGAAGACCGTCGTTTGATGTATGTGCCATGCTTTGGTTGTAATAAATATTCCTTGAACACACAACGTATTCCTGGATTTCATTCCTATAACAAAATCCTTTTTTTCAGTTTGATTTGATGAAAGATATACCATCAGGTCATGGATTTGACTGGTCGCCAATGGAGGAGTTTGGAAGCTGCTTTGGAAATAACTTTTCAAAGCGAATCTTTAATGACTGTCTTAAATTAGATAGTTTTAGTCATGGTTGCATGTT
This sequence comes from Lissotriton vulgaris, assembly GCF_964263255.1. NCBI lineage: Eukaryota > Metazoa > Chordata > Amphibia > Caudata > Salamandridae > Lissotriton > Lissotriton vulgaris. The sequence continues at coordinate 1,540,215,450 of NC_141687.1, read as the reverse complement.
TTCAATCAGCAAAAGAATCAAGATGGTTGGGGTTCTGGTCTTTTATGTACTAGTTATGGTCTATGTTTTGTTAAAGGGGCTGCTGTGAGGACTGGCCTTTTGGAAGTTTGCGTAATATTAGCCTCCGTTTCTTTAAAAAAATTCAGATTTTTTGCCCACCGGTTGAGCAAACTCTACATTTTCTTGCATGAAGGGGCCAGGATTAAAAATGTCTTCTGGTTCCACAATTTCCAACTTGCTTATTACATCATAACTAGAAATAAGGTAGTTCTGGTGGCAAGACCCAGTGATTGCTCTCCCTGGATAAACAATCGCAAGGGTTTATTGCCAGCATTGTTTGGTGGAGTGGTAAAGCTGGCCATAGATAATAGATATCACGTTTCACAGTTCCAAGGCTACAACCTACCCAATGGACTACATCTAGTCTTGGGTGTGATACTGCCTGCCCAGGCCAATGAAATACCCATATTACTGGGGTCCTGTTACATTTTTCTTGGTAGTAATTACTATAGGAATATAGCCTGTTTCGAAATGCCCTAATTGATTGCCGACAAGGAAGTAAGAGCAAAAGGAGATTGTGAGGCCTTTACACTGGGTCGTGGGCAATATCCTTAGAGTTTACCTTTAGGGTCTGATGGCCTAAGATAATTCAAAGTAAATAATTCCTTGGTATCTTTCACTCCCAAGGGTAGCCAGGAAAATCTGTCTGGACTAACTCCAGCCCATGATAGAAGTATGAGATTGCAACACTGATATAATGTAACACAGTAATCACACTTGACAAACTAAACTTCTGGTAAAGTTGTATTCATTTACAGACCTCAGGGCCAGATGTACAAATATTTTGAATGCCGATTTCCTGATTGCAATTGTCTCCGAATCACAAGTAGGAAATTGGTATTCCTAATGTATCAAACTCATTGAGTTTTATTTAGGGATTCCTTGTGGTTTGCAAATTGACCTACCGCATGGATATTAATATGGGGAGTTCCAGTTAGTGACCCATTAGGAATCACATCCACCACAGTGATGATCAGCGGGCCACCATCCCTCTAATTGCTTTTTAATACACATGCACACAGAGTCCTTGCAAAGGAAGAGAAGGGGGAAGCAGATAAGTAAAATTTATTAGCACAATTAATTAAAATCATTGCAATATACACATTCGAAATTGACTGTTGTAGGAAAAGAATATTCAAGTCTATTAAAAGGTGAGAAGGTTTGGTGGTTAAAAGGACAATGGGAATGTCACTTAGAGAGGATAAAGCTCAGACTTGGTCAGATGGTAAGATCAAGGAGTTAATTTCTGTAATAAACTTTACAAAGCGTGTCGCCATCTGAGGTGAGTCCCCCCCTCATGCAAGCATCAAGTGCTTCTTGACATGTCCTGATACTAGGAAGAAGCTAAATTGGTCTCAGCCAGAAAATTCTTTGGGCTCTTAGCCGTTGACAAATACACAAGATGTGGATGAGGTTTTCCTCTTCCTGGTTACAAAAACGGCATTGGGAGGAGGCTTCTTTCTTATATCCTTGACCAAACTTATATGCCTTCAACTAAATTAAGCCGAAACGGAGTCTCATTAGTTGAAGTTTTGTATGTGGTTTCATGGAGGATGCAAAATAAGACGGTAGAGTTTTCGGGGCATGTAGTTTGGAGGCCCAAGAGCCATGGAAGAGCTGGAGTACCTGTTGCGCGTCAAGGTCATTTGATTAGATTTTTGCTTGTTTGGTTAAAAGCTTCGATTTCGCCTCGATAGGCAAGGGAGTTGACCATATGTCCTTTGCTTTGAGGGATTCGAGGCAGAATGTCAAATATTTATTCCAAGATGTTTTGGGGTTGCTAAGCAATGACCATATGCAGCTCTTTAAGGTGAGGGGGCTAGCTTGTTTCGCTTTTAGGCAATAGGTGATATATCTCGCGCTCATAATCCATCGCATGGAGGATAGAGAGAATTCTTTCTGAATTTGGGCATGGGAGGTCGAGTTTGGCAATCGAAAGACCCTGCGGTAACATGATGATTGCGCTCTATCTAGCCAGTTATTAATTTTATCTTTAAAAATTATTGCACCAAAAGAGATTGTGGGAAGGAGTTTTGCATTAATCAATTTTATCAGTGGGACTAAGTCCTGGGAGTGCAAAGCGCTCTTCGTTCTTATGAAAGCCCCCTCCAGGCTATGAGCAACTGTCTGCATCTCAGTTGTATGCACAGAAGATCTCCCTTTATTATCAATCCAGACGCCCAGATACTTATATGCGGTGACAGTCTCCACTGGTTTCTCTTCAATAAACCACACGGACTTTTTTATTTTCGTGGAAGATATTACCATTGCTTTGGTTTTAGTAACATTTATCTCTAGCATATTGGTGTTGTAGTACTGGGCGAGGGAGTCGAACAGTCTTTGAAGACCCACCGGGGTTTGGTCTAGGAGAATGGTGTTGTCTGCGTATTGCAGAGTTTGGATTTTTCTTTGTTCAATTCCAGGGGGAAAGGCTCTGGAACGGGACAGCCATTCAGTGAGGTTTGCGAGGTACAGGTTGAAGAGCAATGGTGCAAGGGTGCACCCTTGTTTTAGGCCTCTGCTAGTGTAGATATTGTTAGAAGTAGACCATCTCAATGTTACTCTTATTTTGACCTAGGTGTCTGTGTGTAGTGCATTCAATAGTGACGTGGGATGCCCCATCTTGCCAATTTTTCCCATAGTTTAGGCCGGTTCATGCTATCGAAGGCTTTACGAAAATCGATGAATCCCAGGTACAATGATTTTCCTTTTATGGCTAGGGTGGTTTCCATCAGGTAAGTCCTACAAATCAAATTGTCCTCGATATGGCTGCCTCTTTGGAAGCCAGTTTGGGTGAAAGGGATTAGGTTGTTATTTTACGCCCATTTTGTAAGTTCCTTTAAAAGAACGCTAGCGTATGCCTTCCCGTCCATATCAAGTAAGGCTATCATTCGATAATTGTCGGGATTGGAACGCGAGCCTTTTTTATGGAAGGGAACGAGGAGTGATCCTTGCCAAGAGGCCGGAATAGGGCCTCCCAGTATTGCAGCCTCGAAGAGAGGGGTCAGTATCATGGCCCATTTCTGGGCGGAGGCTTTGAATACTTGAGTGTGGATTCTGTTGAGTCCGGGGGCGCCACCTGAGCGCATTTTCTTTATTATTCCTGCTATTTCGTCTGTTGTTATCTTGACGGAGGAGATTGTATCATCCTGGGGGATTGATTGATCGGGCAAGGACATGCTACTCCTATTGCTATTCAAAGCGCACGGTGCTGTATAAAGTATTTTGACAAAATTCTCCCAATCAGAAGGAGAGATATTAGTTGCGGTGGGTGATTTAATGGCTTTGGTGGCCTTATTTACCCAGTTCCAAAATTTTCTTTGGACTTTAGTTTTTATGATCTCAAAGACTGTCGCCCAGTGGTGCTCTTCTTCCAGTTTCTTTAGGACGAACCTGGCCTTCCTGTAGTCTTTTCTGGCGGCGAATATATCACTCTTCAGAGATTTATATTCTCTTTCGTTATTCGCGTTGGTACGTTGCAACTTATTTAATTTACTGTTTGTGGTGATTATAAGTTGTTTTTGCTCTAACAGAGTAGTCGAAGCCGGAAAGTCCTTCGGAAGGCTATTTGTTGGTTTTAATGCTAATTGATCTCTGAAGTTGGGCAGTGTAATTTCCCAAGAGGATGCTGACAAATGATTAATACCAGCCAGAGCCCATTTGGACAAAAGATTATCCACTTCCGCTTCTATTATTTCGCGATTTCCTTCGGACCATCACAGTTTTCTTACATTCTGAAGATTCGATTCCGTTCCAATCAGGGGAATATTCGGCAATGTAACTGCCTAAGGGCAATCTTGCATATTAAGATGGCATGATCGCTATCTGAGGATGGGATTATCGAGAGCTGGCAGACCTGGTGGAAAGCAGTGAGTGATATCCATATATAGTCTAAGGTAGCCATGCGGGAGGAGGATATGTGGGTATATGCAGCTGGTTGGTCCGAGGCAATCCTTCCGTTGTCGATACGCAAGTGAGATTGATTTAGATTTGTTGCTAGTTTAATTCCATTGGCTTCCTTCCGTTGATACTGAGATTTTATCTCCGGGATTAACACACATTTCGTTTACTGATAATAATTGAGAGGATAGAGTGAGGTCAATGTCCATTAGATTAGAGTTGAAGTCGCCCATTATCAGCCACAAATCGTTTGGGAATAGGGCTTCAAGATTGTTTATTATAGGTAGCATATTGCTTAAAGTAGACTCTCGTCTTGTTTTTGTGGGGTGCAGGTAGACACAGCCAAGGATGAATTTTTGCTTAATTTTTCCCTTTTCGTGGCTCTTGATCTCGATGCTAATGAAGATGTAGTCGCCCTCGCCGTTGTAGAGTGTTTCTAATTTTGCGACCAATGTGTTCTTCACAGCGTTCAGCACGCCCCCCGGATGCATGGCCACCTGCTGTGGATGGAATGGTGAAGGATTCAATTACGGTAAAATCTTCCTAGATGGTGTTCTCCAGGGCCCAGGTCTCTTGAATGGCGAAGATGTTGTGGGTCTTCCGGAGGTCTGTAGTTAATCGTGCGATTTTCTCTTTTGTTAGGCCCCGGATGTTCCAGGAGCATATATTTAGACAGTGGGCTATGTCATAATTTGATTTCTTTTTCGTGCGAGGTTGTCTGTGCCCTACCCTAAGGCCTGGGAGAGCCAGGACCAATCTTGGGATTTATTCAGCTTGAATACACATTTTCGTGGTCCTCCTGCTGTTGTAGCTATCATTTGAAGCAGGGTCTCAATCCAGGGTGCTGTTTTTGATTCCTGTCTGTGGGCACGTAGCGTCGGGGGTAACTGCTGATTGTTCCTTTCCTGATTTAAGTCTGGTCTGATATTGTCGGTCGTTAAGGATTCGGGAGTATTTTTTAGAAAGGTTGGATAGTGGGTGATTGTATAAAGGCTAGCCTGAAGAGCAGGGGGAAGAGAGATGAATTTGGGGCATACATGTTTGCACTCTTCCTAGAAAATATCACTATTGTATAACAGCTAATCTGTCCCACATGTGGTGTCTGAGTAAGAAACCTCTATATCCTGCAAATGAGATACTACCCCTTTTCCAGGATACTTCTGTGACCTAATTTGTTTGAAGAGGGCCTAAAGGATATTTATTAAAATGTATTGGATAACATCACCCGACCCCCCCCCCCCATCCCTGGGTGTCATGCTTCATCATCCGTCAACCTATGCTTGCCAAAGAATCCTCTAATGATGGGCAGGCCTTCTGTGCATCAAGGGTAGTTACAAGGAAAAAGGGGCAAATGATTGAGTTAAAGTCTAAAAATCCCAATCACCTTCCTTATGGATATTTCACTTTATTAGTTGGGTGCTGAGTCGAAAATTTAAAACGAAATGTGGGTATGCAAGGCACCCTTATGAGCCTTACATCTATTCAGGTCGACATGTTTCAGGACTCTTAGTGGCCCATTAGAGGGGTCCGGGGTCGATGGGACCACTGCTTGGTCATAAAAATTATTATTATTTACATTTCCAAAGGGAAATGGGTCCTTCTGGGACCCCCTCCCATTTGCAGAATGGGTTAGCACCAGTTTTAAACTGGTGGTAAAGTATACCTGTTTTGCGTCTGAAATTTGGTTGCAAAGCAGTAATACATACCATACCATTTCAGTATTTGGAAGCGATGCCCTAAACATGTCTCTTCCAAATACTAAATTCATAAATGCAAGATGAGATTTGGTAAAAAATAACCAAATCGCTTTTTGCATTTTGAACATTTAAAAAAGCATTTTTTCGGTCACAAACGGCCCATTTCTCAGTGGCGTAACCAGTAGCGGCTGGTGGTGGGAGTGCTTTGGGGCAGTGGTGCAGGGCGGGCCGAGCAGGGTGAGGGGCAGTAAACTAAGGAATACGGCCCAACGGAGGTAAGTAAGCAAATAAAGAAATAAATAAAACTGATTTTGTTGCGCAAATCAGCGTTTGCGCAATTAAATTAGTTTTGTTTATTTATTTGTTTGCTTACCTCTAATCGGCCGTTTGCGTAGTTTACTACACCCCACCCTGCTCCGCCCCCGCCCCGACCCAAAGCCCACAGCATTCCCACCACCGGCAGCCCCCACTGTGCAGGGGGCCCTGATCTGCAGGGGCCCCCTCAGCACAGTACTCTGGCCTGAATGCTACTGATTTTCCAGAGCGGGGGCCATTCTATGTACCTTGCAGGTTGGCCCCCTCAAATTTCGTTACGCCAGTGCCAAATCTGTGAATCAGGTTGTTTGGGATTGAAAAATGATTTTTACATCTGGCCCTTTGTGGTTTGATTAAGAGGAAGCTGTTATAGAATAAAACCTGAAATCTGTCTTTAGAGTTGTAGCTGTTTGGAACAGGGTCAGTTTTCCTCCCTTTGACTTCTTTCCTGGCTTCTAAAGATTTTTTTTCTGGATTTACAAACGTTAGACTTTTCTTTCTGAAGTATAATTTGGCCTCTGAAACAAACCTGCAGCACATTTTAAAAGCATTTTTCATCCCCCCCCAAAACATTGCAATGAAGAGTGTGTTAATCATACGTGTAGGTTTATGAATTGTTAATGCATTGTGATGTCGTGTTCTTCAGAGATGCATCTTCAACTCTTTCCCTCATTCCTCATTGGAGCAGCGTTGGTGCAATAAAATTGATTTAGGTAAATGGTAGCTTATTCACAGCTCTATAAAAACCGTGGGGCTTATTTATGAGCCATGCATCACTTTTGCGCCGCCGATGCGTCACTTTTTGTGACGCACCAGTGGCGTAAAAATGTTGCCTTGTTGCACCATATTTACAAAGGGACGGATCTAGGTAGATGCGTCACTTTGTAAACCCCTGCGCCACGTTATACCTGCACCAGGTATAATGTATGCAAGGGGGGGCGTTCCGATGCGAGAAAGGGTCGTAGAAGTGACGCAGTGAAATATATAAGATTTCACTACGCCACTTCTTGAACGCAAATGCACCAATATCTTACGCCTGCTTCATTGCAGACATAAGACTGACACAAGCACATTTAACATTGGACTTGCCCATGTGTAATGACCCATTGCTGGAGTTGCATCACTTTTGGGACACACTCCAGCAAAGCGTCATTTTTGAGTCTAGATACGTCAGAAATACTGACGTATCTGTAACTCCTTGCGACATGATGCGTCATACTGTAAATATGACGCATCATTGGTGTCGCAAGGAGGGCGCAATGAAAAGTGACGCATCGCTGTTTTCTCGCAGCGATGCGTCACTTTTAATAAATGAGGCCCCATATTATTAATAAAGAAAATTTAATATCAAAGCAAAGACCTGAAAAATTCATGAGGAGAGAGGTCAGGGCATTCTTTTTGTGCATTAATGTTTTTATTATCTCCATATTAATTCATTCATTGCTCTCAGGCTCACTAAAGCGACATAAATCATCAGATAAAATCGCAAAGCACCGCAAACAGCAGCAATGGATCAACTTATGCTAAAAAGCTTTTTTGCACTCAAAGTTTCCCTTGCACTGCACCCAGTCCTCTTTGCACCACCACCGTTCTAATATGTGCAAGAAAGGGATGTATTTAGTAACCTAGCACAAAAACCTCAGAGGCAGATTTTTCAAAGAGTTGTGAGAGGGCACCAGAGGGATACAACTACTAAGACAGATTTATCAAGCTGCACAAGGCCACTTTGTGTGGTGCAGAGTAGCTTGATAAATCTAGAGTAACTGTTAATATTGATGTCGATGTATGAAATGATGCGTGTATGTACAAAAACGAAATCGAATCACTGTTGTCGAAATCCCCCGACATGACCTCTCTATCAACCCCATGTCAGAAATACGTGGTCAGACAAGCCCTGTGCCCAAGGCCTGAGGCTACTGATTGATAAATCGCACATGGGTGGCATGTAACCATCAGGGCAAATGCGCAAACAGGAAAAACCCAGATTAGTCCCACAAATAGGGAGCAAAACCACAATAGTCTTAGAAGATTGGCCCCAGTAAAACACACATAGCCGGAAGGGCACGTGTTCCCAAAACACCATAAAGTTAGATGCCAAATGAAGTTAGGAACACTCAACCAATCAGGACACAGCACACACTACACACTACACACTCAAGGGCAGATTTACTAGGAACTGACACATCTGCATAGAGGCGTCAGTTTCCTTGCGCCAGTGCCAAATGTCCTTGCGCCACCATTGATGTGCTGTATTTAAAAAAACTGATAGGTAAGGAGTGCCTACAAGGGGTTTTGTTTCAAGAAAAGTCAATGAATAACTGTTCTAGAATTATTCTATGGATGAGCCTAATTAGAACATCCACCCAATTGTCTTTTGACAACAACAATAAATGAAAATCAAGAGCACAAAAACACAGGAATATTTTTTTTGTTTGAAAATACAAATTTGTTTATATATGTATGTATTTGGTTAAAAAGAGTACAGCTCAACAATCAAATCAGCAATAGATCATGAAAAGAGGTAAAATCAAATGAGTCCAACAATTCATGAAAAACATCTATTCCAACGAATTCAGTAATGACATATCCCCTGATGAGAATAATGGACACTAAAAAACAATAAATATCTCAGAAATAGATGGTGGAGTCAATGTTTCGGTCTTGGGGGCGTCAGTCCATCAGACCATCTTCAGGACAGTAGATATTACATATGAAAGAAAACCCTTTTGTAATCAATCTCATCACGATTAGTCCTTATCGTGGGGGTATGATCAAATCCGCTTAAATGGATGGCGGGAATGCCACTGATCACGTTACGTTTGCTTCTTGGACTGACGCTAGCTTCCACGCAACGTTAGAATTTGAAGAAATATTATTGACAATTTGTGATTGGAAGATTGTTCTTCTCTTCCTGAAATTAATGCCATTGATTCGGACGGCCTTTTTAAATTATCGTCATCAACTCAATTTGTCCTTGATCTGCTGATCAGTGACATTCACGCCATCCATTTAAGCGGATTTGACCATACCTCCACTATAAGGACTAATTGTGATGAGATTGCCAATTGGGTGGATGTACTAATTAAACCCACCAATAGAATAATTCTAGAATAATTCAAGAACAGTTATTCATTGAATTTTCTTGAAACAAAACCCCTTGTAGGGACTACTTACCTATCACTATTTATTCGCCCAAGCCTCCAAGGGTATATTGGGTTTCCCAGTATTTATATTGTATTTACAATACAGTGCTCCATGGCGCAAGGATTAACCGATGCAGCAGAAATACTGATGCATCTGTTGGCACAAAAGCGAAGCATTGCTGGAGTTGGTCATGAAAGTGACGCAATTCCAGCAATGCCCCACAACAGAAAGGTGAGTCCCGTAACAAAAGCCATGAGTCATTCCTTACGCCTGGTCTGGGCTGGCGTAGGGATTTTGATGCAGTGAAGGCGTAGAGTGACGAAAGGAAATGTTGTAAATTTCACTGCGTCAGTTCTACATGGCTTTTTGCATGGGAACGAGTAGCCTGCATACATAATACCTGATGCAGGTATAGTGTGACGTAGGGCTTTACAACGTGACGCATCTCCCTAGATGTGTCACGTAAATTGACCGCATTGTTTGCGCCGCATTTGCGTCAAAAACAGTGACACAGTGGCGGTGCAAGGGGCTTGTAAATCTGCCCCTCAGTCATCAAGCACTCCCTGTGCTGGACATCTGGACATGTTACCCACTGGCCCTCATTATGTCAATGGAAGGTTAAGACCCACCTGCATTTGTCATCAGGTAGGAGTAATTTATGGCTTCATGACTAGACTCACATTCCACTCCTGAAAGAGGATCTATGATGCTTCAAGAAATGTATAGAAAGACATTCAAAATGATTGCACTTTGAATCAGTCCGTTTCTGTGTGTTGCACTCCCGGCCGTAGTGTATGATTAAACCAACTATTCCTGTTTTGCAAAACGCCTCTTGTCTTTGTTTTTTCAAGGTAAATTCATATTCGAGCAACATAACGAAACGCAGCGCAAATCGCTGCGTTGCATTACTCTGCCTCAGGAAGGAGTTCCATCGGTAAAGTGTGGGTGTTCCCACCAATTCTACAATGGATTGTGGCGCATTCCCAGATATACCATTACTGGTAGACCTGGAAATGCTTTAAAATTCTATGGGGCAGATTTACAATAAGTGGCGCATCCCTGCATATTAGCAGGTATGCGCCACTTATTGTGCACCATGCCTCCGCCACAATTGATGCGCCGCATTTACAATGCGGCGCACCAGTGGGCAAAAACGGCACAGATGCGTCACGCATCTGTGCCGTAAAGGCGGCGCATTGCTGGAGTTGCGTCGCAAGCGCGACGCAGCTCCAGCAAGGCTCTGGGGGGCCCTATCTTGTTAATGCTGCATCAATCCTCACGCTTGCATCAAGCAGGCGCAGGGTTTTGACGCAGCATGGGCCCCAAAGTGATTGAGTGAAATCTTGTAGATTTCAGTCAGCCACTTTTAGGCGGCGTTCCTGCGCCAGAACATCCCCCCCCGCGCAGGAACGCCTCCTTCTGGCGCAGGGCTTTACAACGTGACGCATCTCCCAGATGCGTCACGTTGTAAGTACCCCGCACCACGGCACATCTTTTGTAACCCGCTGGGTCACAAAAGTGACGCAACGGCGGCGTAAAAGGGGCGAATGGGGCTTGTAAATCTGCTCCTTAGCCTCCCCCAGGTGAGGTGTATCGAGGAGAAATATGTTAATTTCGCCTAGATTTTTCCTCTTTCTCTGTGTGTTTCATTCTACAGCAAACATAGAAAGAGGAAAATGCCTCAGAGGATTTTTTTCGTTCATGAAGGTGCCCCTTCCTGCACAAGAACATTCTTGTCTGCAACAAACACTTTCACACTACGGTGCATGGCAGCACATTGTGCGCCAGCGGAAGGAAAGGCCAGGAATATACCATATTGTGTTAAATATGGCACATTACTGCCCTTCTCCTGTCACGCAGAGCAGCAAGGAGGCTTGCTCCACTGCTTCAAATATTGATAAATCTGCCGTTAGTTTTTGGTGCAAAGCTAGAATTATTAAAATAGCGTGTTATGGCTTTGTCCCAAAGCCTAACGCCAGAGAGAAGCAGGTGCAAGAAAGGCAAAAAGTGGTATATCTGGCTGAAGCGCACATATTACATGATGACATCCTCAGCAGATTACTTTTAAGTAATCTAGCGCTGCATTATTTCTCTTTCGTTCGGGCAATCTAGTGCTGCAGTTTTTCACCCAGAGCGCTGTTTCAGGAAGAGCAGTAAACATGGCCCTAGATATCCGTCAGTAGGAGTGAAACTACAGGCAAAAGTATGACTAGGCAACACCCGTGTCTTTCATCAGAATAGAATGTCACCTTCTTTGCAGCCCTTTTAGTAAAAACGTAAATTCATTAGTCCAGTAGGTTTTAGAGGGATTTTCTTTTCGTAAACCCGTTAAACTGACTAGACAGTCCAATGTCGCCATCTAGCGTCCACAAAAGTTATAACAAGTTGAAGAAAATAAATAAAGACGGAGTAACTTTTCTTTTTCTAAATATTTTATTTTTTTAGGTTTTTTCATAGTGTGCAAACTTATTCTTAAAAAATGTTTTTATTGATTTATTTAAAGGCATGTCTGCCCCTGGGCACTGTATTGCTATAAGGAGAAAACTTAATAGATTGTTGAAATTAACAAAATCGGTAAATCTTGTAAGATCTCTTCGGGGCTGTGTGTAAAGAGCAATGTAATATAACTCATTGGGCGAAACGAGGCACCTTACAGATCACTGACACCCAATATAGTGTGGAAAATGCTGCTTTATTGAAATATATGATTATTACATGAAACTCTTCTGCCATGCCTTAGAGAACTAAAACCTCACTATTAATTTGCTGAACTACCTTCCAACTTCCCTCCTCCCCTAATCCTGCCCTGTATACATCCCCTTCAAACTGTAACATGATAACCAATGTGCTCCTCTGATTTCCTTACCTTATGCTAGCCCTTCTAAGGGAGAAGTTCTACCTATCTATGAACAATCAATCAATCAATCAATAATACTTTATTCGGTACTTAGAAAATACCGTAAAAGTGCAGTTAAAATCAATGACATACAGTTTGTGACACATGATTGGGGACAATTAAGCAAACAGTTCATTCAGCACCGCCCTCTTGAGTTCCTTAACCTTACGGCAACCTTGATAAAATTCATAATGCAACACAATGTATAAGGATCATTAGCCATTTGCAAAAATAACATGGCAACCTTAGCATGTTTGAACTTAGCCTGTTTTAAAATTCCCACTAAAAAGCTACGCCTAGGTTAAACATAAAATGGGCATATTAATACAAAAGGAAGGGTGTCCTGGGGAGATCTATTGTCGCAGCCGCAGGCACCCTTCTGCTCAACAGTTGAGGTAAAACTTGGTGGATCAGCCAGTAAATGGTGTAAAAAGTTGAGCCTAAAACGAGTGAATAAAAATCTGTCCTGGGCGTTATGCATAAGAGCAAGATATGGTTCCAATTCCTTCCAATGTTTTCACCATTCTGTGGCCGCAGACTGAGGTTTTACTTTCTTACGCGGCAGCTCTACGTGAGGCAGCAGCGTCCCAATTTTTTTTTGAACTCTCAGTATATCTTGGGGGATAATTTCCATAGGGTTGATAAAAAGATCCTTACAACCAATTCCCTCAAGTGTGGACTTGACATATTTAAGCCAGGGAATGCTCATTCCATTGTCCCTGTCCATACAGTCTCTGATAATCTGTCTGCTCATGTCCGCCTCGGTGTTTGACCAAATCTTTAACCAGGCTATTATAGGTCTGACCTTGATCAGGTCCTCAATGTATACCATTCCTAGTTCTTCGTGGATAATGTGGGCGGGGATACTTTGAGGAGTTTTGAGGATCTTTCTTAGGTATTTGTTCTCCTCTGTCTGTAATTTCTGAGTGTTGACAAAGCCCCAGACCTCGGACCCATATGTCGCTTTTGAGCAGCAGATTGTGCTGTAGAGGTTCATGACTTGTTCTGGCGACCACCGGCCCAGCCTGCGTCCATAATTCATAATCGCCCCGGTCGCGGCCACTAGTTTGGAACATTGCTCTTCAATTAAAAATGAAAAATTTAGAAACCCATCAAATAACAAGCCAAGGTAAGGGAAGGTCTGTACTTTCCCTAGTTTATGTGTGCCTATTTTATATGAGAATTTTTTGCAGGGTTTAGTTCCCGCCAGCATAACATATGACTTAGTCAGGTTTGCCGACAGGTCTTAAGTGTCCATAAAACTAACAAACCCGTCTATCAAGCACTGCAGTCCATTAGGAGTGCGGGCTGGGAGAACTGCATCATCTGCGTACAACAGCACCGGGATCTATGAACTAATTAACCTGTGCTCAACTTGTTAACCCTATGACCCTGTCGTGTGCACGCAGTGGGCCCCTTGCAGCAGAATCACACGCGGGACACAGGTGGGTGCATTCACGATTCTTTATTTATATTTTGCTTGCATCTGGTCATACACACGTCCGTCCCCTTCTCTGTCCTGATCGAATCTGCCCTCTTCCTGTCCCCTGACTGGATGTGGTGTCCGGTGACCTGGTCACCTCCCTCATGACCCACAGGGTCCTAATGTCCTACTTGTCAGGTCACTACAGACCCTACCTTTTAACTCCAGGAATTCAAGTGTTGGCTTGTTGAGACCCTCCCTTCCTGCCTGCTTAACCTAAGTTAATCAAAGTAGCCTTAAATGAAGGCCTGCAAACTTGTGGGCCAACCGCCACCAGAAAAAGGTACCCCCAGACTTTTTTTGCCCCCGCCTCCCCAAGAGTAACAAACCACTCCTGTATCTTCAAGGTCCTGACCAGCAACTCCCTCGGCTCCAACAAATACAGTCTCATCTCATAATCTGAAAGATGGATCCCATTATCCCTAAAAAACTCAACCTCTTCATACCACAAATCTACGTGCTGCAAACTGCCTATGCCTTTGTGCCTACAAAAACGCCTAATTTCTCTGTTCACCTTCCTCAGTGCTCTATCAATGGCTGCTGGTTTGAAATCCCCTCACCAACACCTCAGGGGTACAAGTTCTGTCCATGCTGCAAAACAGCCTGACCACAGCGATCGAATTTCCCTGAGATCCTGTTCCATGGACCAAGACACTGCCAACCCCTTCTCCACCACCATGTCATTCTACTGTAAGTGAATGATCAATACAGCCTGGAAAGTATTATTGTGCATGAGCACCTTAAGCTTGGCTAACAGGCCTTTCCACCTCATTCTGCCCTTACCAAACCAGTCAACTGTCAATGAGCTGTGTTGAAAACCCAAGTTCAAACCCCATGCACTCTTTCCTGCCACCCTGGCTGTCCATTTCATTAATAAGTGCCCAACAATCTACACTGACAAGCCAGCAGAAGCAGGGCCATGTACCGAACCTGAAAAAGAAAGCAACGTGAGCATGCCATACTGCTATCAATATTCCCCTTCCCCCTCACCAGTCCTAACATATCTTTGAAAACAGTCTAAGGTCCAGCTACCCAGCCCCATAATCTGATCCTTAGACCACTCCCTGTTACCTGCCTCCGCTGCTGTGCTGATCCTGATCGAATGCGTGCCAAATGCCTTAGGGCCCGATTCACAGAACTAACTTAAGACAAAATCCTAAACTTACTACCATTTTCGTATTCTCAGAAGGCACTTACTCATTTTGGTATTCACAGAAGACACTAACTCATTTCGGTATTCACAGAAGTTAGGAGTCCTAACTTTAGGACTCCTAAATTCCTTCTGTGAATACCGAAAGTCTTAAAATTAGGATTTTTCTCAGTTTAGTAGTAGTAAAGTTAGGACTCCTAACTTTAGGACTCCTAAATGCCTTCTGTGAATACCGAAAGTCTTAAAATTAGGATTTTTCTCCATTTAGTAGTAGTAAAGTTAGGACTCCTAACTTTAGGACTCCTAAATGCCTTCTGTGAATACCAAAAGTCTTAAAATTAGGATTTTACTCAGTTTAGTAGTAGTAAAGTTGAGAAAAATCCTAATTTTAAGACTTTCGGTATTCACAGAAGGCATTTAGGAGTCCTAAAGTTAGTAGTCCTAACTTTACTATACTAAATTGAGAAAAATCGTAATTTTAGGACTTTCGGTATTCACAGAAGGCATTTAGGAGTCCTAAAGTTAGGAGTCCTAACTTCTGTGAATACCGAAATGAGTACGATCATTCTGTGAATACCAAAAGTAGTAAGTGCATTCTGTGAATGCCAAAAGTAGTAAGTTCATTCTGTGAATACCAAAAGTAGTAAGTGCAATCTGTGAATACCAAAACAGTAGTAAGTTTAGGATTGAGTCTTAAGATCATTCTGTGAATCGGGCCCTAGGAGTCCTAACTTTACTACTACTAAATTGAGAAAAATCCCAATTTTAAGACTTTGGGTATTCACAGAAGTCATTTAGGAGTTCTAAAGTTAGGAGTTCTAACTTTACTACTACTAAATTGAGAAAAATCCTGATTTTAAGACTTTGGGTATTCACAGAAGGCATTTAGGAGTTCTAAAGTTACGAGTCCTAACTTTACTACTACTAAACTGAGAAAAATCCTAATTTGAAGACTTTCGGTATTCACAGAAAGCCTTTAGGAGTCCGAAAGTTAGGAGTCCTAACTTTACTACTACTAAATTTAGAAAAATCCTAATTTTAAGACTTTCGGTATTCACAGAAGGCATTTAGGAGTCCTAAAGTTAGGAGTCTTAACTTTACTACTACTAAATTGAGAAAAATCCTAACTTTAAGACTTTCGGTATTCACAGAAGGCATTTAGGAGTCCTAAAGTTAGGACTTCTAACTTCTGTGAATACCGAAATGAGTAAGTGCCTTCTGTGAATACCAAAATGAGTAAGTGCCTTCTGTGAATACCAAAATGGTAGTAAGTTTAGGATTTTGTCTTAAGTTAGTTCTGTGAATCGGGCCCACCACCACCAGCCCCTGTTTTTCCTCTGCCCTTCTCAATACCGCTAACAATTAGAAGGAAGTAGCCCGGTTCCCATCCTGGGGCCTCATTTATGTGAAATGACGCATCGCTACGTGAAAGCAGCGATGCGTCACTTCTCAGTGCGCACTTCTTGCGTCATGATTGATGCGTCATATTTATAATATGATGCATCATGGCGCAAGGAGTTACAGATACGTCAGTATTTCTGACGTATCTGTAGGCGCAAAAGTGACGCATTGCTGAGTGTGTCACAAAAGTGACGCAACTCCGCAATGTGTACTTTCACACAGGCAAGTCCCATGTTGTTAGTGCCTGTGTCAGTCTTACGCCTGCCATGAAGCAGGCGTAAGATGTTGACGCATTAGCGGCCAAGAGATGGCGCAGTGAAATTTTATAGATTTCACTGCGTCACTTCCATGACCCTTTCTTGCGTCAAAACGCCCCCATTGCATACTTTATACCTGGCGCAGGTATAATGTGGCGCAGGGGTTTACAAAGTGACGCATCTACCTAGATGCGTCACTTTGTAAATATGGCGCAACAAGGTGCATTTTTTACGCCACTGGTGCGTTACAAAAAGTGACGCACCGGCGGTGTAAAAGTGACGCACAGCCTCATAAATGAGGCCCCTGGTGTTTAAACACCACTCCTTCCAGTACACCCATTTGATCCTGAAGCTTCCTTCCCATGTCACAGGACATACTCCCTCCTACAGACACTGTAGCACAACTGACTTCCCTTTCGACCTCAGATCTGTCTTTGACCTAAGCAGGCATACTGTAAGGATGCCACCCCGAAAACTAACATCCTCCCATGCCATGCCAGCCCCAGATATTCAGACACCTTGAATGCACCCCCAAAAAATCCACACCATCAATGTCAAAAAAGAACAACTTCAAAGTGTGAAAAACGCAACCCTTGGAATCTCTGGATCTCCATGAAAAAAACAGCCAAGACAGTGGCTTTCTCTTGGGGCACACTATTGCTGATTCCCTGGCTCACCCTTCTAACATTCTTCTGCCCAATCCACCCACTATTGGAGCATAAACCTACAAGAACTTCCCCATGAAGGCAAAGCTGGCCAACCTTCCTGCTATTGTCACCCTTGAAAGGCCCTTCTCCATCAGTGATAAGATAAATTTCGTCACTCTTGGTTTAATTCTAAATGTTTTTGCCTTATATATTGACATGTTGCACCCAATGATTATCGACAAACCAGTTAAATGTCACAAGCGAGACGTCAAAACATCCTTTGGGAAATCGGCAGTTGAGAAAACAATACGGACAATTTGGGAATGGACGATAGAAAACATGAATGTTAAAAACATGTGATTGTTTTACACAGGCAGACGTGTTCATACCTACACAATAAGTCAGAGCATATTATTCACGTATAGTTGACATCTGAGGGTGGGCGGGGCATGGCTTCAGATTAAATAAGTTTTGCTTAAATATTGGTGTGCACATAGTAGCAGTTGATGATAATGCATTCTGGATTTGTAGTAATGTCAACCTATGAATCTTGGTGATTGGTACAACTAAGGGGGAGGAGGCAAGATTCCAGTAATTGAAAAGGAAGAAAGTTGGGAATGGAAGGTTTCCATTCTGGGGAATGTTTGGTTTGGCGGGAATGCGAGTAGATGCAGGTATGTGTGTGTATGAATAAAGAGTATAGTGAACATCAGTGAAGAACGGGGAATGTTCTAATGGGGTTTTATGCAAATTGAGAACGAAGAATATAGAGGATGTACATTGTTTGGGAGAGGTTTCTCGAGTGTACTCTTGTTTACGGGATTATGGCATCTGTTTTTTTTAAAAAGACCAGTTAAAATGGTTGATTTATTGTTGTTAGTTTGCTTGCAACGGGGTCTTATTACACATTGTAATGGTGTTGTTTTTATAATCTGTAGCGAACTCCTGATGAAGAGCGACGAAAAGCCCGAAATGCATTGAGGAATATCGCTGAGGCTGTTTGATGTAGACGACATACTATAGAAAGAGGCCTGGATTGGCACATCTACAGTATTTGAAACCTTTTGAATACATCGACGTCTCCTGTGTGACGGGTTGAATTAGGGCTGAACAGTCTTGGAATTATTGATTAACCCACAATAAATATGATCTTTTGAACTTGAAAAACGTGCAATATTTTTGAGAGCCCAAAGGGGATTAACCTGTGTGTCCGATACAGGGGGGTGATGCTGCTCCAATCATGTGTTGATAAGATAAATTGCACCACATCCTCAACTCTGTCCCACTCCTCTGTACGTCAACAGGCTCCCAAGCTCAAGAACTCACCTCAAGCCTGAAATATGCCTGTCTCTGTCTGCCTCTGTGGCCAGCCCATGGAACCTCTCCCACTGTAAATTAGACAAAGCATCTGTAATGCCATTGTCTGCAGCTGGTATGTGTCTGGCCTAAAACAAGATGTCTTGTTTCAAACATTCAATAACAAAAACCCTCAGCAACTTCAGTACCTGCTTGTTTCCCTCCGACTGCCTGTTTACTACCTGGACCACAGCTATGATGGCTATCTGGAAAAGTACCTTGTTGTTGTGCAGCAGAGCTCCCCACAGCTTAACCACCACCAATAGAGCAAAAAACTCCAGAAATGCTATACTCTGATCCAGGGCCGGTCCTTGGATTTGTGTGGCCCTGTGCAGGATAGGAACATGCGAGGCCCCTCTGCTTTGCATAAGGATGTAGTATCACAGCAAGTGACATCATAGGAAGTGTCAACTGACCAAACATTTTATGGCACTGTTGAAGTAGCATTGCTACTTCTCTAATGTGGATATCACTGAGATGGTTACAAATACAAATATTGGCCCTATTAAAATAAGTGCAACTTTTTTAAAGCTATATTATGTGGAAATACAACACGTCAAACTGGGTTTAAAAGCTAGGCCCATATCTCCCCAAAACCAATATTTCCAGATAAGTGCATGATTAAAATTCTAAGCCAGACTGTCTGCCCCATAGCTATACAGTGGATCTTCAGGTGATTCCCCAGTAGTCCAGTTGCACCAGTGAAGTTCATGGTTAAGGCATTTGGTTTTAGCAGGCATGGGCATCAACACAAAAGAATCCATGCTGGTTTGGGTGAATGACATGCAAATGCTCCAGTATGTAATAGAAAGCACAAAATAAGAGGATGAGATGGCACAGATAACATACACAGGTTGGGTGGCAGAAGCACCAAAAGCTAGACCATTCCCTCAAACTGTATGCCTAAACCCAGAAACTACTCTCAAACTTCATTTTTAAGAGATGGAAAGAGCTGAACTAACTTACAGATATAAAGATGAAATGGCTAAATAGGGACAATAATGTGTAAAAAGGGAAAAAACTGTCAATAGCTACAATGGAAGCCAGTCACTCAACAGAAAAGTAGTAAATTAAAGCAACAAAACAAGAGGGATTTATCATAGCAGACTCAGTGCAGTTTTCCTTTACAAGGAAATTAAATCTAGCAATCTAGAATAGGTTGGGGAGGTGGTATTTGACTTTCAAAATAAATCTACAATACTCCCTGAGTAACCCTTAGATTTGCATTTTTTTAAAGTGTAAGTCACATTTGAAGGCACATATCCTTAATAGTTGAAAAGACACTTTCCAAATTGCGAAGGGTCCAGACACGTTGCTTGACTCAAATTTGGCCTAAGAAGTAACAACCAAATTGCACCTACCATCAGGTAAATCCACTGGATCTTGGTTAAAGAGATAACTGACTGCAAGACCCTTTGGAAGACCATGTCCATTATCCATAAATTACTACCTAATCAAACAATTTTGGTCCTTCCAATAACCAATACAAGATTTGCCTTCCTAAAACTACTGGCCACCCACTCACCTAGGCTCAGTGACTGGCTAATCACTCCCTGTGTAATGATGTACTTTATGGAATGAGGCACTCACTCTTCAGCCCCCTTTTCCTGTATACTGCGCCTTCTTCTAATCTCCAAAGCAAGGCTAATTCAAACTGTACTGCTGAAAAGCAGCAATTTCCCCAGGACTCATTTCACTCTTTGAGGTTTGGGATAATTTGTTGTGGGAAGAGGTGCACATCATCTTGTGCTTGCCCATGCCGGGCCATTGTCATTCTGCCCCTGACGGTAATCAGGCGGTCTTTGGGAGCATGACCAGACTGACCCAGAGTGGCAGCCTGGTAAATGTCTTTTAATACTCTTTGGGACAGGATAGTAAGAGGGTCATTAGGATAGCAGGTGGACTTTGCCCGCCCGCCATCCTCGTGGTATTAGGGACCGCCCGCCATAAGGGCGGGGGTCCCATGGGGGGTATTAGGATGTGCCCGCCACAGTGGCGGGCACATCCTGTATTTTTAGCATTGTGGCGGGCGGTGCTCTCTGCACCGCCCGCCACAATGCTAAAAATGCATTTCATCATTTGCATTTATAAAGCAGCAGGCACCGCGCGGTGCTGGCCGCTTTGTAAATGCAAATGAAGGGGGGTACCACAGGTACCCCCCCGTGTTCACCCCCCTACTCCCCCCTACGCTCTGCCTCCGCCTGCCTTTCTGTGGCGGCATTGCCGCCACGGAAAAGCATCTGCAGACGCCCATCCAAATATGGCTGGCGGTGTCTGATAGACACCGCCACCATATGAACCCTTTTCCGCCCAGGCCGCAAGGCGACCGGGGCGGAAAAGTGGCGGGCGGTGTTTGCCTCCGCTGCGGTCCCCCCACCATTGTAATGTGGCGGGGGGGAAAAGGGGTGCGGGCGGGAATTTATGTCGGGCTGATCGCCCCCGCCACCATGGCGGTGGCGATCCGCCCAACATTGTAATGGGCCCCTTAGTGTGTAGCATGTATGGCTCTAGTTACTTGGACAGTTAGTGACAAATGATAAACATGAAAACAGGCTGGAGTAGATACCTATTAGGCCTTCAAAGTACGTTTTACCAGATATTTGGACGTCTTCACCCTCCCCTTTCCTCGGGGTGTATTGTTCAATTTCACCAAATTGTGCATATAATGCAAATTACTTTAGTTACTGTTCTATTGATAGAGATGAATGAAAATACCACACCAAGAGGGTATGGCGCTAAGGGATTTCCAAGGAAAAGGTACAGGCTATACTAATGTATGAAAAGGCCAGTTTTACGTTTTTTCCCAAAATATTTAAGATGCACTATAGCTTAAGACTGAGACGTTTCCAGCCCTGTGCAGCTAGAAAGGAGAAGGTTCTACTTCCAGTATAGTTTCCTCTTTTTTAAGATGGCAAAGGAGCATGGCTGTTACAGAGCATAAGATTCTGGAATAAACGGAAAGAATAATATAGTGCTGAATAATGAGCGGGCCCTTTTATGCAGTGCACAATGGCAAATGGATAGATCGTTTGGTAGCGGGAATTAGCAGAAAGCAAGAAGATGATTAGTAATGCTACAGCATCTTGGGCAGCTACAGATTAGAATCCTATCAGTGTTCTTGATGATCTGCAGGGTACCAAATGCAAAAGGTGGGAAGTTCAACACGGGGAGCACTTGCATAATCTGGTTGTGAGAAGATAATTGACTGTACAACAGTCTTGCAGCAGTGACGGGTGAAATGCAGGATTTTGTGTTGCATATGGATGTAGTTGAAGTAGATAGCACACAGTTTGTCCAGACAAGGAGAGAAGACATGGAAAATCAATCCAAGATGTTTTTGTTGGCTCAACCATGGTGGTTGATTGGCCCAGCTCCATAAGCCACCAAAGAACAGTGTATATGGTACCAGGCCCCTTAAAGGTGCGGATGCCTGATGTTTCACTATATAGTTTTAATAAATTTGTCTTTATCCAAAAGGCAACTGATTAATTGAATGCAAGTCCAAAACATTTTCTTGGATAGAGACCAGGCCTCTCAGAAAGGATAGATCTAAAGCCACGCCAGGGGAAAACCTTGAATTCCTGGTTGTTCCAGTTGATTCAAAAGCACCGGATGGGAAACTGATAAATGCGACACTATAATTTAGTAATATCAAGACTGCTCTGCCTTCCTGATCAGGAATCAGGTACAAACTGTCTGACACAACAAGAAATGATACTTCTAACTCTTGGAGAGGTCAGACTCCAACTGGTAAGCGATCAATAAGTAATTTAGTTTCTATGAAAGAGATTTGTCAGTTGACCTATTTTTCAAGTATTTTTCAGAAAAAGGCAGTAAAGAGATATTAGAAGGTTTTTTGTTTATTTTTTTCTACATCAGTAGCGACAGATGACAAGGCAAGGGAGATATTGCAAATAGAAGTCAGGGCAGGGGCTTTTATTTTTAGATGTGCATTCATGAAATGTGGAGGAAAGGGTCCCAACTGGGAGCTAGATTTAATAAAAAGGTCAAGAGGAGTAAGAATACACAGAGAGCAAGCTGTAATTCCCCAGACATGTTGAGGATGGTTCAAGATCACAAACCTTTGTGAAGGATGATTCACATCGCAAATCTAAGTCAAATTTTCTACTTGGAAAATAAAGAGACAGATAATTGCAAACTTTGGCAGAAGGCTCAATGTACTTAGCAGCACATGCTACTTCAAATTCACCTTTACCTCTCCTCTAGCCTCCTACTTTGTTTCTACTGATTCTGATCACTTACATCCACCTCTCTCCTCTGTGCTTTACTTTTTACCTCACCTCTTGCTCAGCCTATTTTGTTCTCTTGCTGGTTCAGCCCCTATTACATCCACATTGCTCTGCATGCTCTCCTCTTAACATCTCATCTTTTCCCAATCCCCAAGCCGCTTACCATTTTCTTTCAGGCTCTGCCACTCTTACATCCATCTTGACCATCATACCTCCATGCTCTACTCGTAACCTCCCATCATTCCACTTTGCCTCTCAAACTTGCTTGCTGATTCTGCCCCTCTTAAATCCACATCTCTCTTCCCTGCCCTACTCTTCACCTCGCAACTCTCCACCCAGTCTTTATCTTCTCTGCTGGTTCTGCCATCCTAAATACAGTTATGCCTTTTCCTTCTCCCATTTCCTTTTATCTTCTCTTGCTGCTCCTGACCCGTTACCTACACCTCTCCCCTTTCTCCTTCCCTCTCTCCTCTTGCTGATTTTGCTCTTCTTACATCGAACTCTACCTCCTTGATTTACTCTTTTTGTCTGATCTCTCACCAAGCCTTTAACTTTCTCTCACTGGTTCTGCACATCAAACATCTACCTTCCCCTCCTCTCTCGCTCTTCATCCAAACTCTTACTATCTCTTGGTGAGGCTACTCTCTTCCATCCACTGCTCCCTTGCCACTATGCTTATGTACTCTTGCTGGTTCTGTCTCTCTTATAGCCATGAATGTTAACCATACACTACCTTCACTGCTCATCTGTCCCTCAGCCTTATAACTTTTTTCACTGGCTCTGCCACATTTACATCTTCTCTCCATTTTCATCCTCCAGAGCACTCTAATCTTTTCTCACTGATTTTGCCGCTTACACCACCTATTTCTGTTCATGCTCTACTTGTATTCTCGTCTCTCCTGCAAACCTTATTTTGTGGATTATGTGTGTAGAAAAGTAGGATCTGCTCTCATGGTCATCCCCACTTTTTGCTGGAGTAAGTATGATTTTATGATTAGTCTGACTGGGATCCTGCTAATTCATGTAGTTTTACGTTTTCCTTACGCTTTATTTTTCAATCTATTACCCTTTAGTACATCCAATATGTCAGCCGCACATTCAGGGGCCCCTAGCCCGTCATTTATTTCCAACAGTGAGTTAGACTCTGAGAAGCCAGCGCTCGCGATATCATGGCTGCTCTACACCATACGATTCATAGTCCTTTGTTTAGCTTTAATATTTATACCGAAAGCAAACTTGCTACTCTCACTACGAGAATCGTAACGAATGTCATGACACCAAAGAACAGAGTAGCGTCCACATTGAAGACTGAAAGTAAGTGTTCTCAAAATGCCCGGGAACGCAGGAAATGGATTAGTATATGCTCGCACTAAACATGTATCGAATAAGTGGTTGATTAACACGACCGTTTCTAATGATTTTTTACAGTTTTTTCCGACGCTGTCAAAATAGACGAGTTCTTTAGACTCGTAAGTACCAGAGGTTCAGTTACCGGTACCAATCGGGCAAAAACCACGTTTTTCTCACATATTGGAACACACAACTGTTTTACATTCGAATACAGAATTCACATCACAAAGGGGCAACCACAGACCTTATAACATATGTTGTAATTCACAGAAATCATGTGTGCCAAATGCATGCAGAGACAACAGCAATGCATAGATCTATTACTTTTGTATATATTTCTGTGTTAAAAGAAAGTGTGTGTTCAACAAGGGGGAGAGAGGTGGAAGGTCAATTTCCACTCACCAGGAGTTGTAGGTCCAGCCACAGTGTGCGCCCTAAATGAGTTAGTTGTACAAAGAAAGCTGAGCTGTTCCTCAAGTGGGAGGATGTACGTGTCACATCAATGTCTGGATACTGTTGGTATCAATATGTCCCACAGTTGGGCATCCATTTTGTTGGATGTAATGCCCTCACACACCCTTTCAGGTGTCATGCTTCATCATCTGGGCTGCTCCTCGTTAGGTCGGCGTTGCAATACCCAACGGGGCGACAACTCAAAGAGGGGCACTTTAGCGGAGATCTTCTATCCAACAGCCGTTTGGTGAGGTGCGGGTGTAGGGCCAAATAGTGTATAGATGTGCAAGTGAGTTAAAATAAAGCTGGGAGTACCAGTGTCAAGTTTATTCTGGAGGTCTAATGCTCTAGTTAAAATAAGAAAACTAGCCGGTACTCGATGGAATTCAATGTTTCCTATATGAGTCTCAGTTAGTGTGTGATCGTAATGGTCGACATGTTTCTCGCGTTATTGTTCAGTGACTCGCGATTCTTCAGGACCTTTGGAAAAAATAATATACTATTGGTAACTGTCTACGTTAGAGGATCTATAGGAGTGTCCCATGTGCTACTCTCAAATCTCACAAAAAGAGAATGTGCTTAATGTGTGAGTGTACCTGTGTTGCGCTGGATCTACCTATTGTGTTAAGTTTCCAAGCATCAACAGAACCAGGCGGACTGCACAACAGGTTCAAACTTCCATAAAGTATGGAGTTATGATGTCGTGTGTCCTTCCTCTCGACCTACCCACGCCACCAGGTCCGGGAGGTCAAAAAGAAAGTGTGCAATGATTCTGTTCACAGAATGGCTCCCTGATGAAGAGCGATTGTTGCTCGGAATGCATTGGAGCATTATGGAGATGAATAATGTTTTCCAAACAAATAAAAAACGGAAATTAAAATGAAGTAAATCATATGCTAATGAACATTTCATTAAACATTTACGAGTGAAATATCTACTGAAAGTGTTGCAATCATTTAACACCCTCGGAGGAGAACAAAACAAAGATGAGTGCATACAGGGGGATGCATCCAATAGCAATGGGAGCACAATTCAAAACATAGTACGAGACGTACCTAGAGGGTGGAAACGTTACCCCTGGAGCACCCCAAAAACAATTTAATACCATAAGCAATGAAAAAAATTCAAACAAGGTTGTGCATAAGCTATTCACTTAATCCTGCTAATAAGGACAACAGACTCTGTGCGTCTTTCCTAAACTGGACATGGTGAGTACCAAGGAACACTCCAGATTGGCTACTGGGGTACCCTTATAAGTCCCTAGTATATGGTACTCACGTACCCAGGACATTGGTACACCAGTGTTCCCTCATGGGCTGAAGCATGTATTATGCCACACATGAGAGACCACTCAAATTGTGACTACAGGCCTGCCATTGCAGCCTGTGTATGCTGGTGCTGGCACCACTTAAGACAGATGTAGGTCATCCCTATATCTGAGGTCACTAAACTAGACACCTATAAATCAGACCTTTCAATCAAGTAGGCAAGATGCTGGGTCCTACGTGTGAGGGTGCCCCTGCATGAGTGGGGCACATGTAAAACCTTTGAAGTCCATTCTCCCGGGTTGTAAGTGCATCGGCCATTATAACATATAGACTGGCCAACTGTCATTACGCAATGACCATCTCTAATCTGGCTGTAACAAACCCTGTCATGTTTGGTATCAAACATGTTGGTATCATACCATACCATAAATGGTGTGGGAGGTATGATTCCATGCACTGTAAAGCTCCTCTGGGAGGTCCTTAGTTCTCCCAATACCAGGCTTCCAGAACCAGACAGCAAGCTAGGGCTGCTGCAGGCCAGAGACATGCTTCTGCCCTTCTGCTGCTGAGCCAAGCTTGAGCAGGGGAAGGCAGAACAAAGGTGTGAACACCTCCCAGAAAGGGTTTAGTGTATTGGGGCAGGGTGGGGGCGCTGGCCAGCACCACTGAGATGGCTTGAAGGCCACATTTGGTGCCCTTCTTTCAAACTCTAGTTCCAACCAGTTCAGGGAGCTGTTGGCTCACCGCTCTGGCGCAAAACTAGACAAAGGACATGGAAGTATCCCCTCACGGTCCAGCCTCTTGGTACCCCTGAATCATCCCAACCCTTTCCTAAGGGTACTTAAGGGCTTAACTGTGGGTGGATCCCTAGATTCATCGTGGAACAAGAATCAAATCATACACCACTTCAACTTCGACCGTCTGGACACTCTGGACTATGCTTTGGGAACCGAGACTGCAACAGGTAAGATTCCTGCTGCTCCTGGTCTCATCGTCCTACTCGTCTTTTACAATGTCTGTGCTCATACTCCATAAAGGTTCTTAAACAGGCATGTGGGCATCCAAGACACCCGATGGAATCTCCCTTGGAGTGAAGGAGTCACTCCCCTGCATCTGCAGGCACCGCAACACAGCTGACCAGTCTGCCTATCCTGGACTCCCACTGACTCCGAAAGGCTCAGCAACACAGGTGGTGGTTCTGCAACTCTCTCGAGGCCTGAACTGTTTGCATACCAAGTTTGAGGTCAGCATTCCTAGTCGGAACCGCTGGAACAGAACCCCTGTGCACCGCATCGACTTGCTGTTGCCAAGGCATGTTTGCTCTTTCCAACAGAGATCTTAGAGATCCAAAAAGCTCCAACCTCAAGCAACTCTTGAAGCCAAGACCTCATCTTGAATAAACCTTTGGGTTCCACCGGACTCCTTCGTCTTCTTCTCCAGTGGCACCTTTCCTGAAGTCCTCCGTTGTGGATTACAGTGGTCTCCGAAGTCACTTGACACCTATGTATTCTCTTCCCTGATGTGTGTATCCTAGTTCCCGGAGTATTCACGGGTGGGGTGACTCTCCAACGTTCCATCTTCCAAAGGATTTCTTCAGGGTCCACTGGGAAGTGTCCTTCTTAAAAAATTGCAACTGCGTCTTACCAATTGATTAACATTCAACATGCTGTCATGTTCCCACTTTTTATTTCCCACTCTACCGCGTCTAGCGAAACAATTCTAGGTGGGACGACTTCTTTGATTTAGTCATTTATAATTCATAAATATATTTTTTTAAATCATTTTATATATCATGGAGAATAGACAAGTGTCACACAGTTATTAACACATAAACACATGCAAAAGAAATACATAATACATAAAGTCAATGTGATAAATTCCTGTACACACCAAATAGACAACTGTATAATGCCTCAAATTACTTCATTCTAGGGCACCAGTCCTTAAATATTACATATATACAAAGACAAGCGGACATTAGATACATTGCAAGAGCCTGCTTATCTAACTGAGCCAGAGACTGTTCTTCATGTTGGGGTCAAATTTCTAGGGGAAATGTGAGTGGTGTATTTTAATGCCCTGAAAACGCCCCTTCTTTCTTGCTCGAGCTCAGAGTCAACGCGTTTCGAACCACTATATTATTTAAGGGTTCTCCTCAGGACACAGACTGGAATTGGCCGTCACTGTGGAAAATAATAATGGGATTGGTGTCAATATTTGTAAACCTTAAGGATATTCTCTTGCTCTCAGACTCCTCTACTGATATCTTAAGTTACCTGTTGTCAAATACGCCGGCCACTTTGATGGAAAATTGCCAGACAAATGAGGAAGTTCTGCAGATGAACAGAAAATAAATCTGCTTTCATTTCCCCATATAGTACTTAGATAGAGTCTTGTTGTAATCCGACATACAATGCAGCCTACCTCCATGCGTTGTCTCTGAACTCGAGCAAGAAAGAAGGGGCATTTTCAGGGCATTAAAATACACCACTCACATTTCCCCTAGAAATTTGACCCCCACATGAAGAACAGTCTCTGTCTCAGTTAGATAAGCAGGCTCTTGCAATGTATCTAATGTCCGCTTGTCTTTGTATATATGTAATATTTAAGGACTGGTGCCCTAGAATGAAGTCATTTGAGGCATTATACAGTTGTCCATTTGGTGTGTACAGGAATTTATCACATTGATTTTGTGTATTATGTATTTCTTTTGCATGTGTTTATGTGTTGATAACTGTGTGACAATTGAAATATCAAATGAAATATCAAATGATTTAAAAAAATATTTATAAATTACTAAATCAAAGAAGTCGTCCCACCAAGAATGTTTTCACTAGGCGCGGTAGAGGGTGAAATAAAACCTGTCTGCCCATTGTTTTTGTTTAATAATTTTGAGTGGTCCAGGCCAGCCAATGACAGGACCCAAGCCTTCCCTTTTTCCCTTGTCATGTTCCCACTTAGCACACGACCTCTTTGGGGCTTCTAGAAAGTCACCGAGGGTGGTTCCTTGGATCCCCGGCTCTTCTACGTCTTTTGGGTCCATTCTCGACTTAGGTAGTGGTTCACATTCTACTATTTTAGTATATGGTTTGGTCTCCCACTGGGTACCACTGTGTATTTGTGCTACTTACCTGCTCTTTTTCCTAAGTATTGTGTTTATATATCAGGGTAGGAGATAATAGATTGTGTTAATGAGTGTTTGTTATAAAATACCTATTTTTATAACTACAATTCACCCCCTCCCGGGTTTACAAAAGGGGACAACCTGCTCCACACATTGAGCAAGATACAGCACTCCACAACCCGGACCTACACCACTGAAAGCGAGTCCCCACAGTCTGCCCCCACCCCCTCACATAACTCTGTGACTACACGACTCACCACCCCCTCCCAACACACCGTGGCTACATGACTCGCGACACTAGAAAATCAGATAGACATGATTGCCCGGGGCCTGGACGAAATCCTCGCCAACCTGGATAAGGCATGCAGACCACACCATTCTCCCCCCACTTCCAACTCCAATAGCCAAAAGAGCTCCTCCTGGCTCTCAGAAACCCTCAAAACTCTGCCTCAGAGGCCCCCAAGACTGGACACGGAATCCGGTCCACAAACTACCTCAAAAATCGCAAACCTTCCAACTAGGGCCCAGAGACATTCATATACTGGTGACAAATCCCCGACCTCAAGACCCACTACAACAGAAGCAGCCATGTCGGACACTGAAGCAGCACACTTAGCCTCCTCTTATGACTCACCCCCCCCCCCTTTGACTCCCCCAAATCCAAAATCCAGTTGATCCCGGGTCCCCGAAGAGACCATCCCGGCACAAAACTACCGAGACCACCCGTCCTCACCACCCTACCTAGGGTGCCCATAGAAAAGACTCCCAACAACAAAGAGCTTCACCAATTGCTTGCTCATCAACTGCAGGTTGGCTTCGCTGCATGCAACTGAACTAGCAAAGGTCATTCTCTCCCACGACATTGACATTGCGCTCATCACGGATACCTGGCTCAATGAACTAGCCTCACCATGCTTAGACATGCTCGATCCCCCTGGCTTTTCCATCATCAACAAAGACAGAAAAGACCAAAGAGGGGAAGGGGCAGCTATTTATTTATTTTTATTTATTTTGTGTCTTTTATAAAGCACGCAGCTACCCCAACGGGGTGTCCTGGCACTAAGTGATTGCGGATATCAAGAAGGGACCAGAGATGGGCGATTAACGGCAGAACAGGAAGGTTTTCAGAGCCCGGCGAAATTCTTGTTCGATCTTGCTCATGCGTAGTTTAAAAGGCAACCTATTCCACCGCTGGGCCGCGCCTAGTTCAAAGGTTCTCCCTCCAGAGCGAGATTTTTTGAATCTCGGAATGACCAATAGGCCTTTGGAATTGGAGCGTAGAGAGCGGGAATTACAGTATGGACGAAGAATTGATCTGAGGTGAGCAGATCCGTTACCCTGGGTGGAGCGGTAGGTGAGTGTCATTGCCTTAAACTCGATACGTTTGCTCATGGGGAGCCAATGCAAGTCATGAAGGTAGGAAGAAATGGGGTGTCTCCGAGGGAGACCACCTATCAGTCGAGCAGCGGCATTTTGGGCGGTTTGAAGTTTGTGACAAAGGCCAGCTGAAAGTCCTAAGTAGAGTCCATTAGAGTAATTCAGATGGGAGATGATCAACGCGTGGACTATTGTCTTTCTATGGTCACTTGGAAGGTAATTAATCAGTTTTCTTAAGATTTTAATCTTGGAAAACAGGCAGCTACGACTGATTGGACTTGACAGCTCAAGGATAGCTGTTGGTCCCAGCGAACTCCAAGATTCCTTACCTAAGCTATCATCCATAAAAACAACATGGCCATCTCAGAAATAGACTCATACAAATACAACTCTTTTGAATGCCCCTCAACAATCATCAAGACCACATACAATGGAGCTTTACGCTGCCATTCTCTCTATCATCCTCCAGGTAACACCCCCACTTTCGGGGAACACCTATCTGACATGATAGCTCATGGTGCGCTCGGAGATGTCAACAATCTAATCCTTGGTGACCTTAATCTGTGATGGAATGAGACTAACAACCCGCTAATCCAATCACTATCCAGTTTCCTAAGTGACAATAATTTAATCCGGCACTGCACTGAGGAGACTCACTACAAAGGAGCCACCTTGGATGCCATCATCGCTCAAAGAAACATAATCACAATCAACCACATACTCCCAGTTGACTGGTCAGATCACCGCATGATCTTATTTCAGATCAATCAACTAACGCTCTTTTAAACACCTATGCAAGACCCTCCCAAGCGGTTGAGAAACGTCTCCAAGATCCCCATGAGAATCCTTGAAGAGCGGATAGGTTCTCTTCTTCCTGACACCAACGACCACTTCTCCCCAAATGAACTCACTGAGCACTGCAACGTAAATCTACTGTCCATGCTCGATCAACTAGCTCCCCTAAAGCTAAAAAAGAGCTGAGCCACTCCATCAAGATCCTGGTTCAACTCCAACCTCAACTCTGAAATGAGTGAACTAAGAGCCAAAGAAAGAAAATAGAGAAATAACCCTACCTCCATCCTCCGTGATCAACTCAAATCAGCCTGTAGGAAGTACAACAATCACATTAAAAACAAGAAATCCAGCTTCTTCTGCTCGGCGCGGGACAGGGCCAAAAACAGACCCAAGGAGCTGTATAGTATCATTAGACAACAAACCTCCAAGCCTGTGTCCTCCTCCATACAGGCTTCCAAAGAACTATGCGATAACTTCGCCAGCTTCTTCAATGATAAGATCACGAAAATCGAACTTTCATTGGACATCAACAACACGCACCCCACGTAGAGCATCTTGGCTGCACCGAATGATCTTTCTCCTGGTTCCTCCGTCAATTCCTGTCTAAGCTTCCACCCCATTCAGGAAACTGAGATAGTCAGACTGATCTCCTCCTTCAAACCCTCAGCACATGTCCTAGAACCCATTCCTCCCCTATTGACCAAAAAACTGAAACACGCCCTAGCGGCTCTGTGGAGCACAATCATAAATAGATCCCTGGAAAACTGAATAGTTCCAGACTGCCTCAAATGGGTCAAGTCACACCCCTGTTGAAAAAACCCGGCCTAGATATTACGGACCTGAACAACTTCAGACCAGTGTCGAACCTCCCCTTTCTTTCAAAAACCCTAGAAAGATGGTTATTATTACATCAACTAACCCAACAGCTGGACAACATCAACCTCCTGGATCCCTACCAGTCTGGCTTCAGAAAAGGCTGTAGCACAGAAACCGCGATCCTCCATATCATTGACGATATCCCCGGTTCACTAGACTCTGACCAATGCTGCCTCCTCATTCTCCTTGATCTGTCAGCAGCTTTTGACACTGTAGACCACAAACTCCTCATAAGGGCCCTCCAAGAAAGAGCTGGTCTTAGTGAGGTAGTCCTCAAATGGTTCACCTCCTTTCTGCACAATCGCACTCAAAAAATAAAAATAAAAAACTTCACCTCCGACCTCCAACAAGTCAACAAAGGCATCCCTCATGGCTCGGTGCTATCACCGCAACTCTTTAACATTTACATGGAACCGCTCTCCAAACTACTTAGGAAAGCCAACATACGCTTCCATCTCTATGCTGATGACACCCAGATCTATCTGGAAACTACTTCTCTCACAGACATTCAAAGACTCAATGATGTACTGAGAGACATCCACGACTGGCTGACATGCAACCACATTAAACTAAATCCCGACAAGACGGAGATACTCCTCATCTCGAACAAGGAAGAGAACCCCAAATTGCGGAATGGTTAGAAGCCATTGATGTGCTCAAAGGGAATCTCAC
Organism: Lissotriton vulgaris; assembly: GCF_964263255.1. Classification (NCBI taxonomy): domain Eukaryota; kingdom Metazoa; phylum Chordata; class Amphibia; order Caudata; family Salamandridae; genus Lissotriton; species Lissotriton vulgaris. The sequence goes on along the minus strand of NC_141687.1, from coordinate 1,540,182,979 downwards.
TCTAGCAGACTCTGTCAAATCTCTAGGCATCACCCTAGACCCAAAACTGAACATGACAAGACATATTCAGAATTCGGCCAAAAGAGCCTTCCTTAACCTCAGACTACTGAACAAAATAAAACCCTTCATTCCGCCCAGTGATCTCAAACAGGCCACACAAGCACTAGTATTGTCTCGACTGGACTACGGGAACGCAGTCCTCTCTGGAGTTCCTAAAGTGCATTTGGCTCCCATCAAGACAACGATGCATGCGGCTGCCAGAATGATCATCGGTATCAAGAAATTCGAACATATCTAACCCGCACTCAGAGAACTTAAGTGGCTTCCAGTCCAATTGCAGATCAGCGTCAGAACAGCCTGCCTCACCCATAAAGCCGTTCACACCGGCAAAGCCGAATACTTGGCGAAAAAACTCAAAAAAGCCAGCCATTCTAGGTTCGGAGAAGTTCAAACTCCCTCCTACTTATCCCTCCAAAAACAAGAAGAAAAAAGACTGCGGATCGATCCTTCACCGGAAGCGCTCCAAAAATCTGGAACTCCATTCCCCCTCACATCAGAACCATTTCCTTCTTTGTTGAATTCAAAAGACAACTCAAAACCCAATTCCTCAACCGCTCCCTAGGGAAGGGATAGCTCGAGACAGCTAGCAGACATCTAGCTCTGTCCAAGCTCAATAACTCCGAATAACCTTGAAGTCAAATCTGTCCTACAATGTGTTTCTCTTCTATTGTGCACTCTTCGTAACATGTTTTCCCTCCTTTTGTCTATATGGTGACTACCTACCATGTTTATGGTGATTATCTGTGGCTATCCTCTGTAAAGCGCTCCGATACCCTTGGGTCAGGCCAGCGCTATAGAAAACTTCTTAAATAAAAATAAAAAATAAAATAAACTACACTGTGTGATTCTTTTTCACCTAACCTATACCATAAGATAAAGTACTGGTAAAACAAACGGCTTTACACTCCTTCTAAAGTAAGCCTGAAGGCAGCTCTCCATAGCTACCACTTAGAGAGCTTTCTAAAGTTGTCTAAGACCACTAAATCACCATAAGGGTTTTCTGGATTAGTGCAGGGTGCTACACTTACATAAGTGAGCATCAAATACTGATACAGCCTCTCACAACACCCTTTTTACATCAATTCTCTGCTATCCCCAGCTTCATCGCTTCTCTTTCTCGTTATATCCACCTTTCTCTTCCATGCTGTATGCCTCATCTCTCGCCCTGCCTCTTACTTTTCACACACATTCTGGCCTTCCACATACACCTTCTCAATTCCCACTCTCTTCTCTGGTTAAGGTTTCTTGATTGCTCTGCCTCTCTTACATATATATACCACATGCATGTACTGTCCTTCACCTCTCATTTCTTCCTCCAACCTCCTAACTTCTTTTGCTGGACTCTCCCCTTTATCTACCTCTCCTCTTTGAGCCCCCTTCCTCTTACCTTGTCTCACTGTTTTTGACTCTTCTATCCTGGTTTCCTTTCCATGCTCTACACTTCACTTTATCTCTACTATGGTCTCTTACCTTTCTCACTAATTCTGCCTCTATTACACCCACCTCTTAGCTACCTGCTAAAACTTTCCCCTCGCATCTCTCTGCAGTCTCTAACCTTCTCTCACTGGTTCTTCCTCTCTGAAATCTACCTCTCCCCTGCCTCTCTTTCCCAGCCTCGTACCTGATCTTGGTTGTGCTGCCTCTTACATTTAACACTCACCATTCCCTCTCCATGACACTCAAGTTATCTTAATGGTTCTGCTTCTCTTATATCTGCCTCTCCTATCCAAGCACTGCCTTTCACCTTTCATCTTTCTCTCCAGCCTCAACTTTATTCACTGGTTCAGCCCCCTTCAGGTCCACCCCTCCCCCCATGCTCAACTCTTCATGTTTTATCTCTCTCTCTCTCTCTCTCTCTCTCTCTCTCTCTCTCTCTCTCTCTCTCTCTCTCACCTCTTACCTCCATTCACTGTTTCTGGCCCTGTAGCTTCTGTTTCCTCCTACATAGCTGTTATTTACCACTCTTCTCCCCGGCCTCTTACCTTGCTTCACCTCTTGTGCCAGAACGCAATACAGGCCCCTGCAGCACATATGGGCCCACAACACTTCAGGAGGCCCCAACCAATCAGGGGGCTCCTATTCAGCCCAGGGCCAATGAATATCTGTGAGATGTGGGCGACTCAGGGGCCCATTATCACATTCTGCAGAGAAAGACGCTATCTTTTTGTGTCACACCACTGCTCTTATGTAACTTACAACATTCTCTCCTCTTCCATCCTCCCAGTTTCCCCAGTCCTGGTACATTTCTTTTTTGCATGCTATTCCTTTTACCTAACCAACATTCTTCCCTTCTTTAATTGATTCTGCCATTACATACACATCTCCCTTTCCCCAAACATCTTGTTCTATATAGCTGTTTGCCCCTTATGTTCAGCTCTCCCCTCTCTGCTGTACTCTGTCATCTTCCCCACCTCTTGCTTTCTTTTGTTTGTCAAATCCCTTTTAGATGTGCCTCTCCCTCAATACTTTTATTAAAAGCTAAAGAGAACACCAGACCTCCTTAGATGTACCCAGGAACACAGGAATTAGGGATTTGAGATGAGTGAAACATGTTGCCAGGGAGTAGTGCTACCTTTTCAGATGTGCAAAACAAGGAATGGTGTGTGGTTTGATGGGTTAAATAGCTTGGGTGTATCTTAGACGGATCTTTGCAATCACCTCAGGGTGGTAAAGATGGATGTGGGTCAACCCTCCTTCCCTCCTACCAACTCAATGTTATCATCTCTACTGTTCTGTTACAGACCCAATTGTTCAATATTCCTTTGTTTCATGTAAATTACATGAAAATAAAAAACAGTAAGCGATTATACTCGACTGCAGTTACTATTTATGTTTGATTCTGTTCATGTTACCTTTGGATGCACATGCTTGGGATGTATGTCCTTACAACGCATACTTTTACAACGCATACCTTTACAACGCATTTTTACACCGCAACATCCATTACAACGCATTCCATTACAACGCATGCCATTACAACGAAATCTTTGAAACTACCTTTACAACGCATTCCACTACAATGCATACTACATTTACAACGCATACCATTACAACGCATACCATTACATTGCATGTATGGTAAGTATTGGATAGTGTAGGGGTAAAATTACTATTCTAACTCCAGGGGGTGCAACAGTAGGGTAAGTGTTGGATAGTGTAGGGGTTAAAATTACTATTCTAACTCCAGGGGATGCAACAGTAGGGTAAGTGTTGGATAGTGTAGGTATGCGTTGTAATGGTATGTGTGTGTTGTAATGACTGCGTTGTAAAGGTATGCGTTGTAGTGGTATGCATTGTAGTGACATGCGTTGTAATGGTTGCGTTGTAATGGCATGCGTTGTAATGGATGTTGCGTTGTAAAAGTTTCCTTGTAAAGGTAGTGCGTTGTAAAAGTTGCGTTGTAAGTGTTGTTTCCCACATGCTTGTCTTTTTTTTTAAGTTTCAAAAAACTTTATTGATGATTAGCACGGTACATCAGTGTAATAAACAACAGCATAGCAACTGTCGGAGCAGTAAACAGAGCAGTGGCACCTTCCTGTGTCTTCAGTTCAAGTGTGCATGAAATTTAAAGAAAAGAAAAAACAATATACTCCCATCCCTTTAACAACTTACTTGCTATGTACAGGCGAAAGAAAAACATTGTACTGGAATACAGTCAATGGCATTTGAAGCAACAGGTTAATGCAATGTTCTAACATACTACATGTGGCTGCAATGGTTAGGTAGTGACAACACATGGATGAAAGATAACCCCATTGCTGAGTAGGCTTGTGCCCTGATATATCAACCTCAGTTGTAGTACACTCTTAGAACAATACCCCCAATACCACCAGATCTCATGAGTTGTTTGAATGAAGTCATCCTGAACTCCAGCATGACTACAGTACTGGTGTAGGCGGTGGGGCATGGGGTGAGCCATCGGTCGTCTCAGCACCTCGCTCCTCCCCCCCACCCCATCCGCCTCCTGCCTAAGGAGATAAGAAGTGAGTGGGCTCCAGATATCTTTTGGCCTTGAGCTCATGGGCAACAGTTCTGCGTAGGAGTGTATGTGATCCTGCCAAGTGGACATAGTATGTATCCAGGATTTGAATTTAGGGGCTCGACCCCTACCCCATCTGCACGCCACCTGGTGTTTGGCCAGGAGTAAGTCCATAGCTAAAAACCTTTTATGGACCGTAGTGATACTTTGTGTCAGGCCCAACAGGGCCATAAGTGGGCATGGTGCCATTGTGACCCTCAGCATGTCCGAGAGTCCCCCGAAAATCTGTGTCCAGTAGTCTGCCACTCTGGGGCAGGTCCATGCCAGGTGTAGAAAGTCTGCCCCCTCTTCCCCGCAGATCTCACATTGTGTATTATCTCTGAGGTGAAACCTGTGTAGTTTAATGGGGGTGTGGTACTGTCGGTGAAGGAATTTAAAGTGAATGAGGCGTAGTCGACTATTGCTTGTAAGTCTATCTGTCTGAGCGCAGCTGAGTTCCCACTGGTCATCCGTTAAGGGTACAACGAGGTCGGCATCCCAGGCTTTTCTGGCCCGCAAAGTGTGAGCAGGTGTCGCATTCTGCGTATGTTTATACAGGAGGGAGATGACGTGTCGGGGGGCTCTTGTTGCAATAGAGCATGAAGGGGTGCAAGGGTATCTGGCTCATCAGGAAAAGCAGGGGCAATAGCTCTGACACTTTGCCTGAGCCGGGTATATAAGAATGTGCCTTATTGTGGGTCTGTGCGCTGCGAAAAACTGCTCAATGGAGCGGAATTGGCCCCCGGTGTAGAGGTTCCCCCAGGTATGATATTGCAGTTTAGTCAGCATTCTGCGGCATATCTCCTTGCATATCACCTGCAACCTGGGATCGTTCAAGAAAGACATCCTAGGGGAGTGCTAAAAGGGATTTCCCAGGACCCGAGAGAGCTGTCGCCATGCCAGCACTGTGCAATCAACAGTGGATGGGTCATTTACCCTCTCTTTCACTGGTGTAAACAGATAGCTTGCCTGAGACGTCGGGCCATGTAGCCATCTTCTTCTGCCAGGTGAGCCATATACGGCGGAGGGTGGGTCCAGTATGTTGCAAAGTAGGCTTGTGCGCATTAATATTAATATTCAAAATTAGGGAGCTCATATCCACCCTGGTGATATGGGAGCATCAGTGTATGTAGGCTAAGTCTCGCATGTTTCCCTCCCCATATAAACCGTGTGAGTTGGGTCCTAAGTGTACAAAAGAAAAACCTCCCTGGATGGTATGGGATATTGGTGAACAAGTACAACAGTTTGCTAAGAGAGATTCTGCCCACCATGGAAAGAGGCAGGTGTATCCATTTAGTGATGTTGTAGGTTATCTTATCAATGGCCGTCCCATAGTTAACTCTCATCAGTGCATCTTTATTTTATTGTAATTTGAATGCCCAGGTATTTTAACTCATCAGATTCCCAGAGTAGGGGGTAGTCCAGTTGGTGTGGCTGTGTGTTATCAGTAAGGGGGAACATAGCAGACCAGTTAATTTGTATGCCAGAAATTCCGCCAAATTTTGTGATTTCACGCAGTACGGGGTTTAGGTTTTCCTGAGGTTTTTTCACATATAATGTCATATCGTCTGCGTATAGAGAAATTAGCAGTTGGCTGTCATTGGATGCACATGCTTGTTTGTAAAATAGAACAAAACAGAATTGTAAAAAAAAAGAATAGCCACCTCTCTCTCCGTTTTCTGCTCTTCTCCCTTTCCCAGAGCCCATCGTGATGTGAGGTCACTCTGCGTCTTTGTTGTGAGCCCTGAAGGATACTCTGCTTTTCATTCATGCAGGGGCAGGGCTCACTTCACACCTTACGCCAGTTCAAGTAGCTGCCTAACCTCTGTTATCATGCAGATGCGGCGATTAGGCTAAGAGAAAGAGATGCAGGGAAAGCTAATCACGGCCACAAACCCTGCCCTGCCCAGTCTGCAGCACCTCAAGGGGATGCAGTGTCATGTTGCAGTTTCAGCCCATGGCAGCCGGACCCAGGAGAGGGGTCCTTGCCTTGTGTATTTCACTGTTCCTCATGTCTGCGAACCCAAATGGAGGGGGCTGCCACCTGTAACTTGCGTAATGGCATGATTTTAAAAGCATGAAGGATTTGTGGAGGGCCCCATCCTACTTAGACAGCCATGGGGCCCTGGGCAGTTGCCCACTGCCCATGCCTAGCACCGGCCCTTCAGATCCCCATGCTTCCAACAATCAGGTCAATTCTGCATTCTTCTGCATGCCAGCATCCTGGCTGATGAGGGCTGAAAGCCCGAAACCGGTCCTAGGATGCTGTTTCCAGTCCAGGGTCGACCTGGCTTGGCAGTTTGGGCTGGACTGTTCCCAAGGGGCACAGGGTCAAGACTGATTTGCATATGGCTAGGTTCAAACTGGAATGGCACGGTGAGCAAAAAAACGATGGATTTAGGCCCAGATCTCTGTACTGGGGTGAATGTATGACATTGTTCTGCATTCTGTCCATCAACTGTTGTTTTTGCGGTGTGCTATCATAGCCACTGACTCCAACTCAAATCCAAAGAATGATATGGTTGTTACCAGGCCCACTATTTTTTCCTTGGCCAAAGGAACCCCCACATCCTTCATGAGCTCCTGTAAACTTTCCAGCAGCCGCTGGCAGTCCGTGGAACCAGAGTCTGTGACCAAGAAAAAGAATCGAGATAATGTGTCACCTTCCCATGACCCATTGCTGTTATGAAGAGCCACTGCAGAAAAGTGCTAAAATGCTCAAAGAGTGCACATGAATAGTGCTTCCCATAGGGAGCACCTTGTCTACGTACCATGATCCATTAAATTGCATACCCAGCAATTGTAAGCCATCTAGGTGCACAAGCAGTAACCTAAGGGCCGACTTTATGTCGCATTTTCCCATGTAGGCCCCCGGTCCCGCCTGTCTTACATGGCCACCGCCACATCCACTAACGAGTAAGACACAGAGGCTAACTCCTCTCCAATGAAGTCATTGAATTGAGTGACCTTCCAGCCACGACAAATGTTGGATGAGCCTGAACTGCCCCTTTTCCTTCCCAGGTACCACCACTATCAGGGAGACAATCAAATCAGCCATGGGCCAAGTATGAAATGGCCCGGCAGTGGCTGCTCTTTCTCTAAGGTGGAGGAGCGCTGCCCCACTGCTCATGGAGCAGTGTAGCATAAAAAATCACACAAGTTATTATTATTTTATTTTTAATAATGCCAGGTTAGAGCGGGGCAGCACTTACCTACTGTAATGTCAAGGAGAAGGAATGGCTGCTGCACTCTACTGTGCGCATGATGGTTTGGTCAGCCTTCTTGGCCTGGCCAAACCGTCATGCGCACTTTGCATGTTCTCCACCCAAGCTGCATTACAGCCTGGGTGAAGAACATACCCAGGCTCCCATTTCAGATCTTAGCACTGAACCCCAGTACTCAGACCAATCAGAATATGGAATTGCAGTATTGTAATTGGCTTAAGGAGCCTGGGTGCTTCCTGGTTGAGGAGAGGAGGAGAGATGACGTGGGAGAGACGGAGGAGAGATGCGGTGATCAGGTAGGTGGATTTTTATTTACTTAAATAGTGCAACACTCCGCTCAGGGGATTTTTCGCAGTAGACACTGGCATAAATGAGAACGGCTGCTGTCCACTTCTCAATGGTCATAGGTACTAGGGGGCGCTTGGCCAGCTCATACTCCTCTTCCTTGGAGCCCTCCTTCACCCTATGCTCTGTGTGCTTGAACAAACCAGTCCTAGGATGCTTGTTTGCGGTCCAGGGAGGACCTGGCTTGGCAGTTCGGGCTGGACTGTTCCCATGAGGCACAGGGTCAAGACTGATTTGCATATTGCTGGGTCCAAACTTGGGTGGCATGGTGAGCAAAAGAACAATGGATTAAACCCATATCTTTGTGACTGTGGGTGAATTTATGCATTGTTCAGCATTCGGTCTATCATTTGTTCCTTTTACTTTTGTCGTTCTATGTGGGAAGGGTATGCCCAGGCGTGGGTCTCCTGCTCACTGCACCACTGGATTCAAGCTTTACTGGCTGATGAGGGATGATGCCCCAAAACCAGTCCTAGGATGCTTGTTTCCGGTACACAGAGGACCTGGGTTGTCAGTTCAGACTGGACGGTTCCCACGAGGCACAGGGTCAAGACCGATTTGCATATGCTGGGTTGAAACTGGGGTGGCGTAGTGAGCAAAATACCGATGGATTAAACCCAGACATTTGTGACTGCGGGTAAGTGTATGCATTGTTCAGCATTCCGTCCATCATTTGTTCCTTTTGCTTGAACAACTCTCCATACTTACCTTTCCAAATGCTCTCCTTAGTTGACAGCATTAAGTGAGTCCCAATTGCATCCACAGCCCCCCTATAAGGAAGATTCCTGAGCTTATGTGCCTAACTATCTATTTCTGTCTCCTCAGCCTTCCTCTAATCCCCCTGTCTGATGTCCACCTTCCCCAGTCGTACCTATGAAAGAGCCTAAACTTGCAGCCACCTCCCCCTGACTGTCTCCCCTTTCCGTCAGCACCTACCTTCTTCATGGCCTCTGCCCCTGCTCATTCCATGGGCTCCGTACCTAATCCTGGGTCCTTTACATACTTGCTGTGTCACAGATGCGCCTCCTCCTCTACAGAGCCCATGTCCATCCCTGTGGACACCATCACCGGACCCGCTACCTTAGGCAAATTGGTTATCTTACCTGTCCGCAAGGTCGGTGCCCGTTCCTGAGCCTGCCACCTGCCCAGTGTGCATTGTTGCCTCACCCCTGACCAGTCGATGCCTGTCCTCGCTCCTGTGTTGCGACCTGTAGCACTGGCAGCAGTATTAGAAGTACCCCCTCCCAAGGGCTGTCCCTCTGCTGTTCTGGGTGCACTAATATGTCCTGACCCTCAGGTTCCATAATATCCCCGTCCTCAAAACTATTGTCTCCATAATCCAGTGCATTATCATGACATGTGAGCCTTACTCTGCCACTCCAAATATCTGCCACCCTATGTGGCTGCAAGTGCACCAAATCCTGAGGGGCCGTACCATACCCTCTCAGGCATTCCACTGATGTGGGCCGTCGTGACCCGTGTTGGTCCCATGTTGTCGATGCCCCACTCCAATGATCACCCTGGCGACTCCGTTAGAGACCTTCTTGCACCAGCTAAGGCAGAGTCTCACAACGCTGCCTAGTTGATCATTCTGGGCCAGATCTTCTCTCCCCCCTGGGGCAGTTGAGCTATACTGTGCTATCCTGGGTCAGGAACTTGGTGCAGTCTGTGTCCCTGAAAAGAAGAAAAGAGGCCCAGCTTGCGGCACCTTGCGAAAAACCCCTGGGGGACCCCGCCCCTGTGCTAAGGACTAAGGACTAAGGGTGGCCCATGCACATTATCCCTTTCGTCTTGCTGGCTCCAACCACCCAGCCTGGCACAAACAATCAGGGGCTTCCGTGGAACAACACCTCAACCTGGCTCCTCCCCTTCATCCTCGCTCCACTCAAGCATGGTCGCAACAATAGCAGAGCCCCTACCCCGGATGCTTGTTTCTGGTCCAGGGAGGACCTGGCTTGGCAGTTCAGGCTGGACTGTTCCCATGAGGAGCTGTGTTGACACTGATTTACATATGGCATGGTCCAAAGTAGGGTGGTTTTGTGAGCAAAAGAATGATGGATTTAACCCAGATCTCTTGACTGGGGTTGAAAGTTTTATTTATTTAACATTCCATCCATCAATTGTTGCTGCAAGACTTTCGTATTAGGGCAGTAGTTTACTGTGATAGGTATTTTGACATGTTCTTGACCTCTTTATGATATGTGCACTCACTAGGGGCTTCATTTACAAGCCCATTGTGCCACCGATGCTTCACTTTATATGGCTCACCTGGCAGCGCAATGGGCTTGCCCATATGTACAATGCCACGTAAAGTCACCCTGCGTGACTTTTCTTGGCCTTGTAAATATAGGCCGCTTTCACACATTACTCTGAGTGAAAAGGGAGTTCCATGGGTGTTGCTGTGGTGTTTTCACATCCATGGAAACTGACACATTCCCAGATTTGCAGTGTTTTGTAAAGCTGGGAATGCGTCAGAATCCTACTCCTCCCCAGGGGAGGTGTAGGAGTAGCGAAACAAGGAGAAATAATTATAATTCTTATTTCTTCCTCTTTCTATGCAAGCTACATTCAGCAGCACACATAGCAAGAGGAAAATGCCATCCCATCAATAATTTTGTTTTGCAGGAAGGTGCCCCTTCTTTCACAAAAACAATCATCCCCCCAATGCCGGCACTCTTCCAAAATGACGCATGGGTGTCTGCGTTGGCACACACCTGCTGTTTGTGTGCCGGTGCAGGGGAGAAGGACAGGAATGCGCTGTATCTTGCAGATACGGTGCATCCATGCCCTTTTATTTTGACCCACAGCAGGAAGGCTGGCTGCGCTGCAATACATCAAAATCTAGAAGCCCTATACGTGCAAAGACACAAACTTAAGATCTGATTTTCTGGAATATATTCAGCCCTAGGTAGGTTGTGACCGTGTCAAAATGGTTGACCCATGCTGAACTTAGATTAACACAAAGGTTTGGCAATGATGGCCGTTTTAATGTAGGACAAACAGATGTAGATACAGGAAACTTTCTACTATAGACCTGGACGTAAGCCTTTAACTTTCACATATATGTATGTGATTTTGACTTGCAAGTAAATCTATATGTATATGCCTTGATTCTGTCATCATTGATGTGGCAAGAGATTGTTCAGATTTTGATCCAGAGTACACTGTGATACCTTGCCCTGGTTGCATTGTATTCTATGTTATTTACTGGTGTATGACATATTTGACAGCATATTGTTTGACTTTGTGAGTGTTACATTGATGGACTCAGATGCAGGTAGTGTAACCACCTTCCACCATAAAAGTGGTGATCTATCACATTGGTTAAATATGTCAATGTGGCTTGATACCTCTGTTTATGTTTGTACCTAGACTGTAAGTATGGCTGAGACGTATGTATGCTTTGTACTGTTGGTATCTAGTTGATACCAGAATTTGTCATTTAATCATGAATTGGGCCTTCACATACATTGTATGACACAAATGGTATTTACAACTTCTTCTTCCGGTGTTGCTCCAGAATGTTTGGTCAACATACATGTTTACTGCCATGTGTTTCATTTTTACTTATGAACGCAAGGGCCATATTTGCAAGCCCTTATTGCCACTGCAGAGCCACTTTTTTTAATGCTCCGTTGGCGTAGCACCATTTCCCATGTTAACAAAGTGGCGCTAAGCCACTTAACGTGGCTTGACACCACCTTGTAAATATGCCCCTCTCCACCACAGTCCTTTGGGGCAAAGGGGCGTGCAATGGATGTTGCTGTGGGCGTTCCACTAAACCACCCATTGCTTTTTGATGCTGCCCCAGATTTACAAGGCTGAGCCAAAAACAGCTCCATTCTAATGCCATGGATTACCAGGCATTAAAAATGGCGATATGAGGAGGAATTATTAATTTCTCCTTGTATTTTGCTCTTTCCTCCTGTGCTGAATTCTGCAGCACACATAGAAAGACCAAATCGTTATTATTGACTGTTTATCTGCAGGATGGTATCTCTTCTTGCATATAAATAATCACCTCTGCAGGGCAGGCAACCTTACAACATGGAGGTAGTGTGCCTGAGCTGGAGCTAGGCAGTATTTTTTTGCAGCAGCACCTGGAGAAAACAAAGGGGTGCACCGTATTCTTGTGAATACGGCGCATCACTACATTTGAAAAATGTTGGAGCGCGGCGCTGCTGAATTTGGCGCAGCTCTGCACTCTGACATTTTTATGTAAATATGACCAAGATGTGTTCACACACCATTAATTTACTGGACTTTAATTGATACCGAGACTAGGTACGCCATTGAACAAACACTCATCTCACACTTAGCTAACATGTACCTCTTGTACTCATATTGACTTGACTTGCATACCACATGATTTTTGTATTGATTAGTTAACCAGTGCAGATGGTGTGGTACTGTTTATTCACACAGTGTGAGATGACACAATACTAATCACAGTTGTTATTTTGCAACTACTATTGCCGGATTAATGAGGGCATGACACAATGGAACATCATTGTCTACATGTTGCAGTAAGTGGTTCCCACTATGGGCACATGACACGGGGGCCACATTTATGGAAAATTGTTGCAGTGCAGCAAGTCACCTTGTTGCACTGCACTGTGTCACTGGGAAAGGGCAGTGGCCTGCCTAGCAGCAACACATGCACCTTTTCACCATAGTGCAAGGATGCCTGCATTGAATGCAGGATTGCTTAGTGCAGGAATGGGCACCTTCCTGCCCCAAAACAATCCTAGAAGCATATTCCTTTATATGAGATGCAGAATGCTGTACACATAGAAAGGTAAAGTAACAAAGAGATATAAAGATATTTTTCCTTACTACACCTCACCTGGGGAGGTGTATCTTTTTGCGACATTCCCAGGTTTACCATGTTTTGCAAATCTAGAAATACATAATAAACCATGTGAATAGCATGGAAACACCCAAGCAACGACTATTGAGCACCTCCCTTGCGCAGAGTTATGCAATGCAATGATTTGCGCTGCATTGCAATGCTCTAGATTTTTGAAGTCATTTAATATCTACACAAAGTGCTGTCTTTAAAATTCTTACTTAGAGGTGTGTGTCACATATGCACCACAATTCATGGTGCAAGCATGACCCAAGCCTCTCGTAAATATGCATTCCATAGACAGACACAGAGATGGCTTTTATGCCATACATTTCTTATTTTTAGTTGGTATGATGTATACTTTAGATATCCTTTCCTTAGCCGATAGTTCTGGCCGATTCCTCTTTATAATGCTTGTGCTGGACGATGTAGATAAGTGCTGTGCTGGAATGTAGGATATTGGACAGTCCCTGATTGAGATTGTGAGCATCCACAGATGGTCCAATTGCTGGACGCTAATTTGAATAGTTGTGCTTCCGGTTCCTGAAGAGGTGGGATGTTTCAGCAGGGGGCACCAGTTGCATATGTGTGCAATCTATTGTCCCTATGACTTGTGGAAATTCTGCAAAGGCATAGAAGCCTTGTTTGGTGTCCTATTGTTGTTGTTGGGTTTTGGGGAAGCGGAGGTACTAGTGTGTGAGTCTGAATAGTGCATCCAGGACAGAGGAAAAGAATGCAGAAAATGCTCCCTGTGAGATCCAGAATGAGGAGCACAACCATTAGTTTCACTTGTGAGGGAATGTTATTGGGCCTTGCAGTTTGTTCCTGGAGACTTGGCCCACGATTATAGAGCAACATGAATGACGCACTCCCTCCCTCCTAAGTATGTAGAGTTTTATGACCTCATTCTCCCAGATATCAAGGAGGGATATGCACTGCCGGAACACCTGCTCCCGCCTTCTACACTATCTACGTGGTGGTCTCCCAACGACTTCTACCTGCAGGATGATGGCCTCCATGGCATAGTTGAGGTTGCTCTTTTTATACCACAGCCACTGCGTGATTTGCTATGCCCAGGATGCCGATGCCCAGCAATTCTGGTGCATTTCAGGCTTAGTGATGCACTTCACAATGATGTGTCACACATTGGCAAACCTATAAATATGACTGTCACATTTACCACGAATTTCATTGGGGAACTCCTACATTACATATATTATATTGTACGTGGCACAGCAAGTTTTAGCGCTGCTTTTGTCCAGCGCAAGCCTTAGAAAACGATGCATTTTGGCAGATGCATCATTTTATAAATATGACTTACTGCTTGGGCTTCCGCTGCATCACAATTACTGGCACAGCGCAAGCCACTCTTAAATATGCCCCTGAGTTTGGACTGAACATCTCCAATAACTGAACACCTTCTAAGTGCTATTTTGGTCAGGAATTGATCCCCGTGGATAGTTGATTGGCCCAGAGGTAAGATGGCGGCTGTGTGACTGCGGTGGGTGCCGCTCCCTCTCCTTCTAAGCTACAAAATGGTTTAAAGAAAACTACACTATAAAACAAGATACAGCAATTGGCACAGTGTGTGTGCCTACTACCAGACTCTTCTGTGTTAGAAATCGCCAATCCACATACCTGCTGGCTTACATCTTTCACAAGCTCCTCAACATTCGCGTGAGTGGGTGTCGCTGCACGCATCGGTACAGGATGCCTCCCAAGCAAACCAAGCTCCCCAAGGATCGGACTGACGCCGGTGCAGCGGGTTTAACCACAGGATCGTGCAGACCAGTTCCTTCTCAGAAGACGCTGGCCGGCTGAAAAGGTGAAAACGCTACTCCCCCTGCAAGTAGCGAGAAGAAGTAGACGACAGGCACCAAGCACCAAACTCTGGAGCATCGTCCCGCGGAGGCAGCGGTGAAATCAAAGCAGCCGATGGTCCCTTAGATGTTTGCTGGATGTGGAGCCAACTGGCACCAAAAAGGCAACTGACAGAAAAGGGGCCAATACAAAGCTGCAGAGAGAACAAGCCTGCACTGGTGACCATGCTCTGCTTCAAAGCATGTGTATAGAGACACAGTCTGAGACATTTCCTAAACACGCTGATAATGAGATGAATGCTCAGAGTTTGCAGCAGGATGACTGTGTTGCCGGGGGCCAGATAAAATTTGCCTACAACAATTGACCCTGGTGAGGCAAGAAGGGAAGCTTGATATGGGGGATCCCATAGAGTCAATGTATTTAAGCAGTACTTCTGATGGAGCAAGGTTTCATACGTACAGAAACTTGCTTGAACTCAACCCTCTCGGAATAACATATAATAAATAATCAACATGTTTTGTCTATTAATATTTGCATTACACGTCATTTTTAGTATCTAGGGGAAGCTTACCTATGTGCTTTTACTAACAGTAACCCGAGTGTCCTAAAATGGCCACTGAAAACGCAGGAACTTTTCTGCGCTTGTGTCTGCCACAGCTACGTGGTGTGACGTATCTGTGCTTTTGGCGGGAATTTCTTGCTTCTGCGCACTAGTGCCAAGATGGTCGCTTCATTCTTACTCATACTAACGCATACGCTGCTGCTTATACTAAACTTTGTTTGTTTTGCTTAACTATTAATGGTATAGTATAAACAATGTAATGGGGCCAGAGTAGAAATAAATGATATACAGTGCATTCATTCATTTTTGTATTCTAATGTGTTTCTCTTTGACTTTATTATCAGCTCGTATTTGGACCTGAAAGTGACACAAAACTCCATATTGAAAAAGCTGTGCCTGGCCAGAGAATCGGTGAAATTCATGAAGCTACTGTCATTGAACGGCTGCCAACACTCTTCTTACCCACGATGTTCCTGGGAACCTGCACATTTGACCTCAAGAGAGGAAGCAAACAAACTGTATCAAATACAATGTATTCAAATTATGTACCAATATTGCTGGGTGGAATAAAATTGTGAGAAAATAAATTATGGGCGGGAACTTGAACAATACGAGTAAATGAAGAATGATCTCATCTTAGTATGGTGTGATGACCTCTCCTCGTCTTTCTGACCAATCACTGAAGGGGAACAAATAGATTTGCAACATTTAGGGGTGGTACATTGACCTGGCTGGAATGGTATAACTTAGGTAGGTTTAGTTAGAGATTTTGTCCGACTTGTCCGAATAGATGACCTGTCACTGACCCAACGCGTGCTATAGGGGATCGAGAGCAGAGGTGCTGGTGGAGCACTCTGTCAGAAGAATCGAGGTGTTGGTGGGGAAATTATCGATTACCCAGTCGGGGTACCCACATTTTCTAGAGAGGGCTGTGAGGCTGGTGTTACACTTAGCGGAGGTCACCTGTCCTGAACTGCACAAGTCTTGTCCTGAGGGCACCTGATTAGTCGTGAGCCTGGTTTTTCGCCCGAGCCCGTGGCCAGGATTGGTCCTTGCACCATTCTAGGTGTGGTATGTCCTTGTGCTAGTTCCTTTTCTCACCATTCCCAGGTACCAATGTCTAAAGGTGTTACTGTGATTTCTTGCAAACTTTGGGCCCGATGTAGGTGGCGAAATACCGGTCGGTAATGGTGAAATTCAGTAAATTTCACTGTTACCGACCGGTATTTAGCCAATTGCAATTTCCGCAATACTGAATGGATTCGGTAATAAGGAATCGGTAAAATAAGGAGAACCAGTTACCTATTCCTTATTACCGAATCGGAGATACCGAAAACCCCAAATACTGATTCAGTAAATAAGAATCGGTAAAAGTGATGTACCAAAATCAAGAATTTCATGAAATTCGGTATTTAAGAGTCAGTAATTACCACTGACTCAAAGCAGGTGGTAATCATGTGCACAGCATTTAAACAGCCCCAAAATGCAACAGTCTCAACACAATGGCTTCCCTCTACGTTATTGGAAGGCTGCTAAGACTACAGGCAGCAGGAATGAGGATCTGGAGAAGGGAGGAGCGCATATACAGACAGCGAATCACACTATTTCAACTCACTGAGGCAGAAATTCATGAAAGGTACAGGCTACACCTCCAAACCATCCTGGAACTGATACGGGACCTGCACCCACTCCTGGAGCATACTACACCTAGGGCACACGCTATACCACCAAATGTCCAGGTGCTCTGTAGCCTCCACCTATTAGCATCAGGAAGTTACCAGGGGGTGATAGCCGCGGTAGGTGGTGTGTCGCAGAGCTGACTGTCTCGGTTCTTCAACAATGTCCTGGATGCCATGATGCAAAGGATGCATCACTACATAAGCTTCCCCACCACACAGGCTGAACTGCTGAAAACAAAAACAGACTTCTACCAAAAGGCACAGTTCCTGCATGTTATAGGGTGCATTGATGGGACACACATACCTATCTGCCCACCTGCAGCCAACGAGTACATCTACCGTAACAGAAAATCCACCCACTCCATCAACGTGCAGGTCATCTGTGATGCAGTCAACATCATCACCGACATTGTGGCAAAATTTCCTGGGAGCACCCATGATTCCTACATATTCTGCAACAGTGGGATATACACACGTCTGGCTGGGGGAGAATTTGGAGAAGGATACCTGCTAGCTAAATCACTGTGACACTCCCTGATGTATACTGATGATGAATGTGTTGTTGTTTGTTATTAATGTCACTTTCTTTCTAACCTAGGTGATAGCGCATAATCCATGCGGGCATTCATCCTCACCCCTTACCTGAACCCGTCAACCCCAAGTGAGAGACAAATTAATGCTGTGGACAAATCAACACGCAACGTGGTGGAGCGGACGTTTGGACTGTTGAATAGCAGGTTCCGCTGCCTCTACAAAAGTGGAGGCACCCATCAGTACCGACCCATCATCTGCTGCAAGATCATCGCTACATGTGCTATGCAGCATAACCTGGCAACTAAGAAATAACATCAGTCGATTTGACCGACTCTGAGGACGATGACGATGACTGTCCACAGCCAGAGCCCAGCGCAGCAGGAGTGGCACCAGCAGCAGATGGGAGACAAAGACGGGCTGAGATTACACTGAACTATTTCTAGGTAAGTAAGGAGACACAGCCAGTAATTGTGTGTGAGTGACGTAGTTTAATAGCATGTCACTACGCCACATCATGAAGGGCTTAACATAGCAGTCCCAATTCCAAACAGCCTACAAAGCTGTCATTGGTTACTTCACCCATGTATCAAAAACAAGTGTGCCTAGCATTACCTCTTGCACCCACGCACAACATGGCTGCTTCCAGTATGTACACTTTCCTCCCTGGCAATCTGTCCTGTGCCACCACGTTGCCGTCCGCTGCGCCTCTTGGACTCTGTAACAGGGGGCATTTCACTACTGCAGCTATTTGTCTCCTTACTGTCCGCCACATCACCTTCACCAGTATTGGCAGTCTGATTATTCTGTAGCACTTCAAGTGCAGTGTTCACTGTCACCAGCCCCCTTGCCTCATCCCGGTTGCAGTGTGCCATCTCCTCCTGCATGGCCACCAAGCGCCTGCCGAGCAGAGAAGTGGCAGTGGAGAGGCGGTTCACCGCCTTGGTGTAGTTCTCCATTTTGTGCCTCTCCCTGCGCCTTGCCATTCTGTCATCGTCCATCTTGCTGTACACCAGCCTCACTGAGTGGAACATGTCCCTCATGCCCTCAGCCATGTCCCTCATTCCCTCAGCCAGGGTTCTTTTCATTGTGCAGATGCCCTTATCTATGCACTGCAAGTGTGCTGTGCTGTGCCCCATCTGCCGCTTAACTGATCCGATTGCCTTTCCTTGCAGGCGCTGCACCTTCAACATGTTCACCTCCAGACCTGCATAGACACACTGATCCTTGCCCTGCGAAGGTGGACTGTGTGCCCTAGCCCTGTGGCATCTGGCACCTGTGTGTGGTTGCTCTGTGGGGGACTGTTTACTGGCATTATTGCCATTGTCTGGCACTGTTGGCTGTTCTTCCCCCCTGCAGTCCTCGTCGGACAACTCCATCTGTTGGAGGCTGGCAACTGCATGCCTCCTGGGTCTTGGAGATGATGGCGTTGGTGACGCTGCTGGTGATGCCGGTCGTGATGCCGGTGTTGATGGTGGTGGTAGTGGTGGTGGTGTTGATGGTGGTGGTGTTGATGGTGGTGGTGTTGATGGTGGTAGAGTTGATGGTGGTAGTGTTGATGGTGGTGGTGTTGACAGTGGTGGTGTTGAGGTGTGGCCCGCATGCATAATGACATCCTCCTCCTCCGCTCTTTCTCTCCGGGGTGCCTTTCCTGCCTTGCCTGGCGCAGCCCTGCACAATGTCTCTCCTGTGGAGACAGATTGTATATTAGTTCACTTGTCTGGCAGCATTTGCATACAAATAAATGTCATGCCTGCCAATAAATCTGACTGTCCTCTGCTTGCTTATCTCTGATGTGTGTCACATGCCTTTGGGTTCAGTGGGCTGACTGTTATGATAGGTGTTACACTGACTACATCTCCCATAATGCATTGCTGATGTTTAGTAAAACCTGTACTGGAGTTGGATTCACACTGCCTCATTGGGGAATCGGGTTAGGGAGTGGGGGGGGGTGCAGCTTGGTGTGCATGCATCTTACCTTGTTTGGTTGCGGCTCTGGCAGAGCTGCCTGCATCCCCAATGCCACTGACACTCTCAGGCTCAATGGTGGACACCACAAGCAGTTCCAGGGCATCAGTGCAGGTGCTCTATTTTTTCCTCCACCTGTCAGGTTTGCTTGCTTTTCTTCCAGACATTCTCTTCTACGCCATACTCCTGAGGTCATACTACCTCTTTTTTAGGTTGTCCACTTCACGGTGGGTCACACCTATGACATTAATGAGGTCCTGGATTCCAATCCATATTTTTCTTTTTTGTGACTCTGGCACTTGTAGTGAATTTTTTTTACCAAATAGCTTGGTGTGTTCCTTTGCCACCTCCTCAATTAAGATCTCCAGCTCCCTCTCACTAAATGTAATTTTTCTTTCCCTTTCTGCACCATCAGTTTCCCTGTCCTGGCTGTCCATTCTGGTGTTTGATGTCAGGTAGTAAATTGCTCCTGTTTGTCCTTCTCTGCTGCCTGACTCTCCAAAAGCTTCTGGTTCAGTGCAGCTGCTTGGGTGTGGCCACTTCCTTGTTGGGAGTAAATAGGATGCACAGGATTGGCTGATTCCTCAATTGCAGGAATTTATAATTCCCGATTCGGTATTTACCGATTCGGCAATTCAGAATCGAAAATACCGATCGGTATTAAGGATTCAGTATTTTTTTTCCTATTATTACGATTCAGTAAAAATTACAGATTTTTTACCTACATCGGAAATACCTATTTCTTAATACCGAATCGGTAAAATTCGGTATTAAGAAATCAGTATTTCACATTTACCTACATCTGCCCCTACATATCTTATTAGTCATATTTTTACTTATGAAATGTATGGTCTCTGTAATTTGGATGAAGACTCACCAAAACTTGCATAGATGAAGCATTTAAAACTTTTTCTGATGTTGTGGTTATTTCAGGAAAGGTAAAATTGTCTAAATGCTGCTTATTTATTCTAACACCTTTTCGATCCCTAGGACTCATAGCAAAGGTGACAAGGATTGGTAAGTTATGGTTTACAGAGATAAGTCCTAAAAAGACTCAAAGTACTGATAAGAGGTTAGTAGTAGTAAAAAGCAGGACTACTAGTTCAAAGTGTGAATGTTTTATGGGCCCAGGTGAGTATGGTAATTTGAGCTAGTGGTCCCGCGCGCTATCAGTATACTTTTCTGGTAGCAGAGCTATGGTTAGGGTTTAGTTAAAAATAGGTAGTTAGTTGTTTATCGATTATTGATTATTGATATTATTGATTTTTATGTGCTAACCAAAATCTGCTTGTGTTGTTAAATGTTGTTTGGAATATCCTGGGATACTGAAAGAGGTTGGTAAATGGAAGCCACACTGCAGTGAGGTTACTGGCCTTGATGAAATACGTGCAGAAAGTTAGGTAAAAATTTGAAGCACTAGTTAGGGATTATTTTCTGATATAAAAGTGAGAGTGATTGGTAGGAAAGGAGTTTGCTGGTGAAACGTTGGTCTTATATCACCTAGAAAGGGTAAGTCTGGAGGAGAAACAGGTTCTTTTTGCTTAAGTGAAGAGTAAGCGGAAGGTTGTTTTACTCGCAGTGTATAAAGGGTAGCCGGAAAAAGAAAATATATAATTGAATTTTTGAAAGAAATTGAATGGTTGTATTAACTTGCAAAGGAGGGAGTCAGTCACGGGTGCTGCACTGACATCATATAGAGCCTGCGCTGGGATTAATAGAAGCAGTGGGTGTGTAATCGTGAGAAAATTGTAAAGGAGTGGTGAGTGTAGAGAATGAGACTCACGTTACAGAAAAGCCGCGCAAGCATTGGTTAATGCAGATTTACTTATGGGTTTGTACCGCGCTGGAATTGACTCCCGAAGGAGTATCTCCGCGCCAAAAGCAGAAGGACAGCTGATAGGATGGAAAACCAGGGAAGCTAGCGAAGGTGCTACAATGGGAATAAAAATGTTTTCAACTGTTTCCTAAACGACAGATAATTGGTACACTGTCTAAGAGAGTCGGGGAGTTTGTTCCAAAGGCCAGGGCCCAGATAGGAAAGTGCTTTCCCACCCTGTCTAGCCCTTCTAATGTATGGAATTTGAAGAAGGGACTGGTTGCTGGAACGAAGGTTACATACTGGGTTGTAGGGAATGAACTTATCTGCCAGATAAGCAGGGCCTGAACCATGTAGGCCCTTGTGGGCAGTACAGCAGATCTTGAACTTAATCCGCTGGGGGATAGGCAGCCAGTGCAGTTTTTCCAACAATGGACGTGAGGGGGTTCTGGGAAGTGCATTTAGGACCAGCCTGGCGGCAGTGTTTTGTACCACCTGAAGCTTACAAAGAAGGCTGTCATTTGCTGAAATCAACAGTCCATTGCAATAATCCAGGCGGCTAAGTACCAGAGCCTGAACAAGAGACTTCCTAACTGAGTCGGGTAAAAAAGGAAACACTCTACGAAGAAGTCCCATTACATGGAAACAGCCTCCAACTGTTTGATTTACATGTTCCTTTAAGGAAAGACCCTGGTCTATCCGTACACCCAAGTTCTTCATGACCTGCTTAGGGATAGGGACGGGGCCTAGGTCTACTGGCCACCAGTCCGGGGTCCACAATAAATTGACTTCCCTGAAGAGCATCACCTTAGTCTTCCCTACATTACACTGTAGGAAATTGGAGGCCATCCATCTCGCCACGGCCTTCATACCTTCAGTGAAGGACTGTTTGACCGTGGCGTTGAGTGTCTTAAAGGAAAAAGCAGCTGAGTATCATCAGCGTAAGACACAGGATGAGGCCATATGTTCGCATAAGGCCTGCAAGTGGAGAAGTGTGGCTCACTGATCAGAGGCGGCAGACCCTCAAGCAGAGATCAGGCCCGGGACCAGGGTTCAATTCCCGACACGGCAGGGTCTAGGATCAATGTCCGCGGACTTGATAATTCTCGCTTCTGCGCCTTTTCTAATCATTGGCCCCACGCTGCAACTCTGGGCAATAGCTTGCTTAATCTCCACAACGGCCCCACCAGCGCTGGGATGCCTGGCTCCGCCCCTCACAGGGAGAGCCAGGAAGGGTTCCACAGCCTAAGCGTCGAGATACCCTCATGGGTGATTCAGCGCTATATAAATCAATAACTATAACTATAACTAAGGGGGGGCACATAGATGTTAAAAAGAGTTGAGCTCAGACACGAGCCCCGTGGCACCCCCTTGGTGAGCTCAACAGATGCAGATTGAAATGCGCCCATACTAACAGACTGTTATGGTCTGATAAAAAGCTCCGCCACCAGGACATAGCCTGACCCTTAAGCCCCACCTCCTCCAGACGTCTGAGCAGTGTGTCATGGGATATCGAATCGAACGCTGCCGATAGACCCAATAGCACCAGAATCATCGAGTTCCCCTTATCCAAGGACATTCGGATGTCATCTGTCACAGAAAGGAGGGCTGATTCAGTGCTATGATTTGGCCTGAAGCCGGACTGGGAAAAGTCCAGGCCTCCAGTTCGTTCGATAAAGCTTGACAGATGGAAGTTGACGTGCTTTTCTGTTAATTTGCTCAGAAACGGGAGGAGAGAGATGGGCCGAAGGTTGGATACTTCTGTCCAGGGAATAGCTGCGTTTTTACGGATGGGTCTAACCTGGGCCGTCTTCCACTCTTGAGGTACTCTACCTTCAGAGAGAGAGAGAGGTTGACCAAGGCTTGAATCATCGGGCCAAGCAACTTGCCTAATGATGGCATTATTCTAGCTGGAATAAGATCTGAGGGGGATCCGCTCTTGATTTGGCCCATTAGAGCTTCTACCTCGCTCTGAGAGACCGCTGGAAACTCGGAAAACAAAGAAGAGTTAGTAGACCCATTCTTCTGAGATGGTGACAAAGAGCAACCCAGAGGGAGGCTAGTGCTAATGATTTTATCATAAATCATCTCTATTTTGTTGGTGAAATATCGAGAGATATCATCACATAGTTGTTGAGATGACGAATCAAGACTCTCACAAGCTATGGGTTTAGTGAAAGATTGAAGAATCCGATACAACACCTTGGGAGCGTTGCCTGCCTCAATAAGAAGCGAGGCAATGTGGGTCTTTCTGGCCAGTCTGATATTGTAAACCAAATACTAATTGGTCATTGAAATTGAGAGACGCGCTGGTATTTGAGAAATATTTCTGCAAAGTAAACAAAATAGCGGTTTATGCGGCATCTAGATCCAGCTTTTATAGGAAATCGTCCTGATAGAAAATATTTAGGATTTGCTAAAGAACAACCGATTAGAGGAAGACCCTATATTATTTACGGAGAAAAGAGAAAAATTTTGTTTTTCAAGAAAATTAAGAATTATTTCAAAAAGGACAAAGCTATTAAAACAAGAGAAGGGATTATTATTCCACCACCTAATACGTCACATCATACATGATGATAGAAAGGGGCTACCACACATGTGTGTGGTTAGAAAACTGGATAGAGTACACTAAGGAAGACGGTATTTTGGCATTTCTAGAAAATGGTACCGTTAATGATAGAATTTTGTATAATTTAAGAACTTGCATGAATGAGTTAGATTCCAGACCTAGATTAACACAGTATGAAGCATTAGTCGAATGGGAAACAGAGGCGTTTGAGCGAGACAGGCCCAGAAGTGACAGGAATTGGAGTAAATTCTTCCCCAGATTTCCTAAAGAGGCGAGAGATAAGCAAATGAAAAGATGGAGACAGTCCATGTTAGTGGAGGGATTGTATCCTGTATTGACCCTAGAAGAACCATCAGAAAGTAAAAGTACTGAGAAAACGAAAAATTGAATGACTAGTGGTGATTCAGATGATGATAATTTAGATGATTTGTTAATGAAAAATCTGCCACCTTATCAGGAAGAAACTAATAGAGCTATTCCTAGTGCTCCATTTTTACAGCCACCTTTGGTTCCACAGATTATACATATAACCTCATTAGAAAAGGTATTACAAGAAAGAGAAAAGGAAGCATTAAACAAACAGCATAGTGAGTTATTACAGAAAATAACCCAATGAAATACAAGTCTCGAAGCCCTGACAATATCAGTAACTATAGGTCCTGTAGTTCCTTTATATGGAGATAAGCAAACTAGTCTTAAAACTCCCGTTCTAACTACGCCCATAGTACAGCCCAGGAAGGAACACCTAATAGTTGATGACCAAGCAAGTGAATGCGAGTCAGTAATTTCCTTAATGGATTTACCCATACGAGAACCAGTGAATGACTCAATCAGAAAAGTTACTACCAGATGCTCAAAGAAAGTACAGAGTGAAACATCTACAGGAACAAGAAATGAAACTGTAGTAGGCCCTGATGAGTTAGAAAGATGGACCAGAGATATAGAAAAACCAAAATCGCAGCTAAAAGTATTGGACATATTCAAATTAAGAGTAGAATTGGAAGAAATGGTAGCAGGAAATGTAGGATTGGAAAGAGGAAATTCCTTTAATGAAGATGAATTATTATTTATATGTAGAAGTATTACACGAAATACGAAAATATACCATGAAAAGTTAATGAATTTAGCTTCTGAGATGGGAATAGGCATTGGCAAATCAAAAGTATTACAGAAACCGTATAGAGCTGAATTTTTTTGATAAGGATTTGGAAAATATGAATGTGTCAGGACGTAAACTGCAGATAAAGGAATTGTTGTCATTGTTACAAAAATGGGGAAATTTAGACAAACGGAAAGCTAGGTGGACAAAGAAAAAGGAAGAGGTACAGAAAAATAAAACTGCATCTGAGTATTTACTAAAAGAAGCAGAGAAAGTCGAAAGGTTGTGTCCGATGAGGGAAGTGCCAGGAGGAGGTTATGTACATATCCCATGGTCTGGACAGGATATTTTATCATTTACTAATGACTTCCCAAAGCTTAGAGAAAAACCTGTAGAATGGTACCGTCAGGTTGAAAGATTTGTGAAAGTGTTGAAAGTACTGTTAAAGGATTTAGATGGGTTGTTTGACATTGTTGTTCCAGCTGATTTGTGGACTGAGTGTAAAATAACAGTAGATTGGCCAAGCGCTGAATACCCTAGAGATCCATAGACAGGAGCCCCATCAGAGGAGGTAATGAAAAAGTATAATAAAGTAATAACTTACTTAAAAGGAAAAATTCCCCCAAAGGAAACAGACTGGACTAAAATAGATAGAACCACTCAAAATAAAGATGAATCTGTACACGCATATTATGAACGCCTATTGCAGGTATTTAAACAGTACAGTGGTTTAGAAAACATTGATAATAAGGACATGACACATTTTATATATCGTTTTGTGTCTGGACTAAAACTCGAAATCTCCCAAACGATTAAAGAACATAAACTGTGTTGGCAAGCGATGCCTGTCGACGAAATTCTTAAGTATGCAAAATACTGTGATGATGAAATTGATAATAAGCGAAAGAAATTAGAAGAAAAGGTAATATGGGTTCAAGTAAAAATGGCAGAACAGCAAGAACTTCAGTTAAGTCAGCAAGCAAATAATCAGAAAAAGGGGGAAGGCCAAGGTGAAAGTAGTGGGGGCAAACCCAGAGGGAAAATGAATAAAGAAGAGGCATGGGTGTGGAAAATTGGGGCATTGGAGAAACTATTGTAAGTTAATACAGAATAATATTGTCCAAAATCAAAATTTAAATCCACAGACGCAGAATGAGGTGTCAATGAGACAGTGGCAACAGGTAATACAGAATCAGTTACCTCAAGCCCCTATGCCAGATTTTGTGAGTCAATCCAAATACAGTGTGGACACCAGATTTCGGGAGGGAAGTGGTAAGAGAAATATGGTAACACCACAGTTTCTTTTGCAGGACATGTTTTTCGAATCAGAAGACTACTGAAGGTGCCTGAGAGGGGGGGAAGAGGAATGCGTACTTGGCGCATCCGTACCGGTAGATCATTCAGGTCCTTACATTGAGGGAAAAGTGGAGGGAAATGATGTTACCTTTTTGTTGGACACTGGTGCTACCCGTTCTACAGTGAGAACAGCAGTCATCTCAAACCTACCCCTCTCGGGAGAAGCGATCCAAGTAGTGGGTGTTTCTAATAAACAAATTAGGACCCCTGTCACAGAACCAATGGAAGTCTGTATCGTAATTTTAAAGAAATGCACACATTTGTTGTGTGCGATTCTAGCCCTGTAACCTTGCTAGGAAGGGATCTAGTGTGCAAAATGAATTGCACAATCTTTTGCACACCAAATGGTGTTGAAATTCAGACTCCAGATGAAGACGGAGTGTATAAAATTATGCTAGCCAGACAAGAACCAGAAGTTAAAAAGATGTCCTTAGAAGATTTACCGGGAGAATTAAAAACCTTTGTGAATCCTGATGTGTGGGATTTTTCAGGAAAAGAAGTAGGTCTAATGGCAGATGTCAATCCCATAAAGGTAACAGTAAAAGAATGTGCAGTTTACCCAAATATTCAACAGTACAAAATGAGTCCCGAAATAAAGGCAGGAGTTGCAAAAGAAATAGAGCGTTTGGTTGAACAAGGCATTCTAGAAGAAATAATGAGCAGTCCTTGCAATTCACCTATAATTAGCGTAAAGAAACCAAACAGAAAGTACAAGGTGGCCCAAGACCTCCAAAACAATTAATAAAATTGTTGTGCCATGTTGTCTAGTAGTACCCAATCCAGCAGTAATTCTGTATCAAACACCATGGGGTTCACTGTAATTGATTTATGCCATACCTTCTTTTCCATTCCACTGCATCCAGATAGTAAGTTTTTATTTTCGCTCAAATTTGACGGGCATGTTTATGTCTGAAATCATGTTCCACAAGGGTACACGGAAAGTCCATCCATCTTTAATCAAATTCTGAAAAAGTGCCTTGAATCACTGGTGCTGCCCGGACAATCTGTTCTGGTGCAGTATATCGATGACCTATTATTGGCATCGAGAACCCAAAATGACTGCATGATTGATTCCATTGCATTATTGAACTACCTCAAACTCAGAGAGAAATCAGAATGTTCCTTGGAGTTGTAGGTAACTGCAGGCAGTGGATTGTGGATTTTGCAGTACTAGCAAAACCATTGATTCAGATGAAAAAGAAACGAGCAAAAGATCCAGTTGAGTGGGACGATGAAAGCATGACTGCTTTCTTAAAATCACGTAACAGTCTGTGTGAAGCTCCAGCATTAGGAATGCCTGATTATTCAAAAGAATTTGCACTATTCTGTGACACAAGAGACAATTGTGCTCTCTCAGTTCGAAACCAGACCCATGGGTTAATGCGACGACCTGTGACGTATTTTTCTGCCACATTGGACCCAGTGGTATCAGCACTGCCAGGTTGTCTGAAAGCGGTAGCTGCAACTTGTATGAGTCTCGAGCAAAGTGAATCCATTATCATGGGACACCCTGTAACAGTGTATGTCCCACATAGTCGTGTTTCTGTTAACCAGAACACGTACTCAGCACTAAACTCCTAGTCGGATGACTAAATATGAAAGAATTATTATTGGTTCAGAGAACGTGACAATAGTGAGGTGCACTATTCTAAATCCAGCTCCCTTATTGACAGATTCCCACTTTGAGGAAGTATGAGAGGATGTTGAACATGATTGTACCGACCTCACTGAATTCAGGACTAAACCTCATGCAGACATACGTGAAGAACCTTTAAAAGACCCAGAACATGAGCTATTTGTAGATGGCTCATGTATGCGCCATGTGGAAGGAGGACTAAGCGCTGCTTATGCTGTATGCACATTATCTGGTATAGTCGAAGCCTCCTATTTACCAGGAGTCAAGTCTGCACAAGTAGCCAAATTGATTGCTTTAATAAAAGCGTGCAAAATTGGGAAAAATTGGAGAGTAACCATTTACACTGATAGCCAGTATGTTTACGGGATTGTGCATGACTTTGGACAACTATGGATGCAAAGGGAGTTCCTGAATTTTTCAGGAACCCCTATTAAAAATTGACAATGTGTTAAGGAGTTACTTGAAGCAATTCAATTGCCTAAAAAGTTTGCCGTGGTCAAGTGTGCTGCTCACCAATCTAGAAATGACAAAGTGACAGCTTATAATCGATATGCTGACCAAGTGGTCCAACATTGTGCCAGATATAAAATGGAAGTAAACAAGAAAATCGAGGCATGTGGAACCAGCTGCCAACTTATGCTGTTGAGAGGACTGAATACATGGGAGGAAGTAAAAGATTTACAAAATGAAGCAGAGCCAAAAGAAAAGGAAGACTAACAGAAAATAAGGTGTCAGATGAGACCTGAAGATTGGGTGATAGTTTACCTAGATGGGAGACCAGTGTTACCTGATCGTATGCTTGCACCAATGGCCAGAATGTACCATGGGGACACACACATAGGTAGAGATGTTCGATTAGGTTGTTCAGGCAGGATTGGTTTAATGCAAAGTTCAGGAACATAGCAGAGAGTCTTTGCCAGAGGGATGCTTAACATGTCAGCGAATGAACCCTGGTAAGAAAACTGTGGATTGTCCCTGGAAAATTGGGAAGGTTGAAAGCCCATTTATCAGACTACAATTTGACTTCATTCAATTACCTGCATGTCGAGGACTAAAATATGTTTTGGTTATTGTTTGTTTATTTTCCAAATGGGTAGAAGCATACCCTACCCAGAGGAAGACAGCTTAACTCTGGCCAAGCTTTTTTTAAGAGAGCTAATTTCTCGGTTCGGGTTTCAGACCGAGGGAAACATTTTGATAATGAAATAATTGAACTAATTTGTGAAGCATTCAGGATTGAGCAAAAGCTGCACTATGCATACCGCCCAGAGGCTTCTGGAGTGGTAGAACAACTGAATGGCACAAACAATGCAAGATCGGGTAAGATGTGTGAATCTACCCGATTGGAATGGCCTGATGCTTTACCTCTTGCCCTGATGGGACTCAGAAGCATTCCAGACAAGAAAACAGGCTTGAGTCACCATGAAATACTCATGGGAAGGGCAATGAGGCAGGCATGTGTACCAGGACATCTGCTGTTAACTATATCTGATGATTTAGTGTTGGAGTACTTCAAAGAGTTGGCTGATCAAGTGCGTTCTATCTCTCACCAGGTTGGGGAAGACGCAGAAGCCAGACATTCAACTCCAGCGCATGATTTGAACACTGGAGATTGGGTAATGATAAATAAATCACACTTGTGAATCTTGCCTAGCACCAAGGTGGCGAAAGCCACATCAAGTGATACTGGTTACCACCACAGCTGTAAAGTGCAAGGGAATTCCAAACTGGATCCACGCCAATCATACAAAAAGGGTAACAGAATCTTACGAAGTTTAGGTTGAAGGTTGCACAGCTGAAAGGTCTCAAGAAGTTGATCCTGAAGTAGTTGACAAAGTACAACTGAGCACCAGTCAGGATGAATGGATTCCATTAGTCGACATACCTGAATTAAGAATAAGAAAAAGAAGCCAAACGTATTTAGATAGTCAGACTGATAGTGAGGACAAGACAGGAACAGAAGAACATACTCAGATTACAGAAATCAAAGCTAATGGTAATCATGAGGAGGACAAGATAAGGAAAGAGAAATATACTCAGACCAACGAAACGCCCCCCAGAACTCCTGTGTCTGAGGAGGGACAGATAGGTTCTAGAAAAAGCACACAGGCAGAAGACGATCAAGAAACTGCAAGACCTGTGCAGGACCAGACAGGATTAGCCATACGGGTTGAGGACGAAAATATAATTTCAGGCAAAACAAATAATATCCTGAACCAGGTCAGATTAGTCTAGAAGAATCCATCCAGGCAGAAACGCCAACGGTAGTAAGACCTGGATAAGGTCAGTTCGAGAGGATACCTGAAGTTAACGAAAATCAAATTGTGCCACAACTCAAAGAAAACAAAAGAACATCTGAAGAAACTGAAAGCACAGTGCCAGCTAAAACACTCAGAAGAGGTGATAAATGGCC
This sequence comes from Lissotriton vulgaris, assembly GCF_964263255.1. Taxonomy (NCBI): domain Eukaryota; kingdom Metazoa; phylum Chordata; class Amphibia; order Caudata; family Salamandridae; genus Lissotriton; species Lissotriton vulgaris. The sequence goes on along the minus strand of NC_141687.1, from coordinate 1,540,153,030 downwards.
TGGTGTTATTAAGAGACTGAAATATCGCCTAGTCACAATAAATGAAGAACCTGAATAAGCAAACAAAGTGACAAGTCTAACTGAACCATCAACAAGCATTCAAAGAAGAAGTCCACGATTGAAAAGACTGAACAATAAATTCAGAGGTCCTGATGGACTTATGTCATCCTTGAAGATTTCAAAAATATGGAAATCAGTGATGAAAGTGATGAAGAATTCATTACTGATCAGTCTTTCGAATAAGTAAGGCCAACTTGAGATAAATTCACAGTTATATTCTGTGTAAATGTTTACAAAGAGGGGATAAGTCTCCTTAGCCAAAAATGGCTGATGCTAGAGTTACTGGAAACTCGAAAAGACATTGTATAAAGACATGCTGTCGAATATGCATATGTAGTGTACTGATAGTGCTTGTGGTATGGTTAGGAATGACAATAGCAATACCTTATTTGATGGCTGCTAAACAGAATAACACTAGTATAAACGGAAAGGTAGCGCACCACAAACAAGTTAGAGTAGACTTAGAAGCGCCAGATGAGATAGAATTACATAATTTTAGAAATAGAAATGAAACCGATATGAATGTATTTGGTAACCTATAAGTACATTATGTAGAGACAATACAACACAATGGTCCAGCACTCTCCACAAAGAACAATAGTAAACAAATTAAGTTTTTAGAATCTGTTCAGTAGGGCTTTAAAAGTTCTTTATTCTTATTCCACGGGTTTCTGCAAATGGCGACGCGGCGCAAGGTGACAGCGCTTTATCAAAGGGGAGCCTATATGCTACAGAGACGGGACGTGAAATCTACATTTATTCGGAAAACTTTCTTCTTTGTAAATACATGGAGCAAATATATGGAGGAGAATCAATACAAAATAGTGAGGTGGCTATCCCCGGGTACTAACTGGAACATTGGATAACATATTCCAAGAACCAAATAATCATTGTGTATAAACGGACTATCAACATAGGAGAAAATCCAAATGGAAATTTAAAGGTGCTGCCATCAATGAACTTTTATTATCGGAAGTGGAGATTGAAGGAATAACCAGCATAGTCAGAATCACCACTTCTTGCCCTGAAGAAGTCCTCTTGGATGAAACGCGTTGGCTACGTTTTGTATGAAGAATAAGAATAAAGAACTTTTAAAGCACTACTGAACGGATTCTAAAAACTTCATTTGTTTACTATTGTTCTTCGTGTAGAGTGCTGGACCATTGTATTGTATTGTAAATTGTGGGTATATACCTTTGGAAGCTTTGGGTATGTGGCTTCAGGTCCTCAGCACCCAGATCCTATGAATATATAAGACTACATTACTGATAAGTGCGGTCATTATTGCCCTATACCCTGGATTCTCCGTTGTTGTTACATAATGTAGAGACAATGCAAATTGGTGATTGTTATGTCTGTATGAAATTACCGACATCAGTAGCTGAAGGGGTTACTTACCATCATTTACCACTGAAATATGGTATTTCCTGTAGTATATCAACTAGTTTGTTTTATAGAACCAGAAGGTTACAGTATTTCTTTCTAACTTAGATGTCATTTTTTCTGAAATTCCTATACGTAGAAAAATTAATCCCGTCCTAAGCAGTAGAGATGCACAGTTCATGGGTGAATATTTTCCAACAATGAAAACAATAGATATAGCTGAAACACATAAAGACAACTTAACCTGTAGATTACATGAAGAGAAAAACTATTTCTAGATTCAGTAGAGAAAAGGAGATAGGATTTCCATAGAAAGGCCACTGAATCGAAACCCCAGATACTCAAATGGGCTGAAAGGGAGGAATTTATGGCAACTGGCAAGACTCATGTTGCTATGTCTCTGGACTTTGACAGAAAAAATCTGTTCCATAGAGAGGAAACTGAGTATAACAATGTGTTCATCGGTTCCAGAGAATGTGAACACAATTTCCTCATAATTGGGAGTTGGGGACTAAAAGGGGGAACTGATCCCGTATTTCCTGGAGTCTATATTATATTTGTGGGAACAAAGCTTACTTTAAGCTGCCTGATAATTGGTATGGGAGTTGCTATTTTGGAAACAATGAACAGGAGAATGAACTAACACGGTATAAAAGAGCTAGTTTTGCAAGAATTGTAGGTGATAAATTTAGTGCATTGATACCTTCAGTGGGAGTAGTTCTAAATACTCAAAGAAATTGTAAATTGTCTACAGTGGTGGATCGCTTATCAACTGATACTGCTGGAGGATTCTTATGGATCAATACCGAATTGGGTGCGATCAGATCAATGGTTTTACAAAATCGACTTGCTGTTGACATATTATTAGCAAAAGAGGGCGGAGTCTGTAGAATGTTGAAGGTGCAACTTTGTTGCACATACATATCTGATAAAAGTGTTGAAATTGGAAGGTATGTAAGAAATATTACTCATTTGGAAGATGAATTGAAACCACTGGTGGTTGATAGTGCATGGAAGAGACTAACCAATAGTCTCTCCTCTGTTGGTAATTGGATATCTAATGTAGGTAGAAGTATTGTAGGTAAAGTACTGATGCCAATAATGGGAATATCACTAATAATATTGGTGATAATGATTTGGTGCGAATGCTGCAGAAACAGAAAAAGATATACAGTGAATGAGAAAAAGAAGAAATGAAAGATAGATGAAATTCAAATGGAAGAGTTGAAGGGAGATATATACAAAAGAATGAAAGTTTCCCAGAATAAAAGTAAAAAAGAACTCCCAAAGTAATTGAAGAAATTGAACTGGGAGAGTGCTAAAGTTGGCATCTGGTTCTGTAATTAGTGGTGATATAAAATATCATCAAAGAGGGGATTGATGGAGCAAGGTTTCATATGTACAGAAACTTGCTTGGTCTCAACCCTCTCGAAATAACATATATTAAATTAATCAACATGTTTTGTCTATTAATATTTGCATTAAAACAACATTTTTAGTATCTAGGGGAAGCTTACCTATGTGCTTTTACGAACAGTAACCTGAGTGTCCTAAAATGGCTGCCGGAAACGCGGGAACTTTTCTGCGCATGTGTCTGCTACAGCTACGTGGTGTGACATATCTGTGCTTTTGGTGGGAATTGCTTGCTTCTGCGCACTAGTGCCAAGATGGCCGCTTCATGCTTCCTCATACTAATGCATATGCTGCTGTTTGTACTAAACTTTCTTCGTTCTGCTTAACTATTAATGCTATATTATAAACAATGTAATGAGGCTATAGTAGAACTAAGTGATATACAGTTCAATCATTTATTTTTATATTCTAATGTGTTTCTCTTTGACTTTATTATGAGCTCGTATTTGGGCCTGAAAGTGACAAAAAACTCCATATTAAAAAAGCTGTGCCTGCGCAGAGAATCCCTGAAAATCATGAACCTACTGTCATTGAATGACTGCCAACACTCTTCTTACCTACGCTGTTTTTGGGAACCTGCACATTTGACCTCAAGAGAGGAAGCAAACAAACTGTATCAAATACAATGTATTCAAATTGTGTACCAATATTGCTGGGTGGAATAAAATCATGAGAACATAAATTATGGGCGGGAACTTGATCAATACAAGTTAATGAAGAAGGATCTCATCTTAGTATGGTGTGATGACCTCTCCTCGTCTTTCTGACCGATCACTGAAGGGCAACACATAGATTTGCAACATTTAGGGGTGGTACATTGGCCTGGAAATGGTATAACTAAGGTAGGTTTAGTTAGAGATTTTGTCCAAAAAGCTGACCTGTCACTGACCCAACACATGCTATAGGAGATCGAGAGCAGAGGTGCTGGCGGAGCACTCTGTTAAAAGAATCGAGATGTTGGTGGGGAAATTATCGATTACCCAGTCAGGGTACCCAAATGTGCTACAGAGGGGTGTGACACTGGCGTTACACTTAGCGGAGGTCATCTGTCCTGAACTGCACCTGTCTTGTCCCGTGGGCACCTGATTAGTCATGAGCCTGGTCTTTTGCCCCAGCCAGTGGCCAGGATTGGTCCTTGCACCATTCTAGGTAAATATAATCCATGTGGTATGTCTTTGTGATATTTCCCTTTCTCACCCTCCCCAGGTACCAATGTCTAAACGGTGTTACTGTGATTTCTTGCAAACTTTATATCTTATAGCAACCCGCCCCAGCGTTGTCTGGGGCAGAAAGGGGCTGGGGGCAGTATACCCGCTCCCGCCCCGACCCCCTCCCGCACCGACTCCCTCCCGCCCCGACTCACTCGCACTCCCCTCCCGCCTAGACTCACTTGCGCCCCCCTCCCGCCCAGACTCACTCGCGCCCCCCTCCCGCCCTGACTCACTCGCGCCCCCCTCCCGCCCCGACATTTTCATTTACTGCTGCCTCCTTCTTTCCCCCCCTGCATCACAGTCTCACTTTCCCTTTCCTTACCTGTGCTGCCGCTCCTCACTGCACAGCCGCTCCTCACTGCACCGCCCTCTTCCTTCGTCGTCATCATGCACGTCGCATCGTGGCCAGCGCTAGGTCCCGGTCGGCGCTATTTTCAGGGGACTACTTTGTTTACAAACGTAATTTTTTTAATTTACTTTTTTTTTTTTTATTTATATAGCCTATGTCCATCTACACACCCTGACATTTTCATAGATGTATCGGGTGTGTAGATTGGCGCTGTGGTTCCCGAGTTTACCTGGCCAAAAGTTGCAAGTTCTCTCTTTATAATAGTAGTATAGATTAGTCATATTTTTACTTATGAAATTATGGTCTCTGTAATTTGGATGAAGACTCACCTAAACTTGCATAGATAAAGCATATAAAACTTTTTCCCAGTCTGTGGTTTTTACAGGAAAGGTAAAATTGTCTAAATACTGCTTATTTATTCTAAAACCTTTTCGATCCCTAGGACTTATAGCAAAGGTGACAAGGATTGGTACGTCATGGTTTACAGAGATAAGTCCTAAAAAGACTCAAAGTACTGATAGGCAGTTAGTAGTAGTAAAAAGCAGGACTACTAGTTCAAATTGTGAATGTTTTATGGGCCCAGGTGAGTATGGTAAATTGAGCTAGCGGTCCCACAAACTATCACTTCAACAGGCCTTAAAGCAGTTGGATCTCCTGAAGGGGACAAGTTTTATTCCCTCACCGATGATTCGGAAATCTCTTACTACAGCGAATTGTGCGACGTCGATCAGGATAATTCTGGAGAGGATACGGACAGCTCTATGGTTGAACCTGCTACTCAGAAAAAGCGGAAGAGTAGTGGGGGGAAGACTATTGAAGTGAAGGGCTCTGAATCAGACTATTGTAGATCTGGCTAGATGAAGTGGGATTATTCAGCTATCCATCCCAGGTCAGAGGCTAAAGAGCTGGGAGAAGACGGAATTCAGTTTGAAGCAGCCAAGTTATTTCCAGAATCTAATAATGCCACTGAATCCTCCCCCTCAATGGGATTGATCTATTCCACCCTCAAACAGATGCAAATCGAAGCGCAGCAAGAACATAAAAGGGCTCATCTGGCAACAAAGAAATGACAGGGAGCCATAAGGTAAGTGAATAAGGCATGCACTGAGATCGCAGGAACGGATAGTGGTACTTGAGGCTGGAGCTGAGACTATCAGAACACAAACAACCACGAATGCGGCTAGAATGACAGATGTCACGTGGAAGATGGAGGATTTTGAGAACCTAAGGCTACTAAGCATAGCAGAAAATGCGGAAGGAGAAGACATTCAATGGTTTGTCTTGCTGCTGCTGAAGGGGGCCTTTCCGGAACTGGCACACTAGGACTGGGACTCGGAGGTGCAGAGAGTGCACAGATTTCCACTTATGTTGAAGAAAAAAAGAATACAGAGTGATAAAAATGAAAAACTCAGGGCCAGTCTGATCTTCTTCTGCAACGTCCGAGGCAGGCAGTGTTTGTTAAAGCCAGACCCGAAACTAGACGCTCAGTTGAGGGGCATACTTTTTTTGTCAGGCCCGATTTCTGCCATACAACAGTTGAGAGAAGGTGGCAATGAATTACTCCATTCCAGAAACCAGGTTGTGAAGTGTACTTAATGAGCCCTGCTTGCTTGAAGGTTATTCGTAAGGGGGTGCTCAGTGTGCTCTCCTCAGAAATCCAGGCTCTGGGGTACCTGCAGGAATTATCGTGGAGGGAAATAGAGAAAAGGACCCATAAAATCCATAGCTTTCTTGGACTTAGGTCTAATAGCAGCTATGTCTATACCTATTCCCTATTGCTTGGACTATCCTTCAGTTTTCTAGTTTTTCTTTTTTTCTTTTTTCTTTTTAGGGAGTGAGGGGCCGTAAAGGGCAATAGCAGGATGTAGGAGGCATCATAAGGGAATATTTTTTTCTTTTTTAAAGGTGAAGGTAATGCTGAACACAGGGAATGGGTACAATGGGTACAATGGAAATGAACACATGGGTGAATGGGTAAGGTAAGGATTGCCTCTGTTAATATTTGCGGTTTAAACAACTCCCAGAAAAAACGCAGAATGAATGAGGATATCCAATATTTAAAAGATGTTATTGTGTGCCTTCAGGAGATAAACATAGAGGCAAGTCGCTAGGAGGTCGCGGAGCTGGCTGTTTCTCAATTGGTTGCCAGCACTTCACATGGGACACAAACACGGGGTGGCCATTATGGCTTGGAAAGGGAGGGCCAAGTTCCCACAATCAAGCTTGGACAAAATGGGGAGATGGGTCATCACCCAAAGCTGTATGAAAGAATGTTTGTTTACTTTGTGTTCTGTGTATGGCTCAGTGCTGGACGATCCAGCTTTGTTTGAGTGGTTGAACACCGAGCTAGTTGGGTGGCCATTGCCCCTAATAGTTTGTGGAGATTTTATTACAAAAATCAAACCTCCAGGGGGTCAACTTGGGGAAAGATCATACCAAGGCCGCAAACCTAAGGTGTTTAAGTCTTTAGCACATTTATGTGCGCTCCAAGGATTATTGGATATTTGGACTACACAGAAACCTGGAGACCATGGCTATACCTTTTTTTCCACTCCACATCAAGTTCATGTTAGACTTGATTATTTTTTGTATCCCCGGCAATTGCATATATTGGTCAGATTTACAAATATCCCAGAGTTATGTCCGACCATAACCCACTCGTTCTTGAAGTAGCTATACAGACGAAACCTCCCACTATTGCAAGTTGGACTTTCGACAGGGCGTTGCTCTCTGATAAAGGATATATCCAACATATGAGATATAGATTCCTAGGTTTCTCGCGGAAAACAATGGGAGTGCCTGACCTGAAATAATATTGGATACCCTTAAAGCTGGGATAAGGGGGAGACATCTAGATATGGTTGGGCGGCACAGAGGGAGGATAAAAAATGAGTACAAGATCTATATGAGGAACTAGCAGATGCTAAAAGACAGTTGATTGTGACGATTGCAGCAGGGGGGACCTTGATAAAGCATAAGCTAGATTTGCAGTGGGAAAATCTGCAATAATTGATCTCTCAGACAGAAAGTCAGCTGGGAAATATATGGTCTGGTGTAGCAAAGTATATGAAAATAATGAACAGGTGGGACAGTTACTAGCTCAGCGCACAAGGGAGAGGATTGTTCTGGGGGATATTTCTGAAATAAGGGATCCTATCGTTGGCCTAATCTCTGAACCCACAGTGGTGCGCTCTTCATTTCAGAGGTTTTACCAGCAACTATATATGGAGGATACCTGTTATGAGGACAATAATTAGTGGAATATCATGGGTTTGCCTTTTGGAGAGCCAACTTTGGAGGAGAAAGAGGTTCTTGAGGCTCCGATCTCAGAAGACGAAGAAAGGGGGGGGGGGCAATTAACTCACTACAATCAGGGAAAGCATTTGGAACTGACTCAATGCCGGGGGAATTTTTTAAATCTTTTACCCCTGGTTAAATGAGGTTATGAGGTTATGTGGGAGTTTTTTACGAGTTCCCAATCGGGGGGGAGGTCCCGTATTCTTGGAGTTTGGCCAACATAGCGATATTCCCAAAAAAGGATAAACCTATTAATGAGCTACGCTCCTATCATCCTATAACTGTGATCAACAGTGATATAAATATATACGCTAACATTCTAGCTAACTGTTTGGCAAGGGTGACCAAGAGGTTGGTTTCTCCTGCCCAGCATGGCTTTGATCCCGGTCGTAATACTACTGACCATATTCGGCGGACAATTGCATTATTTGATGCCTCAAAGAATGCCGGAGACCCTATGGTGTTAATTCTGTTAGCTGCAGAGAAAGCCTTTGATAGGGTCTCCTGTCCTTTTTATGGGCTATATTAGATAGGAATGGCTTAGGCAGAGGCTTTATTAAGGCCATCCAGAGGATGTACCGAAATCCAGTTGCCAGGGTTGTTGCAATGGGAGGTATGTCCGACCCGATCTAGATCTGTTGAGGAACTCGACAGGGTTGTCCTTGCTCCCCCTTGCTGTTTGCCCTGTACATTGACCCTCTAATTAGGAAGATCGAACAGAATATAAGGATCACAGCTATGCATAACAAAGGGGGGCACACAAAGATTCTAACACATGCTGACGATTTGGCAATTACCACCCCCAACCCCGCGGATGCCCTCGAAGAAATTGAAAGGAAAGCTACCTGCTTTGGACGTATCTCAGGATATCTACTCAATCAAAGTCAAACCCAAATCGTGATAAATAGTTCAGTGTAGCTTAATGACTATCGGGTAGCTCTAAAGGCAAGATATCTCTGGGGAGATATAACAGTGGACGTGGAGAAGATAGTAGATATAAACCTAGGTACATTACTTCGTAAGTTTAAAGTCGACTTTGCTCAAATGAACAACTTGAACCTTACATTGATGGGGAGAAGTAACGTGGTCAAAATTATATTTCTTCCTAGAATTTTGTATTTTTTCAGGGCCATGCCTTTAGATTTAGAAAGCTTTTGGTTCCAATCCCTAAATCAGTTGACTTCTCGTTTTTTGTGTGCCGGTCAACGTCCCCGGAGGGATTTAAAATTCTTGACTCACCCAAGGGATTGAGGTGGGTGGGCCGTTCCTAATCTTCAATTAAATTATTGGGCATCGATGTTACAGCAGATGGCGGGGTTCTTAAGAAGGGATAGGGCTGGCTTAGAGGGGAAGGACTCAATTTCTATTTATGAATTACTACTGGGTATTGAAGCTAGAGGATGTCTTATATACCAGATTGAATATGGCTATTTCAAAAGGTTCAGATTCAAAATCTTGATGGGTGCATTCAAGGTATGGACAGCTGTCCTGAAAAATATGGATTAGGCCAGGTGAATACCTCTGTATGATAACTTACTCTCTGATATTTTTAAAGATGGATATATGAAACATTGGGACCAGATGGGATTGAGGAAGATAGGTGACCTTGTAGACAAAGGAGGGATTTTATCCTTTGATACAATTAAGGATAAGTCAGAGATTGGCAATACCCATTTCTTTAAGTATCTACAAGTAAGGGATTTTCTGGTCAAAAAGACGGGGGGAAGGTCTGGTTTTTCGCCGGTGGCACTCGTTGACTTACTGCTGAAATCTCCACCTTCATTAGCTATTCTATATAAATTATTAAACAGAGAAATGGTGGATGATCTCACTAAACATACGGCTCGCTGGTCAGAGCTTTTGCAAGTTGGGGCTGGAGAATGCGAGGGCTCTCTATATCTTGCTCAGACTTCATTTATTGCTGCCAATCTTCAGATACAGTGTTATAAAACCTGGTTTAATCTTTACATCACACCAGCGAAGATTGCAAAGTGGGGGTGATCTATAGGTACACATTGTCCCCGATGTGGCTGCTTTGCGGCAGATCTTACTCACATGTTCGCAAACTGCCCTTAGCTCAATATTTTGAAAGGAGTTATTGGTAAATTGCTTGAAGCACAGCTGAGTTTTCAGGTAGCTCTACCTCCACGGCTGATGGTCTTAGGGGTGAGCAATCTGGAAGTCTCTTGGTGGATCCAGACATTTTTGTTTATTACCCTGACTGTCCTAAGACTGTGCTTGGCCACATCTTGCTGGACCCTGAACCTCCATCTGGGCAACAATGGCTGGGTAGACTTTTAGCGTTATACCGCTCTGAAATGGCAGTTTATGAACATAGGTTGACCTTGCGTTTGGGAACCATTCAGCCAGTGGATCAAAAGGATTTCAGAGTAGGGATTCACTGAACTCGGGCAGGGGGTATTTTTCTTCGGGACTAGGAAAGAGGGGAGGACTAGAGAACATGTTTGGTTATTAATAAAGGATCGAAAAATGTAAAGCTATGAACTTGATTTTCCATTCATAGGTATTGTCATATATCTTTGGCTTTTTGATCTGTCTTATCCTTTTTTCTTTGTCTCTTTGTTGGCAGTACCTATTTCCCTTTTTCCATTTCCCAAGGAAGAATTTTAAAAGCATTTATTGACGCAACAAACAATGTAATGCTATGAACTTATGCAAAGGCCAATGGCATGCTTTAATAAATATCTTTCTATTTTTTTTTGTTGCCTTTATGTATTAAAATCGCTGTACTACGAGCATAGGTGCTGAACCCAGCGAAATATCTATGTCGACCCCAAGTGGAAGCAAACGAAGTAACTTCTATTCTAAAGAGGTGAGTCTCTTGCAGAAATGCAATATCAATCCCATGTCTCTGTAGGTATTGCCCTACATTCCTTCCTTTCTTTGCATTGTTCAACCCCCTAACATTCCAGGTGATAATTTTAAGGTTGGAAGAGGTAGGTAAATAATCTACAGCAGGCACATTGTTCTGTTAAACATTTTTATTCCAATTGTTGACAGTATTGACGTGGCAAAGTGTACAACTAATGAAATGGAGCGGCAGCAAATATAACCAGGAATATGGTAAGCCCCCCTCCCATCCCTGCACACCCTGAAGCAGGGAACATCCTCAGTAAGAATACCGTTAGCTACCCAAAACAAACCATTCAACACTGAATAGAGATTAGTATCTGAACAAATTATCAACATTGTACACAAAAGTGTGCTAAACACAGGGGGGGGTGGGGGGCGTGGCAACGCCGCTTCGTGCACCCAAACTATTGATTATCTAATAAGTCCAATGAGAGTACATGAATTAAGATAGCGCAGCTACATCTTGTAGAGAGACACCGAAGGCCACACTCCTGCGCCTGTATTATTCAGTAGAGTGAAGCTCCACACTGGCAGCAGAGCCACTATGTGGGGAGGAGGATTCCACTGCATCTTTACTACCACGCTGCCCGTCACCCTTGTAGCCTCTGCAAAATTCTTGTACTGCTGAAAAGGACTCAAATATTCAGGACCTGTAAACCTGTAGACTTGTAGAGCGCGATTGCTGCCCGGAGACGTCCAAGTGCTAGGGTAACCAGAACCTACCGAAGAGCAGATGAGGAGGAAGCTAGGGATTAGTGGGGGGAATTAAACAGGAAAGTCTTTAATTGTTTACGAAACACAGTGAGGTTGGGATTGGCTCTGAGATGTAGTGGCAGAGTGTTCCAGGTTCTGGACGCATTGTAGGCGAACGTCCTTCCGCCTGACCTGGATCTTTTATTCTTGGCGCCACTGCTAAAAAGGTCTGGCTGGAGCGAAGGCTTTGGTTGGGAATGTAGTGAGTAACTAGGTCACGTGAAATGCTGGGGCCTGTGTCCCAGAATGCTTGGTGGGCTATGCACATAGCTTTAAAAAGGACTCTCTGCCGAATCGGTAGCCAGTGAAGGCTAACCAGACCGGCCCTCACTGATTGTCTCCGAGGGATCTTGAGCAGTAAGCGCGCTGCGCAGTTCTGCACTATCTGTAGTCTGTGCAGAGTGTAATCTGGGGTGCCTAGATAGAGCACATTGTTGAAATCAAGGCGTGAGTGTATGAGGCCTTGTATGGCCACCTGTTTGGCTTCCAGGGGGAGGAGGGGGAAGATTTTATTTAGCATCCTCATGATGCCAAAACAGGTGGCTGATAGTTTTGTGGCTTGAGCGTTGAAGGACAGAGATCTGTCTAGCCACACTCCGAGGCTCTTAATATTGTTCTTGGGGGCGGGGGGGGGGCAGACAAGGAGGCCACAAGGAGGGGGGAGGCCAAGATCTGGGGGGCCTAAGAGCATCAGCTCTGTTTTATCCCCATTCAACTTGAGGGATGATGAAGACATCCAGGTCTTCACCTCCTCTAGGCATTCTCTAAGCCCACCTGACGCAGGCCGGGTAGTCTCCTGCGCCAGTGAGACCACCAGCTGCGTGTCGTCCGCATAGGAGATGATCTTAACTCCGAATGGGCGGACAACATCAGCCAGTGGCCTCATATACAGGTTGAAGAGTGCGGGGCTCAGAGAGGAGCCCTGAGGAACTTCGCATTTTAGAGGTCTGCTAGAGGAGACGGACTCACCCTCAAAGACCCTGAAGGATCTGTTCTCCAGAAAGGATTTAAACCATGTCCAGGCTTTGTCCTTGATCCCGGCGCAGGACAAACGGTCCAGTAGGGTGTCATGACTGACCGTGTCAAATGCCGTGCTTAGATCAAGGAGGATCACTGCCACTGATCCTCCTTGATCCAGGATTTTTCTAGCTTCCTCTGTGACCATGAGGAGAGCGGTCTCGGTCCCGTGTTTCGGTCTGAAGCCCGTCTGGGTGGGATCTAGTACGTGATGATTTTCCAGGAAGTTCACTAGCTGTTGATTAATATATTTTTCTAAGACCTTACTCACCCATGGGAGCAGGGAGATGGGGCGATAGTTGGCCAAGTCAGACGGGTCTAAATTGGGTTTTTTAAGCAGCGACCTGACCATGGCCTGTTTCCAGACGGTCGGTACAGTGCTGGAGGTGATGGATGCGTTTAGTACCTCCCTAATAATAGGCAGGGTGATCTGAGAGGCAGCCATTATTATGTCTGGTGGAGCAGGATCATCCGGTGATCCGGACTTAACACTGCGCGCTAGTGGTTCAAGGGTGGTAAGGTCTAGTAAGGGAAAGTGGGACATGGTGTGTTGAGATATAGAGTTGGATTGGGTAGATGAGTTGATTTTTTGGGGGGGGAAGGCTGAATAGATAGTGTTTACTTTCTGATAAAAGAATTCAGCGACATCATTGCAAAGAGTGACGGATTTCTCGACCTGCAATGCAGGAGGGGGGTTCGTTAACTTTTTAACGATCTGGAAGATCTCCTTAGGTTTGGACTTGGCCTGTAGAATTTTTTCGGCGAAATAGGTGGACTGGGCTGCTTTTATTTGAACTTTGTAGTCGCCGATAAATTCTCGGTAGCGAGTTTTATTGTCTGCTGAGTCATCTAAACGCCAGCGTCTTTCCGACCTTCTACATAGGCGTTTCTTGTCCCTGAGAGCCTGCGTGTACCAAGGGGCAGTTTTTTGGGAACGCTTCAGCATAGTCTTGCTCATTGGGAGAGTAGCGTCAAGAGTTTGAGTGATCCAGTTGACATAGGCTTGATTTGCTAGGACAGGGTCTTTCTGATCACTGGGTTGAGAGCTGGTGAGTTTGGTAGACCAGTTGTCAACCTCGAGGCGCGACCAGGCTCGCCTGAGCCTTGAGGTAGGGGCGGGTGATGGTGGTTTGAACGAAGTCCAGCTGATGGGGACCAAAAGGTGGTCTGTCCAGGGCAGAGGGATTGGTGAGCCTAAGAGGTCGGGCAGTTGCTGAAGACAGGGTCCAGCAAGTGGCCTTTGGCGTGAGTGGGGGAGGTGACACGTTCGGTGAGTTGCAGGGCCGCTAGATCAGGGGTCTCCAACCAGTAGCTCGGGAGCTACTGGTAGCTCACCAGCACCCTCAAAGTAGCTCTCAGAGGTGAAGTCAAACCAAGCCAATCTCAGAGATTCTGTGTATATTGAAGAAGGCAGCACTGCTCATTTCACTACCCTCAAGAGTTACAGACAACCAAACCAATGGCAGGGTCTGTTGATAACACTCAAGCACACACTCTGGTGGCCTATCAATCAATCACTCAGGGATGTATAGAGCGCACTACTCACCTGTGAGGGTCTCTAGGTGCTGGGTGAGGGTGGGGGGATTTATGCAGCTTTGGTCATTCGAAAAGTCGGGACTTATGGCTCTTTCTGAACACCTTCAGTGTGGGGCTTCATCTGATGCTGAGGGGGAGTTCATTCCAGGTCTTGGCCATGATGTAGGAGAAGGGTGTGCCTCCTGTCTGGTTCTTTGGATGCTGAGGATTTCGGCGAAGGCCTGGTCAGTGGAATGGAGGTTTCTTTTGGAGGTGTAGAAGGAGATGGAGGTATTGGAGTCCGGTGTTATGAAGGGCTTTATAGGTGTGTGTGAGCAGCTCGAAGGTCATTTTTTTCGAAGGGGAGTAAGGGGAGTGCTCATTTATGCAGGGTAATGTGGACTTGTCGTGGGATGTTGAGGATAAGTCTGGCTGCGGCGGAGTACAGATTGTTGTTTCCGGTATAGAGGGCGTTCCCGGCATTCCAGCCTGCTGGTGATGAGTGCATGGGTGACGGTCTTCCTTGATTTGGGGATGGGTGCATTTGAAGGTCTTGCTGAAGGTCTTGCTGAGTATGTTGAGCGTGTTTAAGCATGTGGAATCTGCAGCATTGGCCTATGGGTCTGCCACATGAAACATGTTTATCCACTTTAAATCTGAGTTGGTGGGGTCTGTGGTAATACCGTTTTGTGGCACACTGCATGTGATGATTCGAATGTTACTTGATTACAAGCATTTAATATTGATAAACGTTTTCCTAGCATTCTGCTGATAACTTCACCTAGAATTTTTGGGTGGTTACTAATGATAATTGTGCTTAGGGTGGTCATAGTGTAATATTAATATAGATCATCAGTATTTCACAGTGATAAAATATACTAGTAGCTCAGCAGGACTTTCCTTGAGCAGAAGTAGCTCTCACTACAGAAAGGGTTGGAGACCCCTGCGCTAGATCGTCTGTCAGGGTGGCGGCTGTGTGGTCAGAGAGGGAGTCGAAGTGGAAATTGAGATCACCTAGCAAGGTGAAGTTAGAGGTGGTACTGACTCTATCGGCCACACTGGATGGTAATATTTCATGGAACTGCTTGGGGGGGCCAGGGGGGCGGTAGATAAGAGTACCAGAGAAGCAACTGTTGGGTGAGAGTTTGATATTAAAGCCAAGACTCTCACAGTCCGGGATGGTTTCAAAGGTGATTCAGCAGTGATATTGTTCCTTGTAGATAATAGCCAGGCCTCCTCCTTTCCCTTTAGGTCGGTCTTGCCGTGTAATTTGGAAGCCAGACGGTAGAGCATCTACTACCGTGGGATCGGAGTCGGAGGTGAGCCAGGTTTCCGTCAGGAACAGTATATCAGGAGTGTATTCCTCTCACAAAAGTGCCATTGCAGCGCTGTGCTTAGGCAGGGAGCGGCAATTTAGTAGGAACATGCGAAAGTCATGTGTGGGCTCGGGGCTAGGTTTGTGTTTGAGGGGGAGGCGGCAAGTGGGGCAGGTTTGCGGCAGATCCTCGGCTGGATAAATATGCCGGGTGCAGACACTAGCAGAGGGCCTAGTCCATAGAGGGTTTCTATGTTGTAGCATCTGTGCTGTAGTGGCTGAGATGCAGGAGGGGTGGCCCAGGGCCCGGACTCGGCGCAGACGAGCTTGCCTTATGCGCGCCTTCGGCGCGCATTCGTCACGCCCGCTGCGCTTCCGGAACATGCACATATTTGTAGGGAGGGAGCAATGCAAGAGGCGTGGCCTCTAAGTGGGCGTATCCCAGTAAGGGAGATGGGAATGAAGTTGGCGGGAAAACTGCGATTTTGCCCTTACCAGTGCTCGTTTTTCAGCAGGAAAGGGTGCCTGCACACTGCGGTAATGTGGCAGGGAAGGTGAGTGATTTTAAAAGCAAAGTGAAATTTTTCAGTTTTAAAACAAAGTTATGCTCAGTTTTCCTTGCTACTCCCGGCTGTGCCTCAGGAGGGTTCAAAAGTTATCTAAGGCGCTAGTAGTCAGTGCTTCTTTTATAACTTTGAAGAGGGGGGCGTGGCCTCAAAGTGGGCATCTCCCAGTCAGGGAGAGGGGAATGAAGTTGGCGGGAAAACTGCGATTTTGCCCTTACCAGTGCTCGTTTTTCAGCAGGAAAGGGTGCCTGCACACTGCGGTGATGTGACAGGGAAGGTGAGTGATTTTAAAAGCAAAGTGAAATTTTTCAGTTTTAAAACAAAGTTATGCTCAGTTTTCCTTGCTACTCCCGGCTGTGCCTCAGGAGGGTTCAAAAGTTATCTAAGGCGCTAGTAGTCAGTGCTTCTTTTATAACTTTGAAGAGGGGGGCGTGGCCTCAAAGTGGGCGTGTCCCAGTCAGGGAGAGGGGAATGAAGTTGGCGGGAAAACGGCGATTTTGCCCTTACCAGTGCTCGTTTTTCAGCAGGAAAGGGTGCCTGCACACTGCGGTGATGTGACAGGGAAGGTGAGTGATTTTAAAAGCAAAGTGAAATTTTTCAGTTTTAAAACAAAGTTATGCTCAGTTTTCCTTGCTAGACGCAGCGTGGTGTCGATGTCGCAGAAATTTAGCAGGCGCGCAATTATAGGTCTAGGGGGGCAGGCAGGGTTAGGGCGAGGGCCCAGTGAGCGATTGGTGCACTCAACAATGAAATCGGAGGTGAAAGCTTCTCTGCTAAATAGATCAGCTAATAGGTCTTCAACGAACTGATCCAAACGACCATTAGGATGCGCAGGCTATTCTGTCTACTGCAGGATTCTAAATCCTCGGTTTTAATTGCCACATCCTTAAGAGTCTTTTCGAATCATTCAAGCTTGCCACAGCCTGAGCCAACCCATCCACTGTTAGACGGACCGGGAAGGTCGGCCGAGATTACGGGGAGAGGTCTCCGGGGAGAGCCGCCTCCAACGACTGTACAGACAAGTAACTTCCCCCCCACAGACGGACACCACACAAGACTGAAGGTTAACGAGACTTTATATGCAATTCTTAGGTTACGATGGTATGATACAAGGAGGTCTGGACTCAGGGGTCCCCTCGATTCAAGTCTTTGGCTGAGGAAAGGGGTAGCGGGACAGTCTTAATTACCAATGAGTACGAAGTAGCTCTCAATCCTCGAGCTCGGCGTTGAGATGATCGGGCCGTGGAGGAGCCAAGCAGGTCCCGAGATGGATGAAGGAAAGATGACGGTCCGCGGCGGAGCCTGCAGGTCCCGGTGAAAGGTGACGGTTACAACGGTCCGCGGCCACGCCAGCAGGTCCCGACGACGATGAAGACTGTAGGTTACGACGGCTGTGGCAGCGCCAACAGGCAGGATGATGGTGCACAGGACAGAGCTACGGCAGCGCCAGTAGTCCGTCCAGGATGAGTTCCTCTTACGTCTCTCGACTCCAAGATACAACTGCCTTCCTGCTCTGGAGCTGCCCCAGTTATAGGGCTGGCGTGCTTTGATGTCCGGACCCTCGCACTTGGAGGTCGGGAGGTCCGGGATGAGGGAGTCCAGACACCCAGCAGGGGGGTGGAGCCAGCGCCCGGGGAGGTGATGGGCGAGCGGCACTTGGCGGGGGAGAGCCATCGGCACCTCTTTCTCCCATTGACTTGCCAAGTAGCCCGCTCACCTCCTGGGTGGAGGGTGGTGCCGGAATGTCTGAGGCCAGGCTAGGCCCAGGGTTGAGGTCGATCGGGGGCCAGGCGGCCTCGTGATGAAGTGTCCAAGATGGCGGCCCAGGCTGGGCGCGTGGGCCGGCAATGGATCGGGCCCACGAGGTCGATATGTTTGAAGGCAGGGGTCCCTGAGGGGACGGAGGACGTGCAATGGTGGTGTGTGGTACTTGCGTGACCGGGCTCGGGCCTGGTCGAGCCGGGGGAGAGCGGCCCTTCACGTGGCCTGTCCAACATGCGTCCCCCCCAGCTGAAGGCGGGGAGAGCTACCCATCCTCTTGGGGACTCTCCTCGTCGAGGCGGAAAAACCGGGACAGGCCATCTGCGTTGGCGTGATCTGGCCCGGGCCGGTGTTCGACTGTGAAGTCCATACCTTGCAGGGAGATGGACCAGCGTAGCAACTTTGGGTTTTCCCCCCGCATATGCATCAGCCACTGCAGGGGTCGGTGGTCGGTCTGCACCCGAAAGTGGGTGCCAAAAAGGTAGGGCCGGAGCTTCTTGAGGGCCCATACCACCGCGAAGGCTTCCCTCTCTATGGTGCTCCAGCGTTGCTCCCGTGGTAGGAGTCTCCGGCTGATGAAGGCCACCGGTTGATCGAGGCCTTCGGTGTTCACTTGAGACAGGACCGCCCCAATGCCCTGGTCGGAGGCGTCCGTCTGGACGATGAACTCCCGGCTGTAGTCGGGGGCCTGGAGCACAGGGGCGGAACACATGGCGGCCTTCAACTGTTCGAATGCCGTTTGACACTCTGAGGTCCAGTTCACTTTCTTAGGCTGATTCTTTGACGTGAGTTCTGTGAGAGGCCCCACTATGGTACCATAGTCTTTCACGAACCTTCGGTAATAGCCCGTGAGGCCCAGGAAGGCTCGTACCTCGGTTTGGGTGATAGGGGGCTGCCAGTTCTGGATGGCGGCAATTTTCAGCTGTAGAGGGGCCACTAGGCCGCTTCCCACCTGGTGTCCGAGGTAGGTCACAGACCCTTGTCCAATTTGACACTTGCTGGCCTTGATCGTGAGGCCAGCTCGCTGAAGGGCTTGCAGCACTGCTCGGAGGTGGTGAAGGTGCTCGGTCCAATGGTGGCTGTACACAGCGATGTCGTCGAGGTAGGCGGCGCTGAACCCTTCGAGCCCCGCCAGGACCTGATTGACGAGCCGTTGGAAAGTCGCTGGGGCATTCTTCATGCCGAAGGGCATGACCGTAAAATGGTAGTGGCCATCGGGGGTGGAGAAGGCAGAACGTTCTTGTGCTCGGGGGGTGAGGCCGATCTGCCAATAACCTGCTGTCAGGTCGAAGATGCTGAGGAAGCGGGCAGCTCCCATTCGGTCGACCAGTTCATCTGCCCGGGGGATGGGGTGTGCGTCTGTTTTGGTGACTTCATTCAGGCCCCGGTAGTCGACGCAGAACCGGAGTTCTGGTGTGGCTCCGGGGGCGGCTGCTTTGGGGACCAGTACGACCGGGCTGGCCCATGGACTGTCTGAGGGCTCGATGACCCCGAGCGTGAGCATTTTGGCCACTTCTGCCTGGATGCAGGCCCGTACCCGATCAGGTACGCGGTAGGCCCGGTGGCGGATAGGAGAGCTGTCGCCGGTGTCCACATCGTGCACACACCAGGAAGTGACACCTGGGGTGAGGGAGAACAGACTGGCGAACTGTGACAGGAGGGCTTGGCACTCTTGGCGTTGTTCTCTGGTGAGGGTCTCCGAGAGTCGGACCCCATCCACGGAGCCGTCCTGCTCCTGGGTCCGCAGGAGGTCAGGGAGAGGCTCGGAGTCGTCTTCAACCCCATTGTCTGTGGCCATCAGTAGGCTGAGTTCTGTTCGTGCAAAGTGGGGTTTCAGTCTGTTGGTGTGGAGAACTCGGAGTGGGTTCCGGGAGGACTCCATATCGATCAGATAGGTGGCAGGGCCCTTGCGCTCGATTACCTTGAAGGGCCCCGCCCATTTGTCTTGGAGGGCGCATGGCTCCGTGGGGGACATTACCCATACCTGTTGTCCCGGTTCGAATTCAATGGATGAGGCGTTCTGGTCATACCATTTTTTCATGTCCTCTTGACTGGCCTCTAGGTTGGCTTTTGCTAGGTCTCTGAACCGCCGGGACTGGTTGCGGAGGGTGAGGAAGTACCGGAAGACATCTGGAGGGTTCTTGGCCGGAGGCATCTCCCAGCCTTCCTTGATCAGGCTGAGCGGCCCCCGCACTGGGTGCCCGTATAGCAATTCAAATGGGCTGAAGCCTAGGGATTTCTGTGGGACCTCTCGGTAGGCGAAGAGGAGGCACGGTAGCAGCACATCCCACTGGCGACGGAGGGGCTCTTCCAATCCCCCGATCATCCCTTTTAGCGTGCGGTTGAACCGCTCAACAAGTCCGTTCCCTTGGGGGTGATAGGGGGTCGTGAATCGGTAGGTGACCCCACACTGTTGCCAGAGGGATTTCATGTATTTAGAGATAAAGTTCGTGCCTCTGTCGCTGACGACTTCTCGGGGGAACCCTACACGGGAGAAGATCCCCATCAGGGCCCGGCCGACCACTGGGGCTGTCACGGTCCGGAGAGGAACAGCCTCAGGGTAGCGGGTGGCGTGGTCCACTAGCACCAGGATGAAGCGATGGCCTTGTTTTGTACGCGGGTCCAGGGGTCCCACAATGTCTATTCCGACCCTCTCAAATGGGGTCGTGACTACTGGAAAAGGTTGCAAGGGGGCCTTTAGTTTGCGGCCGCTCTTCCCACTGGCTTGGCACGTGGGGCAAGATCGGCAATGCTGGTGCACATCGTTTCTCATTTTGGGCCAGAAGAAGTGGGTCACTAGGCGACTGTAGGTCTTATCTTGTCCCAGGTGCCCTGCCAGGGGGACATCGTGGGCCAGGTTTAGCAGAAAGTCTCTAAAGCGGAGGGGCACTACTAGTACTCGGTTGGCCCCCAGCTCGGCGATTCTTTGCTCGCTGTACAACAGATCACTGTCCCAGTAGACCCAATGAGTTCCGGAGGTATCCCCTGCGCTTTGGGCGAGTGCTTGTTGGCGAAGTCCCTCTAGGGAGGGACAGGTCTTCTGCTCCTGGCGAAATTGTTCTTGGGTGGGCCCCCCCTCTTGGGCCCACTGGTCAAGGTTAGCGAGGTCGGAAGGTTGAGCAGGTTCGAGGGGGGTGTCATGGTCGGAGGTCTCGGCTGGGGCGACCGGAGGCGGTGGCGCCGGCCATTCTGGTTCTTCCGGGTGATGGTTGGCACGGGCGGCCATGGACCGGGTGGTGACGCACGCCCAGTCCGGGACGCCTAACATCCCCAAGTGTTCTTTTCGCTCCACGGCTGCCCACGGGGAGCTCTCTAGGTCATTTCCGAGGAGGCAGTCCACGGGGGCGTCGTCTCGGACCGTCACCTTCAATATGCCGGAGACCCCTCCCCACTCAAAGGGGACGCAGGCCATCCGACACAGACTTTCCGAGTTGTCGGCTGATCGCACAGGGCAGAGAATGTTCGGTAGATATTGTTCTGGGGTCACCAGGTGACAGCGGACGGCTGTCACACTGGCCCCGGTGTCCCGAAGGGCTTCGGCCCGTTGTCCATTGATGCTCACCCATTGGCTGTACTTCTGGGTGTTAGCGGGTAGGGGGACCCGCGGGACCATGTCTCTTCCCCCTAAGCACGCGAGAGTCATGGCGGCTGGCTCCCACTCCTGATACTCTTGCTCGCCTGTTTCTTGTTCCTCGGAGATCTGTTCTTCCCCTAGTGCCGCGGCGGCCACTTGGCGGGGTTTTGGACTCTGATACTGCGGGCAGCTTGGGTCGTTTGCGTAGTGGCTGACTCGTTGGCATCGGTGGCACGTGACATTGGCTCTGTACCCCGGTCGCGCCGGGGTGCTGCCCCGGTTGGCCGGGGGGGTGGTGCTGGTAGCGGGGGCGGCCGGAGTGTTGTCTCTTCCTCGTCCTTGGCCCCCTCCTCCTCCTCTGGGTCGGTAGTGACCATTGTTGTTCCTGCTCTGCTCGTAGGACCCATTCCGGCCCACTCTGGTGATCTCCCACCGGTCAGCTTCGGCTGCGAGCTGCCGGGGATCGGTTAACTTGCTGTCGAGGAGGTGTTGGCGTAGTTCAATGAAGCAATTGTTGGACAGATGCTCCCATACCATCAGATTGAACAGCTGCTCGTAGGTCGTGACGTTGTTTCCTTTGATCCAGCCTTCGAAAGCTCGGCTAAAGTACGTGACATAGTCCACCCAAGTTGTACCCGGGATGCGTGTGCAGTCTCGGAACCTCTGACGGTACATCTCGGGCGTGAGGCCATAGCGGGTGAGGAGGGCCGCTTTCATATGGTCGTAGGAGGTCATCTGGTGGTCTGGGAGCTGTAACAGGGTATCGCGGCCCTCATTGAGGAATCTGCCCCATAGGCCGGCTCCCCAATCGTTTCTATCGATCCGGTGTGCAGTCATAGCGATTTCATAGGCCTTAAACCATTGCTGGATGTCGTCTTCTCGGAAATATTCTCGGACCACATCCTTGGGGATGTGTACCTTTTTCTCCGTGGTCCCTGGGGTGTGTGGTCTCTCGGGCACCCCTAACTCTTTATTCTGTTTGCGCAGGTTGATCTCGGCTAGGTTCCGTTCGTGCTCGTACGCCAGTTTCTTTTCCTCGAGCTCCCTTTGTCTCTGTTTCTCCTCTCTTTCTTCTCGGAGACGTAGGTGCTCTAAGTTGATTTTTTGTTCGGCCAATTTGAGTTCTACGTCCATCTTGAGTCGGGCCATTTCTAGCACGTGTAGTCGGGTTTTTTCTCTTTCTTGGATTTCGTCTTGCGAGAGACCGGTTCTTTGCCCTTCAGGGGCCGTGCTGGTTTTGTTCGCGGTGCTTTGCTCAGGGGCTTCGGCATCCCTGGTCTCTGCCCAAGATTCTAGGGCATGCTTAAAATCGTCCTTGGTGCTTAGTCCGGTGGTAGCGATACCTAGTTCGATGCAGAACTGCTTTAGTTCACGATGACTGTATTCCTCTAGTTTTTCCCTTTGGAACTTCTCAGTTGATCCGCTTTCTTTAGTTGTCATTGTGGTTCGTTGTGGGGTGAGCTACTCTCTGTACGTTATGCGGTGATTCGGATCCCGTCGCTGGCCACCAATGTTAGACGGACCGGGAAGGTCGGCCGAGATTACGGGGAGAGGTCTCCGGGGAGAGCCGCCTCCAACGACTGTACAGACAAGTAACTTCCCCCCCACAGACGGACACCACACAAGACTGAAGGTTAACGAGACTTTATATGCAATTCTTAGGTTACGATGGTATGATACAAGGAGGTCTGGACTCAGGGGTCCCCTCGATTCAAGTCTTTGGCTGAGGAAAGGGGTAGCGGGACAGTCTTAATTACCAATGAGTACGAAGTAGCTCTCAATCCTCGAGCTCGGCGTTGAGATGATCGGGCCGTGGAGGAGCCAAGCAGGTCCCGAGATGGATGAAGGAAAGATGACGGTCCGCGGCGGAGCCTGCAGGTCCCGGTGAAAGGTGACGGTTACAACGGTCCGCGGCCACGCCAGCAGGTCCCGACGACGATGAAGACTGTAGGTTACGACGGCTGTGGCAGCGCCAACAGGCAGGATGATGGTGCACAGGACAGAGCTACGGCAGCGCCAGTAGTCCGTCCAGGATGAGTTCCTCTTACGTCTCTCGACTCCAAGATACAACTGCCTTCCTGCTCTGGAGCTGCCCCAGTTATAGGGCTGGCGTGCTTTGATGTCCGGACCCTCGCACTTGGAGGTCGGGAGGTCCGGGATGAGGGAGTCCAGACACCCAGCAGGGGGGTGGAGCCAGCGCCCGGGGAGGTGATGGGCGAGCGGCACTTGGCGGGGGAGAGCCATCGGCACCTCTTTCTCCCATTGACTTGCCAAGTAGCCCGCTCACCTCCTGGGTGGAGGGTGGTGCCGGAATGTCTGAGGCCAGGCTAGGCCCAGGGTTGAGGTCGATCGGGGGCCAGGCGGCCTCGTGATGAAGTGTCCAAGATGGCGGCCCAGGCTGGGCGCGTGGGCCGGCAATGGATCGGGCCCACGAGGTCGATATGTTTGAAGGCAGGGGTCCCTGAGGGGACGGAGGACGTGCAATGGTGGTGTGTGGTACTTGCGTGACCGGGCTCGGGCCTGCTCGAGCCGGGGGAGAGCGGCCCTTCACGTGGCCTGTCCAACATCCACCAAGTCTGAAACCCTCCCCTCAACAGTGTCCAGACGCTTCTCATGAACATCAATCTGTCCAAATGTTTGTCCAAAATTTAAAATCGGCTGTCCAAGGCTTTAAATCCCGCACAGAGCTTCTGCAGCAGAAAGTCCTGGCTTGGGGGTTGATAAACTGGGGGACCTGTGGCAGAACCCCAGCAGCCATATCTGCGTCAGTAGTCGGGACCATCTCTGTCACCTTGGGGAACTGCAATTTTCATTGCTTCGGGTCTTTACGGTCCAAACCTTCTCAACCACATCCGCTAAAGTGCACACTCAGTGCGCCAGCCAGAAGGTTCCTTAGGGCGCAAAAACCAGTGTAAAAGCAAGGGGGCAGGCCGTGATGGTCGCATGGGCGAAGCAGGCGACCCCGAGAAGAGCTCTGGTTTGACCAGGTCTCAGCGCAGCCGGCCCTCTCATCCACAATACACACCTCCCCCACACAAAACACTATCTCGTTGCAGACCAGGATATTAGGCAGCTTCATCCCTAATTGTTTGAACTGGGGATTCCCCAGCAGGCGCCCAGACTTTTTGCAGGCCTGCATGTTTTTGGGCTCCTCCCCATCACCTATCTCATGGATGCAAACTGAAGAGGAGGGCGGATGTGTTGTTGTCCCCCCTCCACTCCCACCCGGCCAGCCAGGTGGCCGTATCACAGACTCGCCTGCGACCCCTGTCAGGGCAGGGCCTCTGGGATCACCGCTGGGAGGGCCCCACGCATTCAACTTGCGGGTCTTGCTTTAATGGTGAATCTGAATCTTGGGGGGGTAAAGGGAGTAGCCAGGATAGCCCCACTCACCTTGCCACTCACTCCGATGTTCTATTTGGCGGGGGTTCACCGCCGCCCGCCACCGCTCAGCGAGCATACAGCATGGCTTTATGCTAGGCCACAAGCTGGTGCCTGGTTTTGGTCACAGGCATCAGCGCACAACTCCGCTCGGTGAAGTTGATCGGGCCCGGTCTCAACGATGTTTCCTCATATGCGGCCGCCGATCACCTGCCTTGCGCCACTCCTGCGTTGGTCTCCCATGATCTAGGGGACGTCTTTGGTTGTAATAAATGTAAGTTTCTGTGGGCACTACGGAGGAGCTTCAAAGCTGCGCGGCCATCGCGGTCGGCAGCTTGGCCACAACCCCCCTAAATAAATATCTTTCGCACTGGTTATTCAATAAATTAAAGACAGAGAAGTGCAAAACAAATTATCTCTCATATCTTCTTATGGTCGAGTCTGCAATAGCATGTACTAGCATGGCCCATAGGAATGAATGGGAATTGCGAATTCGCAATTTGAAAATCGCATTTTTTTTGCGATTCGGTAAAAATAGCGATTTCTACCGAATTGCATAAAAAATGACAAAAATAATCATGCATAGGCTTTTGCGATTTCTAAGTTGCGAATCGCTATTTATCGCAATTTAGAAATCGCAAAAGCCGATATTGATGCATGTGGGCCTTAGTGTATAGAAATAATGTGTATGCTTAAAACGAGAAGTCACATTTTTTAATGGCAAAAGGGAGCCCTAGGCTTTCATAGCAAGTCATGTTAAGTTAGGAATGCTTCTGAATACAGTTTTTCTTTTCCTTTTCATTGACCTTAGGTCAACATTCTTGGTAATGTGAAGAGTTTAATGATAAGATTGTGTTGAACTAGCTTGACTTAAAGTTAGGAAAGATAGTTTTCGGCCTTCCATAGATCGATTACTCATAGAATACAATTGTGTACTAAATATTATAGTTTTAAATCGATTTAAATGTTTCTTCATAGACAAGACTTGTAAGTGAGAAAGTGATGATTTCATTTATGAAATGACAGACCTAAGGTGAACTGTTTTGCTTGGTATAGAATATGCTGATGGGAACCAACCACGAATTTTACAATGTTAACCGAAATGGAACATTCAAAATGTAATAATCTGCGAGTCTTTGTTTCAAGACAATATAGATGGTGGAAGCTTTCTGTTCCCATGAAGACATCGCCACCTCATTGGCTGAAGCAACGCAAGTACTGAAACAAGTGTATTAGTTACAGATATATTTGTAATGTACATTTAATTTTTTTTAAATAATGAATGTTATGTTATTTAATTTTTGTGTAATTTAATTCCGTAGAGGGTTGTGGGTTTATAGGGGAATAGGGGGGGAAGTAATTTAATTATAGTAAATGAAATATTAGTTTTTATGAATTAATAATTATTTTTAATTAAATGTTGTGTTTTATTTCTATAGAGGGTTGAGGGTTTATAGGGAAATAGGGTGGGAATTAATTTAATTGTAATTAAGTAAAAATGTATATTTATTCGTATATATTGATAATTAATTGTTAAATAATTATTAATTAGTAATTATTTTGTATTAATTGGTAATTAAGTTTTAATTAATTGATTAATTGAAAATTATGTTTATTGTTTTAATTTATTATTTGGAGTGGGTTGTGGGTTATAGGGGAATAGGGTGGGAAGCAATTTAATAGTAATTTAGTAAATATATATTTATATTTATATGTATTGATAATTAATTAATTGTTAATTATGAATTGTTACTTAATGTTTATTCATTGGTAATTTTTAATTGTATTACATTTTTGGTATTGAAAATTAATTGGTTGTTAATTAATTAATAATAGGTAATTAATTTGTAATAAACAACATTTATTGATATGTGTAATTAATTAATTATTAAATATTTTTAATTGGTAATTAATCTTAATTAATTTTAAATTGGTATTGATAATTTTCCCAGGTGATTTCCCTGCGACCTAGAAGCTCTGAAGCTCTGTGCTTTGAGCAAACTTTACTAAACTCTTCATAGGTTATTTGCTGAGACTCATTTATTTCCCCTTTTGCCAGAATATATGCTTTAACTCTGAAGACTTCATTGAATATTCTAAACTTCTCTTCATGAGACGAGCAATTTGAATTTCTTTAAGGTTTATAGTTACACCTCTCGATTTCAAACTTTTTATGGGTTCAAGATGGTGAACACCCTAAATATTGATTCAGAAATATCGACTGGCCAGAATATCAAATAAAAAATATAGAATGGACAGAATATCGAATGACCAAAATATAGTTGGTTAGAATATCGAAATTAAGGTAAGAAATATCGATTCCTATAATATCGAATTTAAAATATCGTTTTACCATAATATAGATTTTCTTTTAGTGTTATGTATGCTAGTATATGTGTTAAAAATGTATATTATATTTGTAATGTATGTTTAATTTTTTTTTAAATAATGAATGTTATGTTATTTCATTTTTGCGTAATTTAATTCCGTAGCGGGTTGTGGGTTTATTGGGGAATAGGGTGGGAAGTAATTTAATTATAGTAAATTAACTATTAGTTTTTATGATTTTAGTTCTGTAGCGGCTTGTGGGTTAATAGGGGAATAGGGTGGGACATAGTTTCATTGCAATTAAGTAAAAATGTCTTTTCATTTGTATATATTGATAATTAATTAATTGGTAATTCATTATTAATTAGTAATTATTTTGTATTCATTGGTAATTAAGTTTTATTAATTGATGAATTGATAGTTATGTTAATTGTTTGGAGTGGGTTATGGGTCATAGGGGAATAGGGTGGGAAGTAATTTAATTGTAATTAAGTAAATGTGTAGTTATATTTATATGTATTGATAATTAACTAATTGATAATTATTAATTGGTAATTAATTTTTATTAATTGGTAATTTTTTTATTTTATTACATTTTTGGTATTGTAAATTAATTGGTTGTTCATTAATTATTAATAGCTAATTAATTTGTAACAAATAACTTTTATTGGTATGTATAATTAATTAATTATTAAACATTTTGTAATTGGTAATACATTTTAATTAATTTTAAATTGGTATTGATAGTTAATTTATTCTTATTTAAATATGAAATCATTACTTTCCCTACTGTTGCACTCTATGGAGTGGGAATAGTAATCTGTGCCCTTCCGCTATCCAACGCTTTCCCTACTGTTGCACTCTCTGGAGTGGGAATAGTAATTTTTAACCTCCCGCTATCCAACGCTTTCCCTACTGTTGCACTCTTTGGAGTGGGAATAGTAATCTTTACCCTCCCGCTATCAAACGCTTTCTCTACTGTTGCACTATCTGGAGTGGGAAGAGTAATTTTTACTCTCCCGCTATCCAATGCTTTCCCTACTGTTGCACTTCCTGGAGTGGGAATAGTAATTTTTACCCTCCCGCTATTGAATGCTTTCCCTATTGTTGCACTCTCTGGAGTGGGAATAGTAATTTTTACCCCTACACTATCCAACGCTTTCCCTGCTGTTGCACTCTCTGAAGTGGGAATAGTAATTTTTACCCCTGCGCTATCCAACGCTTTTATTACTTTTGCACTCATTATTAATTAACATAAACTTTATTACTTTAATTATTTTAATTATTATATAATATTTATTTTTATATTTAAACTATATGTTTATTTATATATATATGTCAATATAATTTTAATAATGTTCTAAATATTTTATAATTAAAATTAATAATAATGTTATATTATTAAGTAAATATATATAAAAAATGTTTTACGTTACATTAATTATTTTTACACTTTAAGCTTTTTTACATTATTTTAACTATGTTTTATTTATTTGTGTTTATTATTTAATTACTTTTATAGTATTTTTAATACATTTAAAAAATTCAATATTTTTGTTAACTATATTTTAACTTTCTACATTTTGGAATCGATATTTTAGTACTTACCTGTTTGTAGATAGGCATTCTATATTCTGTCCCTCGATATTTTGGAGTCGATATTTTGGTAAGTCGATATTCGGTCCCTCGATATTTAGTCACTGAACAGTTCAAGATACTTTTCTTGTCTACATATTTAGAATATGGAATTACTTATATGGAATGTGCTTTATGTTATATATTCTGTATTGTATTGAATAATAATTGATGCCTAATAAAGAGAAATTACCAAATGATTTGAATAAAAGCCTTTAAACTCTCATCAAATCTCATCACTGACTCCTAAAATCGATCGCTTAACTGTGATGAATAGTTTAATGGTTGATATAGCAGCTTCTGATTAATTTGTACCTGCATCAAAGGTCCAGAGCCTTTGGCTCAGTAAGAGAAAGGGTTTTTGTTTTCCAGGTATACTGAGAAAACCTTTCTGAAGCATAAACCATACATTTATTAAGTCCCCCTGCTCCTCCACATGCATTTCGAATTGTTCTCCCCCACTCCTCATTCTTGATCTCCTGCCCAAATTACCCTCCTCCCGCTGTCACTTGTTCCCTCCAGTGCCCCAGTGGCTACTTGCCTGTACCTTTTCCACCGTCATGGGGTGTTGCTTGCTCCTTCACTACCCCCTTCTTCTGCTCGTCGTCTTGCATGCCCTCTCCTCCATTCCTCATATTTCATGTTAGATAAAGCGTCAGGCATAAACATTAGTGAAACACTTTCTTCCACCTTGGCAGAAGGAGTCAACCTCATCCTCCTGCCGCTCATGTGGAAAAGTAACGTAGGACTTGCGGTACTTGCTCTGATGGGAGAAAGGTCTTGGCTGCTCAAAGCTCATTTTAACTACAGGTGGATTTGCAATTGGAGACAGGCAGTGCTGGCCTCCTTCAAGCTTGGGTATCCACAGTTAAACTGCAGGCAGGTAACATTTCTGGTGCTGGATGAAAACAAAATGCCACGAGCCAGCTTGCACTCTACACCCCTTACGCCTAATGCTGAAACGGAAGCGTCCAGCTGAAGCCCAGCATCCTCATTCTCCTATTTCCTCTGACATCATGTACATATGTTTCAGTTTTACGGGCATCACGGACACAGAGGTTTATCTTAACAGGATGTACTGTACTTTGCGCTTTCTGAATTTGACCAATCAGTATTGCCGTTCTCAAGTACACTGCTGACACTGCAGATCGTCCTCTTCTCAGTAGGAGCATGGAACTTTGCACATTCTGGACCATACTCTCGGGTGATTAATGGTCCATCACCGGAAGGACAGTTGGAACACTATGTGAGTATCTGAGTGGGCTGGTGCATGAGTATCTGAGTAGTTCTATAAGTGGGTGTGAGAAAGTATGATTGGTTCTGTAAGTGGCTCTGAGTCGGTCTGTGAGTGGGTATACATGTCTGAATGGGTCTGTGAGTGAGAGTATAAGTGTTCAAATGGGTCTGTGAGTGGCTGTGAGAGTGTCTGAGAGGATCAGTGAGTGGATGCATGAGTGCCCGAGTGGGTTTATGAGTGGGTGTGACAGATTTTAAGTGTGTCTGTGAGTGGGTGCATGAGTGTCTGAGTAGGTCTGTGACTCGGTGAGTAGTGTCTGAGTGGGTTTGCAAGTAC
Source organism: Lissotriton vulgaris (assembly GCF_964263255.1). Classification (NCBI taxonomy): domain Eukaryota; kingdom Metazoa; phylum Chordata; class Amphibia; order Caudata; family Salamandridae; genus Lissotriton; species Lissotriton vulgaris. Next base: position 1,540,123,025 of record NC_141687.1, on the reverse strand, counting down.
CTCTGTGAGTGTGTGAGTCGGTCTGTGAGTGAGTGCATGAGTGTCTGAGTGGGTTTAGGAGTGGGTGTGTGAGTCTCAGAGTGGGTCTGTGAATGGGTGTGAAAGAGTACCCCTAGACCATTCTGTCCATACCTGAAGCATGAGTGCCTCAATTCTCCCTGCCAGCCCATAGACAGGGTTGTGCTAAATTAGTCCACACTGCCATGAGCATCTACAGTGGCAGTAGGTCTCACACCCTCCTGTAACCTCAGATGTATATATCCAATGAAGGCCAATAACCTCAGTTCACTGTCTTTCTGATGAACAAGTGTTCGAGCTCCTGTCCTCTACATGTACATCTTTCGGAACATCAAGAAGATGTAGCAATAACAGAATGCATCTGTCATCTAGAAGAGAAGATGGCCTAAGAGTAGGAGTGGGGACCAACTGGGACTTCATGTAACGTTTGAAACTAAAATAATGACAGGGCTGAAAATAAACAATAGCCTTATAAGGAGCTTCCACCTTAAAGCTTCTGAGAGGAGACGCAAAGGGCCTCATTTATGAAAAGTGACGCATCGCTGCGTGAAAACAGCGATGCGTCACTTTTCACTGCGCCCTCCTTGTGACACCAGTGATGCTTCATATTTACAGTATGACGCATCATGGCGCAAGGAGTTACAGATATGTCAGCATTATTAGACTGTGTCACAAAAGTGACGCAACTCCAGCAATATGTCCTTTCCCATGGGGCAAGCCCCATGTGAAAGGGCCTGCCTCAGTCTGATGCCTGCTGTGAGGCAGGCATAAGAAATTGACGCATTTGTGTCCTAGAAGTGGCGCAGTGAAATCCTTTAGATTTCACTGCATCACTTCTATGACCCTTTCTTGCATCAGAACGCCCCCCTTGCATACATTATACCTGGCGTAGGTATAATGTAGCGCAGGGGTTTACAAAGTGAGGCATCGACCTAGATGTGTCACTTTGTAAGTATGGTGCAACAAGGCACATTTTTTACGCTGCTGGTGCGTCACAAAAAGTGACGCACCGGCGGCGTAAAAGAGACGCATAGCGTCATAAATGAGGCCCAAAGTGTTTTTGATAAAAAGTTCAAACTTTTGTTATATTCTGTGGTCAAGCACCTGCCAGAATAAAATTAGATCTTGCAGTCAACAGTTCCTCATTTGAAATGTATAACTGCGCTACCTAATTGACCATTCATTGACCCCCTCGTGCAGTGTATTTTTTCTCAAGATGATAGTGTTCCCAGTTCATAGTTTTATTCAGCATTTTGATTGAGGTTGTAATACTTCATTATACTTTGATATTAATTTTCTCTCTCTCTTTTTTCTTCTGGATTGCCCTGATTTTAAACTTTGCTCATGATATGCATTGTGTCTTTAACATTTGTAACTTACTAGATTGCATAGTGTTATTTTTGGTTAATGATGTGTCTTTGACATTAGTGTCATTGGCAATATAGATTCACTAGGCAACTAGATGGTCAAATACTAATATAATCAACCCTAATGTAGCAACATCATGAAAGAACAACTTAATGTACCAATCAGAATTAGAAATGTATCTCCTTTTATTATTTCTTCAAAATATGTAATATTTAAAAAGCTGGCAAAGTATTGTCTAACATTCCTGAACATTGAATAACAACAAAATGAATATGTGTGATTGACATGAGATACCTGTGGGTCAGGACATAGTAACCATAGATGGTCCAGTTCCCACTATGGACTTACAGGACAAAAGTGGATGCAGGAATGTTGTTTCATGGAATGTGGCGGGGTTGGCTGCAAAAATGGCAGATGTAAATTGGCTCACTTATATCAAACAATTCGAGGTTATTTGTCTCCAGGAAACATGGCTGGTAGAGTGTGATTTGTTTTTAGAAGGGTACAAGGCTTTTTATGTACCTGCTACTCCATCAATTAGAGGCAGGCTAAAGGGTGGCTTGGTGACTTTTGTTTCTATTCTGGTCACCTCGAAAATTCAACAAATTGATGGATATCATTCGGGTGTGCAGGGTGTAGTCTTAAATGGTAAAAATAGGAAAGTTGGTCTGGTAAATTTTTATAATGCTACTAATGATATTACAGCATCTAATCAACTACTTGCACTTCATGCTTTTATTAATACTTCTATGAAGGACTTTAGTTATAATCTAATGATTATGGGAGATTTTAATGTGCAACTGTGCGGCGATCCATTAAAGAAATGTATAGCGGACCTGCACTGTGAGCTCATTAATGGTCTACATCTAGAACACACAGTGGATGGGGAACTGTGTAATGCCTTATTAGATAATTTTGATCCGTCTTTGGCAATGATACTCAGGGATCCCCTAAGAAGTTTTGAAACTCCCACATTTAAGGGGCATGGTAGGGGCACATTCATTGACCATATGTTATTAACACAGACAATGTTTTCCTTCCTGGAATCTTTTGATATTGAGAAAAACGAATTTAGTGATCACAACCCTCTTGTAATTTATTTGAAGGGACTGGGGATCACCAATGAAATGCAGACGAGTACTGCAGGGAGGCTGAATACCATAGATGGGAGGCGGCAACTTAAATGGTCAATGATTACCCCGGATCTTCTGTATAAAAACATTGAGGAAAATTTCACAGAGGATATTGTTAACTGTACACAGAAGGGGGCAGAGCCACGGGAGGTTTTAACTGCTTACCAAGATCTGTCGCGGAAGGTGTCAGACCTGCTGATGGTCCCAGTTAAAAAGAGTTTGGGGAAAGTTGGGCCAAGGTGGTTTAACCACGACTGCTCTAAATCGGCCCGGAATCTTAGACTAGCATTGTCAGCTTCCCCGAGAATCCAGGAGAACATTAGAGTATGCCGCAAAGTGTATAAGTCTGTCCTTAAAACCCATAAGGAGTTTCTGAGAGAAGAGGCATGGTGTGAGATACTGGACCCATCCACTCTTAATTGCAGCTCCAGGTTTTGGGCATTAGTTAAAAAACCGTTCCTGACTGAAGAGCCAGGTGACGGCTTGGATTGCTGCATAACTAAGGAGGAATGGGAGCAGCACTTTAAAAAACGGTATTGTCCTGAGGGAACTACAATAGTGGAATCAGTCACTGCTGGTAGAGGAGAAAATATTGAATTTGACATTAGGGAGGTGTTGGAGGCCATAGAAGGACTGACAGCAAGAAAGGCCCCCGGACCCGATGGGATTCCCCCAGACTTGTTCAAGTCTAAAACAAATTTTTGGGCGCCTATTTTGGTGGCAGTTTTTAATGCTGCTGCCAAGGTAGGTTGTCCGCTGGCTTGGGGACTATCGACTATTGTGGCAGTATTCAAAAAAGGAGATAAGGGCAGTCCCCACTGTTACCGGCCAATCTCATTAATTGACTCGATGGTTAAAATTATTGGGAGAATTCTGTTGCAGAGACTAACATGCTGGGCGACCGACAACAACATCATGTCGATCTCCCAGTATGGCTTCTGTGTGGGGCGTTCCACCACAACCCAGTGTCTAAACTTGTTTCTCGTCTTGAGTAAATATACGGTGGCTCAGAAGGGAACTGTCCATCTCGCCTTCATGGATCTGTCATCAGCCTTCGACTGTGTTAACAGGGGAAGGTTGTGGCAGTACATGAGGGAGAGAGGAGTGGACTCAGGGATCGTTGACTTCCTGGTGGACATGCACAGTCACACTAGTGCTAATGTTAGATACTCGGCGAAAGGCGACACAACTGGCAAGTTTGATATTAAAAAGGGAGTGCGCCAGGGATGTATTCTCGCTCCATTTCTTTTTAATTTTTATATAAATGAATTAGATGCTTTTTTACAGAATGTACAGGCAGACTGTCCTAGAGTGGGCAGGCGGGGTATTCCAGTTCTTTTATACGCAGATGATGCGGTTTTAATTTCAAGAACGGAGAGGGGACTCCAGATGCTTTTAAATGCTTTTAATGTTTTTTTGACCGACAGGGACTTACTGGTCAACAATTCAAAATCATACATTATGCATGTTGGCCGGCAACCAAAAAATAATTTTGTGTTTAAACTTGATGATGTGCCAATCCCGGTTACAGAAACGTTTTCTTATCTTGGCGTTTTATTTGACATTAAACTCAGTTGGGGCCCTCACTTGGCCAAGAAAAAGGGAGAAATGGCGAGGGTCAACGCATCCATTTTCAATTTTGCCACGAAACTGGGGAAGAAACCAGTTAGTGCAATGGTCAAGTTATACAACGCCAAAACTGTCGCTACAGAAGAATATGGTAGCGAGCTATGGGGCTATGTAACAGGAGATCAGTTACAGGTCGCTGAAAATAACTTCCTTAAACGTCTCCTATGTGTGCCCGCCAGTACTTCTAATCTGGCAGTCCATGAAGAACTGGGGACTCAGGGCCCGATTCACAGAATGAACTTACTACTTTTGGCATTCACAGAATGCACTTACTACTTTTGGTATTCACAGAATGAACTTACTCATTTCGGTATTCACAGAAGTTAGGACTACTAACTTTAGGACTCCTAAATGCCTTCTCTGAATACCGAAAGTCTTAAAATTAGGATTTTTCTCGATTTAGTAGTAGTAAAGTTAGGACTACTAACTTTAGGACGCCTAAATGCCTTCTGTGAATACCGAAAGTCTTAAAATTACGATTTTTCTCAATTTAGTAGTAGTAAAGTTAGGAGTCCTAACTTTACTACTACTAAATTGAGAAAAATCGTAATTTTAAGACTTTCGGTATTCAGAGAAGGCATTTAGGCGTCCTAAAGTTAGTAGTCCTAACTTTACTACTACTAAATTGAGAAACATCGTAATTTTAAGACTTTCGGTATTCACAGAAGGCATTTAGGCGTCCTAAAGTTAGTAGTCCTAACTTTACTACTACTAAATTGAGAAAAATCGTAATTTTAAGACTTTCGGTATTCACAGAAGGCATTTAGGCGTCCTAAAGTTAGTAGTCCTAACTTTACTACTACTAAATTGAGAAAAATCGTAATTTTAAGACTTTAGGTATTCACAGAAGGCATTTAGGCGTCCTAAAGTTAGTTGTCCTAACTTTACTACTACTAAATTGAGAAAAATCGTAATTTTAAGACTTTCGGTATTCACAGAAAGCATTTAGGCGTCCTAAAGTTAGTAGTCCTAACTTTACTGCTACTAAATTGAGAAAAATCGTAATTTTAAGACTTTCGGTATTCACAGAAGGCATTTAGGAGTCCTAAAGTTAGTAGTCCTAACTTCTGTGAATACCGAAATGAGTAAGTTCATTCTGTGAATACCAAAAGTAGTAAGTGCATTCTGTGAATGCCAAAAGGTCTAAGTTCATTCTGTGAATCGGGCCCACAGTACCTATGTGACAACTTTGCTCTACGGCCGTTGACCTGTTGGCTTAACCTGTGGTTAAATCAGGATATACCACTTACTCACCAGATTGTAAGAGATCTTGTATCTCAGGACAATTCTATGTGTATCCCCTGGCTAAAATATTTAAAATCCTGCTTTGAAAGGTTGGGACGTCCAGATCTGTTTGACCATCCCAGTGGGATTGTAAAGGGTGATGTAGCAGCCATTAAATATGCATTTTGTAACGACAGGCTTGCCCAAAGAGAAAGTGAGCAATTGTTGAAGCCTAGTGTTAGGTATTATGTGATGTTAAAGACCTGTGATAGCATGGAACCATATTTAGCAGGATCGTTTACTTCACATGAAAAATTTCTGTTGTCAAGGTTCAGATTTAACATTTTTCATCATCTTTTAATCAGACCCAAGTCGGATATTTTTAATAAGCCTGCAGCGCCCTGTGACTGCGATGGGAAGTCTCTACAGGATATGCTGCATTTTATATTTTTATGTAAATTTTATGAATATCCCCGCCAACGTTACCTTGTTGCCATCCTAAGAAGACTTAAATTTAACCAGATCAGACCAGCTCTTATTTATCTGCAGCTCTTGCACAGCGACAGTGTTCTCCAAATAATAGCGTTTTTAAACCTAGCTGTTAGGCTGAGACTCTCTGTGGACCAATGACCGCTCTATTTTGCCTGACTAATTGGCTAGTTTATGGATTATATAAACCTTGCCCTCTGCACTTTATTTTGCACTCTAGCACTTTTCTGCCATTCCGTTTACCTATTGTTACTGAGACATGTGTAATATGACTTTTTATTGTGGATTTAATCTGTGGAAATAATGAGAACAATGTGTTTTTAATTGTATTGTTTATATGTGTACTTTTATGGTTTGAAATATAACCGAAATAAAGTCTCTTTTGATTTGATTTGAACAAAATGAATATGTTGCTGGCTATTACCACTGACTTGGGGCTTAAAGGTAATAATGCAGCATTGGGGTGGTCTTATGAGCCTAAACAATAGTTGCTGTACAATGCAATATTCATTACAACGTAATAAATTTCACTAAACATGGACACAATGCAAACATAAACATACTTTGCCACACTTAAAAAACTAAATTATTTGTAAGAACATGTATTCAAATTTAAAAAATGTGGAGCTGATTATTGGAGTATTGACACGCGTTTCGGCAAGCGTGCCGCCTTTCATCAGGAAGCCATATTAAAAGTATCATCTCTAAAAGTGAAATACAAGGTACATTAAGTGAAAAACATCTCTTAAGAAAACAGGTTTGTTGGTACACCTCCACCAAAAGAAGTACAAAGATTCTAAAAAAGCCCAATCTGTGCACACAGTGAAGAAAGAATTGTGTTGTATAAGTTTTAGTTCATGTAGCAAAAGATTTAAACACGTATATGTGTCTAAACTCAGGATGAGTGTGATATCTATGTATAGCCAACAGCCAGAGACCTGATAGACACCAGTGACCTGTATAGTAAATATCAAGGCTTTTCTTACCTAGGCAGAAAAAATGGGTAGTCGATTACTACCTGCAACTGCCTAGAGGACAAAAGGTGGTTCAAGTTTGGGCTAAAGGAGATAAGTAACAATAAACAAACAAGAATCATGTAGTGGCAAGTACTAATTTAGCTCAAGAATGTTTATCCAGTCAAAAGGTCTTGGTTGAATACCTGTTAGCATACTATGTACTTGATAATTGAGGGCCAAATCCGCATTTCTGAAAACGGTCCCTAAAACCACAGGAAAAGTGGGTAAACATGAAGCTCAAATCTTGAGACTGCTCATTGACATTTGTATTAAATTGTTTGAATAAATAGTGCCACTCTTGACTCAGTTCTTGCATTTCACATGTGTGTCTTGTTATTTTAGATAGCACATTTCTGCCCTATATAGGGGTCGAATCTGTTTCGGGAGAAAAAACGTCCGTACGATTCGCATCCGGAGACCTCTCCGTACGAATCATACCCGTCCGTCCAAGTCGCGTAGTACGATCCGCATTTCGTGAATCCGTCTGAATCGTTGCGATCCGTACGTATTGCAAGGCTGAAACCGTGAACCGTACGACTCAAACACATGCCGTACGACCCGACGAGTACGATCCGGAACGGGGTTTGAGGACGCGATTCGTATGGTCCACGTCAGGTAAGGGCGATTCGTACGGAAAAGCACACAATCACATACACACCGTACGGTGCGTACACCCCATGATCACAGGGGTACGCACCATACCCCTGCGATCATGGGGGGTAGGCACCGTACCCGGGGGGGGGGCGTTCCTTACCTGTTTCGAGGCAAACTCTACTTTTACGGCTGTTTTCGGCTGTCGTAGGAAAAGGGTCATACACGAATCGTACTTGCTGGGCCAGAAAAACCAGCCGCGAACCCTACGGATGTCGCGTACAGACGGTTCCGAGGGAGAATTGAGCGGAGATTTGAATCGTACGGTCTTTGTACGATTCGTACAGAGTCCTGCTCCCGGTACGAATCATACTTCGTCGTACATACGGGGGACGTGGCAGGGTACGAATCGTACGGGAAATATGCTCCGAACGGCGTTTCAGAGTGGTTTTTCCCGAATCGGAATCAACCCCATAATGTGGTAAAAAACCACCCTCAAACAAGAGTGTGAGAGTGTGAGTGGTTCTGAATGGCTGAATTTGTGCCTCAGTAGGTTTGTGGGTGAGAGTGTCTATGTATGTCTGTGAGTAGATGCATGAGTGTCTGAATGGGTCTATGGGTGCATGTTAGAGTGTCTGAGTAGACCTGAGTGGTTGTGTGAGTGGTTGTGTAAGTGTCTTTTTTATCATTCTTTTTTTATTGTTATCGCAGTTAGCAAGAAAACATAATTACCACAATTCATCAAGATACTTGTATCATTCATATACATAATAAAAATAGATCAAGTATAAATGTATAGATATTTGGCCTTTACATCAAAAGAAAAAAAAACAAGGAAAGAAAACCCTGGTCTCTAAAATATTTATAGGATTAGTGCCATCCTACTTTCAACCCCAAATTTCCTGAAATTTGGCTGCAGCTCCAAATCTTTGCCAAAATAATTTTTTTTATTTCAATTCGTCTCATATTAAGTTGCCAAAGGAGGGCTTGTATGAGTGGGTCTGTGAGTGGGTGTATCAGTTTTTGAGTGGGTCTGTCAGTGGGTGTGTGAGTGCCTGAATGTGTGAGTGGGTGTCTAAGTGTCTGTGTGGGTGTGTCAGTCGCTGTGTCAGTGACTGGACCAGAATGGAACCGCACCTGCTCCTTTATCCAACAAGAATTCACAGTTTTGTACCAAATATCTACACAAGTGGAGTACTTTCTACTGGTTAATTACATATGCGTATTCTAGGGGGAAAGACAGGGGGAGGCGTCGCCCTGATTACCCACACTGATTTTCACTTCCAGACACTACCATCCTCCCCTATTTCCGCAGTGGACTGTCTAGTAGTCCGTTCTACTTCATTTGGGGTTCCCCTGACTTGTGTACTTATTTATCGTCCCCCTCAGTCCACCCCCCAATTTCTTACTTCCATTGAGGACCTATTGGCCACCTTAGCAGTGAACAATTCTGCAGTCCTGGTTCTTGGGGACTTAAACTACCGGCCGAATGACCCGGCTGGGGATGCTAGATCTAAGGAGTTCACGGCCCTGCTTATTAGTCTCAATTTCCTTCCCCAGCTTGCTACACCTACCCACATCCAAGGTCATCAACTTGACCAAATATGGACCCTCAATATCCCAACTAACCCCCCCACCACCTCGCCTTGTCCCTGGTCAGATCACTCCCTTATCTCTTTTGCACTGGACCTTGGACGGCCGCCTAAACCTCCCTTGCCCAAAAACACCTGGGTTAGAAAGTGGGACAAGGCTGTCCTTCCCGATGTCTGCTCTTCCCTTGCTGCATCTAGCCCTGAGCTTAATGATTTATCCCCTCCTACTCAGCTCACAGCCATCAACAACTGGCTGCTAAAGGCATGCAACAGCATTGTTCCCCTTAAGAGAGTGGCTATTAAACGCGCTCACGCTGCCAACAGATGGTTCACTCCCTTCCTCAGGGACAAGAAGTTGGCGGCGCGCAGAGCAGAACGAGCGTGGCGACACACCTACTGCCCCCTCCTTAAAGCAAATTATTGCCTGGTACTCAATGAATATAAAAGGAACATATTAAAAGCAAAAACTGAGTATTTCTCTGGTAGAATTCTGGCAGCGGAAAATCAATCCAAGGAAATATTCGCTACAGTACACGAGCTCGCTGCCTCCGACAGGGCGATTTCTAAAATACCCCCCGTCTCAATCACTCTGTAACTCCCTTAACTCCTTCTTTATTGAGAAGGTAGCTCTCATTAAGGCCAATATCCCTCCTTCATTCCCGACATCGATCACTGTTCACCCGCTCCCCTCTGCTCCACTCCTCACTCAGCTTCCCCCCTTGACACGAGAAACCCTCCTCCCCTTACTGGCCCGGGTAAAATCGGGTTCACCCCAGGACATTGGCCCGGCATTTGCCCTGAAAGAGATCTTCTCTAGCTGCTACTCCCCTCTACTCACATTAATCAATCATTCCCTCAAAACTGGCATAGTCCCAAACGCCCACAAATCAGCAGTTATTATTCCGATCCTGAAAAAGGCAGGTGCCGATCCATCTCTGCCGGCTAACTACCGTCCCATTTCCCTTCTCCCTTACCTGGCGAAGGTCTCAGAGGCTCATGTTACCGGGACTCTGAGCTCCTTTGTGGAGTCCACTGGCCACCTTTCCTCTCGTCAGGCGGGCTTTCGCCCACTGCACTCAACCGAGAAGGTGGTAGTTTCGGTTATGGACAAACTGAGGGAGGGCATTGACATCTGCCTCCCCCAGGCCCTGGTCTTGTTAGACCTGTCCGCCGCGTTCGACACGGTGGATCATGACATTCTGTTGACCCGTGTCGAGGCGGCGGGCATTGGGGGTACGGCCCATGCCTGGCTCCGGTCCTTTTTAACGGACAGGGAGCAGGCCGTCCATCTGGCAGACTTTGCTGCCCCTCCTCGTAGAGTGACTTGCGGCGTTCCCCAGGGCTCCTCCTTGTCTCCCCTGTTATTTAATTTATACATCTCACCCCTCATTTTTTCTTTACAGCAGATGGAGGTCTCGGTGTTCAATTACGCCGACGACCTCCATCTTATCTTTAACCTCTCCCACTCCCCCACCTCTGCCCAGAATTTCCAGAGGGTGATGCTTTTCATCCAAGATTGGATGAACTGCAACCACCTCAAACTGAACCCCGACAAAACCGAACTGGTTTTGACTGGGAGTGGTTGCAGTCTTTGGTCCCCTTCCTTCTGGCCCCACTCACTTGGTCCCCCTCCCCTCCCGGTTCCTAAGGTCAAAACCCTGGGCATCTTTATTAATTCCCAGCTTTCTCTTCACACGCAGGTTCACTCAGTGGTGTCTTCCTGTTTCTCTTCCCTTCGCACCATTCGGAAGGTTTCCCATTTTTTTTCTGCTCCCGCCCTTAAGTTCATTCTCATGGCCATGGTGCTATTGCGCCTTGACTATGGGAATGTGGTCTATAATGGCGCCCCAGACTACCTGATCCGCCGGCTTCAATTGATACAAAATCAGGCTGCCCGCCTGATTTACGGTCTCCCTAAATTTCACCATGCCACCCCTCTGCTGCAGTCTCTGCACTGGCTACCGGTGAAGGAGAGGGCTCTTTTCAAGTTGGGCTGCATCACTTATCAGGCTAGGTCAGGGACTGCCCCCGCTTTCCTTTGTGAAGCTATATCATCTTATCTTCCGGCCAGAGAGCTCCGCTCCTCTCACCAGGCCCTCTTGTCAGTTCCCCGCTTCAGGAAGCAGAAGTCCGGGGGGACGGGATTTGCGGTTCTAGCTCCATCTTTTTGGAACTCGCTTCCTTTTGCCCTCAGAGCTTCAACCGCCTATCTGGAATTCCGTAAACACCTCAAGACCTTCCTGTTTTCCAGATCCCTAGCAGTCTAGCTTCCCTCTCTGCCTCTACTGGTTCACCGCCGTCTAGCGCCATGAAACCGTTCCGGTATAAGTGCGCTAAATAAATATTTTAAAATTCAAATTCAAATTCTATGCTACATCTGCGTAATGGAGCACAAGGAAATGTCACCAGTGACATTGTGTGGGGTTTGACAATGTGATTGTTCCTTGTATGTCTTAATACAGAAATTTGTGATAACATGAATATTCCAATAAAGACAACTATGAGAGTACAAAGAGGTAACTCTCCACCAAACAAGGGTCCTTCTTTTCAACTAAATGAAGTAAGTGCTTCTTACTTTGGTGGAGATGTCCTCATATTCTTCTCCTTCAAGAACGCATCACCTAAATCAGCAATGAAACGCGCTGGAGGGCCTCTTCTTAAGCTGTCCCTCATCCTGGCAAAAGGCGGGAAGACCTTTGAATACTAGTAAGGTGGGCAGTGCCAAACAGGTGAAGCTTCCAAGTGATTTAGCGCATGTGAATACTCGTAGTAATTTAAAGGGAGAACCATGCACTCTGCTTTCACCAAGAAAGGACAACAAAGAACCCACTCATCACAGTTACTACAGATTGCGCTCCAATAGATCAACGATGCATTCACCTATATAAAGTATTTCAGATTGCCTCTCAGTGTGGAATTGCATCAAAAACACACGTCAGGAACATTTGTCCTTTGCATAAGTGGAGCTTCAGTTGGGGCACCTGCTATGTTTCGAAATTTAAGTGCTTCCTGTTGAAGTTTAATTTCTGTGAAATGAGCATCAGGGCCACCCAGGCTGGGCCAAAACTTAGTGGATGAGGGGTCTGTGTGATGCCCCTCCTCAGGCCGATTAAGGCCCGGGGACTCCACCCCCCAGGGGCCGGCCAAGTCTACCTGGGTGCCATGGCCCCACCCAGGCACCCAGTGTGAGAAGTTGGCCTGGCATATGCTGTCCACTATTCTAGTGGGCACCTTGCACCAATCCAAACGACCCTTATTGATGGTAGGTTTAAAGACAACCTATATAGAAAGCTATCCTAGTGGTAGTCTTGAAGGAATGTAAAGCAGCTTGTTTTACCAGTCTATATTCTCATGAATGACTAAATGAAAGGAGAACCACACCAGGTATATATTTAAAATATATGTATTTATTCTAAACACATCCCTCTAGTCTCTTTATGAGGCTAGAGGCAAAAGTACATTCAGTAAACTTATTTAGCACACAGTAAATTAGCACAATATACGTTGAGCCCTAGGGGCGTACCAAACCATATATTAAGAAAGTGGTATAAGAAACACAACTGACATATATACAAGGCCTAGAGCCTTTAGACCCGCTGGGGCCACTAGGAACCACCCAAGGTAGCGACACAGGGGGGACGCGTGCAGTGTCTAAACAAAGCCGTGAATCACCATTAACTTCTACTGGAAAAGTCGCGGTTGGAAAATTACACATTAAGTACACTTAGAAGAGGACTTGGAGCAAACCCTTTTAACTAGGAGGTTCTAGAGTCAACACCCACGGGAGCACCGGAGTACTCAAGTTACCTCACCCAGGGAAGCTGGGTGCATAGGTGTCTTTTTGTGCCGGGTTTGATCGCTGATTTCAATGGCGAGCTGCTGGAAAATGCTGCAGGCGACCAAGTGGAAAAGTGTCAGGGTGGATCCAAGGGTGTAGCGGAGATCTGAAGAACCTGAAAGCAGAGGGACAGAGTCTGGGTCCAGGAAGGCGATGAGAAGATGCCCACCGATGTCGGGGGATTTCAGGTGAAGAAGGTGAGGCTTGACTCTTCAGTCACGAGGACCAGGAGGTGTCGAAGACAACCAGGAGCTGGATTCGAGCTGCCCATGAAGGATGTTGAATGCTGTAGTGTTGGTTTCCGGATTGGACACAACAAGCCTTGGCAACAGCAACCCACGCAGAAACCAAAGATTGGCTTCGGTGCAGACCAGCAAGGTCTGAGGGACTCACTCTGTGGTGGGGAGTCAGGGCACGTCTGAATCACCCAGGAAAACCCAAGGAACAGAAGAGTTACCTTCGTGGGGACCCACCACTTGAGGGACCAGGGATCGCAAAGGGCCCTCAAGCAGAAATGCTAGAAGCGGGCTGACGGAACACTTGTGGAGTGTAGGCCCACAATCTTCAGTGCAGATGGTGCTTGGGGCTTGGACTGCAAGTAGCCCAATGCACAACTTCAGAAAAGCTTGGAAGTTGATGAACTAGCAAATGTGCATGCTGTTCAGGAGTTCCAGTCCCACGTCACTCTTGAGGGCTGCGGGTCTCAGCTATGCTGGGATCTCGTGTCGGCCTCTAAGAAGTCTGAAAGTCTGTGTCCTGAGTCACAAATCCATCAGGAGCCTTGTGAATGCAGACCGGCAAGATGCTTCTTTGGTGCCTGTTTGAACAGGAGAGTCACTCCTTGACCCCAAGGGAAATTATTCCGTCTTCTAGTCGATGTAGAATGTCGAAGTTCCAGGATATATGTTGCAGAGTTTCTTCCAGGTGTAATCTGAAGTCCTAAGGACTGGGTTCCCATACTTATACCAAGTTAGGGGGTTGGACATACTTTGGGGACCCACCTTTGGTAGGATCTAGGGAGGGGGGTGGCTACACCCCTTTCCCTTTGTCCAGTTTCGCGCCAGAGCAGGGGCTGCGTGCCCCTGCAACCGGTTTGAACTGGGATATGCACAGAGACTCCAAATGTGCCCCAGCACTGTCTGAAAAGCATTCTATGAATGCACCCACCCAGCCCCAATACAGTAAAGCCTGTCTGGGAGGTGGTTACACCTCCCTGTGACAGGACACCTATTGTCCAGGCTTCCCCTGCCAGAGTTTCATCCAGCAGCAGGTGGCAAGACTTGTGTCTGTGGCTGCAGCATCCATTTTGTGATGCTGGGGTTCTTTTAAACTATCACCGGTTAGGTCAGTGTGTACATGTCTCTCCCTCTAGAAGGGTGGAATTCTACCCCTGCCACCAGGACTGGTGGGGGGGATAGGATTCCAAACTCTACATGTTTCCATGTAGCCATTCCAAAGTTAGGATTTAACGCAAAGTTATAATGCACTTAAGAGTATATGGTCTGGCTGCATCACAGAACAGCTACAGAGAATAGATTCCAAAAGCTGCAGAGGGGTCCTGCTCATGCATGGGCACCCTCTCACACAAAACCAAGCACTCTGCCTTCAGGATTGATAAGGCCTGCCATAGGAGTGACTTATAGGTTTATATGTGTCAGTGATTAAAGGTAGATATAGGTAACCTATATCTCAGTAAGAGGTACATGCACTACATTACCCAGGCTGCAGTAGCAGACCTGTGGTGCCATTTTGGAAGGCTTCCCAGGCATAATACATGCTTCAGTCCCTGGTAGGCCTCTGGGGTACCTATGCCCTTAGTACCTAAGGTACCATATACTAGTGACTCACAAGGGTAACCAGTAACCAATCTGGAGTGTACCTAATGTACATGCAATCATTTTAGAGAGGAAGCAGCTAGGCTGGGGTCCTGGTTAGCAGGGCCCCAGCCAGACTAAAGTCGAAAAACTGTGAAACACCAGCAAAAAGTGGGGGTAACCATTGTAAGCAGATCCTACTCTCCTCCACCCAGTATGCTTTGATGAGGCCGTGGGAGGAGCATCAATGCCCCCAAGGCCCCAGCCAGCTCCCTGCCTCCTTCGGGAGCCAGCATTGCTCCTGCACACAGTGAGCTACTAAATATGCAGCTCTATGCATGCAGGAGAAACCATGATTCTGTTTACCTGCCCACATGACAGCAGGCAGGGAAATGGATAGAAACTCAGCTCCCAGCAAACGAGAGGAAACTGCTATGTTCCAGGGATGTCCACCGTAGGACATAGCTGGAGCAGGCCCTGGGGGTGGCGTTCCCCGGGCCCATAAATGGCTCTAGGAGGGGGAACCGCATGGCCAGGCCCCAGGGAGGATCGTGGTCCCCAGAGCCATGAGTGTTCAAGGAGGGGTGGCCTCAGTTTTTTATATGTGTTTGGCCCAGGGGAGGTGGTGGTCCCTGTGATCCGGGGGGTCCATGCATCTCCCTGCATTTTTATGTATTTAGCGCCAGGAAGGTGGTTGGCCCTGAGGCATATTAAAGCCTCAGGAGGGGGGCCGCACAGTCTATTCCACTATTGTTCAAAAGCCCCAGAGAGGTGGTGGTCCCCAGGGCTCAATGAGCCCAATGGTGTGGGTTCACAGGGCGCCCCTGGTGAGGTCCCTAGGTGACCCCAGCAGCAGGGCAATGGGATCATGGTAAGCCTAACCTACCCCCTTTACTTTATTTTTATGTTTTTATTTGGGGACTCGATTGAGGCCAAGCCTCAAGAGAGCTTCCAGCACTTCCTGGTTGAAGTGTTGGCAGTAAGCATGGGCGGAAAATCCGTTCCGCTCGCGAATTTTGCGGATTATTGGTAAATTCGCAATCCGCGAACGCTCGCGAATTTACCGAAAATCCGCAGCGGATTTTTTTTTCTTGGTGATACAATTTTGCGGCGTGCGGTGTAAGTTCGCAATTGCGAACATGTAGGTGCGGCGGGCAGCAACAATCTCGCACTCGCGAAATTACAAAAATTGCAATGCTGCACAAGAAATCCTCTAGCAAGCAGCATAGACCTTCTGAAAATGATGATTTTTATCAGAATAACTCCTCAGGTTGACATTTGCCTGCACTTTTCCATTCTCATGACTAAAAACATCTATTAATTGCCGTTATTATAAATAGAAGACATAAAAAAAATATTGTTCACAACAGAAGAAAAAAAACATATGTGCTAATATTTGTCATCACTATGGTTTTAAATTTAAAAAATGCCAGCATTTGTAGAGCTACTCCCAGAAAGGTGTGTCTGCGCTCAGGGGCGTCGGGAAGATTAAGCAAGGTGTTGCCTACAGTGACATAGTGGTGGGCTAACATGCCGCTGGAGCCGGGAATCGAACTGTGAACGCTGTTGTTCGAAGTCAGGTATCATAGCTGCTGCGTCACACTTTTCCCACACTTATATGTTAATTACTGCTAATTAAAGGCCTCATTAGGATGGCGTCCGTCCGCCACCCCCGAGGTGGAGGGACCATCCGCAGGGGCAGCAGCGGTCCCCCCGTGCAAATTAGGATGTGACCGCCACCCTGGCGGTCACATCCCGTATCTGTAACCTTGCGGTGGGTGCTGCTTGAAGCAGCGCCCGCCGCAAGGTTAAAATTGCATGCTTTGCATATGCATGCACAAAGCGGCAGGCACCGCCCGGTGCCTGCCGCTTTGTGCATGCATATGCAGGGGGGTACCATAGGTACCCCCCATGTGCACCCCCCACCCCCAACACCCTGGGGCCCCGCAACGGGCCCCCAGAAGCAAAGGTCCATATGCTTTTCCACGGCAGAAAATCAGCTGCGGAAAAGCATGTTTCCTCACCCGTCGTAATTTGGCTTGCGGTGTCTTGTAGATGCTTGCCGTCCGCCGCTGATCCCACCGCCATCCTAATGTGGCTGGTGGTGTTTTGGAGGTCCGCAGCGGTAAATCCGCATCCTCCGGGCCGGCGGTGGCTTCCGCCGGCCTTGAAGATGCGGATTCACCGCCATCCTAATCGACCCCAAAGTTTTAAACATTGTTAAATTATAACTTATAACAGACTACTGTTACAGTTAGTTTTTCAATACAAAAAGTATGCACATCTTTTTAAAATTTACTTTGAAATTCACTGTAAAAAACATAGGTTTTAAAGACGTTTTAGTTAGAAATTAGCATTTAAAAACCTTTGAAATTCACTTAAAAAACCATAGGTTTTAAAGACGTTATAGTTGGAAATTAGCATTTAAAAAGACTTAGAAATTCACAGAAAAAACCATAGGTTTCAGGGACGTTATAGTTAGCTCGACATTTCACTCGTACAAAACCAGAGTAATTCCACTGCTATGGTTGGTTCAGCTAACTATAACTCACGCCCCCGCAAAGCACATCCTTTACCACAAATCTTTTACAACGCGGTACCGTTACCATGCAGGTTTTACAACGAAAGTCGTTACAACGACTTGCGCTGGAGGGCGCTGTAGGATAGGTAATAGTTTAATTTACTGTCCAACACCTTCCCTACTATCCATGGGGACTGGAGCTGGAAAAATAAATTAAACTATTCCACTATCATGCGCCCCCCAAGGCAAGTCGTTGTAACGACTTGCGTTGTAAAACCTGCGTTGTAACGGTACGCGTGGTAATACCACGCGTTGTAACGACATACATCCCTCATGATTTCACATATTACATCATTCATGACATGGTCAGTGACATCACTGACCATGTACAGGCCAAGTAGGTTGAGTGGCGGGCCCGAGCTGTGACAAAGTGAGTGGGGGATCCTTCTACCTAGATCCTCTTACCTAGACCCTAACTCTTGGGCTCTTTTCTTCTCTTTTGTTTCCCTCCTAAAAACCACCAGAGTGTGACAAAAGCTGCACCCCCTCCAAGGACTCATGGAGTCTAACTCTTAAAATATCAGAGTAAGAACCTAGTACTTTTGTTTGCCTCGCTAAGCACAATTACCACTGTGTGTCTATATAATTCTCCGCTATTCTAAACCTATAGCACGTTACCGTATAATATCAAATCGACACTCCAGAATTACGCGCCGACAAGTTCCGTGTTACACCTTTGCATTTTTTCCGAGTATAACACAGGCATGACAATAATAAGTCACATTATGTAATGGTGCCTGAATGTATGCCTACTCATTTGGTGTGTGTTTGTCTACATGTCAGTTTGTTTTTTTACCCCACAGGTACTAAACTAAGAGGAAATCCTCACCTTACATATATCGCACCTTAGCGAATGAGTCACTTAGGAGCTATAACATATTTTGTATACTTCCTTTTAAATTCACTACTAACACATAGGTCCTCATGAAAGCCAGTATTAACACAAGGCCTGGCTGAAACATGTTGACCGACACTGGATGTGGGAGTTCATAGTCACCTCCAAGCACATCCATCGCCTTGCTTTTAACACTGCTAGGGGCTCACCATTAAAAACTCCTTGTGGACACTGGGACCCTCCGGACAGTATTTTAAAAACCACTCCTAACACCATCACTGCACACTCACCTAACACAATCCGCTCCGCTGTAAACAGATGTCGCAGCACACCCGAGGCACATTCGGTGCCCTTAGTGGGACCCGATGATGAAGCATACCACCAACTAGGTTGGTGGGTGAGGGCCTTTAAAAAACCCAAAGTTTCTTCTAACACACACACACTTTGAGTGCCTATCTAAAAAGCTAGCTCTCTTTTGATTACGATATATACCAAGGGGAAGTGAACTAGCTTATCTTCGATTCCTTCCTCTCCCATTGATACTAATTAGTGCCCTAAGGTGGCCAGTTTTCAGAGTGAAGTTTTCTTGATTATACTAGTCGATAACTGAATTGACAATTTACTGCACACCACTGGTAGGATTAATAGGTTATCTCAGGGATAACCTAGTAACCTAGCTGGCCAACGTAGGTTCACAGCTATGATGCTTCTTTTGGCCAAACACAGGGTGGCCATGAATTGGGGCAGATGACCATCTCTCATGATGGAGGTCTTGCTGTGGGATACCAAATATTGCTCCTATCAACTGTCACACTTTTGGGAACTGCTGCCACCACATCCCTCCCCAACGACATTTGGGAACCTCTGATCATTTATTTGTGTTCGAAAGATGCAGCCGCTCGATTGTCACAGACAGCCTCCCACAACGAGATACTGGGTCTTGCATCACATGCACTTCCTTCCCCTAAGGCCAGACAGGACAGTCCTGCCCTTTGATCCTCACTTCACTAATTCACTTCCAGTGTTAGTGGGTATACTCGATAAAGATGCTCGATGTCTACTTCAAGTGGCGTGTATCATAAAGCACCAATAAGTGACATTATCACAGTAATCGAGGTTGTGTAATTTATGTATCCCGCTCAATGCATGAAACAGTGTGTTGTTTCTCATTGCCAGTCTTCTTTTTCTCCCTCTCGTCCCTTTTCGCTTCCTCTGCTTCATACATGCTTCCAAGTTACCTATATGCGCTATTGATTGCCATTGATTACTGCATTGTGTGTGCTATCTCAAAATGTCAATAAAAACAAATAAAATCTTTTTTTTTTTAAATGGAGCACCTACCCAACCTTGGCATAACAAGGAGAAATATTTGTATTACTCCTTGTTACTTACTCTTGCAATGTGTGCTGCCTTCAGCTACACACATACGAAGATAAATAAGCCTTTAAGGACTGTTTTTGTGCAGGAGGTATCCCTTCCTACATAAAAGCAATCTTTCCCACAATGCAGGTACCCTTGCACCATGGCACAAGGGTGCCTATGTTGGTGCTAGGCAGTCACAAGTGCGCTAGTGCAGGGAGAGAGCTCAACAGTGCCATATCTTTGTAAATATGGTGCAGTTCACACAATGCAGCAACTTGTATTGTTGCATTACGTTGCGTATATTGTTGGTAAATCTGGGCCTTGTCCTCTAGCGTCTCCCCTAACCCTATAGTAAAACAATGTGCTGTACTATCTTCTAGATTCGCCATTCCCTGATATTCTTTAGTCTTGTCAAACATCTCTAAGGAGTTGCTGATTGTCTTTAATTCTCTTCTCCTACACTATGTTTTCGCTGCCACAAAGAGCTCCAATAACTCTCTAAAGGCCAGTTAGTTCCCCATCTAAAAATAGCAATAGCTTTTGCAGTGCAGGCAGATATTTATGCATCTGTCTTAACTTGCTGTTATGTTATGTTACTAACATATGTAGAGTACACATACATCAAACAGTTTCTTGGCGCTAAGCTAACCTAACCCAGATGGCAGCTCAAGATGTTAATGCTGCACTGTGTGAAAAGGAGAGAGGAGAAGAGTGCCAAATTTACTGAAATATGACACTTCCCTCCCCTTTCCCTAGGGCCAGTGCTGAAATCAGCTGCCATGCACCATGGAGACACCTTTGTGCCATGGTGCAAGGGTGTCTCCATGAGTCTAGCATAGGTTTTGTACTGGAAGGGCACCCTTTCAGTACAAAATACTAATGCATAGACTGACTTTAACCCGTTTCCCTCTTTGTATGTGTGCTGTACAGTGCGGCATAAGTACAAAAAAATGAAAGCATTTCTCCTTCCTTGCCCCTACTTCAAAAGGGTGCAGTTTTCTGACTCTAAACCCTGTCTACTTTATTTAATAAATTGGGTTTAGCATCAGAAACCTTGGGTGGTTGTATGGGAACACCCATGATCCACCAAAGGTACGCCCCCTTGGTGCTAAGTATTGTAAAACAGTGCTAAGAGCTGCTTTGATTACTTTCACATTTTTTCCATCACAAACAAGTTTAGCGCTGGAAGGTAAATTGGGGAAAAAGCTTTTGTGGCGCAAACATAACATGAAATCTTAGTAAATCTACCCCTATGTTTTCAAAAGCTGTCTAAATTTCCTATAGTTGGGGTCATCCTAATTTCTAGGGGCAGGGAGGGCCAGTTGCGGGGGGCAATGACTGAAAATCTGGATCCGCCTGTCCTTTTTTAATTTTTTATTTGAGAGATCAATAGATAGTACAGATGGGTAGATCTTAAGATTGTATTGGGGATGTAATTTTGGATACAAGTTTATATTGAAGGCTGGGCTTCTCGTGCTGAGGGATTTGAATATGATGCAGTATGTTTTAAAAGTAGATCTCTGAGCTCAAGCGAGCAAGTGGAGATTTTTCAACAATGGGGAGATGTGGCAATGTCTGGTAAATTGGTAAATCAGCTGTTCAGTCTGGTTTAGGAACATTTGGAGCCTACTAGTGAAGCATTTAGGGAGGCCCAGGTAGAGAGAATTGGCATAATCTATTCTTGACATAACCAGGGAAATTATGACTTGAACCAGTGCCTCTACAGTAAGAACTTTGCTTATTTTCTTGATTCTGGTGAGTTGTAGGAAGCAGGATGAAATCACAAATCCATGGTGATGTTTCAGGGAGAGTTCCTCATCGATAAGGACTGCAAGGCTCTTTACCGACTTCTTCGGGTGGGGGAGGCTCTTCGTAGAGGGCCAGATGGAAGGGCTCCAAGTTTCAAGCTTATTTTTGTTGATAACTCTCTCTGTTTCGTCAGAGTTTTGTTTTAAGTGGCTGCTGTTCCTCCAGTCCCGGATGAACAACAGCATGTCTTGGAAAAACTTTTTAGATTCCTGAATGCTATCAATTGTAAAAAGAAGTTGCATATTGTCTACATAATTGTATATTTTAACCTTCATCTTTTTGAGAGAATGCCCCAGGGGGCAGATGTATAGGCTGAAAAGATGTGTCGAATGGGAGGAACCTTATGGCACACCACAATTCAATTGGACTTTAAGTGAGTTGAAGGGGGTGAATTGAACCGATTGAGATCTATCTTTAAGAAAGGAAATGATCCATTTCATTGCAAAGCCCTGTAGCCCTGCAGCCCTGCAGCCCTAAAGCCCTAAATCCCTAAAGCCCTGACACAGTCCACCAGAAGATTATGGTGAACTGTATCAAAGACCCTCAAGAGGTCAAGGACGATGAGAGCCTGAGTGAAGCCTCAGTCTACCTTCTACGCATGTCGCCTACGACTGAGAGGATGACTGCTTCCATGGAATGAGCTGGGCACAGTGCTTAATATGAGCCAGTGGTTTCTGGTGCTGGGCACTGGCACCTGATTGCCAGCACCAAGGCCTATGACATGGTGGCGCTGACTGGCTAATTTAGGTATGACCAAAACAACAGCTGTTTATTAGTTCAATTTACATTTACAATGACTAATACCTACCTCCCAAGCCATTCTTATAACTTTTGTGGCCTGGAATAGTATGAATTGATAGTTAAACTTTTCAGAAACACAGTTACTGGATGATGTCATGAGCGAGTTATAGCTAGTCAACTAACTACAACGGCAGAATTTCTCTGGTTTTGAACGAGTGAAATGTCCAACTAACTATAACGTCCCTGAAACCTAAGGTATATTCAGTGAATTTCGGAGGTTTTTTAAATGCTAATTTCTAATTATAACGTCCCTGAAACCTATGGTTTTTTCAGTGAATATATATATATGACGAAGGCTAAGGCTGAAACGCGTCTTGTTTAAATTTTTTTGCGCAATAAACCTAAGTGGGGTTTAATCTAACGTGAGTGCTGGTCCGGTCATTTGTTTGACAGTGGAGCGAGAAAAAAAAAAATATATATATATATATATATACCAACCAACTCGTTCACAATCCTCAAGAACGACGTCCAGGCCACAAGTAGTTTTCAAAAACTGGATTTATTCACAGCCTTACTGAAGGCTGTGAATAAATCCAGTTTTTGAAAACTACTTGTGGCCTGGACGTCGTTCTTGAGGATTGTGAACGAGTTGGTTGGTGTGTAAAGAGACTGGCGATCCCGTCCTGGGCCCGCCGCTGGAAGTGGCCAATGCAGCTTTGCGCCAAAACTCTTGCTGGAATATATATATATATATATATATATATATATATATATATATATATATATATATATATATATATATATATATATATATATATCCACGCTCCTGAACAGCAGCAACACGAGTCACTCAAGTAGCGGCTGCTGTTTCCGCAGCGGTGTCCCTCGATAACAATATCTGCTCCAGATTCCTCAACAATACCCAGCCGGGTTAGAAGAATACAGCGCTCTCGGGGTTTCAGTTCTCAGCACAGGTTTATTACAAGAACAGACGCGTTTCGGGAGGAACTCCCTTCATCAGTGTTTACACTCGAACACCCTGCGCAGCGCCATTATGTTGACTCACTGTGAGTGATTGAAACAAACATAGGACTACAACAAACATTTGTGTTTGTGCGCCATCTCTGAATGTACATATCATCTTTAAGAGAGTGTGTTAACAGTATACATTATCCAATCATGTATCTCTCCCCACAGTTAATCACGCCGTGTATCGGCAAAAATGTGATTCAAAAAGAATTTTTGATGCTACAACATGTGTAGAGCCTCATGTACACTGGTCTCCTGGGCATAATTCTCCTAAGAAGCGATGTCATTAACCTCAAGACATCGCTACAAACACACGATTATCGTGTACAAATAAAACAGTGCTAACGGGAATGGCTCAAAATCCCATGAACCCACAGTAAGGGTACCTTCAACATCTTTAACTTTGATGGTGGTGGTGGCAGAGATGATGTTGATAGTGTTGGTGACGGTCATAGTTATTGGGGATGGCTGTGACACCATTGGTAGTGGTGATGGTCGTAGTTTTATTGGCGTCAGTGGGGTTGATGCTAGTAGTGGAGTGGTAGTTGTGGTGAGAGTTGAAGGACTGGTGATGGTAATGATGACAGTAGTAGTGTGGTGACAGTGTGATATTGGTGATGATGACAGTAGTGATGGTTGTGATGATGATAGAAATAACAGTAGTCATATTAATGGTGGCAATAGTAATAATGGTGGAGGTGCTGCCCATAGTGGTATGACTAGTTTTGGTGCTGCTGGTAGTCATGGTTGTGAATATCATAGCTGTAGGGGTGATAAGAATGGTAGTAGAGCTGATGCTAGTACTGGTATTAGTATGATAGTGGTACCTGTGTTGGTAGTGGTGATGGCGTTGACAAATGTGGTGATTGTGATATTGGTGGAGGCAGTGAAAGTAGCAATGATGTGTTCATGTTGGTTGTAATGGTGGCAGCAGTGGTGTGGTGGTGGTGTTGGTCTATATGCATCTGCATGAACTTAGTTTGGGGAGTAGCATGGGACTGATAGTGGTTTTTGTTGAAGTAAGGGTGAGGATGGTGGTAATAGAGCAATAATGGTGCTAACTGTAGAAATGCAGTGATATGGTAGCACTGATGGCTGTGATAATGAAGTTGGGAGTAGTGATGATAGTGTTAATGTTAATAATGGTCTTAGCAACGATAATATTAGCTGTAATGGAGCAGTAGTAGTAACATGCAAGTGGTGATGTTTGTAGTGATAATACTAGTATTGATGGTGATAGAAGTGATGATTTTTGCTTTAGAATAGGTGGTGTACTGAAAATGGTGGTTAAGGTAGAGGTGGTGCTAGTGATAATTGTGCTAACATTAGTAGTGGTGATCATAGTCATGCTATTGATGGGGTAGTTGGATTAATGCTAGTAATAGTGGTGGTGACTGCTTCTGGCCCTGATATGGTGGTTGCAACCCCTCCGGGCTACACTGTCCTGAGACATGACAGGATAGGCGGATCTGGGGAGGTCTTGCCATATTAAAGAAAACTAAGCATCATTGCCCCAAGGAGGCAATTCATTGTCCTCCCCCTTGTAAGGCTCTCCATTTCTTGATAAATATGTGAGCAACCAGCTCGACTGCATGGATCAGAGTGAATCACTGACATAACCTCGACAGACCGAATATCGACTAGACAAAATATCGAATCCCAATACTTAGACAAGAAAACACAAAAACACAAAAATATCGAATCCACAATATCGATAGAAAAACATATCGACTACAACATTATCGACCATCAATATTATCGCATGTAAAAAACATCGACTTTCAATTCTTAACAAGAAACATAGCCAAAATATCGAACATCAAAATATAGAATATAAATATATCGTAACTTATAGAATATCGACTTCACAAAGTACATACAAAATGCACTTTCTAATTAAAAATACATATTATACACATCACAAATAACCATAAACTATTTTATAAAATAAATACAGCATACAATAAAAATTGGAAAAAATTAAAAATAAACATTTACATCAAACAAACAATGTAAAACACATAAACAACATTGCAAATAATAAAACATTTCTTAATACACATTATAAATATTCTTTCACTTTAAATCAGAAAAAATTGCATTACCTATAACAAAAAATGCCTTACCCTTAGAAAATAAAGTAATTGGCATCACCCATGTAAGGAAAACAATTGGCAAAACAATTAATAAAATTCAAATGAACAAATAAGAAAAAGATATCAATTTGAACAACCAATAAACTTTCAGAAACAATTAAACTAATTCTATAAAAAGAAGAATTAAACTAGCTAAAATTGCAATCTAAACCACCAAAGAAAAGGAAGGGGAAACTCTGCCGGATTGCTGAGAGAAAACTGATTGACTTCAACAAAAAAACAGCTACACCTATCTAAAGTAAGTGCTACCACCTTAATATATTTCCAAAACGTAAATCTAAAACTTCAAACCTGTATTTGAAAAACAAATAACTAAAACATCTCTTTTATTTCTACTCTATTTTCTACAGAGAAAAAGAAAATAAAGAAAAACTGCACAACATCTGCACTTCAAAGAAAAAAGATAAAAAGTAAGTATATAATTTAAAACATGACTGAAAACCTTAATTAATAGACAACAAAGTCCAAATTAGCTAGCAGAGCACAACAAAATAAACATAAATACATTTAAAATATTGTAACACATTTTCTCCATCTCCAGAGGTACTGAAGAAATACACAGAAAAGAAAAGTTTGAAGAAAAGCAACACCTGAATTCAACAAAGAAATAAACTGGTAAATAATGAACGAGTGTTATTATAATACAAAATACATCATTTAAATACTTTACTAATAATTTAATGTTTAATTTCTCCTAGCACCAAAAAGCAAGCATGACTGAAAGAGCAAAATTTGTGTATTCTCAGAAAGGGAAAATGCTTTTTTGTTACATGCGATATGTATATACTCAAGAGAAACAGAAAGATATGAAAGTTTTTTGGAAGTGCACTAAATACTATTCTAGAAAATGTTATGGTAGAGCTATAACTCAGGAAACTACTGTGACTTATACTAAGGAACATAACCACCCACCCAATGTAACAGAAATAGAGATTAGAGAAATGCTTGATTCCCTTAAAGAAGCTAGTACTAGTAATGATGTAGCAACAACTGCTATTCTGAAACAGAATTTAAGTGTTCTACCCCAACATGCCTCTAGCAAACTACCTTTTATAGATTCCCTTAAAAGAACCATAGCTAGACAAAAAAAAGCTACATCAGCTACTCCTCCCACACCTACAACTTTTGAAGAAGTGCAAATTCCCCCTGAACTCTGTCTGACTCATAATAATGAACCATTTATACTATATGACAACAAATCAAAAGATAAAAGAGTAATACTGTTTGCCACTGCAGACAACATGACTAAACTACACCAATGCCAAACTTGGATGATGGATGGTACTTTTACAGTATGTCCTAAACCTTTTTACCAATTGTACACTATCCATGGTCATTTCCAAAATTCAAATATTCCATTCCTATATGCCCTCCTACCAAGCAAACAGCAATCTACCTACCGAGAAGTCCTAACCAAAGTCAAACAGCAAACTAATGACTATTTCCCACAAAAAATTATCATTGATTTTGAAAAAGCAATGAAAAACAGTATCCTTAAAACATACCCACACACAGCAATACAAAGTTGCTATTATCATTTCAATCAATGTATATGGCGACATCTACAAAAATCTACATTAAGGGGGTCATTAGGATGGCGGGCGGACTTTGCCCGCCCGCCATCCTCATGGTAATCGGGACCGCCTGCCATAAGGGCGGGGGTCCCGCGCCATCTCTGAATGTACATATCATCTTTTAGCATTGTGGCGGGTGGTGCTCTCTGCACCGCCCGCCACAATGCTAAAAAAGCATTTAAGCATTTGCATAATCAAAGCAGCAGGCACCGTGCGGTGCCTGCCGCTTTAATTATGCTAATGCAGAGGGGTACCACAGGTACCCCCCCCCGTGTGCACCCCCGTACTCTCCTTCACTCTGGGGGCCCGCAGGGGGCCCCCAGAGTGAAGACCGCATGCCGCCGCCATGGAAAGGCATCTACCAAAGCCCATTGTAATATGGCTGGTGGTGTCTAATAGACACCGCCACCATATTAAACATTTTCCGCCCCGGCCGCAAGGCGACCGGGGCGGAAAAGTGGCGGGCGGTGTTTTTTTGGACATTCAACCCATATAAATTACTATTCCCACTCCACCAAGTAAAAACTCAGGGAAGGTGCTGGACATTCAACCCATATAAATTACTATTAACACTCCACCAAGTATAAACTCTGAGAAGGTGCTGGACACTAAACCCATATAAATTACCATTCCAACTCCACCAAGTATAAAGTCAGGGAAGGTGCTGAACATTCAACCAATATAAATTACTATTCCAACTCCACCAAGTATAAACTCAGGGAAGGTGCTGGACATTCAACCCATATAAATTACTATTCCCACTCCACCAAGTATAAACTCTGAGAATGTGCTGGACACTAAAACATATAAATTACTATTCCCACTCCACCAAGTATAAACTGAGGGAAGGTGCTGGTCAGTAAACCCATATAAATTAATATTCCCACTCCACCAAGTATAAACTCAGAGAAGGTGCTGGACATTCAACCCATATAAATTACTATTCCCACTCCACCAAGTATAAACTGAGGGAAGGTGCTGGACAGTAAACCCATATAAATTACTATTCCCACTCCACAAAGTATAAAGTCAGGGAAGGTGCTGGACATTCAACCCATATAAATTACTATTCCAACTCCACTAAGTATTTATTCAGGGAAGGTGCTGGACATTCAACCCATATAAATTACTATTCCCACTCCACCAAGTATAAACTGAGGGAAGGTGCTGGACAGTAAACCCATATTAATTACTATTCCCACTCCACCAAGTATAAACTGAGGGAAGGTGCTGGACATTCAACCCATATAAATTACTATTCCCAGTCCACCAAGTATAAACTGAGGGAAGGTGCTGGACAGTAAACCCATAAAAATTACTATTCCCACTCCATAAAGTATAAAGTCAGGGAAGGTGCTGGACATTCAACCCATATAAATTACTATTCCAACTCCACTAAGTATTTATTCAGGGAAGGTGCTGGACATTCAACCCATATAAATTACTATTCCCACTCCACCAAGTATAAAGTCAGGGAAGGTGCTGGACATTCAACCCATATAAATTACTATTCCAACTCCACTAAGTATTTATTCAGGGAAGGTGCTGGACATTCAACCCATATAAATTACTATTCCCACTCCACCAAGTATAAACTCAGGGAAGGTGCTGGACATTCAACCCATATAAATTACTATTCCCACTCCACCAAGTATAAACTCAAGGAAAGTGCTGGACACTAAACCCATATAAATTACTATTGCCACTCCACTAAGTATAAACTCTGAGAAGGTGCTGGACAGTAAACCCATGTAAATTACTATTCCAACTCCACTAAGTATTTATTCAGGGAAGGTACTGGACAGTAAACCCATAAAAATTACTATTCCCACTCCACCAAGTATAAACTCAGGGAAGGTGCAGGACACTAAACCCATATAAATTACTATTCCAACTCCAATAAGTATTTATTCAGGGAAGGTGCTGGACAGTAAACCCATAAAATTTACTACTCACACTCCACCAAGTATAAACGCAGGGAAGGTGCTGGACACTAAACCCATATAAATTACTATTCCAACGCCCCTATTCCTATTATTGCTCTATGGAGTGTCTACAACCAGATAGGCTTAAACCAACCTGTCTCTTTCCACTCTCCCCTTAAGACTCCAGATCCTGGACAGATAGCCCTAAGCTCAAGTCCATGGATTGTGAATTCTACTAGGGAACCTGATTGTATCCACATTGAATTGTTTAATAAACAAGGGTATCAGAAAGTAGACAGTGCAAGACTGAAGGTCCTCTGCTGGAACATAGCTGGCCATTCCAAGAAGTTATCCCTTCCAGACTGGAACAGACTTATTAAAGGCTATGCAATTTGTATTTTTCAAGAGACTTGGAGCCAGGATGTCCATCACGAACCAGGCTTTGTGTCCTACTATGTTCCAGCAGTACCGCCGCTAACAGGGAAAGGGTGCTCCTCGGGGGGGTTACTGGTATGGATTAGTATATCTCTGGATTGCTCAGTGAAACAAGTCCATTGCATTTCCCCTGACCTGTTAAGATTGACTGTTAGGGAAAATAAAGGAGGCAGAACCCTAGAAATGTTTAATATTTATGTTCGGGGAACAAAGGGAGGAGCAGAATCCCCAATAGTTACGTCTCTAGAGGCTGAGCTCTCTAATTGCCCTCATGACTCACACATCCTGGTAGCGGGAGACTTTAAGTGCACTTTCGAGCCTCTCGCTGCTGAGGATGTGCTGGACATCGAAGAGGATGATGCGAAACGGGGTATCCCTCGCTAAACATCCCACCAATAAAAAGATGGACCAAACTGGCCCTCCAATTGAATTCTATGGTTATAGAGTATGGGCTAAGGGCGGTAAACAGAAGGTCAGTGTCTGACCAAAAGGGGCACACACCTACAATAGGGTGGGTTGCTCCTCGCGAATTGATTATGGGCCAGATTTAGGAAGCCTAATACCGGTCCGTAACGGCCGAAATTACCGAATTTCGGACGTTACCGACCGGTATTAGGCTATTGAGATGTAGGTGGCTACATTTCAGATTCCGTAATTTACCGAATCGGTAATTTAAAGAATCAGTAAATTACCGAATTCTTAAATACCGATTTGGTAAATTACCGAATCCTTAATGTAGGAAGCACTCAAGTGAGTGCTTTTCACTTGTAAGGATTCGTTATTTACCACCAACTACAATTTGGAGGTAAATATCGAAAACCCGTGAAAAAGTAAATTTGTGCTTTTTCAACAGTGCCATGCGGCAGACATACATGCCCTTAGGGCATGCATGTGTGCCACATGTGCACCCATGCACTATTCAGGGAGTGCAACAGGGTATCAATGTGACACCCTGCCACCCTTGTAAGTCTTCCCCCTATTACCGATTCGGTAATTACCGAATCGGTAATTCCCATTCATTCCTATGGGCCTCCAGGCCCATAGGAATGAATGGGGAATACCGAATCAGTATTTACCGAATTTTACCGATTCAGTAAAAATTACCAAATCTATACCTACATACCATTTACCGATTCTAAAATACAGAATCGGTAAAATTCGTTATTTTAGAATCTGTAAATAGTATTTACCTACATAAGGCCCTACATTCTTTTGAATTACAAATTGTGGCAGCACGTAATAGTCATGATAATAATACCAACAGTCATCTGTGACCACAATCCACTGTCTCTATCCCTAAAATCTTCATGGCTGTCCAATTATGATCTTCGTGGCCCAGAATATCTAATACCAACAAGGGAAGTAATCCCTTCCAACTGCAACAGATATTTGAAATGGTATAGAGTCCTTCTGGACGACAATAAACTTGCTGTCATTAGAGAAACAGTAGCAGAGGCCTTTTGGGCAATGAGCGAAGCCTCCATAGACCCTGTCACCACTGATAAAATCCCGTACATTTATGAAAAAAACTATCAGCACACTGAGGAATCTCTTTTGTGTTACCGTTAGGTCAGGCCCTCCCCATGTGTCCGAGAAGTCCAACAGCAATGACCGATGGTACACGAAAGATTGTAGGTGAAAAAAAAACGCCCTAGTTGCTGCAGTGAAAAGCAAATAGCTCCCAAAGATCTAGCAAGCAAGAAGGGACTATAAGGAGGAAGTGACCCATGCTCAAAAAGAGCGGGAAGAGCAGCACTGGCAAGACCTAAAATCAGCCAGTCTGGAGAAGGATGCTGGCCTATTCTGGAGTCTTATCAGATCTAAGACACGCCCTGATTGTGAATCGATTACCTGCAACATCCGAAACAATATCTGGTATAATCATTTTCTGAATCTCTATTCCACCACTGAGGATGTTGTACAGGAAGGTACACTAACCGACTCCAGTATAGGCCCGGGGGACGAAAATAGCTATCCCTTTACTGTGAAAGAGGTGAAAACCACCATTCAGGGTATAGTTCCAGCTAAGGCAGCAGGCCCAGACGGCATCCCAGGTGATCTTCTCCGGGCAGATCCCGCAAAATGGGCGAAATGTATTACGATCTTAATTACCGCCATTGACAAAGGCTCCCCAGTCCCAGATTCCTGGAAGGGAGCAGAGGTCGTCCCCATCTATAAAAAGGGTGCCAGGGACTACCCTGCCAACCATCG
Source organism: Lissotriton vulgaris (assembly GCF_964263255.1). NCBI lineage: Eukaryota > Metazoa > Chordata > Amphibia > Caudata > Salamandridae > Lissotriton > Lissotriton vulgaris. The sequence goes on along the minus strand of NC_141687.1, from coordinate 1,540,091,655 downwards.
CCCAATAAGCCTAACTGACTCAGTACAAAAGGTTGTTGGGAGGGTGGTGTTGGAGAGGATCTTGGAATGGGCTGATGATAACACGATCCTCTCCGACTTCCAAGCAGGCTTTAGGGCCGGTACAGGGACAATAGAGCAGGTGTTCATGCTTATCCTCCTTTATTGGAAGGTGGTACGGCTAGGCAAAGGAAGTCTTTAGCTTGCATTTATAGATCTAAAGACTGCCTTTGACCTGGTCCCTCGAGGGCGCCTGTGGCAGGTATTGGCTGAACTGGGGGTCCCAAAGTATCTTCTAAGCCTGCTGATGCGTCTCCACGAGGGCAATTATGCCCAAATAAAATGGGGTACCCAAAGAGAGAAGACTGATAGAATACCGCTGAACAGGGGTGTTCACCAGGGCTGTGTTCTAGCTCCCACCCTATTTTCTCTGTATGTGAACGGGGTGGTTGAGCATTTAAAGCGAATACCATCTGACGCACCAGCCCTGGCGGGCAAAAAAATTCCTACCCTCCTGTTCGCAGATGACACCCTCCTTATCTCCAAGAGCCCGAAGGGCTTACAGAGTTTGTTAGACAGCTTCCAGTCGTTTTGCAACGACCGAGGACTGGTTATCAATTCTGAAAAAACTAAGTATTTGGTATTGAATCCTCCAAATTGTGGTAGCCTGATTCTGCGGAGTTTTTGATCCTTGACACGTTTTCCTGAGTGCCGAGGGTGAGCGAGTGAGCAGCGAGACGCTTGAGGCCGCAGCAGCCGAGCCGAGCTCACGGTCGGGCTTTGCTCCGCTCTGCTTCTTCCGGGGTCTGCCGGGGTCTCGAGGTCTCCCCAGCAGCGGCACAGTCTGCAGCTGCACCTAACAACAAAAGAGACCTCCGTAGCGGCGGGTGAAATTCGGGAACGGCCCGGTAGCGGCGGGAGCCGCGGGAGCACTGTGGTAGCCCGGGAACAGCCAGGTGGTGTCGGCAGGAGCCGCGGGAGTGTTCTGGTTCTGGTGGCCTGGTAGCGGCACCAACAGCAGGCAGAACCCACGGAGCCACGAGCCACGGAGCCACGAGACCAACACAGAGCCTGGGGAGCTAGCAGCAGAGGGATCACAGAACAGAGCAAGTACCAGTCGCTGTGAGGGGCTGGAAGCGCTGGGGGAGCAACAGAAGAGGCAGACAGCAGAACCAAGCTCCATTTGACCCCCACGGAGAGTGCAGCAAAGAGCCGAAGAGCCGAAAACACCAAAAACGCCGGAGCAGCCACGCCGAGCAGCAGCAAGGTGGGATAACTACTGCAGCACCTAACCTCACCAAGGCAGCACCTCACCTCACCAGACCTGACCAGACTTGAGCGGATCTGCAGTGGATGCAGTGTATGCGAGAGCGAGACTGGGAGAGTGGGGGTCAAGCCAGAGACAGTACGGAAAGGAAAGGAAAGGAAACTAACAACAAAGAGGTGAGAGGTGAGAGGTGGCCCGAGGCATTACGGCATTACAGGGGAAAATGCTGATAAACGGACGGGCGGGGTCATAAGCGAAGCGGAGCCACCGCGATACTGCTACCCCAGGAGGTCAGCGAACCTGCATCGTGCATTGAGCGCCACAGAGCACTGATCACTGAACATCAAAAAAAAAAAAAAAAATTGTAAAACTCGTGGGTGCATGGTGCTCTGCATGAACTGTTTGGTTTTAGTTGAGATTGATTGCTCCAAATCGTTGCAAATTCGGCAAGTTCTGTGTTGTAAGAGCACTCGGCTTCTATGGTGTGCTTCTGTGGCGCGCTGCTGCTGTTGCAGGACCCTGCAGGGGCTATTAATCAATAACTAACCACCTAACAATTGCCTTGAATACCTTAAATACCCTAATCCTTGTTTTAGGAGTCACAATGTTGCCCTGAATTCATGACCTCCAAGGGCTATTGACTCACCCACTGCTGGTATCACTCTCTTCCCCGACGACAGCTGCTCCTTGCTGCTGTTAATATCTGCCTATTGCAATTGCGTCCCACCACCTAGCTGTGTCCTGGCTAATTCACAACTGTAAGTCAGCAGTGCTATACTTCACTTCATCCCACCCCTCCCAGCTTCCAATCAACTGACACCGTTGAGGCCTGCTGAAGCCTACTGAAGCCCGGACAAGTCAGCAAACAACCTATGAGCACAGATTTTATACCAAATATCCTCTAGACACACCAAACCCATCATATTGGACCCATCAGATCTACTGCAAAACCTTCACAGACCACAAGTAGCCCCGGAAGTGCCACACCAGCGTCGCACTAGTGCCACTTCAGTAATTCCAGCTACCTCTGCAGCACCGGTTCCTGTTAGCAGCTAAAAGTCATGAGATCCGGGAGAGTAAGAAAGGCACCGTTGGCACCTAAACGGAGGAAATCCAAGCAACTGGAATCGGCCAAGGACCCCCATTTGGACAGCCCGGGCACCCACAAGTCCACCCGGGCTACCAACGGAATTTTAACAGCGGAAGGATCTCCATCAAAAGGCTTTGGCAATCCTAGCCAAAAAAACATGATCATGGAAAAGTCATCTGACAAAAAACCTTCTAATTTGTTGGACTACTTCAAAAAAACTCCAACACCGTCTAATAATCTCTGGCAGTCTCACACTCAGGAGACAACCAGGTGTGGAGCCTCGCTTAGGCAGCCCAAAACAAGTATACTTCTTCAACAACCACTATCCCCACAACATTGGCAAATTGAAGCCAAAAGGACAGTCCATCCTGCGGAGGTATTTATCTTTGGATCAGCACCGAACAAACCTACGCCGGAGGGTCAGGGGGGTGCAAGCCTTGTATCGCTCACTACTAACAAGCAATCAGAGCTGAAACCAGCACAGGAATCCGGTCAGCAATTACGCCCCACTGCAGCGAATATCCAAGGAGTTTGCACGCTGCAAGCATCCCCAATGAGTCTACGGGATGCCCTAAGCCCCTCCATAGCTCAAAACCAGAAATCGGAATCACTGGCAAAACCTCCCGGTCAAGACCCAGCCGTTTCAAAAGAAGCCTCAAAAGCTCCACATCAACAGCAAACTCTCGCCCAAATCCATGTTCAAAGTACCCATGCGAGTAATAACCCTCTCCAAGCATCCCACTCACCTCAAACAATAAGTACACCTATGGACCAATTGACTGCGTCAAGCCCAATGCATATTGCATTTTCGCCATCAGCAGCAATAAAGCCATCGCCGCAAAAGTCGCCCAATAAAGCCGACCCAAGCGACCAGCTTTTGGCGGACCTGTCATTTTTCTTTAAAAATACTGACAACCCTACCAAGGTCACGTCAAACACCACCCCTAACGCCATCCAAGAAGACCCCATAGCTATCAGCGTCTGGCCTCAACTCTTGCAAACATTCCAACAAACCGTCATTGCATTAAACTATCACTCGGACAAACTGGACGCGCAGGTCGATCTCCTAAACACTCTGGCAGTGTTCACGTCAGGGATTGACAACAAACTTGATAAACTGAACAACTTAATACTTGGAGCACAAGCCTCGACAAAGCTCATACAGTCGGTGTGCTGTTGTTCTCCAATTATTGATTCACTCTCTTCGCTTCCTGACTTCCTAACTAGTGTTATAAAGGAAGTTAGGATGCTGAAAGGCGGTAACCCAAGTACAATTCCCTGTCCGTTAGCAAAAAATCCATCAGACACGATCGAATATCCAGCTAACCTACAGCCCACAACAAACAAAGGCACTAAGCCAAACGAGGGAACAGTCCTCAGCTCAAATTGGCCGAGCGAACAATCAAAATCCGGCCACCTACAATCTGACCTGGCCGAAGCAGCATCAGGAAACGCTGGGACTTCGCGTAGGAGTACTATGAGCACTGATCACCCACCGATAGGTCCAAAGACCAGCCCTGCGTCCCCGGCTCCTCCTACTTTGGATGAGTTGCCAGCGTTTGAACCTCAACTTAGCAAAAGAGAACGTAAGCGCCAGCGTAAACAGAGAAACAAAGCAAGGGCAAAAACAACTGCTACCCACCCGGAATACTACCCCCTCTATGCAATGGCATCCAACAAACAGGCTCCCAGTGAAACAAACGCACTCTCACCTTCAGGAAACCTTGGAGTGTCCAAATCAGAAGGAGATTTACCTGCACCAGTCACTCAACTAACCGCGGGGAGCCTACACGTGGCAAGAGAACCAGCAGTGCGAACCGCAAAAAAAGAGCCTGGCCCTGTGGTAGAAAAGACAATCACGAAAATCGATGAATTAATTACACCAGGACCCACAGAGACCCAGGCGAAATTAAAACCTGTGCATGCCTCATTTTCATCAAAGACAGACAGCACAACGACAGGATTGAAATTGATGAAAACAATTTACAATCAGAAAACAGCTGCGCCTATAAAGCGTCGGCCCATTTGGAAGGCCCGCCATCTTTCAACGCAACAGGAGCAAGAATTGGATGAAGGTCCGTCTACTATTAAACCCAATAAGTTGGCTACAAGCCAAAAACACACTGAGCCCTCATATGACTCGTCATATTCCCACATTTTACTGGCACCCGAATACAAATCAAAGGGCCGCCAAGACATTCTTAACAGATCAAACATTATAAAACTGGCAAATGGTATCCCCGGATTCCCTGGTCTAGTATCAGATGACATTGAATCTATTGAATTTCTTCCACCAAGAGGAACCCAACCGTCGGAGGTAACGCTAGTGACATTTAAATTGGCTACATGGGCAGGCATGTTCTTGGACCACAAAGCCACACTAAGGGAATGGGGCATCCGAGCGTACCCATATCATACCCCAGGCTACCCCACCGCCCTACTAAACCAGCCAACACCACCGCAAAAAACTGGAATTATAAGACTGAAAGACCACCAGAAAATATATTCAATCTTAAAAAACGCGTCGGGGCCAGAGGAAGATCAGAATATCCTTCCCACAGTGGTCTCTAACATCGACACCAGCCAAGGATGGGATTGGCTTCCAGCCATTCTATCAACCAAAAGCTCAGAATGACCACCCGAACCAGAGGCAGTGGCCCTTGGCCTCATACGCTTGACAACGCCACCTCCCCCAGAAGCAGCATTAAATACACAAGCGGACTCTACCATCTCATTATGTTCCTGGAATATAAGCGGCCTCCAGCAAAAAATTAAGGATCCTGATACCTTTTCTTTCCTGTGTGAACATTCAGTAATAGCCCTGCAGGAAACTTGGGCCACACAAGGGTGCCCAGTCATCGGGTACATTGAGTTAAGGAATCCAGCACTTAGGGACAGCCGCTTTGGTCACCCCAAAGGTGGCCTGTCAATATATATTTCAAACACCTTAAAAGGTCCAATCTCACGACTGCCCCTTGATGAAGATTGGCTACTTGGGGTTAAAATCAATGCCTGGCGGAAACATCGTCCACTGCTCCTTTTAAACGTATACATCAACCCCAGCACTCGTACAAAAAAAGAGCATCTGACACGTTTAACGGAAATCATGAACGATATAGCCGCGGAACACTGGAACTCAGACTGTATTGTTACGGGGGATTTTAATACCTACTTATTTCAAGGGAACGTAGCAGACATTGATGGGCCCTTCCTACTTCCAATCACCGAGGCTATAAATCAAACCAAACCACCCATTCAAACTCAAAGTGGGCTGGGCGAGCTTTGTGTGATGAAATTCTACAGTGCAGGTTACCTTGTCATCAACGGCAGAACAGTAGGTGACACCCCGCCAAACTGGTCCTGGACAAACGGCACCAAGCAATCCTACTTGGATTATACCATCTGCAATGCCGCCCTGCTTCACTGTTTAACCAACTTCCAAATTTATCCAAGAACCGAAAGCGACCACAGGCCTCAGGTTATTTCCTTTAATATAAACCCTGTGAAACACAAAACTGCACCATCCGCATGCCGGGGAATACATACCGAAAACCTAAAGCGCCTTAAGTGGACTGAAGAAATTAGCCCGAATATCCTCCAAGCAAGTGTGGACATCATAAGAATAGGAACCGAGCAAGAGGCAATCCCGACTTTAACCTGGACAATGCTCTGTTCCCACCTGACTCACCTTTTTCCAGCAAAGTATCAGGCCGAAAGGGTAATTCAGACACGTCCATTTACAATCTCACAGCATACCAAGTCACTTAAGAAAGCAAGAAACGCAGCCCTGCGGGCACTGGCTAAATCTCCGGGGAACAGTGAACGTACAATTCACTATCAAACTACTCAAAGATCCTTCAAGCTGGCGATCAAAAAAGATAAATGGTCTCACGAAAACCAATTTTGGTGCAAACTGGTGTGGGAGAGTAAGCAAAAAAACTCTAGAAAATTTTGGGCTCTTATTAACCACACTAATCCTAGCACATCGAGCTTTGGATCTGCAAACATCCAGGAATCAGACTGGGTAAGATGCCTATCTGACCACTTCAAGTCTCCAGAATACCCAGATTCCAAAGGAAGCAGCTCTTTAAATGAGATTAACCATGGGCCTGCCACCATACAGAGTCTACCCGCCGACTGCTTACACCCCGCCAACATGGACCTTGAAGTGACACAAGAAAGAGTAGCCACAGCAATGACAAAAGCAAGATCTGATGGAGCTCCTGGCCCAAACGGCCTGCCACAGAGCCTGTTTAAATCTGACATTGTCTTCTGGTCCGGAACACTAACTAATCTCTTCAATTATGCTCTGAGAACAGCAACAATCCCGGACTCATGGCGGGGCGCCATAATCCACCCAATTTACAAATCAGGATCACGTGCCCAACCGAGCAATTACAGACTCATTGCCCTCCTGGATATTGAAGCCAAGCATTATGCAGGCCTCCTACTGGAGGATCTAAGGTTATGGGCAAAGGACTATAAACTGTTGCCAATGAATCAAACAGGGTTTGTTGCAAACTCAGGGACCAGCACTAATTTGCTAGCAATTTCAACTATAGTCGACAAGGCACTAAACACATCTAGGTTAGTGTTTTGTTGCTTCGTCGACTTCAAAGCAGCATTTGATAGAGTCCCTAGGGAGGCTCTATGGGTAAAATTAAGAAAGTGGGGGATTCCAGAGAATCTATTACAGGCAATTATCGAACTCCACTCGCGTACATGGGTTCGAGTGAAGCTCGGGTCCGGCACACATCTCTCGCGGAAAATAATGACAACTAGGGGCGTGAAGCAGGGATGTGTGTTGGCCCCCCTTCTCTTTAACCTGTTTATAGCAGATCTGTCGGCGACCCTGGACGATACCAACAGCCATTCTCCAAAAGTCGGTGGCTTGGGTCTAAGCAACCTTTTGTACGCCGATGACCTTGTCCTTTTTAGCCTCACCAGGGTTGGCCTACAAAGCCTCCTTGATAAACTGCATGACTATACGACTATTAACCAATTAGAGGTCAACTTAAAAAAAACGCAAGTCGTTCCTTTTGGTAAGAAACGACACACAGGTGGTGGTTGGTCATTCAACAACATAAGCCTCGTAACAGGCCAGTCATATAAATATCTAGGCGTCCACCTGGATTCTAAATACAATTTTAGAAAGCAGCGTAACGAGATCGCAGTCAAAGCAATAACCCTTGCGGTATCACTAGGCAAGCTTGCAAAAAATCTCTCAGGCCCAACCCTATCGCCTCTTTTGGAGGTGATGAGAGCAAAAATTGGCCCTACTCTGTCGTATGGCATAGAGTTATTTGGGGGGAAAATGAATACAGCCTTGAACCAGCACACAACCAAAATTTATAAAAAGGTTCTCCAGCTGCCAAAATCCGCATCTGCTGCACAGATAAGACTGGAGATGGGACTGATAAACTACGATGCCTCCAACATCGGGGCATATCTTAATCTCTGTCACAAACTAAGACAAGCGGACCCCAATACATTAGAATCCCTAGTCTGGGAAGAAATAACCCAGAAAAATCCAGGTGGAACATACGGCCGTCTCTTTAAAGACGCCATTCAGCAAATGTCAGCAAGTGATTTGTGGGCCCTGAATCCTAGTCAGACAGCATTCAAAATAGGGATCAAAAAGGGTGTGAGAATGAGATCAAGTATCATGGATAAAGCACTCTTTTTGAAACGCAGTCACGCCTGGGCTCTTGTAAACTCTTATAGACGGCTAGCCCCCGCCTCCTATCTGGCCTGTACATATTCACTCCATCTAAAGCGCAGCCTTATCGCCATTAGAATGGGCGACTGGCGATTCCTGAAAGATTTACCCTCCTGGCGACGCACCGCTGAAGATTTAACTTGTAGAGGGTGTGGCAAAACAGCTGAAACTATGTCGCATGTGATCTGCCTCTGCCCAGCTTTTAATTCAGAACGCAGGCGGAGACTAAAACCAGAATGGAATAGGCTGGGTGCCAGGACTTGCAGGCAAGCTATCATGGTAGCTTTAAATCCGGAAAACACATCCCTAAACATAAGACTCATAACCTTCATTCTGCAAGCATACCGTAATTTCAATCAAAAGAGGCCCTGCTAAAGTGCCCCTCCCACTTTCCAACCCTTAGGGAGGTTAAAATAAAATGACCAGTAACCTCAGGAATGTCGGCTGCTTCCTAAAAGTAGGATACCATTGATGCCGAGTATAATATAAAAGGGAGGAAGAGACAACTTTTTTCCCTATACATCATGCTTCAAGCTACCCTATTTTATTTAAAGAGGCTTAAGAGAAGACAATTTCCATTTTTATAATGACTGTCAACTGACCATGTTTTTATTCTTCAAGATTTTTTAATCTTATTTATTGATACACAATGTGAATTTTGTAACCTTCTTTTAAAGATATATGTGTTATATCTAAATAAAGATAATTGATTTGATTTGAATCCTCCAAAGAATATTGGGACTCCCCCTGTACTGAACATGGTCCCACTAGAGAGGGTTACCATGTTCGATTATTTGGCCATTCGTATTTCTGACTCCATGCTCTGGAATAGTCATATACAGAAAATGCTCCTGAATCACAAGAGGGTTACGGGGGCAATACTTAAAGAGCACCGTACCTCAGTGAGCAGGCCTATTGCTCCTGCAATTGATATATATAAGGCAAGAGGAGTGAGCTCTGCAATTTACGGTGCTGAACTCTGGGGCTTTTCCAATGTAGACCAACTAGTGCGATCTGAAAATAAATTTACAAAAGAACTTATGGCCCTTGCAGCAAGACCTAGGGTGCTATCCATTTAGAGACTTGGCCAGACTGCATCCCCTCCTGCTGTGGGCCCGCCTATGGCGGACGCCAGAATTTGCAGGGTATGCGGCAGGGCTAAATGAAATATTGAACATGGACGGATGGCACAAGTTGAAATGGCTGAAGGACCTGAAAACCCTCTTATACGACCTTGGTCTGGGCGAAGCGTGGTCAAATAGAACGGCTCCGCGAAAGGCAGAACTCAAGAAAATCTATTGGTCGTGAGTTCGCACTAAGGGTTTTCTGGATACCAAATCCGGTAGGCTAACCGAGGAGTTTATGCAATTTAAAAACTCCACTTTTTACAAACCCTACCTAGATGTTATTCAGAAACCTTATGACAGGGCTTTGTTCTTCGCATTTAGGGTTGGTTCGCTTCCTACACGTGATATGACTGCCCGATGGAAGGTTCCCTACCAGACACCAGCTTCCTGCCCGATCTGTGAAGCCACTCTAGAGTCAGTGGCACATATTATGTTTGCAAGCCCAGCCTATAAAGCTCCAAGGGAACGCTGGCTTAAACCACTTTGCAGGGAATTGGGCACTCGTAACCATCTCGCAGCATTGCGCATTCTAAGATCTGATGCGCAATCCCTGTATGTTTGTGGTTTGGCCAAATTTCTGAGCTGGGCTTGGAACATTAGGTCGAGATCTTTGAAAGCTAACCTTTAAGTATTGCTGCTGCTATGAGCTACCCGCTTTTTACAAACTGTACTTTTTCTCATTTTATGTTGTACATATTATCTCTTAATGCCATTTTAACTATTTTATTATTAAGGTCCAGATGAATTCTCATGTTCAGTCATTTAGACTGTTAGAAATACTTGTGGTAATGCTTTGTCTTTTTAATAATAATTCTGCTTTTAACTCATGTATCATAGCTTTTAAGATATGTTTTATCGAAACAAAGCTAATATGACTGACTGACTGACTATTCCAACTCCACCAAGTATAAAGTCATGGAAGGTGCTAGACATTCAACCCATATCAATTACTATTCCAACTGCACTAAATATTTATTCATGGAAGGTGCTGGACATTAAAACCATTGAAATTTTTTTGGGGATAAATATTATTTTTTTTCATATTATTTTTTACAAATAATAATGACTAAATAACAAATTCAAAATTTCATTTAGAAATTAAATTTTAATTCTAATTTACCTAAATTTCTATTTAGAAATTAATTTAGAAATTAATGTAGAATAATTTTTAAAAATATTTTTTATCTTATTTGTAATAATTTAACATTTCTTAAATAAATTTATTTTTAAATTATTAATTATTAATGATTTTTTAATAATAATACACACCATGCACCCCTAAAACAAGGAATGACACTTCTAATACAACAACCATTTAAACACTCTATCTAATTTAAATTTTCATTTTGTTAAAAAAAATTCACTTATTTTAATACACTCACCATCCTATTCCCCTAAAAACCCACAACACACCCGTAAAATATATTTCAGAATCTAATTCAAAATACAATTTTTTTATTTTTTAATCATCATATATTTAAAAACACTCCCCACCTATTCCCCTAAAAACCCATAACGCGTCCCTAAAACATAAAATTTATCAGAAATTTAAAATTTTAATTAAATTTCAAAATTTAAATTTAAAATATTTTAAAAAACTTTCCACCCTATTCCCCTAAAAACCCACAACCTACTCTTAAAACAATTTTTTTTATACAATTAAAAATTTAAAATTACATTCAAGATTTAAATTTTAAATTTAAAATGAATTTCAAAATTTAAATTAAAAATGTTATTATACACTTCCCACCCTATTCCCCTAAAAAGTCACAACCCGCTCCTAAAACATATCATTTGAACAAAATAAAAATATTTTAAAATATTTAAAAGAATTTTTTTTATTAATTTCAAAATTTGAATTTTAAAAATGTTAAAACACTTCCCACCCTATTACCCTAAAAACCCACAACCAGCTCCTAAAATGTAAACATATTTAAAAAAAATAATAATTTCTAAATTTGAATTAAAAAAATTTAAAAACACTTCCCAACCTATTCCCCTAAAAACCCACAACCCACTCCTAAAACATAATTTTTTCAAAATGTTACAATTATAAAACATTTTCAAGAATTATTTAATATATATTTTAAAAAACTTCCCACCCTATTCCCTAAAAACCCACAACCCGCTCCTAAAATGTATTATACATTTTTAACTAAATATTTTTTTTAAATAAATTAATTATTTATATTTTTAATAACATAAAATAACATACCTAAAAATTATTTTAGACCAAAAAATAACTGTTGCAACATTATAAACAGTCTACATTTCACAAATCGATATTCTAACACTCTATATTTTGACTTTCGATATTCTAACACTCTATATTTTTACTTTCGATATTTTTAACTAATACAAATAAACGAGATTTTGAACACTCGATATAAACTACTCGATATTTTATACTTCGATATATTTTTTTTATTCCTTAAAAATCGATCAAACTGACATCGATATTACTTACCTCGATATTACTGCCATCTCGATATTCTGGAATCGATATTCTGTCCAGTCGATATTAAAAACTTGAGGTTTAGACTGCACACCAATCACAGTATATAGACCAGCAGGGCCTAGGTCAGCTTTTCCTTCTGACCTAGTATACTTCATTGAAGTTCACTTAGGCAAAAACATCTTCACTCTTTTAAGTGATTTCAACTTTCATCTGGAGGAAGAGATGTTTAGAGATTTCAGGGCACTTAGAGACACAAGGACATGTTTTGGGCTTCACATCTGGTTAAGGCCCTCAGACATGCAGCAGGACATACATTAGAGGGCATTTTCTTGAATAAGTCCGGTTAAGAGGCTTGAGGTGGTTACACTCAGCTGGTCTGATCATCAGGAAGTTGAATTTTCCCTTGTCCTGCCTGACACTCAGAACAAGGATATCTCTGATAATACCACATCATATAAAAGAAATTGGAAAGGTACTTTGGAGAGAATCCCTTTCCAAGTCCTAAGAGACAGGCACCATGATGATGTGGACCTGGCTGCAGCTGAGTTCTCAAACTTGCTACGTTTGGCTGTAGAGGAGATCCCTCCCACTAAGCAATCTTGAAATCAGAGACACAAAAATAATTGTATTCAGCACAAAAGACAAAGAGGCCATTGCAGTTAATTTTAACAATTGCATGAAGACAGTGGACACCTGGATGGGCAAGAGCTGTTTTAAACTTACTGGTGAAAAGACTGTGGTTGTGATCTTTGTAAGTAAACCATCCATATAGTACCACAACAAGTGGACATAAATGTTGGGTACTCTTTCCTCTCCCACTCAATCAGCAAAACACCAGGGAATATCCTGAACAATGAACTGGCGCTAAACCTTTAGGTGAACTGCACAGTTGCGACCCGCTTCTGGATCATTAGAATGCTGCAGTAGGTCGTTCATTTCACCCCTCTCTCAGCAAGCACACAAGTAACCCTGGCACTGATCTCTTTGAGGCTTGACTATTGGAACGTGCTTTACCTTGATATTAACAAGACAGCACAGAATAAGCTACAATTGCTACAGAATGCATCAGTAAGACTGAACTTAGACACCCCCAAACATCAGTCAGTCTCAGGAAAATTACTCAAACTCCACAGGCTACCTGTAAAAAAAGGGCATTATGTTTAAGACACTATGCATTGTTCACAAAGCCCTACACAACTCAAATCCTGAAGGAATTAGAACAATGTTTTAATGGCATGTTCCCACTAGGAAACTTCGTTCAGCGGACAGTAACTTGGTCGTGGGCCTCAGATTTCATAGATGGGAGGCAGAGCCTTTTTGATTGTGGCAGCTGAGCTCTGGAATTTGCACCCCTGTCACATGACCTCCTTCAGAAATTACTTTTTTACTCTAAAATAAGGTTCTAGCATCCTCGGGTATTACACCTTTGTATTGAGACTCGGCTGAGGCGCTAGATGCTGAGATACAAATCGAGGAGGTTATTTTGGCTATTGCGCGGCTGAAGATGGCCAATTCGCCCGGGCCGGATGGGTTCTCTCTTTTTTTTTTTTATTGCAACTCAGGGAAGCATTTACAAAAAGACCATGATATACAAAAAAGTCAAACAGCAAAACCAGAATGAACATTACTTAAAAAGCATTATCATTAGATTTCATAACAGAATACATGGTAAATTTAAGTGACGTGAATTATCGCAGTTTGAGAAGTATTCCAGTAAGAAAAGAGAAGAGAATATTAAGAAAAAAAGAAAAAGCAGAAAGGGACGAGGGGGCAGGTTCAAACAAACAGAGAGAAATCAATTATTGAAGGATCCCCAGATCTTTTCAAACCTCTTGATTGACTTCGTACCCCTAAGTCTGGCTAGAGATAATTCCATACCATGATACCATGAATTTCGTTAAACAGAGCCCGCCACTCCATGACTGTCGGGGGATTGAGGAAATCCAGGCACATGCAATTGTAAGTTTGGCGCAGGACAACATAATAGTAATAATAGCCTTATGTGGGGTGTTAATGGTATTGATATCTAGTAGAACAGAAAAAGCTGTAAGAGGAAAAAGACAGTTCAATTTTTGATTAATTATCTTACCCAGGGCTCTCCAGAATTCTGATAGCTTTGGGCAAGAGTACAGAATGTGTACCAAGTCTGCAGCTACTAAAGCGCATTTAGGGCATTTGGTTCGCTCATTATTGTTTAATAAGTTCCCAGCCCATTTGGAAATTCTTTCTGGAGTATGATATAGCATACAGGTTGTTCTGAATTGCTGGAGTCTTAGACTAGATGAAGAGACTGCATTATTAATGTTACGCAACGACTTGTTAATCATCGTCGTTGTAATATTACTATCAAGCATTTTGCTCAATTTTTCCACTATTTTGTTACATACGGTATTTTTATAAGTATTGAAGCATTTATAACTAGCACTAATTAACCCCTTATTTTTATGTACATATATACAGTCCCAAATATCCGATTCCGAGATACTAGAGAGTTTCATCTTTCGGATAAGGAAGTCGTGTATCTGTATATATTTGTATCTCATACAATCAGTTACTTTATAGAGAATTTTTAATGTTTCAAAACTCAAAAATCCCTGTACTCCGTAAAGATCCCCAAGTGTCCTTATACCGTGTGCTGACCAAATATTTGTTGTGCCCATATTAAAGATTTCCGGGAGTCCAGGATTACCCCATGATAGTAGTTTAGGATGGAAAAAAGAGGTGTGGCAGAAATCCAGAATATTCCTCCATATTTTAACTAAGTCCCTAACAGTCTTAAACCTGACCCTTTTGAAGTAGTTGGGATCATTAACCCTCCAAAGAAACATATTTGAATCCCCATCTAACATAAAAGTAAAAAAATAGAATTGGTTGTCTGTTGTCACCAAATTAATTAGACGTCGGAAATGTTCTATAAAAGTTGACCAAAAATATAACTTAAAGTCCGGAAAGTTTAGCCCCCCTACATCCAAGGGCCTTTTTAACAGAGCCATTGATCGCCTTGCTTTGCGATACCCCCATATAAAGCTGCTAAATATGCAATCCAGTTTTTTAAAGAAACAATTATTGAGAGCCAAGGAAATGGAGCGAAATAGGTATAGAAATTTTGGCAATGTAATAATTCGTATCAGATTGATTCTACCTATAATATTTAAAGGAATCTTGTGCCACTTTTTTAATAATATGCCTGTGGTTTTGAATAGGGCTTCATAGTTTATTTTAATGATGTTCTTTATTTTATCAGAGATTTGAACCCCCAAGTAGGTTGCAGTCTGGCATATTCCTACAGTTGTCGCTACAGGTTTGTAATTTGAGGCAATTTGAGTTTTATTTAAATTCAATTTGTACCCGGAAATATCTCCAAATCGATTGGCCTCATCCGTAATACCCTTTAATGTTTCTGTGATGTCAGTTGAATAAATAGCTATATCATCGGCATAAGCCGTAATTTGTAATGTATGAGGGCCAAACTTAAAAGGAGAAATACAGGGTTGAGATTGCAAGGCAAAAGAAATGGTTCCATTGATAAGGCAAACAAAAGCAGTGATAGGGGGCATCTTTGTTGGGTGCCCCGAGCTATAGAGAATGGAGTTGATGTGATAACGGCATAACCGATTTTAGCTGTGGGATTATCATATAAGGATTGGGTCCATATCAAAAATTTACCACTGAAGCCAAAATTAGTCATCACCCGCCAGAGGTACCCCCACCCCACTCGGTCAAAGGCTTTTTCTGCATCAAGTAAAATCATACCGAGTGGGGTGGATTCCTTATCTGCAATCTCAAAGGCAGTTATTGCCATATTGATGTGTGCCGTGGTATCTCTGCCAATTGCAAAACCGTGTTGATGCGGATTGACAATTTTTGGTATATACGGGGCCAAACGAGTGGCCAGCACCTTGGCAAATATTTTGGCGTCAGCGTTGACCAATGAGATAGGGCGATAAGATCCACAATTATCAGGTGGTTTCCCTTTTTTTAGAAAGAACACCAGGTTTAACCTTGTTCCAAGACCAAGGAGCTTTCCCGTAGTCCCCAATTTAGTTAATAACTTGTTGGAAGAGAGGGATCAATTCATCCGAGCATAATTTATAAATCTCTATTGGTATTGCGTCTTCACCGGAGGCTTTTCTGGATGGTAAGGAGGAGATCGCCTGTCTGATCTCCTGTTGACTGATATTATTAGATAGTTGTTCCAATTCGAGGGGGTCAGATGTTCCTACAAAATAATCAAGGTATTTTTGAATAGCTGCCGAGGTTGGGTATGCCTCCGGGGTATATAGCTTTTCATAAAACATTGCAAATTGCTCCAGAATTTGGGCTGGTTGGTCATATATTGTGTTGTTAGGGCCGCTTATGTATTTTATCGAAGTGCTAGCTTTTTCGTCGGCTATTTTATAAGCCAACAGTTTCCCGACCTTGTCCCCGCTCTCGTATTGAGAGTAACGTGTTTTGTGTAGGTTTGAGCAGCTCTTTTCCCAAAAGATAGTTTTCAGTCTAGCCCTCAAACACCCTAGTTGTAATCCTAATGGAGTCACATTTTCAGGGCACGAGCGGAGAGCATCATCCAGTTGTAGTTCTACAGTAAGAATGTCGTTAACCAATATTTTATCTCTCTTGCGAAGTTCAGCATTTTGTTGATACAAAAACTGCTGTGAACCCTCGGATGCTTGCCTTGCAAGCGTCCCAAACGATAAGGCATGTGGTAGAATTAAGATTGAGCTCAATAAAGTCTATAATGTGCAATTTGAGTTGTGAAATAAATAAAGTGTGTGTGCACAGATGTCTGGGAAAAGAAAAGGCTCGGGACGCTGTGCGGTTCTGTTTGGTATCAAAAGTAAATAAAATGGGGTTGTGGTCAGAGTTTATTCGTGGGCAGATTTCTATAGTACTATCCTTCAACAGGTTGTCTGACGCCCAGGCCATATCAATCCTTGAACAAAGCTTGTGGGGAGCAGAATAATATGTGTAACCTGGCACGTTGGGGAAAGCACTGCGCCACACATCCTTGAGATTATGAATGCGGCCTAACTCTAATATGGCGGCGCGGGTTCTCCGCATGCATTGGAATGAATTGTGCCTTGTGGTATTAATCTGATAATTCATTATACAATTGAAGTCACCCATAATGACTGATTCCCCTTCCCACTGTAGTAATTCCATATTTAATTGATCAAATATAAATGCTTCGTCGAAATTTGACCCATAGACCACACAAAAAACAAATTTACATTTTTCAAGTAGTATTTGCACTAAAGCCCATCTGCCATTCTTTTCACAAGCAGTTCTGCATATCTCAACCTTAAAACGTTTGTCTTTTAGAATAGTGACCCCTCTTATTGAGGCATTAAAAGTAGAACAAACAATCACATCGTAGCCCAATTGACCAAGTAACTTCCTATCTTTTTAGGCTATGTGTGTTTCAGACACAAAGACAAAATTCCGGTCATGGAGAGCTAGTTCTTCCCGGACCAGCCTTCTATTAATTTTGCTTGCCGTATTCCATGCAAGATATTTTATGCGCGCCATTTAAAAAAAAGAGACTGATAGATCATGATAGATCATGTCATTCTGTGAGGCTGTAATGAAAAACATAATATTCTCAAAATAATACCACAATTCCGCTACCTGAGTTGCTCTTTTCAAGCTTTACTGGGCTGCAGTCCTTGATGAGCTAGATTCTGCTTTTCAGATTACACTTCCACGACTCCCTGAACATACGCTGCTGGGGTTACCACTTTCCAAATTTTTTCCTCTGCGCTCTCCTAGGGGCAGGCAGATTGCATTGGCTTTGCTAGCGGTGCAACATGTCCTTTTGGCTCAGTGGGGTTCCCCGGAGATACCTGATTTCCGAGATTGGATCCAACGATTGTGGCATACCCTTGCCATGGAGCGTCTTTCCTTGGGTATGGATGGAAAGGGCTCAGAGTATGCTAGGCTCTGGGGTCCTTTTCTGCGACTCCTGTCCAAAGATTTACGGGAAGTGAGATGCCCGAAATACTTGCAAATCTTACAACTTATTCCACTGGAACCCGTGGGTGCCACGCCAGGCTCTTGAAAGACCATTGCAAGTGGTCGGACTGAAGGGTTGGTTGGATCACTAGGATATTTATGACGTAGAAAAGCTGATGCAGAGCGGGGTGGGTCTGGGAGGCAGGGGTAGGGGGGTTTCGGTTGGGTGCGGGGCTAGGGAGGGGGGACTGTTTCCTTTTTGCCTATTTTTTGCTGTTTCCTTATAAAATGGTGGCTATGATCCAGGTGGGGCGGTGGTGCCTTTCATTTAAACGGGGTCTACCTCTGGGGTGTAGACCCAAACGCTGTGTCTTTGGTTTGTGTATCCGCCCTGCCGGCAGGTTGATGTAGGCAGCTGGGCTGTGTTCTTCGATGTTCTTGCCGCTTAATAAAAATTATTGATTCTAAAATACGGTTCTATATTTTATCTTGAACACCAAGTTAGTCTCCTTGCTGAGTCCCCTTATTATGACTCTTCATTAGCGCCTTGATGCCCTTGGGCATTTGTGTAATCTATAAATCTTTTTCATTTTATTAATTTCATTTTATTTTGTGTTATTAGTACTGTGTGGTAAAGGTGGTAGAGGCCATGGAGGTAGTGATGGTGAGTGCACTAGTAGTGTGATGGGGTGATAATACTGTTGATGCTGTGCTTGTGGAGGTTGTACTGATGGTAGTAGTGTGACTGTGATAGTGGTTGTCATGATGCTGATAACAGTGGTGGTAATGGTAGTAGTAGCAATAATTGTGATCATGGTAGTAGAGATGATTATAACTGTAGTTTTGGTGATGGTCTCAACTGAAGTGGGTGTGCTAAAATAGGTGTTAGAAATGGGGGTCGCTAATTGGCAGAGGTAGGTAATTTTGTCCAAATATGGACCCTTGCTTCTAGTCAGGGTAAGGGGATACACACTTTAGATAACCCCTGCTCACCCCCTTGGTAGCTTGACACGAGCAGATAGGCTTATCCCAAAGGCAATGTGTAAAGTATTTGTACCAACACTCACAGTAACACAGTGAAAACACCACAAATAGACACCAAACCAGTTAAAAAAAATTAAATATCTTTATCTAAACTACACAAGACCAAAACGACAAAAATCCAACATACATTTACTTAGTAGAATGTCTTTAAAAAGGTTGTTGCAATAATAAACTTCTAGATGATAAATGCTACACTTTAGACTCAAAGTACCCGGGATGCATAACGCAAAACAAACAAAAGGGGCGCAGAGAAGGCGATGTGTCGATTCTTCCTTCGCGCCGGTTCCGATGAGACAAGATGACACCTCGATGCTTTGCGACGATCCTGTGCGATGCGACAAAATGGCGTCTCAGTTGCAATACGACAATGTGGAGGAGATGCGTGCATGCCCAACAGCTGTGCGGCGAACTCTGTGGTTTTCTGAGCCGCGACAGGCCCTGAAAATGTTTCACCGGTGATGCGACGGCACCCTCAGTGACGTCACCCATAATGACTAACTCCCCTTCCCACTGTAGTAATTCCATATTTAATTGATCAAATATAAATGCTTTGTCGAAATTTGACCCATAGACCACACAAAAAACAAATTTACATTTTTCAAGTAGTATTTGCACTAAAGCCCATCTGCCATTCTTATCACAAGCAGTTCTGCACATCTCAACCTTAAAACGTTTGTCTTTTAGAATAGTGACCCCTCTTATTGAGGCATTAAAAGTAGAACAAACAATCACATCGTAGCCCAATTGACCAAGTAACTTCCTATCTTTGTAGGCTATGTGTGTTTCAGACACAAAGACAAAATTCCGGTCATGGAGAGCTAGTTCTTCCCGGACCAGCCTTCTATTAATTTTGCTTGCAGTATTCCATGCAAGACATTTTATGTGCGCCATTTAAAAAAAAGAGACTGATAGATCATGATAGATCATGTCATTCTGTGAGGCTGTAATGAAAAACATAATATTCTTAAAATAATACCACAATTCCGCTACCTGAGTTGCTCTTTTCAAGCGTTACTGGGCTGCAGTCCTTGATGAGCTAGATTCTGCTTTTCAGATTACACTTCCACGACTCCCTGAACATACGCTGCTGGGGTTACCACTTTCCAAATTTTTTCCTCTGCGCTCTCCTAGGGGCAGACAGATTGCATTGGCTTTGCTAGCGGCGCAACATGTCCTTTTGGCTCAGTGGGGTTCCCCGGAGATACCTGATTTCCGAGATTGGATCCAACGATTGTGGCATACCCTTGCCATGGAGCGTCTTTCCTTGGGTATGGATGGAAAGGGCTCGGAGTATGCTAGGCTCTGGGGTCCTTTTCTGCGACACCTGTCCAAAGATTTACGGGAAGTGAGATGCCCGAAATACTTGCAAATCTTACAACTTATTCCACTGGAACCCGTGGGTGCCACGCCAGGCTCTTGAAAGACCATTGCAAGTGGTCGGACTGATGGGTTGGATCAGTAGGATATTTATGACGTAGAATAGCTGATGCAGAGCGGGGTGGGTCTGGGAGGCAGGGGTAGGGGGGTTTCGGTTGGGTGCGGGGCTAGGGAGGGGGGACTGTTTCCTTTTTGCCTATTTTTTGCTGTTTCCCTATAAAATGGTGGCTATGATCCAGGTGGGGCGGTGGTGCCTTTCATTTACATGGGGTCTACCTCTGGGGTGTAGACCCAAACGCTGTGTCTTTGGTGTGTGTATCCGCCCTGCCGGCAGGTTGATGTAGGCAGCTGGGCTGTGTTCTTCGATGTTGTTGCCGCTTAATAAAAATTATTGATTCTAAAATACGGTTCTATATTTTATCTTGAACACCAAGTTAGTCTCCTTGCTGAGTCCCCTTATTATGACTCTTCATTAGCGCCTTGATGCCCTTGGGCATTTGTGTAATCTATAAATCTTTTTCATTTTATTACTTTCATTTTATTTTGTGTTATTAGTACTGTGTGGTAAAGGTGGTAGAGGCCATGGTGGTAGTGATGGTGAGTGCACTAGTAGTGTGATGGGGTGATAATACTGTTGATGCTGTGCTTGTGGAGGTTGTACTGATGGTAGTAGTGTGACTGTGATAGTGGTTGTCATGATGCTGATAACAGTGGTGGTAATGGTAGTAGTAGCAATAATTGTGATCATGGTGGTAGAGATGATTATAACTGTAGTTTTGGTGATGGTCTCAAATGAAGTGGGTGTGCTAAAATAGGTGTTAGAAATGGGGGTCGCTAATTGGCAGAGGTAGGTAATTTTGTCCAAATATGGACCCTTGCTTCTAGTCAGGGTAAGGGGATACACACTTTAGATAACCCCTGCTCACCCCCTTGGTAGCTTGACACGAGCAGATAGGCTTATCCCAAAGGCAATGTGTAAAGTATTTGTACCAACACTCACAGTAACACAGTGAAAACACCACAAATAGACACCAAACCAGTTAAAAAAAATTAAATATCTTTATCTAAACTACACAAGACCAAAACGACAAAAATCCAACATACATTTACTTAGTAGAATGTCTTTAAAAAGGTTGTTGCAAAAATAAACTTCTAGATGATAAATGCTACACTTTAGACTCAAAGTACCCGGGATGCGTAACGCAAAACAAACAAAAGGGGCGCAGAGAAGGCGATGTGTCGATTCTTCCTTCGCGCCGGTTCCGATGAGACAAGATGACGCCTCGATGCTTTGCGACGATCCTGTGCAATGCGACAAAATGGCGTCTCAGTTGCAATACGACAATGTGGAGGAGATGCGTGCACGCCCAACGGCCGTGCGGCGAACTCTGTGGTTTTCTGAGCCGCGACAGGCCCTGAAAACGTTTCACCGGTGATGCGACGGCACCCTCAGTGACGGCGACGTGTCTCTCTGGTGTTGCGGTGGCAATCAGCGGTGGCACGCTTCCTCAGGGATGGGACGGCCCTGCGTCACGCTTCCCCGGTGATGCGACGGCACCCTCTGTGTCGGTGGCACACTTCTCCAGTGATGCGACGGCGAACAGCGGCAGCTGCAACACGCTCAATCGAGGATGCGACAGAGGCTGCTGAGACGGCGTCACGCTTCTCTCTCGTTGCGTCGCGCTTCCAGCTCCCCACAGCAAAAAGGCCTCACACATAGTTACAGGCCCTCCTGGCAGACTGGAACTCCCAGCAAGGAAGTTTGGGGAAGCTGGGGGTGAAGTCCTTTAGTGCCTGGTACTTCAGAAACAGGAGGCCAGCTCTTCTTAGGCCCTGGGAGACTGGACACAGCACAAAGCAAAGTCCTTCTGCAAGGAGGGGACAGAGCACACAGCAACGTCCCTTGGTCCTCTCCTCAGTAGAAACAGCAAACTGCAGGCCAACCCCAGACACACAGCAAGGGCAGTACTTCTCCTCAGTCTCTTCAGCTGATTTTCTTTGGCAAGGATTCCTCTTGATCACGAAGTAGTCTGACTTACAGGGGTTTCAGCTCCCCTATTTATACCCCAAAAGTCTTTGTTCTCTATGTGTGAGGTGCCTTGGCCCAAGTGAAAACCAGTTCTGGTTGCACTTTGCCAGTGCACAACTTCTTCCTTTGTTAGTGTGGGCCAGGGTCTTCAGACACAAAGCAGGAGGTGGTGCCAGCATTGTGGAAGGCAGGTACAGCCCTATTCAGGCCCAGGTGCTACTCCTCCCACCACTCCAAATGCAGATCGGCCTATTCAGCCTAGTGCTGACTCACCCAGGCTCCTGAAGCCACCCCAGCCCTGTCACTCTCAAACCAGACAGTCAATCCACAAACAGGCAGAGGCACACAGAAAGGATGAACAAGAAAATAGACACTTTCTAAAAGTACTGTACTCAAACACAGAATTTAAAAACCATCCTTCCTAAAAGATGTGCTATTAAAATCTGAGTTCAGGAATACCAGACTCCAAGTTCCTATCTCACTCCTATGGTAAGATATGCTGGTAATATGTTACACAGCATTCCCCATTCTGTCCTATGGGCAAGATAGCCTTTCAATAGTGAAAAACGTAAATGGCAGTATTTCTCTATCAGGACATGTTACACACACTAGTACATGTCCTACCTTTTACATAAACTGCACCCTGCCCAGGGGGGTACCTTGGGCGTACCATAGGGGTGTCCTAGGTGTAACACAAAGGGAAGGGTAAGGCCTGGCAAGTGGGTACACTGGCCAGGTCGACATGGCAGTTAAGAAACTGCGCACAGGCACTGCAGTGGCAGGCCTGAGACCACCTTTTAGGGATACTCATGTGGGTGGCACAACCAGTGCTGCAAGCCCACTAGTAGCATTTGAATTACCAGCCCTGGCACACACAGTGCATTTTACTAGGGACCTACTGGTAAGACAAGTATACCAATCATGGATAACCAATCACAATAACAATTTACAGGGAGCACTTGCACTTTGACACTGATCAGCAGTGGCAAAGTGCCTAAAGCAGCTAAACCAGAAAAAACGAAATCCAGCACAGTGTCAAAAATACAGGAGATAGAGGCAAAAAATTAAGGGAAACCAAGCCAAGGATGGCAGGTCTATCAATTGGTAATAATGTTAGTACTGTAATAGTCTATAAATGGAGGGGTTTTGTCCTACGGGTCCTGGCTGGACAAGATACGTTTAGTAAAGAAGAAAATGCCAGGGCTCGAGTTTAACAAACCAGAACTAATTTATTTAGCTGGTGTGTGCCTTCTTTTCATTATTTCGAGAAGGTATGCATTTGTCATTATTCATGGATTTCAAAAACGATTTTTCATATTTCAACAATATACAGAGGCTGAAAAAATCCCTTTTGCTGGGAATACAAATGAACACAATATTTCGTACATTTCAAATCAATATATGCAGACAAAAAATGAATGAAGAAAAATTCATAAACAGTTACACTTTCATTTTTTTCATGAAACAGGCATTGAATCATGTGCACCAAAATTCATTAGGGTACATTAATTTTACGATTGCATTGCTATGCTGTTGTGTGCCTCTTTTGAACAGCCAAATAGCCGACGCTTTTCCAAACCCTTCTTTTAATCTAATGGGTTCTTCCTCAGGGCTGGGCTGTGTACCTATGGTGCAAAATTAGGGACATTTAGTATCTCCTTTTTCCTGAACTCTTTACTTAGCTTCATATACAGGCGAAGCCTGTGGGATTTTACCTTGTGTGACGAATTTGCTGACTGCTGCTTTCAAACACGGGGCATCAGGTAAACTTGAATTTTCACCATTACCTGGATGTGGTTAAGGATGGGCGAATATAATGAATATATAGGGTTTTCAAACTTGTTTGTACAAATGGTATCTATGTGAGGGTTGCGCTGACACTTACTTGTTTATTTTCGGTTATTCTCTGTCTCAAAGTGATGTTGTTGTTATGGTCTATGGCGCGTTCCGCGGTGACTCCGATCTGTATATTTAAAGGTTTGGAATCAGTTCCACGAGTGAAACATTGGCTCGAGTTTTGTTTATATTTTTAATTTTCGCTTACTTGTGTGTAGCGCGACAGGCGACCCAGGCTCTTCGCGTAGTTTAGATGAGCGATTACGCTTCTTTTCGGAGTTCTGTGGGGGGAATCAAGCCGATATTGGCGTTTACTTGGCGCTGATTCTCTATAGCATTTGCCCTTCTAGTTAGGCTTACGCGATGCATTCTCACCTATGTCTGTGGGTCTCTTGCTGCGCTTGGGGTTCTGTGCGGCCGCTTCTCACTCAGAGTGCTGCTATTCTGGTTTGATTTGAACACCAGATGGAACACGGTTTCCTGTTTAAGTATTCTGCTAGGGATTGTGGGGTTTGTAGTTTTTTAAAAACAGTTCACACATTTTGATATGGTTGTGTATTAAGTTTTTTGGAGTGAAAAGGTTGGGCGCAGCGCATTGACTTGCTACTTTTTAATGGGTAATTCTTCAGTGGTGGTGGGGTTCAGAGGGGACTCAATAATTGGTTCTTTGTAATTCCGACATTTCATTCAGGCCATCCATCACGCAATTAAATTTTAAAATTAGATAAGCCTCTTTTTTTAGTAACATGGCATCGATGTTTCCTCCTCTCGGAGGAACCTTCATGGCTTGTAGTATTGTCCATTTAAATTCGTTTTCATTGTGTTTCTGTTCCACAAAGTGCTGTACCATGGGTGCGGACAGTACTTTGTTCTTAATCCTGGATCTATGTTGGGATATTCGTTGGTTGGCTTTTTGAGTGGTTTTTCCTATATACAACTTAGGACAAGGGCACATGACTGCATATATTACATTTGTTGTTTTACAGTTCGAGAATCCTTTATGTGTCCATTTTGCTGTCTTGAATGAAAATTCTTCACCTTCAATTGTATTGGGGCAGGAAGCACATGAACCACATTTATGGTGGCCTGTTACAGGTGGTAGTTTCCACAATGTGCGTAAATCAGTTTTGGCTTTGCTTACTCCCAGATCGGCTCTTACAATCCGCTGAGCTGTAATAGTGGCAGTTGTGATGGTGGTCAGACTAGAGGAGGTAGTGGCTATGCTGGAAGTGCTGGTAACAATGTTAGTAGTGGTTTTGACAGTGACAATGTTAATATTGGCGGGTGACAGTGGTCACAGTGTGATGATAGAAGTAATCATTTCATTTCCAATCTTTATTTCGGCCATTTGGCCATAAAAGATACACAATACACATATACAATCACAGATAATCAATTCATAAAGGGATAAAAACCATTGGAATGCATGTGCTAAAAAATGCTATACAAACTATGCATCTAAAAATTTTTAAGAGGGACCCAACACCTTTAAAATACGGTTACGCGTATGCCAAACATTGATAAGAAATTTTGTTAAAGCAAAAACAGTTGGGCCAGAAACATCAGATTTTAAAATCCTGTACATTGGTGCGTATTCCCTGCAACCCATATTCCTTATCAACGGGAGGAGCCAGTATTTTCTTGCTACCTTGTAGGCTGGGCAGAAGAAATCCACATGCAAGTCGGTTTCCTCCGTTGCATCACAAACCGGACACTGCTTTGTGGTGGGAGCCGATGACCAGGTGCTTGTAAAGGACCGGAAGGGCAGTGTGCCGTATCTCCATTGGAGAAACAGCTTTCTGGCAAGTACAGGGGAAATAGGATCCAGTACCTTCTCAAACCTATAAAGATCCTTGCTTTGCAAAAACACAGAGGATAAGGACCCTTCTTCCTGGGTAGCTTGGGCCCTGGCAAATTTGTGTTCGTGATATACATTAGCCAGGGACCTTTTGGAGATGTTTAGTGCGGCATTCGCCGGCTCAGTCTATAAGTCAGGGAGCCCTAATTCCATGCAAGTGACCTGGATGTTTTTGACCCAGGGGATATTGAGCGCTTTTGGGTGATTCAGAAGTTCGACCAGTTCCGCCCTGTATTCTGCAAGATCATTGCTGCTCCACAGCCTACGCCAGAAGGCTATGGGTCTCAGGCTTATTTCATCAGCTAACGGTCGTAAACCCAAGTCAAGCCTCAAGGAGAGGAGTGGGGTGCTGGGCGGGAGTGCGGTTATCTGTCTTATAAACTTGTTTTCCGTTAATGACAGACTCCGGCAGGGTGTGTGACCCCACAGTTCCACCCCATACATAATCGCTCCCCTAGCCTGGGCCTTGTATATCTGGATTAGTGCCCCCAATGGACGGTATGATGAGCCGGTCATCATCCGGGCGATGCCTTCAGTGGTTTGGATGAGTTTGAGGTTAGCCCTACTCTGATGAGATCCCCAAGTCATGGTTTCATTAAGAGTCACACCAAGGTATTCAAAGGTGGCTACTCTCTCGAGCCGTACAGCTCCCAATTGCGGATTTGGCCGCAATTTTTGGCTCGGATTCAAAACCATGAATTTGGTTTTTGCCGCATTAATTTCTAGCCCCCTATCAGTACAGAAGGCCACAAAGGAATCCAGAATCCTCTGTATACCCATAGGGGTTTTGGATAGCAGCAGGGTGTCGTCCGCAAACATAATTGCGGGCACCCTGCTGCCATTTAATTTGGGGGCGTCAGTATAGTCAGTGGCGTTCAGGTGGGCGATTACCCCGTTGACGAAGAGGCAAAACAGGGTCGGTGCCAGCACACAACCCTGCCTTACTCCCCGGCCAACGGGGAATCTATCGGTCAGTTCCCCCGACCTCCCGCACCTCACTCGGGCGTAATTATTGTGGTGCAGCCTCTGTAAGATCAATAGGATGTCCTGGGGAACGCCCATCTCTGCCAGGACGCTCCAAAGTTTCCCCCTGGGCACCAGGTCGAAGGCGGCCCGTAAGTCCACAAACATTGTGTACAGACTACCGCCCTCGAATTTTGCTGCCCTCCAATAGATTAGGTTTAATCTAAAAACCTGGTCCACTGGGATACCCCCTTCCTGAATCCCGCCTGGTAGGGACTAAGGGCGCCCACCTCCTCCATCCAGTCCTGGAGCCGGTTCAGCAAAACCCTACCAAACAGTTTCTGTGCTACATCTATTAAACTGATTGGTCTGTAGTTGGCTGGGAGGAGAGGCGAGCCCTTTTTAAAGATGGGGACCACCTCTGCCCCTAGCCAAGTACTAGGGATTTCCATGCCGCCAAGAACTCCATTGAAAAGGGCGGCAAGGTAAGGGGCCCAAACAATGGGCTCCTGTTTAAACATATCCCCTGGTAAACCATCCAGTCCTGGCGCCTTCCCGGAAGCCAGACCTGAAATGGCAGCAGTGACCTCGCCCAGCGTTATTGGCTCCCCTTCATAGCCCGGCCAGCCCACCTCAGTGGCAGCAGGAGATTCTCTCGGCTCAGAGCTGTATAGGGACTGGAAGTGAGCCTGCCACACCCCTGGGGCAATGTTAGGCTCTAGTGCCGATTGTAAATTCCCCGACCCCCCGTTCACTATCCTCCAAAACAGGCGTTGGTTTTGGATCGCTAGGGCCTTGGTGAGTTCTTTCCACTGATTTTCCTCCCATTCGGCCTTAGCGTGGGCAACGGGTTTCTTGTAAGCTCGCCTGCTTTGTTTAAGGCTATCCCCCCCTGAACCCTCCTTGATTAGTCTGAGGAGTTCTGATTTTGCCCGTCTGCATGCTAGGTTATACCATGATGTTTTGCCTTGCCGCCCCCCTCTTGGCTTTCGTAAACTACAGGTGAAATGAGGTGCCGCAGCTTTTATGAGGTCCTCATGAGCCTTGTACAATTTGTCCTGGGAGTCTTTGTTGTTTGCCTCGGTATCCAAGCTCCCCACAGTTTCCAAGATGGGAGTTATCTCATCATAGAGCATGGGGAGTTTATTCTTGCTTGTAACCAAGTGCTCCCACCTGATTCTTATCCTGCTGTTGTCCAGGAGAAGCGCAGGATTGTTCCCTTCCGCGTTAGTCACGAGAGCTTGGGGGCCAGGGTGGACAAGGTCAAGCTCAAGTGCATTGTGGTCACTATCGGTCCTTTCCATCACCCTAAAGTCCTGGATTGTCAGCCACTTCACCATTTGGGCCAAGACATAGTCCAGACGGGACTCTCTTCCCGGTCTAATATAGGTAGTTTTACTGGGTATGTCGGATTTCATTCGCCCGTTGCAAGCTCTAATTCTGAACTTTAGGGTGAGGGCTGTAATTTGTAGTGCTAGTGGGGTCCAAGCCTTCGGAGGTGGAGCTTCCACTAGGGGCACTGCCCATCTGGCCTCTTCTTCCGATGATAACCCGTCCAGAAGGCCGGGGAGTGGCTCGAAGTGAGAATTAAAATCCCCTCCCACTACATAGAATGAATCACTCCGTAGGTCAGATATATAGTTGGAGAGTTCATCTATGGTCGGTGATTCCTTTGCAATTCCCATTGGCCTAGAATAGATGTTAATAAACAAAAGTTTAGCTTGGTTAGGCCATGATAATGAAACCACAAGGATATCTTCAGATTTAGCCGACAACCGTGTTGCCACGCAGCCCAGATGAGATGCAACCCAGGTCGTAAGCCCCCCTGACGGACGGCCTTTGCCTTCCCACCTCGCTGGAATGAAGAATGACATGTAGCCTTGGTGACCATAGTCCTCTCTGGCCCAGGTTTCCTGGAACATACATACGTCTCCAGTCTCGATGTAATTTGCCCAGTCCGGATCACCCAGTTTATTGACCAGTCCAGCAACATTCCAGCAAATTAGCCTCAAATGTTCAGGGGTGTCAGTTGCCGTGCCAGAAGGGTTGGAGGAGATGGTTCCTGACTCTACTTCAATCGGAAGTTCTGACGCATTACCAACAGTAGGGACAGATGGCTCAGAAAGTCTACAGGAGCCGATCTCCACAAGTATTGACTTATTCAATATTCCAGAGGCATTGTCAACATTGTGGGCAGATAGATCAGAAAGTCTGCTGGTGCCATTATCCAGAAACACTGGATCGTTCAGTGGACCAAGGGTTTTGCCAACAATCGGGGTAGATGGCTCGAAAAGTCTGCGGGAGCCGCAATCCCGGGTCACTGGCTTGTGAGCGGAAAGTCAATCAACCCCATCCAAGCCATTCAAGCAATTGAAACGGTTGAAATGAAAATAGGGTGTGTCCGGCAATTGAAGATTTGGGCGTTGTACATAATCCTTGTGTCTGCGTCTACGTTCCACCCTTATCCATTCATCATGCGGTGGAGCATAATGCATGCGAATAGGGGGGAAGAAGAAGGATACTGGAAGGGTCTGAATAGTGGAATCCAGTGATCTATTTATTCCTTCACAGATGTGCAGAACAGTGCCCGGATCTTTAAAAGTTACCAAAATACAATCCCCTATTATTGTTTTTCTGGTCTTCCCTAACCAAGGGACCCTTCTAACCATAATAATCTCATTATTAAAATGAGATGGTAGGGGTCGGTTCCAATTTAGCCATTTAATGACCTTTTTCTTTAGGGATTGGTAGTCTTCATTTTCCCCTGATCTTAGATGGGGGGCACCTGCTAGGACCACCGTTAGACTATTAGCTTCTGGAGGCAGATCTGGTCTCCGTGGTCTTGGGGCTGGCCGGCCCGGGGAGTGTAAAGGGGCGCTGCCGGCTTCTTGGTGGCCATCATTAATCCCTATCTGGGAACTTTGAGGGACAGGGTCTATTGGTTGCGAAGGCCTATTGGTTGAATTACTGCGCGGTGCCTGGACTGAAATAGCCATTAGTGGCTGCAGGGGGGGGGGGGCAGTAGGCACACTCTGCGGGGGGACTTTGTTGGCACCCTGTGGGGCTCCTATTTTAGGAGGGTTTCCTGCGGGGAGATGAGGTCCCACATTTTTGGATTGCTTACTAACTAAGGTGTTCAAGGTAGTAAGAGATGTCTCTAGTAGAGTGAGCCTAATCTCAACTTTTTTGAGGCTATCCCTAATGGGCTGCAGAAGGGAACGAAATAGGAATTCTATACTCCCTATAGATGTGAGAGGGGGGTTTGTATTAGATGTATTGACCACTGGGTCGTTGTTGGTATCAGCTATGTTGGAACTTGGGGCCTTAGAGGGAAGAGCGATAGTCACAATCTCATTATCCTTCCCAGATTGGAGTGCGTTTATATGTTTTTTGCCAAAATCTAGATGGGATAGTTTGGTTTTCCCCCGCCCCCCCATTGACTTCCTACTGCGTTTGCTTGGTGGACGCTATGCAACTCCACCACAACACTTTGTTTTGGCTTACTTTTCTTAGTTACATGCAAAGGGGGAGTTTGGGTAACCAAATTAACGGGGGTAACACATGTCATGGGAGGAGTTGTGTCTATAGACTTTCCAGGCACCAACCCAGGGGAGCTAGGAATTTCCCGAAGTAAGAGGGGGAAATCCTCAGGAGTCGGGGGATTTAAGCTATTGAGGGGCGTACCTTCCTCTTGGGAAATAGGATACGGGATGATCTCAGTCAAGGGTCTGCTCTTCATGGATTCAGTGGAGCGCCGCCGCTCCGCCCTGCGTCTCTCCAGAGAATTTTCTTTGCCCGCATCTCCCTTGGCAGATTTAAAGTAATTGTCCAGCGTCCCTGTGTTGCTGCCCCCCTCCCTTGATGGAGTTTCGCGTGGTGCCGGCGAGGGCATCACCTTAATCAGAATAGAAGTTGGAAGTAAAAGGTAAGGGATATGGCCCAGCCCGGCCTCCTTTGGCCCCTGACGGCCACAGACGGTCCCACCCTTGTCCCGGGCTTCTCCCAGCGCCCTCCCGCGCGCTCCCGCGCAGCTGGGCACTCAAGCCGGAAATATACTGACAGGAGAGGAAGAGGCGGGGCGGTCAGGGAGAGCGGGCCAGCTGGAACGGCCTGAACAACCCGGGACTCCTGGGAGACTGAGTCCGGGTTGCAGCTCGCAGCCCTGTCGCACACTCACCGCCCAGCACAAGGCAGCCTGGATTGTCCTCCTCCTGCGACGCGGGACCCGCGGAGCGGGTTCAGCTAGCTGTTAGCAAAGTCCGTAGGGAAGCAGAGAAACTGGCGTCCTTCAAGGTCCCAGGGCAAACGAGGATTACCAGAGTTTATGAGGCGAGTGGGGCTGGGCGGGGTGGTCAGGGAGAGCGGGCCAGCTGGAACGGCCTGAACAACCCGGGACTCCTGGGAGACTGAGTCCGGGTTGCAGCTCGCAGCCCTGTCGCACACTCACCGCCCAGCACAAGGCAGCCTGGATTGTCCTCCTCCTGCGAAGCGGGACCCGCGGAGCGGGTTCCGCTAACTGTTAGCAAAGTCCGTAGGGAAGCAGAGAAACTGGCGTCCTTCAAGGTCCAAGTACAAGTAATCGTGTCATAGTGGTGCAGATGGTGTAAATAGTGGTGGTAGTGCCGGTGATTGTGGCAATAGAAGTAATGCTGGTGAGGGTGGCAATAGTGATAGTGGGGATGGTGGAGAAAGTGGTGGTGGCAAGAATAGTGGTAGTAAATGGTGATCATATTAGGGTTGGTGATGGGGTGGTTTTTACAATAATGGTGATGCTAGTCACAGTAGTGTAGATGTTTTGATGGTGTTGTTGAGTGAGGTTTCAGTAGGGAAAGTATTGTGATGAAGGAGAAGGTAGGAGAAGTAGTGAAGACGGTGGTGGCAGTAGCATAGATGATAGTGATCAAAATGATTATGGTGCATAAGTGGTGATTAGTTTTAATAGTAATGATAGCAGTAGTGGAGATGACAGTGGTGATATAAGTGGTGGTCATGGCGGTGCTATTAGTTATTACGGTGATGGTAATAGTGGTAGAAGTGGGATGATGGTAGCAGTGGTTGTGGTGTTGACCTTGATAGTATCGGAAATGGTGATGTTGTTTTATTGATGGTAATAGCAGTGGTGCTAGTAGTGTTGGTGACAATAGTGTTAGTAGTAGCTATGTGGTGATGGTATTAGTATGTGCTGTGGTGTGATGATGAAAGTTATGGTGGTCAAGGTTGGGGGATGGTATTGTTGGTAGTAATTGTGGTGATGTTGGTGATCATGTTAGGTGTAGTGATGAATTGATTTGATGGTGGTGAGAGCAACATATTGATATCAGTGGAGATCGTGAAGGTATTTGATAAGGGTAGTGCCATGACATTGATAGTTGTGGTGGTGGCAATGGAGGCAGAGGAATGATTAGTGGTAGTATTGATGATGCTGATGGTTATAACAGATGTGATAGTGGTGTTGATGGTGCGTATTAGCAGTTATAATGGTATTTAAGTGGTAGTAATACGGGTGGTGGTGGTAGCAGTGATAGTAATGGTGACAGTGGTCGTAATGGTGATAGTGCTGGCAGTAATGTTGATAGCTATAGAAGTGGTGATGGTTATGATAGTATTAGTAGTGGTGATGGTGTGAAAGTGGTGGTTGTGATGATTGTAACAGTGGTTGTATTGGTGGTTTGAAGGTGATTGTAGTAATGGTAGGTATGGTGGTAGTCATGGTGATGGTGTTAGTGGTGGTTGTAGTACTCATGGTGGCAATAGAGGTGATGGTAGCAGTGATGTGTGGCAGTGATGATAGCAGCAGTGGGGGCATGATACCGGTGGTGGTGATGTTGGAAGTTGCTGTAGTAGTGGTGATGGTGGCGATAGTGCTGAAGGTAGTGGTAGTATGCTCACTGTTTCTGACTTGTGCTGACTGCATAGATTATCTCTGAGAAGTTCCAAGTTATGTATATTAACTTTAGGCACCCCAAATGCACAAAACTGGTGCTCAGCTCTGTGCTGAGCATGCCCAGCTCTTCATTATATGGCTTCAGCTGTTTAATCATAATAGAACATTAAAAGCAGAAATATTGAATTTTCAAATGATTTGTGGTGTGTTGGTAGTATTGGCGTGTTAGTGACTGCCCATTTCACCAGTGTTACGTGCGGTACTACAGCATTGGTGTAATCTTGATGTCTGCCAGGCTGTATCGTGGGCATCAGTGTATACATTCATGAACCACTACTGCCTTGACAGCCAGTCCAAACAGAGCGTCACTTCACTCACTCTGTCCTGTAGGAATTTTTGATCCCACTCCCCAGACCCTCCATCTTGGGAGGTACTGCCTTGGTATCTAATCTAAAAGTGAGCAATATTTGGTTAGAATTATAAATCAAAAGAACAAGTTACATTCTTTGATAATACTGTTTCTGGTGGTTACTCAAGCTAACTACAGATTCCTCACTGTCCTCCTACCTCCCTGTTCTGTAGAATGTCCTCGTCAACATCTGAAAATGTCACAGGACCTTTGATGTTGAACTTCGCCAGAGTTAGTCTGGTGCCCAGGGATATTCTAAGGGTGAGAAATCTCCGGTTATAAGTATCTATAGGAAATAATGTTCTTCACACTGTAGTATGTATACAAAATAATGTATACTATTAAAAACAACCCTACTATAGAAGGTATTTAAGATTGAGAAAAGAGCTATTTGGCACAAATGCTCACTGATGCATTGTATGTTCTGAATGCAGGTTTATTTGT
Source organism: Lissotriton vulgaris (assembly GCF_964263255.1). NCBI lineage: Eukaryota > Metazoa > Chordata > Amphibia > Caudata > Salamandridae > Lissotriton > Lissotriton vulgaris. The sequence continues at coordinate 1,540,058,201 of NC_141687.1, read as the reverse complement.
GGAAAAAAATCTTATAGCGAACTGTTACTTAAAATGGGAATACAAATTGAAAATGAGTATATCAAAAGACAATGATCATTTGTCAAAATGATAAATGTAGTACTGTTTACATACAGCTTTTTACAGTTAAAAAATATATTTTTTCAAAGGATAAACTGCCAGATTCACTCTATGGGAAGCTTTTCACAACACATATTCTGAGAAGTTGTAGTTAGTGGTCCTTAAAAAGAAGACCTCCTTGTAATTTCATGTCTACCACCCTAGAGGCAGCAAGACATTAGGCAGCTCCCATTAGGCAGCATCTACCCAAAAACATTTTTATTACAAGTATTTTGTACAAGCTTAGCTTAGATGATGCACTACTTCTTGTTTGTCTCTGGCACAATTTCTGAAAAACATGAGTGGTAGCGAAGGCTAATAGCAATTAACATCCACAACATTTGTATGACTTCAGAAAATTTCCATTGGAACAGGGTATTTTTTCAGTTTCGCCCTATCCTGAGAAGTTAACAAATATTTTTTAATTTGTCTTTGAATTCCTTTTATGAAGAAAGAAGTTCAAACTTCAGGATTCCTCTGCTGTTTGGATTTTTGTGAGGAACCAAGTGTCTTGTACTCCTCTTCTGATCCAATACACCATTCCCTTCAAAGGACCATCTGTCTTGTAGAGTGATTAGTCCTATTACTTTCCCCAAATGAGGCGGTTCCTCTCCATGTAAAGACTGACGCTGTAGAGTCCTAATTAAGGTGGTTCCTTCAGGAGAATTCTCTTTAATGTAATACTGGATGTTCTTCTGCCAACTTGTTGTAGCATGGATTGAAACATCTCTGGGATATCAGAGGTGCGTCTGCGGTATTGCTGTGCCACCTGTCCCCACTGGGATAAGAGATGCAAGTCTCCCAAGTGTGTTGTGTAGCAGTTGACGAGCTTTGACACAGATGCAAACTGTTGCCTCAGTTGTTTGAACTGCAATGAAAAGTAGATTTTGTTATGGCAGTACAAGCCTGGATACATAAGGTACCAAGAATACTGAAAAAACTTTAAAAATGTATTGCCTCCTGCTAGTCCCCACTCCCCTACAAAATGGCATTTCAATTAAATGAACAAGTTCCTTACCTTTGGTAATGCTTTTTCCAGTGGATACTCAATTTAAACACAGATTCCTCACCTTTTGAATATTCCCCCAGGTACTGGTAAGGATCTGGAAGTTTTTTATCAGTGCTCCCATGCACTGCAAGGTGACTCCATGCAGCTTCACACTGAATTTGTTCCGTCCTGGAAGTGACAGAGCAGAGCCACATATAAGCCTCACCCCTGCACGCTGATGTTAGTTTCTTCCTTGAATCTTTCCACGTCATCAGAAGCGGAGCATAAAACAATTGTAGGTACCACTGTGCAGATCACCAATTTGGGACTTTTTTAGATGGTATAAAAGAGACCTCTTCACAGAATGTGGAGGTGTGAGGGCAGTGTGGAATATGTGGTAAGAGAGAGTATCCAAAAGAAAGAGCGTATTGAAGGAAAGCAGCTTGTTCTTTTGATGGATATCTCTAACCACAGATTCCCCAACTTTAAAATAGATATCAAAGCACTACCTGCCAATGTTATGTTACGTTAATCTGATAGTTTGGCTTGCAAAGGGACCATTTTGCGGACACCGCAACAGGGCATAAAGTTGTCCCAGTGTCCAATCCAGATGGACACCTGGCAACAAGAATGACATCCACAACCTCAGGTGGTAGATCAAACGCAGTCACTGCCACCATTCAAACTGCACATATGGAGGTGTAGAATGTTCCAGTGTGGCTGCAAATCCCTTTCCTGTTACTGTAAAAGAGCATACTCCCAAAGTGGATGCCTGTTTCTGGGACAGACACTCATGGCCATAACCTTTGGGTACCACAATCTCCTGGTCCAATCCAGGGCCACTACAATGACTTTGGCCTCGTCACTCCTGATCTTCATCAGAGCTCTGGGCAAGAGAGGAGGAGGCAGGAAGGCATACAGGCGTCCTGTATTCCACTTCAGCCAGAATGCATCTCTTAGTGAAAGCTTTCAAGAGAACTCCAACGTGCAAAGTTTTTGAAACTACACTTTCTCAGCTATGGAAAAAAGATCTAGCTGGGGTTGCTCCACTTTCAGAAGATGCCCTGTGTTACCTCAGGATGCAGATGCCATTCGGGATTCACCAGGCCCCTCTAGCTAAGCTTGTCAACCCTGACATTTAAAGATTTCGCCAGGTGGTTTACAATCAGAGAGATACCTTGATGCTCCAGGCAAAACCAGAGGTGCAAAGCCTTTTGGCACAGGTCCCTGGACCCCACTCCGCACTGCTTGCTGCAGTATCACTATCACATCGTGGTAGTGTTGTCTGTGAGACAGTCTACCAAACTCTCCTTGATGGACAGCAAAAAAGCCTTCAGCACTCGGTTAATTGCTAGGAACCCCAACAGATTATACGGAGGAGGGTTTCTACTGGATACCAGAGTCCTCTGATCTCCACCTCCCCCAGATGATCTTCCCAACCAATTAATGATGCATTCATCACCACTGAGAGCTCTTAGTGGTAAACAGAGAGGGGTCTGCGACTGATCCAATTGTGGTTGAGTAGCCACCACTGCAGATCTTGTGCAGCCTTCTCTGAAACCTGAATGGCAACTTTCAAGTTTTCTTTGTGCTGGACTCAATGAGACTTCAGATTCCACTGCAGAGCCTGCGTATGCCACCTGGTGTCGTCAACAAGAAGGATGTGGGAGGCAACAGGCTAAGAAGCCTCAGAACTGCTCCTGCCAAGATCCGGGACTGACGTTGAAAAATAGGTTGAAACATCGGGCACATACCTCAAATGTCTTGGATTCATTGTGATGGAGGCATGGCCCAGAACTGCACTTTGTCCAAGAGTGCTCTGATACAAGGAAGCCCTTGTAAAGGAGTCAGGTACAACTTTAGCACATTGATCGAGAACACCAACGATGTCAGTAGGTTTGCTATCATCTGGAGGTGGTCCCCGACTAACTGTGGTGAGCCCGCCTTCAACAGCCAGTCATCTAGGTAGGGGAAAACAGGTATCCCCAACCTCGTAAGATGAGCAGTGACCTCCACCATCACTTTTGTGAACACCTGTGGGGCACTGGTGAGGTAAAAGGGGAGTAAACTGAAAATGGTCTTGGCCTAACTTGAACAGCAGGTGACGTCTGTGGGACTGCAGGACAGGTATATGAAAATACACGTTTTACAGTCACCCAAGTTCACAGCAAACAGAACCTGGACCAACATGAGCATTTTGGATTCGTCCTCTCTCACAAAGGCATTCAGAAGCAGAATTTCTGAAACAGGCGAGGCACAAGAAAATAGTGAGAGTAATATCCAGTCTATATTTCTGAGCATGTGACAGAATGAATGACTAGAATATCTGGAGTAGGATGCTGTCCAAGTAAATCAGTGTCACAAGGAGCAGGTGTATGGCTTTTGGCCACCTACCTATTCACCAGTGGGCAAGAAAAGAGTTTAGACCATTTGCCATTAAGATGTCAGTGAGGGCTTCACTGAACAGAAGCAAGGGCTCAAATGAGGCTGACCTAGGTTCAAAACCTCTATGAGGACATTTATCTCGACTTCAACAAAAGGCAGTTGTATGTTGAATACCTCAGGTGGTTGTCGAATTACCACAGCAAAGAAGGCACTCTTCTCTGTTGGGGGACCCACAAGCAAAATCAACCCTGTATTAGGGGTAGTATAATGCCCACTGGCCTCCTGTAATTTCACATAAAAACTTTCATCATCATAGTGAGGGGAGTAAATCATTCCCACCACAGTCGGCTCCAAGTGATGGCAAGCTCTGGTCAGAGTCAGGACATAAAAGGCAATGGAGCATCTGAGGACCTCTCTCTGATAGAGGAAGCATAGGGTCAGACTCTGTATAACCTCAGTCAGGGATGAGCTGAAATTATTTTGGGGTCTGACATTGACATCAATGAAGGAGGGACCGAATTGTGTCTCAGAGCCACTGTGGAAGTCTGCACCAGAGTCAGTGCTGAACCAGAGGAAAATCCAAGAGGTTCAGATGGCACTAAAGATGGATCTGCCAGCACTAATCTGGCTGTGGGCCCCTGTGAATCAGTGGTGCCCAAAGGCACATCAGAGGGAGCAAGAAGAGTGCCTAAGATACACAGCATGGCCTCTTTAAAGGCCTCCACCTGTTGCGATATCAATGTCCCAGAAACTCAGGGTGCATCATGATCAGACATAGAAATGGCTCCTCAGTCAGAGATAAGGGGCAAGAGCAATTGGTACCCTCGTTTTGGCTACTCTTTTGAGCATGGCAGGATGGGGTAAGTCCCATTTTGCCTTCTTAGGTTTCCACTTGGACTTTGACTTACTGGAGGACTGCAGCTGAGAAGAAGCCATATGTTGGGAGCAGCCATGGAAGTGGGAGTGGGTCCAAGTCATTAGCTTGGAATGAGAGTGGCATTTACACAAGGCCTGTAACCTCTGCTTTCAGCGCACAGATTTGCGGTCCCAGATCGCCTTCCATGCATGAGGACACACTCATTGCACTAAGCCCAAATACCAAAGACATACTTCATGTGGGTCGGTGAACAGCATCTATTTTCCGTAGTCATTGCATGGTTTGAAACCTGTCGTTTTTGGAGGGAGGGGACATTGTTATAATGTATACTAAATTTTTGTTTGAAAAATGGTCCAAAGACCGTCGAAAATGGTGGTGGAGCTCCGGATCTGCATTTGAATGGAACTGACATCTGTGTTTATGTAGGGCTCCGTTCAAGGTGGAACTAAGCCAATGCAGAGCCGTAGGGTGGCACTAGGCGGTGCACAGGAGCACTAGTAAGAAAACTTTCCATATCCAGTCCGGCGCCACGGGTAATATTCCAAAGGTGCGAAATCTACGGTTAAAATTATCCATCAGAAATATGAATGACCTTTTTGGTATTGGATTGTTGTACATTTTAATGAAAATATATATTTCTTTTTATTTGTACCAACATTTCTATACGAAATTCAGACCTTGCAAATCCATTCAGATCACAACACTAGTAGGTCAATTACCTATCAATGTGGGTCACACTTGAGAGTACAAACCGAAAAATTATTGAAAACTTTACAAATATACAGGCCACAAGTTGAACATGGGTGGAAAATGAGTTCTAAACTGGGTTTCTATTATCTAGCATTTAAACTACACCCACATTCAAAGGGAGACCCCCTCTTTAAAGAAAGGCGAAGGAGTGTGGCCCCAGTCGTAGGCTATGTTTCTATGCAAAAGCACCCCTAGCCTACACTTGGCAGGAGAACCCGGTGTTTGGCAGTCTGTGAGAGAGCATCAAGACTGCAGCCCTCAGAGTGTTCAGAGTCCTCCTCACCTCTTCCCCAAATAAAGGCCTTAACTGTGCTGGTGCAAACAGTGCTGGTAACCTATATGCTCTTGCCCAGACATTTGCAATTACCAACTTACATGGTGCTTGTTCCACCACAGGAGGACCTTCACTGGGGGAACCAGGGTCTCCCTTATTTATATGGTACATACAACCATGATGGTGTGGAAGCGCCTTCACCTTCAGAACACCCACCCACCATCCACAGACACCAGCACCTGCTCCCATGAAGAAACTGGACCAGAATCACTGACGACCAGCTAACCACATCACTCAGCAACTCCACCCCAACCATCGCGGAAATGACAATGACAACACCGCAACCCGAACCCTGCACAGATGGATCTCCAACAGCACCAACATCATAGCCCCCCTCAAGAAAAACAACAACACCCACGCCAAGAAAGCTAGATGGTTCACCACCTAACTTCGAGAGTCCAATAACACCTTTTTCCACCACAAAATCAAGAGCATCTACAACAACTTCGATGAAGACAACCAACACACTGAGCCCTCACCAACCACCCCGACACCCTGAAGCTAGCGATCGACAACTGGCAGCCCAGTGCCAGCCCAGTGCCAGCGACGGGGAACATGGCGGCAGCAAGCTGAGCTGCTGCGGTGCTCCGTTCCAATGCTCTCGCTGTTAGTTGCTCCAGAGTTGCTCCGGTGTAATGTGCGGTGCCGTGAGGAGTGTCTGACATGACAGGGCTTCGAGAGAGGCTTGTGAAATTTGCAGATGGCTAGTTTTTAGCCCCCTGTTGCCTTTTTTTTGCTTTGGCTGCTTGTTTGAGGCTATTGAGGCTATCGAGGTTCATCGGCGTCTTGTTTGGCGTCCTCAGCCTTGTTTCTTTTCCGATGTGTTTGGAGGCGAGCTTTCTCCCTCCCGCTCCTCTTGGATTCCGGCAGGCAGCTGGTGTGAGGGACTCGTCACTTGCGAAACTGGGGAGTCTCGCTGCCAACTCGCCCTCAACGTGTCTGGGCTCATGTCCAAGTCCGGGGGATGCAGCTTTGGTCTTGGCCCGCCCTGGAGCTTAGGAGAGGGCAGCGGCTCCGGAGCCTATTGCACGCTTCTTGCGTTGCAAACGGCAGCTCCAGTAATCTTGGTATCGGTGATAGAGGAGAGGAGATACCAGCAGACACAGAGGCTTTACAGGAACCAAACGTGTCTTTGGGAGACCTAGCGGGGCCTGCTGGTGCAACTAAGAGTGACGGTGAGGCTGTGGTGCGCTCTTTGAATAAGATTAACCCCGTGAGAGCTGTACCAATAGTTACAATAGTTACAAAAAAAGAGGTAAACGTGGGGGAAAGAAGAAGGGCTCAGGGGACAAGTGTGCCACTGTAAGATCTGGTGAGAGCGAGTTAACCCTAACGTCTGTAGTACCAGCACCAGCACTTGTTAAATCAGTACCTGTCAACCCATTTGTTGTGCCTCTTTCTCCGAGACCAAAAGTTTCTAATAATCCGGACTCTGGTACAGCAAGACCGAAGAAAACCTTGTACTTGTGCACAGAAATTAAAGCTAAGCGGGCAAAAAGCTGTAAGGCATTAAAGGGCTAGAATCTAGCTATTGGTGCCGGGTACAGAATCACCACTTCGTTGAGTTCCTACTTTAAGGTTATTCCACAAGTGCTGCATCTCTCAGAAGATTTAACCTTGGTTCAGCCTGCTTCCCTGGAGCGTCAATTGCTGGATTTAAGCGTGGCTGGTAGTGCTTCTGCTATGGAGGTTCCCCCTTCCCTTACTCTTGTGGATGGTCCAAGTTCAGACGCAGACGTGGGGGGGGCATAGAAAGTGATCTGCCTTCCCAGGTTGTTGACATGGCATCTTTTTCCTCCACGTTGTTAGGCGACATATGTGCAGGTCCAGAGGGAATGGCGGCAGAGAAAGTTCTGGAGCTGGATGTCGTGCAGGAAGAGCCCTTACGGGTAGATACGGATGCCCCTATGGCTGCCTCCATGACTACCTCTTTGCAGTCTATGTTTCTAGCTTTGTCCAGTGGCATTAAGAATGGGTTTGAAGCGTCCAAAGCAAACCAATTAGAGATAAGAAACTTTTGTGAGTCTCTAGACAACAAGATTGAAGGCCTTCATGCTAGAACATCAGCCCTGGAAGAGACAGTTGCGGGACTATCATTACATTTAGATCAGGCCAAAGATGACATCATTACGCTTAAGAGAGAAGATCTTTTAATGGCTGAAAGGATGGAAACTCTTGAGAACAATTCTAGACGTAGTAGTAACATACGCATTTTAAATATCCCAGAGGGAAGCGAAGGGTCCGACATTAAGTTGTACGTGGTCTCTCTCTTAAAGGAGTCTCTGAACTTGGTGAAATTACCTGAAGACCTGGCCAAGAACATCCAACGGATCCACAGAGACCCTTTTAGGAAGAATCCTAATAGAGACAAACCTCGTAAAATTCTTGTAAATTTCCACACCTACACTCTTAAAGAAACTATTCTTAATGCTGCATTGAAGCATAAATCATTGGCAGGGAAAGGGTTTAATTTTCAGATTACATCAGACCTTTCCAGGGCTACCCTCAAGAAGCTATGGGAGCTTGGTAGGCGCTTGGACGCATTTAGAAGTGCAGGCGCATCAGCGCAACTTAATTTCCCTGCCTCACTGAGAATAATGTATAATAATAAAATGTTTAACATTAGGTCTGTCCAAGAGGCGGACAAACTATTGCTTAATATAGGGGGGGCTAAGGGGGGTGTGAAGCGTTCTTCTGGCTGAGATTTCGGTATTTATTGTCCTCTAACAGTATTCTAGTGTTTTTTCGCTTAAAGATGCAGGGGGTAAAAACAAGTAAAAAGAAAAAATAATTAAGAATTTTTTTGTTTTCACATGTGAAAAACTAATAAGGAAAAAAAAAAGGGGGGCATAATGGGAAAAAGGGTTGTCTGAGGAAGGAAAGACAGCAGGGGTAGTTTGATTTATATTTAGAGTTGACCAGGCAACCTCACGTGTTGATATCACTTTTGGAGTTCTAAGTTTATAGTTTATAGTTTATAGTTAGTACAGTGGGAGCATTGGGTTGGGGCACTATCTTCTGGACTAGTTCCGGATAGATAGGGCAAGGGTTTCTCGGGGTGGGTGGAGGGAAGTTCAGGGCACTGGGGGGTGGAGGGGGGGTGGTGGGTGGATGGAGAAGTAAAAAATACCTGATTTTCCACATGATTCAGGTTTGTTCTTGGTTTGGAGTCTTTGATTGTAGTATGGCAATTTTCGGATTAGGGCAGAGTTCTTGTCTGCTGTCTGTTGTTGGGGGGTACTGTTGAGCTCTTATGAGTAGTGTGAAGATTGTCTCCTGGAACGTGACTGGCCTCCACACCAGACCTAGGGCGGATAAGATCATGCAGTACTTGCGGGATTCTGATGCGCAGGTCTTCATTCTCCAGGAGACTCATATGATGGAGGCGGAAGTACTCTCATTGGTGAAGAAAAACAGGTTGATTGACTTTTCTATATCAACTACGCAACCCACTAGTACTAGAGGAGTTACAGTCATCTTTAAAAAACCACTGCAAGTAAGGTTAGTGGCGAGAGTAGTGGACCCAGGTGGTAGATGGGTCATTCTTTCAGTACTAATAGCCGGAGTGCAAATTACGATGGAGGGCTATTATGGGCCTAATATAGATGATCCCTCTGTATTAAATTCTAAGTTTTCACATCTTTTGTCTTTCCCAGAACCAACGATCCTGGCGGGGGATTTTAATATAGTTTTGGACCCACGTTTGGATAAAACTCCGAACAGTCGACCATTAGCTGTTTCAAAGACTAGGGTTTTTCTACTTAGATCTATGAAGCAGTATGGGCTTGTCGATATCTGGAGGAATCGGGTTGGACAGAAGCAGGGGGTTTCTTTTCGAAATCAGAAATATCACCATCAGTCTAGGATTGACTTTGTTCTAATTTACCATCGTTTGGTAGATTTTGTGAAAAATATCTGTTACCTCCCATCCCATCTATCGGATCATTCTGCAGTTTTTATGGAACTTGAGGGGTTCCCTAAGGTGTCTAAATCTTGGACGTTTGACCGCTTGCTCTTATCAGCAGCAGACGACATATCCTCTCTACTCACCGAAACACAGTTCTTCATACAGACCATTTTTGGATCAGCTGCCCCTGGGATAGTATGGGACTCTCGTAAGGCCTTTTTTAGAGGCCTAATTACAAACAAGGTCTCTTTTCGAAGGAAGTGTTATGGGGAGAAGGTAGCGTCCATAGAAGCAGAAATGCTGAAGTGCAAGATAAGATTGATCAAGCTCCATCGGGGGTTTCTACACAAGCTCTAGGTAGTAAGTTACTATCCTTGAAGGCTCAGATGGGGTCTGTGCTTAATCAACGGCTGCAGGAGAAATGGGAGGTTAGTAAGATAGCTCACTTCAAATTTGGTGAGGGAGCTGGAAAACTTTTGGCCTGGAAAGCTAAAACTGACCGGGTCCGTAATAACATCGAGTCCATAGTCCATGATAGTACATCGTACTCATCAGATGAGGATATTAGGAGAATCTTTAGAGATTTCTTCCTAACAATTTATCATGAAGAGAAAATATTGGATGAAGAAATGATTGACAGCTGGCTGGATAAGGTGTCTCTTCCTTCTTTATCTGAGGAGCAACGGGCCTCACTGAATGACACTATCACGGAGGGAGAGGTTAGAGCTGCTATCCTTAATAGTGGGAAGGGGAAGGCTGCCGGTCCAGATGGCCTCCCAGCTGAGATCTATAGGGCCCTGGAGAAGGCAGTCATACCCTTTCTAACTATGTTATTTAACCAAATCTTGCAGGACGGAACATCTCCCCCTGTTTCCTGGGATAGTGCATCGATCACCTTGATTTTAAAATCGGGGAAGTCAGCACTGTCCTGTGGGTCATACAGGCCTATGTCCATCTTGAACGGGGATTACAAGATTTTTGCCTAAGTTCTTGCGAAGAGGTTAAGTATAGTGGCACCGGGCATTTTACATCAGGACCAGAAGGAGTTTGTGAAGGGCCGTCAACTGTATGAGCTGACCTATGATTTGATAGGGGCCATAGATATAGCAACAACGCATGCACTTCCATTGGCAGTCCTGACACTCGATGCTACCAAGGCCTTCGACAGGGTGAATTGGGCTTACCTGTCGGGGGTCTTGGATAAGTTTAATATCGGGGAGAACTTTAGTCGTGCCGTAAGACTTTTATATTCAAGGCCTTCGGCCAGTGTGTTGATGAATGGCGAATTGTCGGGTCCCTTTCCCATTAGAAGGGAAACTCGTTGGGTTGCCCTCTTTCCCCTCTATTGTTCTATCTATATATAGAGCCCTTTGCTCAGCTGTTGATGGAAGAGGAGGCTATTAAGCCATTTGTCTATGAAGGCTGGGAAAGGAAAGTGGCCCTTTATGCCAACAATATTTTATTTTCCTCAGATATAAGTACAGCCTTCCCAGCGACTATTAGACTTGCTCTAGAATTTGTTGAAATATCTGGCTACGAGGTTAATGCCTCTAAGATCGAGGTAATGGTGTGGAATGATACGGAGAGTGTTATGGAGGTACAGCCTGTTTCAAGTTTGCGTTACTTGGGTCTGAATATTATTAAAGACATTAATAAAATCACCATAGCTAACTTCACTAACGTTGCAAGGGAATGCCGTAGACTCATGTAAACCTGGTCACATCTCCCTTTATCTTTGTTGGGGCGAGTTAACTTAGTCAAGATGACTATCTTGCCTAAGGTGTCATTTCTTTTTATTACTATTCCCCTTTTTTTTGATTCATTACTTATATCTAAATTGCAGGGAGATATAACGTCTTTTATTTGGGATAAACATATCCCAAGGATTGCATGGAAGAAGCTCAGGCGGCGTAGGGAGAAGGGAGGCATAGCAGCTCCTGACCTACAATTATACGCATGGGCGTTCCAACTTAGCCATGCTCGAATGTTGTTGAAGATGCCTGTAGATCATGGGGTTGGTAGTTTGTTCTCAGCTATGCTTAAAGGTGAAGTAGTTGCACAATCAGGTTTTTTATTCAAATTTGGAGACCCCAAATATTTCAAGAAAATTAAGCTGAAGGTATTACAGGGGATGGCGAAAATGTGGTTTATGGTGAGGATCTTAGTAAAGCTTGGATACTTTTCTAGCAGGGCCCCGCTTTGGGAATCTCCTGGAAGTCCTGAGTGGCTAGAAGATAGTCTAGCTGTTCCTTTGCGTGATGGGGGGCTAGGGGTATGGGGAGACATCTTTGTGGAAGGAAGCTTGTTGCCATGGGAAGTTCTAAATGAGAAGACAGGATCAAATCTCTCTAAATTTAAATATATTCAGATCACCAGTTGGACGCAGTCATATACCTCGCATATCTCAGCTCGAAGTGGAACTCTAGTTGGGGGTGGCAACCAACTTGAGACTCTACTTTTGGACAAACCATCGGGCAAAAAAGAGGTATCAGTGTGGTATAATTTGATACTGGAGGAGTCTGACTGGGAATTCCAACTACCCGAGTTGCTGTGGGGCTCTTCCCTTGCCTGTCCTAGCCTAAAAGATCTGTGGTCTACATCATTTAAAGTCCTATGGGATACCGTGAAGCCCGCATGGTTGCGTAGGAAACACCTTTTCACGCTTCATAGAGCATATTACTTACAAAGATTGTCAAAATTTGTCCAAGGTTCTCCGGTGGCCTGTGCTAGATGCGGTCTGAAAGAGGCCTCTGATGCCCACATGTTTTTTGAATGCCCCTCTATCTCAGCTTTCTGGGATTCCATTAGCAACTTGCTTTCGATATCTTTGGGACTTCAAATCTCGATTGACCTACCTCTTGTCATTCTAGGAGTGATGGATGGAGTGTGGAGCCCTGCAAAAAATCTTCTCTTTTACTCAATATTATTAGCTAGAAGGGAGATTTGTAAAAAGTGGAAGGATCAGCATCCACCCTCTCTCTTTGATTGGCGAGCTTCGGTCCTACAAGTGTCTAAACTTGACTTGGCAAGAGCTGGGAACCGCAACAAAAGATCTTTTTGGCATTTGTTTAAATGGAATTAGCTGTCCGGGGTTTTTTTTTTTCTTTTCCCCCGGTCCAATGATTACGCTGCCATGGTTTACCTCCCTCTGTTTGCCTGGGCTATGTATGTATTTCCTGGCTTGGTGGCAGTATCGTCCATGACTACATGGTTTCTATTCGCAGGTTTCTGAAGGGACCTTTGTCTGCTGAAGGGTGACGGAAAAGTAATAGCCTATAACCCTTGCCAGTCACGTACTGAGATAGCACAAGGGACTTGATCAACCTGTAATATACGAAACCTGGTGGAAAATGAGGACAAAAAAAAGAGTACTGTACAGCCCTCACCACGAAGACACACTGAAGATGATGAAATCAATCCACGCAGGGGCCCCCACGGACCCCTGCCCCACCACATTTTCAACAGAGCAGCCGACACCATCGCACACATGCTCTGCCACACCATCAACCGCTCCCTGGCAACTGCCTCGTTCCCCGACAACTGGAAACACGCTTAGATCAACCCCCTCCTGAAGAAACCCTTGGCGGACCCCACCGACCTCAAAAACTACAGGCCCATCTCCCTGCAAATGTTCCCAGCAAAAGTCATCCAGAAAGCCATCAACAGCCAACTCACCACATTCAACGAAGAGCACAAAATCCTCGACTTCTCCCAATCCGGCTTCAGAAAAAAACACAGTAGTGAAACCGCCCTCCTTGCCGCAACAGACGATAGCTGTACCTTACTGGACAAAGGAGAAACAGCAGCCCTCATCCGCCTCAACCTCTCAGCGGTGTTCGACACAGTCTCTCACCTCACCCTAATACGCAGACTCCACAATGCTGGGATCCAAGACAAGGCCCTCGACTGGATCCGCTCCTTCCTCTCCGGCAGAGCGCAGCGGGTCAGACTCCCCCCTTTCCTCTCAGACCCTACACCTACCACCTGCAGAGTCCCCAAGGGGTCCTCCCTCTCGCTCTTCAACGTCTACATGGCTACGCTAACCCCCATCGTCAGAACCTACGGACTTAACATTGTGTCATACACAGACGACACCCAACTCATCCTCTCCCTATCCAACGAACCCAACACCGCCAGACACAACTTTCGAGAAGGTATGGAAGCCATCACCAAATGGATGAAAAATAGCTGCCTGCACCTAAACACAAACAAAATAGAAGAACTCATCATGGGCCCAAACCCAAACACCTGGAACGACACCTGGTGGCCCCCTGCCCTCAGAAGCCCGCCCACCACCATGGACCATGCATGCAACCTGAGAATCATCCTGGACTCAGAGCTGAAAATGGACCGCCAGATCAACTCTGTCTCGTCCTCCTGCTTCCACACCCTCCGCCTCCTACGTAAGACCTTCAAATGGATCCCCCACGAACACAGAAAGACCATCACTCACGCCCTGGTCACCAGTAGGCTCGACTACGGCAATGCACTCTATGCCGGAATAAACAAAAACCTCACCCGCAAGCTACAAAACATCCAAAATGCCGCCGCAAGACTGGTCCTCACCCTGCCAAGCAACTGCCACATCTCCCAGAACCTGGGCACACTCCACTGGCTCTCCATCGAAGCTAGAGTCACCTTCAAGATGCTAACCCACACTCACAAGGCCCTCCATGACACCGGACCAGCATACCTATACAGCCGACTCAAATTCCACGCACCCCAAAGGGGCCCTACAATCAGCCCAGCTCTACTACACCGTGGTCCCCCGCACCAGAAAGACCAGATCGGGAGGCCGCCCGTTCTCCCTTCCGTGCGGCCAGTGCCTGGAACGACCTTCCGCTCCACCTCAGATAACATCGCTCCCTATCTTTGCAAGAAACCTCAAAACCTGGCTCTTCGACAGACCATTTTCTTGATGGACTGGAACCTGCGAACCCCCCCACACCCCCAGTGCCTTGAGACCCTTACGGGTGAGTAGTCGCGCTTAACAAACACCTGATTTGATTTGATTTGAAGCGCTACATGCTATGAGCAACTCTGTTGCACCTTTCCCTATTTCAGAGTGGGAGGCATGGTTATTGGCACTATGTTGCCTCGATTGGAATACTCGCAAGCACCTGCCCTAGGTGTCCAAAGTGGTCCTATCATGAAGTACTAAACAGAGAAATCTCACCAAAGCAAGCCTCGCAGAACTCTTTTCAGTCCTGAAAACACAAGCTGGACTAGGCTTTCCAAAGTGGAAGGAGAGTACTTTGGCCCCAATAAACATTAAAAAAATAATTGCAGTGTTTTAAAGATTTACATTTTTGTGCATCATTAACAAGGTGTAATATGCAGTTACATGCTCTATTTTATATCCACAGACTTATTTAACATAATTGCTTTTGATATGTAGAAGTGTATTTAATAATGGGTTTTAGTTAGACCCCATTTCTGTGGAAGGGCGCCATCTTTAAACAAGATGGAAGTCATCTCAGTTGCTTGTGCTCCATCCCCAGACCACTGCACATATCCTCTTCCCACAGGCTCTGCATCCCACAGTTAAGATGAAGTCCTAATAGTTTTATTTCATTGCTGTTATTGTTTTACTTACATTGAACCCTTCATGGTGTGGAAGTACATTTTTTACATGTAGTCATGTATATGTTTCCTCAATGGATCGATTAATTCGAAGAAAGTATTATTGTCAATGTTTCATAGTTGTTCAGACATCTTTGGGTGACAGTTGAATAGAGGGTGCTGAACAATTATTCAAGGCAATGGGATAATGCTCAGGTGTTAAGGTGATGTTTATTTTCCATTTGCTCTGATTTGCTGAAGAAATTATACATTTCCTCACACGACGATGATTCTGAAGAAATGTTGATTTAATATCCAATGATTGTTTGTTAAAACCCCTTGATTTTAGGTGTGAGTGAGACTTTGAGCTTTTCCTTTTATTGCTAGGGATTCTGTTTTTTTTATCTAATGATTTTCATGCCTATTAGGACTTAGAATCTTTTCTAACTTTTACATACTCTATAACTTTGTCTTACAACGCCTTCATGGCATTAACTCTGTATGGCTTATTTTTTTATTTTGCACATAAAACCTTCAATTTTACAGTGATCTAGTACTATTGGGTGAATCCAAATTATTCTTAAATTGGAATTTTTAATGAACTATATTTTGATTGATTTTGATATTTTTGGAGGTACTTTAACAGTGGACCCATTGCCTCTTGAAATTAAGATTCAACACCATCTCTGATCCAGTAAATCGTGGGAGGTCCAGTTGAGTTAAATATTAAGATGTGTCCATTTTTAGGGTAGCCTCGATTTGCTCCCACACTTTAAACTGATGTTGGCCTGCAACAGTGGGGAATGCAATCTATTACTTATCACAAGGTATTACAGCTATCTGCCAGTAGCTACTGGTCTGATCAAACATACTCTGTGACAGAGGGAAAGAGCGAGAGAAAGTGTGTGTGTGTGTGTGTGTGTGTGTGTGTGCGTGCGTGCGTGCATGCGTGCGTGCGCAAGCGCGCGTGTTTGTGTGTGTCTCTCTCTCTTCATGACAGCGTGGAGAGCCCATATGGACAACTCAAAATCACAGGTTCTGTTGACCCTTCCTTAAGAACCAATAGCACAGGGCTGGCTTAAGGGCTACAGGGTGGGTGGAAATATTCCAAGGTTGAATATCTTGGTAGCCTACTGTTGGAACAGAAAAATACACTGCATGGTGACGGTGGTGACGGATGTACACCCCTACTCTGAGTGCCACAGTTGCATGGATATCTGGATCCCTGGTACTGATTTTTGGTCATGGGCAAACATGGATCATGCATATGCACCATGACATAGATCTCACAGTAATTCAGTCTACCTAGACCAGGAGGGATGCACCAGGAAATACCTTTAGGGAAGGTACAGGGCTACTTTCCTTAACTTGAGTTACATGCAGAAGCACTGTGGTGGCAGCATACTTGCTTTGTATCCAGTGATGTGAACAGGCCTTTTTCCCTGTGTCACTGGGCAGAGGCCTCTCTTGTTTAAAGTTATGTGTCTGTGTACTTAATTCACCCTTGACCTGTATGGAGTGCATGTATTGCCAGACAGCCTGTGAAACTTGTGTGTGCATGTTTGGGTTTTGTGTGTATGTGCCTGTGGATCGTACCTAACATGAAGGGCTGTGGATTCCATTTTGAAGCCCAGGGCCTGGAGGGGTGAGGGCTCCCATCCCCACACAGCATTGAAACAGCCACGGTCCATATTGTGGATGATGCCCTACGCTCGCTTGAGCAGAAATTAATCTTCCCTCTTGATCCTATCAGATCTGTCAGCAGCCTTTGACACCATCAACCATGCTACCCTGCTCGACATTCCAGAACTGAGGATGGGCCTCTCTGGCATGGTGCTAAAATGGATCTCTTCTTTTCTATACAACAGGTTGCAGCGCTTCCTCATTAATCACACTTTATCCGTGCATGCCCCACTATCACTGTGAGTCCCTCAGTGCTCTATCCACTCCCCCAAATTGTTCAACCTATAAATGGAACCCCTAACCCCAAATGCTCCCACATCTCCTACCAAATGTATGACGATGACACCCAACTCTACATAAGCATGGCCTCCGGTGAGGACAACCTGACCCTCATTAACTCCCTAACATTAACACAACAATGGCTGATTCGTAATCACCTCAAACTCATTGCCCTTGGAACCAAATTCTCATGACTCACTCCACCCACTTCCACCTTTAAGGTCAAAGAATTTATGTCCAATCTCTCTGCCTCATATTGCACCCCACACATCGTCGGCTCAGCCAAATCCCTAGGTATCACCCTAGACACTCATTTTTCTTCTTGCGTCAAAAGAAATATCTTTGTCATTTGTGTTGTAAGGTATTCCTTCAGTATTATGTTTTGAGCAAAAATGCATTTGAATGTTCATGTCATCTTTCTATGATGCTTCAATGTTTATGACAGTATTCCATACAGATTGATAGAAATGTGTTTGAATTAATAGTGAATAAAAAAATGGGATCACGTTGATTAAGCGTCATGAACATAAAATCAAAAGATTAATGTTCAAGGATTGTCAGCACTGGCGTATTTTGGTTTTTGCTTACTTTTAGAAAGTTGGCACTCTCCTGCCTTAGCCATTTAGTGCCTGTAACCTGTTTCTGGGTCACATGACTGCGTTTAGCTGGCATTTGGGTTTTCTGTACACCTTCTAGACAGCCACACACAATAGAGAGCTTAGGTGTGCCTGGATGGACCATGACTGTCATGTTGGAAGGGCAGAGCTGGGCACTGCCTTACTTACAATTGCCTTACTTACACTTGAATAGGCTGTGTCCTGCCTCCACAAAAAGGGCTGCATACCCCTTGTACTGTGTCTGAAGCCAAGCCAGGAAGCCTATGCACTTTAAAGAGAATTACTGGATGCTTCCACCACCTTCCAGAAGGGCACCAAGTATAAATATTGGACTTCAGTCACCACTTCTTCAGTACACTTCTGGACCTGTGGTTACTCGGCCAGGAACAAGGATTCCTGTGCTGCTGAAAGGATAGCCAGTCTGCTGGACTGCTTCTCTGAAGGAATTGTTGACCTGCTGCCCTCTTGCCTGGGTGAGAAGGACTGGACCTGCATCTGTTCAACCCATGACTCCAAGGGCAATTTGACTGGCCTCCTGAGTAAAGCCTCAGGGAAAGAAGGCTCCAACAACCTTGAACCCATCACCTGAACTCTGCCATCTCTAAGTACTATATTTATTTATTTATTTATTTATTTATGCAATTTTATATAGCGCGGACTTTACCCGAAGGTGTCAGAGCGCTTCACAATAGGAACAGAAAAGATACAAACTGAGAACGTTACACGAGCAACAGATTGCAGAGGCATTCGTTACGTTACATACGGTAAAGTGATAATTGTGAGCAACCAAGAATACATGAGGTAGTAAAAATTGTGAGAAACCAAAAATACATGAGGTAGACAAGGTAATTGTGACACTTGTGAGCAAACAAAATACATGAGGTAGTAAACATGTGGGCTACCAAAAATACATGAGGTAGTAAAAAGTGCTCAGGAGGGAAAAGTGACAAGTGTGCAGGCTACAAGAGAAAATAGAGTATAATTTGTGGTATAATACTGCAATATATGTTACACACTCAAGCACAAGAACAAACGATTAAGTAGGCAAAAGTGGCACTTGTGCAAGTATCAAAGGTAAAAAACCTGTGAGAGGAAGCAAACCGTGTGTTACAGGGGCAAAGTGGTGAGTGCAAGTTGCAAGAGGGTACCAAACACAAGTACATGGATAATACTGCAATAAAAGGCAAACACTCTAACCGCAAGAACACACTGGGAAGGCACTTCCATGGACATGAGAAGTAGAAATTATCAGTAGTGGGAGATCTTCCTTCAGACAGAAGAGAGTTACATTTGGAGGTGTCTCTGGAGGAGGAGAGCTTTGAGGTCCCTTTTAAAGGCCTGGGAGGAGGCTGTGGTCCGGAGCTGAGGCGGCAATGAGTTCCAGATTATCACTGCGTTGCCTGAAAATGATTGGGCCATCGTTCTTTCCTTCTTGAAAGTGGGAGGTTCAAGCAGTAGATTCTCCGCATTGCGTGAAGGTCTAGAACCTCCAGAGAGTTTCAGTTTATTCGCCAGGTAGAGAGGAGAAGAGGAGTGCAGGGCTTTGTGGGTGATACAAGCGGTCTTGTAGATAGCTCTAGCCTCAAAGGGAAGCCAGCGGAGGGTAGATAACATCGGTGTGATGTGATCGCTTCTTTTGGCCCCATAAATGAAACAAGTTGCTGAGTGGAAAACAGACTTAAGTGGGGACACGTGGGATTTGGGGAGGCCAGTAAGAAGAGAATTGCAGTAGTCGAGTCTGGAGAGGACCAGTGCTTGCACCAGGGTTATAAGGTCCCGCTCCGCGAAGAAGCGACGGATTCCCCAAAGAAGGTGCAGTTGGTATCGAGCTGATTTCGCAATGGAATTGATGTGGGGAATTAGATTAAGTTTTTTGTCTAGTATGACACCAAGGGATTTGGCGCTGTCGACAATGATGGGTTTATTGTTTAGTAGATTCATCTGATCCATCCATGATTGAACCGGGGGAGGAGAGAGTGAGGAGGAGAAGAGGAGGAATTCAGTTTTGGAGGGATTCAGAATCAGTTGATGAGTTGACATCCAGTTTTGAATGGAGTCGAGAGTGGAGCTTAGGATGGAAAGATCGTGAGTAGAGGCAATCTTGAGGTAGAGTTGAGTGTCGTCAGCATAAAGATGATAGTGAATCCCGGATTTACTTAGGAGATTTCCCAGTGGTTCTAAATAGAGATTGAACAGTGTGGGAGCAAGTATCGAGCCTTGGGGAACACCTTGACCTACCGCCACAGGAGGTGAAAGACTGTTCGCTATTTTGATCATTTGGGATCTGCCAGAAAGGAAGGATGCAAACCATTTAAGCACAGTGCCCTCCATGCCCATTCTCTGTTGAAGAATATTGAGGAGGGTATTGTGATTGACAGTGTCAAAGGCTGCGGAAAGGTCAAGGAGAATTAGCAGACAGGACCCCCCTGAATCGAGTATCCTCAACGCGTCATCAACCACTTGCAGTAGGGCTGTTTCAGTGCTGCAGTTTTGGATGAAGCCGGACTGACAGTGGTCTAGAAGGTCATTGTCCTTGATATGACAGGAGAGTTGTTTTGCTACACATCTTTCTGTGATCTTCGCCAGAAAGGGAAGGTTAGTGATGGGGCGGAAGTTGTTGAGGTCATTCGCATCAGCAGTGGGTTTTTTCAGAAGAGGGGTGACCTGCCCAGTT
Source organism: Lissotriton vulgaris (assembly GCF_964263255.1). Classification (NCBI taxonomy): domain Eukaryota; kingdom Metazoa; phylum Chordata; class Amphibia; order Caudata; family Salamandridae; genus Lissotriton; species Lissotriton vulgaris. Next base: position 1,540,038,046 of record NC_141687.1, on the reverse strand, counting down.
TTGAAGGAGGCAGGAAGGGAGCCTTGCCAGAGGGAGAGGTTGATCAGAGTGGTCCAATAGGAGAGGGAATGGGTATAGAAGTCAATGGCAATGGCACTGAGGATAGGGTCAAGAGAATGGTTGGATGGCTTTGTTTCTCGTATGCACTTGAGAAGGGCATCTTCAGATATAGGGTCAAAGCTCTGCCAAATGGCTAAGGATTTGCGCTCCTCTGGAGGGGTAGGATGAGCGACCTGATCCACAAGTGATTTCACTTTTTCATCAAAGAAAATAGAAAAATCCGCTGCTCTCTTTGTAGAATCATCCACCTTGGAGGTTGGGGGAGAGCAGTTAGGCATTTTGATGAGATCAAATAGTTTTTTGGGTCTATTTTTGGCGGAGTCAAGGAGGGTTTTGAAGTGTGTCGCTTTCCCAAGGAAGATGTGCTTGTGGTACTTGGATCTTGCTGAGCGAAGCTTGGCCAAATTGTCGGAGGAGGGCACTTGCCTCCATTGTTTCTCCAGGGATCTTAGCTGCTTCCTTTCCTCATAAAGGGATTTGTTGAACCAAGGTGCTGAGGGAGTGGGCCTTAACCTTTTGCTTTTGAGTGGAGCGACTTTATTAATTTCAGCTGCAAGAACTGTGAGGCTTTGAGAGGTGAGTTCGTCAACATCTAGGTTCGGGTCGAGCCTTGGAAGGGATAGCAAAGCTGATTCACAGAGGGGACCGACATCAATATTTTTAGCATCCCGGAACCATGAGATGGCCCTCTTGGGTTGGCCAAGAGTTATAGAGTGTGAAAGTTGAAGAGAGAATGGGATGAGGAGGTGGTCAGACCAATCTACATGAATTGGGGTAGTGGTAGAAAGCATGCCTGCTTTAGAAATAACAAGGTCCAGGATTGCGCCCTTAGAATGGGTTGATTCAGTGCAGTGTTGGATAAGATCGTTAGTAGATAGGAAAGTGGCCAGTGAGTTCGCAGAGGAGTCTTGCGGTACTCCCCAGTGGAGATTGAAGTCACCCACGAAGGTCTGATTGTCACTTCGCGAGTATTGGTCGCTGATGAAGTCGGTGAGTTCATCCATAAACGAAGGGCCACTACGAGGCGGGCGGTAAATGACATGGAATCTGAGGGGTGAACGGTGTTGCAATTGAAGCTCAAGAGAAAGGCATTCAAAGGTTTTGGAGGAGCTGTTAGGAGAGGCCTTGAGTTGGAGGGTGTTTCTAAAGATGACTGCAACACCTCCCCCGTGTTGTCAGTTCTGTCATTCCTAAGTAAAGAGTAGCCTGTGGGTAATAGGAGATCAAATATAGAGTGAGATGTATCTTTGAACCAGGTCTCTGTGAGGAAGAGCATGTCAATGTTATGAAGGGTGATGGTATCGGAGATTTCAAGTTTGTGTTTTACTGCAGATCTGCAGTTGTGAAGCATGCAGCGCAGCTCTGTCAAGACTGTTTTGGTGACGGGGGCACTAGGGCTCTGAAGGGTGATCGGGATATTGTACTTATGAGGGGGTGCTCGGGGGGTTTAGGTGGATGCTTTGTTCTGACAGAGGTGATGATCGGAATGGCGTAGATAGTGGGGTTGCTAGGGTATGTCGGTTGAGGAGGGGTGGCGCTCAAGGGCTTGAGTGAGTTAACAGAGTTTCCCGACGATAGGTTAAGCTTGGCTGTACTGGGGTGAGGGGGCGAGGTGCATCTCGTGGGAAGTTGGGAAGGAGTAGCGGTGCAAGAAGGGGTGACAATCTTAGAGCATAAAAGTGAAATGGCGGCTGTAAGCTGGGAGATGGAGGTGATAAGAGAGCCTAGTGTGTTTTCCAGTGAGAATGGGGCAGAGCACGGAAGGTTGGGTTGGGGAAGGTTGGGTGGCTCTATTGAAACAAGGGGGGGTGGAGTGGGTGGTGGCAGGCAGGGAGAGGTGGCAGGAAAGGAGGTAATTTTGGGTGTGGGGTTCATAAGTGGGGAAGGGTAGTGGGTGAGAGCGGGAGTTAGTGAAACGGAGGTTAAGGGAGAGTTGTCTATGTTGGTGTTGCAAGAGGGAGAGGAATTAAGGACAAATTTAGGGGGAGAGGTGTGCGGAACTCGGCGGTTGGGTAGAATGAGAGGGGAGGCCTGTGTGGCGTCATGAGAATGCAGGAGGTTTGGGAGGAAAAGAGGTGAGGTGGTTGTGGAGGACCTGTCAGCTAGGAGAGGTGGCTGCGAGGGAACGGGCATCAGGCAGAGTGAGGGGTGTTGGGAGAAAGGGGAGTTGAAGAGAGGAAGTGGTTCTGCTGGGTCCGAGGGAGGGAAGTGGAGGGGGTTACCGGGCGGGGAAGGGGAGTAGTGCAGCATTCCTGGCGGAGTAGGAGGGAGGAGAGAGATGCGGTGGGATTGAGGAGAGGACGGGGTGAATAACGAGGGGAGGAGGGGGTAAGGGGGAGGGATGGAAGGGGTGAGGGGAGCATAAGGAAAGTACACTTGGGGAGAGGGACGGAGGAGAGGTGGGCTAAAAAGGGGGGTAATGGGAAGGAAGATGGGGGAGGAGAAGAGATTGGAGAAACGGGATGGTGCAGATGGGACGAGGAGCGTATTGGCTTGTGGTAAGGTTGAAATGATGTGTGAAGGGATATACTGTGAGGGGGGAGGAATAGGAGGGGAGGTCACAATGGGGGGGGAGGGAAGGGGGCCGACCTGTGCTCCTCGAGGGAGCCGCCAATTGGAGTGAGGTGGGGTCTGCGGAGGAGAAAGGGAGTAATGGGTGGAGCTGGAAGGAGAGTGATGGCGGAATCCGGTTGCAGAGGAGGGGAGTAAGGAGGGGAAGAGGCAGTCAAAGAGCGAGAGGCAGTTGTCTGTGCCTTGGATCAGGACAGTACCGTTGTTGTAGAGTGAGATAGTGAGGTTACCTTTGAAGCAAGCAGAGGGGGAAATTTTTAGTTTTTTCCCATGGGGGATAGAGGAGGAGGAGGTGACGTTGAGGGAATAGTAAAAACTGTTGGACCAGGAGGGGATGTCATGAGTGAAGAAAATGAAATCATTTTTTAGCCTCCCAAAACGACTATTGTAAAATTGATCCACAAAAAGGGAATCTGGGAAACGTTCAATAGTGTTATGTTTCCATCGTTTAGTTGCGGCTTTAGACAGGCTAGGAGGATAAATGATTTTGTAGCAATTAGTTCCAGCCTTAACTCGGGGGGTGGCCATGATGGTGAAAAGTGGCGAAGGAGTGTGGGGGGGATAAGAGGAAGGTGTTACTGGGAAAGCGGTGGAGAAGAGAAATAGAAGGGCATAAAGGGGGCACATAGTCCGGACGCTAAGGTGAGGATATCAGAGCTAATGTGCCGTTTGGGACTAGCAAAGCCTAGGTGTGCAAACCAGCCTCAACATCTTAAGAGTATCAGTAGAGGTGCTCAGGGCAGGGTGCGGAGAATATACTATATGCAAAGCGATTTCCAACACCAACAAATATCTACTGGCCTGGCGCCCTACAAGTCTTGCAGACTCCTAGTCCAGCTGGCCATTTCGAATGGGGACTCACATGCCCTAAAACCATAGTGTTGATAGGTGCAAGTGCACTTGATACACAATAGTAGCATACGGTATATACGGTGAATTACAAAGTACAAGGTGTAAGTGTATATGAGGTAGCACACGATACAGTTAACACAATGTACAAAAATATACGTAAATATATGAGGTAACAATCGGTGCATTCCAGGATAAAAGTGAGATATTCCAGGATAAAGGTGAGATAGGTGCAGCTTACAAAAATGTACAATAGACAACTACAAGAATGGTACTAATGATGTACTGAGAACAGGATACCGGTGCAACCAAGAAGCTGCATGATGGTATATGTGAGGTATCAGTCGTTGCATTCCAGGCATAAAAGTGAAATAGGTGCAGCTTACAAAATGTACAATAAACAAATCAAAGAATGATATACTGATACAAGGTACCGGTGCAACCAAAAGCTGCATGAAGCAGAAATGACATTAGCGAGCAGCCAGAAATAATTGAGGTAGCTATCTGTACATTACTAGTAAGAAGAGTGAGGTTTGTGCAGGTTACACAAAATGTACAAAATACAAGTAGAGGTATAGTACTGCAATAAAAGGTAGACTCTTAGTCACATGAGGGTTTAAATACAAAGCTATGTCAAGTGTGCTATCTAACAAGGCCAGGTCTTAGGGAATGGTCGGATAGAGAGAATGACTAGTCCAAAATGGCCGCCCAAGAGGGAGAGAGACCAATCTAAAATGGCCACCAAATAGTGAAGATAGATAGTTAGTCCTCTTTTTGTTGTTTTGCTTTGAGAGCAGGGAAGTGCAGTTTCAGTTTCTATTCAAGCAAGTCCAGTCCCTAGCTTGCTGGAGGGAGTCTTATCTCTGCTATGGAGGTCTTGTGTGGGGGAGTTAAATTGTGGAGCCTCGTGACCAAAAGAAGGTACAGGATGGGATTTATGACTACAGTTTTATGGCTCCAGCCATTTTGAACAAAGGAAGTTTTTCAAAAATGTGTGCAAGCGAATGGGGAGAATAAATATATACTGCCAAGTGGCACCACCCCAGTCCTGGAGCCTTGGCAATTGGACTGAAGTTTCTCTGTTAGCCTATCTGAGGACCAAGCACAACCAACACAATCCTGTGCAGAACTGACACATCAACTCTGCTGTGAGAGTTCTACCAAAGCAAAGGACTCCACGTTGACCTCGCAGCATGCAACAGAACTACAGCTGTGCAAAGCTTCACTGACGCAGGCCCTCGCATCGCAAATCTCCCATCGAGGGCAGCCTCAACGATGACACTGGTTCCTACATTGCAGTCAGCCTTAACTTGCGACTTGTCCTGGTCCTGCGTGACCCGATATCCACAGTTGGTGCTTTGTGCTTTTTGGGGATATCTTCACTTACATTTTTAAAATTGGATATCTCTGGTTGTACTGATTGGATTGTTGTTGTCTTGGTCTTGTTTTATTTAATAAAGAATATATATGCTTTTGTAATGTGTTTTCAATGTATTACTGTTTGAAGTGTTGCACGAATACTTTATACATTGACTCTAACATAATCCTGACTGCTCTGTATCAAGCTACCAGGGGGTTGAGCACAGGTTAATTTAAGGTTTGCTTGTGACTTTACCCTGATAAGGATTGTGGTTTCTGCTTGAGTAGGGGTTTACTCCCCTCAACCAGCAATCCAGTTTCATACACTGGTGGCAGCTATGGGAATTGGACTTGTGTCTGTGCATATAGTAATTTTGTGTTACACTACCATCCCATATAAATAATTCAAGATCATGTTGAGCCTTTTTAAATTCTCTTTTCTTCTAAAGTTCTCTACCTCTTTGTCTTACCATGGATGTGGGAAGACTCCATGTGGATATCCTCAGCAGTGATGAGCAGCAGAAACTCTGCAAGGACAGGGGTCTCCGTGCAGGGAAAAAGACTACAAAACTGGACCTTCAGATAGCCCTCCATTCCTATGAGGAAGTCACTAGGATGCAATATGGAGGATCCTGAAGATGGGGAATTTGATTTGGGAACAAAGGATAACTGGCTGTGAGCTGGAGGACAGGAAGTCAGAAAGGGAGCTCAAACTGCAGTTGGTCAAAATGAGATTAGAGACATTGGAAAAGAAGGCTGGGAGGGCCTTGGTAGAAGAGAATGCTGCAAGAGCATGAGAAGAGCCTGAATGAACTAGAGATGAAAGCCAGACAAGTCTCAGAATAAAGCAATGATGGCAGCTTACCTGCAGTGTTTAACGGTGACAAGAAGGTCTGCATACCCAAAGACCTGGTGCAAACTGTGTGGTGGGGATGATATTGACAAGTGGATTGCTGCATGAGAGGTATCCCTGAGGGCACTCAAGATCCCAGAGGAGCACTGCATGGTGGCTTGTGGAAGCATAGGATTACAGTGGGGAGGGGGATACCTTACTTATACTAGTGGTAGATGACCAGACCAAGTACGACCCCATGAAGGCCATCTTGTCACCAAATTTAGGCTGACCCTTGAGAAATACCACCAGAGGTTCAGGGACATCCACAAGCCTCCTAATCAGTCTTGGGTAGACTTCTTAGATTACTCTTGTAATGCACTGAATGGTTGGGTGTGGGGCAGCAAAGTTGATGATTTTAGTGGATTTATTAATGTGATAGTAAGAGAGCATATGCTCAGTACATGTTTTACAGAGTTGCACCTAGTGGACAGGAAGCTGACTGCCCCCACGAAGCTTGCTGAGGAGGCAAAACTCTGGGTCACTACCAGAGTGTCCAAGAAGGTACCTGGGAGTGACACTAGGACGAGTGGGTCAGGTTCCTCTCAGCAGAGTGATTGGAAGGTTAAAGATGCTCCAGATTTGTCCCTGAGTAAGGTGGAGACAGGGTTTCCAAGTCCCGTCTGAGAAACAGGAGGGTGGTTCTGGTGGGCGGTGGCCCAGAGTGTCACGTTTCCAACCCCACTGCTTCCAGTCCAGGCACAAGCAGGGGGGCTCTGTCTGTTTAAAGAAACCACCAACTGGTGGGACCTCCTACAGGGATGGCCAATGTGGCCTTAAGGGTAATTAGTCCCCAGGGCCAGGTCATAGACCATGCCATGGACTCTGAGGGTGGGAGTCATCACCTTCACCAGGTGAAAGTGAATGGGATCACTGTCACTGCTCCAAGGGACACCGTGGCTATCTAGACCATGATAGTGGAAAGGCTAGTTTCTCCAGAGAAGTACACAGCAAGATGTGCAGGGTAACTCAGGCCCATGAGCAGGACCCTTTCCGCCCTATGTCCCTGGTATCCCCGGAGTAGGGTGGGGAGGTGACCCAGAGAAGGGTCATAGCTAATACCCAGACACCCAAAGACAGCATGCTGGAGAATAGGTTGCCCCCGGTGTCAAGAAAACTGAGAGGGATGGCTGCCCAGGACGTCCTGACAGTTCTGTTTTCTGGGGGTACCACTCACAAGCAAAGTGTGCGGGAGACCAGTGAAGGGGCAAGGTGAGGGATGACTCACCCTTGTCCCCTGTCCAACCTCAGGGTACAGATCCTGGGCTGAGTGGCCAGTCTCAGCTTGCCACCCCTGAACTGGTGGGAGGTAGAGTGGAAGTAGGGCACCTAACACCCAGGGCTGTTGCACCCACTCTGTGAAACCTGAGAGGTTAGAGAACCCTCAGGAGTGAGAAGAGAAGAGAAGAGAAGAGAAGAGAAGAGAAGAGAAGAGAAGAGAAGAGAAGAGAAGAGAAGAGAAGAGAAGAGAAGAGAAGAGAAGAGAAGAGAAGAGAAGAGAGTAATGGACAGAGAAGTGATGGATAAAGAGGAGCTGATGAAAATAGGAAAGAATATTGGCAGAAAGGATGAGAACAGGAAAGAAGAGGGAACATGCCAGTCACCGTTTAGGGTCACAGTTTAGACGACTCAGTTCAGTTTTAAGGTAAGAGCTGTACATTTCCGCTTTGGTCCCCTTAAATACATTGTACTCAAAGGACTGGCAGATCAATATTGATTGAACAACTAGCCACCAAATGACACTACAACTCGTCAACCTCAGAAGCTGTAGTCTTAGCACAGTGCAGAATGTCATTTATTAATAAAAATACTGATAAATGCAGCCCGAATATTGCCATAAACTCTATCACCACAATCATTACAACACTATGCCTATCACCAGCAGACTCACTACCACCATCTTTCCTTGCACCAGCACATTAGATAACCACTATTACCACTACAACCAACATCACCAGTACCATTTTTACCACTGCCAAAATTATCACCACTGTTGTCACTGCCACCATCACCTTTCTCAACAATATCAACATCACCACTATAGCTAACTTTATCACCACTACTGCTGTAATAATTACAATTACAGTCACTATTACCACCATTATTACCATTAGTACCATTTGCACCATTAAAATGATTGTTATCAACATTACCAACACCATCATTTCAAACAATGAAACTATTACCACTGCCACTATTATTACCACCACCATCAGTTCCTCAACTAGTTACAACCACCACCATTAACACCACCACCGATCCTACCATTACTACCACTTCCACCAATGCCAGTGCCATTTTGACCATCACAATTGCCACCATCAAAACCATTACCAGTACCACTTTAACCACTCTACCATAAGCACCACAGTCATCTATTATCACCCTTATTAATACCAAAATAGAATCACCAACACCACCACAAAATAAGGTGCGGCAAAGAGAGGGGATAGTGGTGAAGAAAGTGTGCGGGTAGTGGAGTAAAGAGAATATGTAAGTGAGTGAGGAAGAGAGTGAGAGAAAGGCATGGAAGAGAGTAAAGGGTGATGCATGAGAGAAGAAGGAGGTGGGGACTGAAGCATGAGGTAGAACTGGATGCACGGTGAGAGGAAGGAGAAGGAAGAAAGAGACAGAGGAGGCCACATCAGAGAAAGAGAGAGGTGATGGTGAAAGAGGAGGGTGAGGCAAAGAATTAGGAATGTGAGTTGGAGAGGGTGAGGCTGTAGAGGGTGAGAAGAGCAGGTAGAAGGTAGAGCGGAGGTGGAGAGGAGGATGTAGTGGAGAGAAAGGCAGGTGAGGTGTACATAAAATAGAGACAGAAGGGTGAGGCAGAGAGAAAGGAAGATGAGGCAGGGAGAGCAAAATAATTAAATCACATTGGTGTAACATTTTAGAAATAGAGTTAAAACTAGAAAGCACAACTCCAGCAGTACTATGAGTATGCAGCACATACCCCAACAAGACCGCCCAAAAATCCCAGACCAGCTATAAGACACCAGAGAGAAGTTAGGTAAATTCATTCATCTTCTTGGCCCACCAAGAATCTGAATCCTGAAGAAGGGCTTGGCATGTATCATTCTCTTCCAGGCATAAAGATAGTGAAACATAGTGCACACTTGCCTCTTCCGAGATGGTTTCAGTCATAATTATAGTCCACGGTTGACTCCCATTTTGAGGCAACTTCTGGAGAATCGTCTGTCTAAACTTTTCTGTCCAAGTTCTGATTTCCTAGAAGGAAGAATATAGACCTATTGTATTTATTATTTTCATATATCGTAAGCATCACCAGACTGTACCTTGAAAGTGCCCAGGGGAGGTGTTGTAATCGTGGACAACAGACAGAAGACTTAAACTCAGTCATGTTTACTTGCCTGTACGTAGTTGTGCAGTTGTAAGGCGCAGCTTTTGCCAAGTATGGACCACTGGTAAAAAATCGGGTGGTCTAACTCAGCTTTCCCAACTCCCTTGTATCTAAATAGAAACAGCTGAAGGTGATACCGGGGAAGTGACTTCTGGTTTTTGAGCAGGAGATAGAAATTTGTAAAACTACACCTCCACTACAAGGGCTGACAAACTGAATCTGCCCCACTCTACCACCATTTGACGGGTACTGTCCTGTCAGGAAATCCTGCAATTTACAAACAGTCTGGCAGCGTTTCTATTACTGCACCAGTCATTTAGAGAAATTACAACTCTTAGGCGTTCGTGAGTAATTCCCACCTTGCACAGCAACAAAGTAGCAGTCAAATCGTGAATTGCAAGTGATGTGGGAATACAGCAATCCAGGTGTTTCTCACCAGGAAATTGCACAACTAAAAGCTGGTGGAATTTGGAAGTGGGAAACTGGCTATAAATTAAGAGTTGGAGTTACCAAGAGAATCGGGTGGAGGAACATCAATCCATTTATTAATTTTTTACTTCTCAGGCGGTGCTCAGTGTGCAGCTCAGAATACCACAGTATTCCTGCTTCTGGATTTAGTGATACCCATAGGACTGGTAATTCTGTGTGTAGGAATTTCTCATTGGAGTTTACATACCACTTTAAATGAGGGTCTAAATATTCTTTTAGAAGATAAACCCCTTTAGATTTGATATACCATGACCCAATTCTTCCAGGTTGTAAGGCATGCTAATCTATATAGCGCATAACAGCATAGCCTGCCAGCTCTTTCTTTTCTAACGCCATTTCAGTAAGTAAAGTGTGTTGAAGTATATTATTCTTGCTAAGTTTTATTTTGACCAATGCTTGATAATATACAAAAGCTTTATCTAATAGCCAAAGGTAGAGAAGCGGGTGATAGCAAAAATGTTAATAGATATCTAAGCTGAAGGTAATAGTAATGTTTTTTTGCTGTGGTACTAGTTAGTAGTAATGATGGTGGTGGTAAGTGTGGTCATGATATTAATGGTGGCTATGTTTGTGGTAATAGCCAGGATAATGGGTAAGATAACTGTGTTGGTAACAACTGCAGGAGTGGTGGTAATGATGGATGTGGTAAAGGCGACAGTGGTAAAGATTAGGTAAATGTAGAGGTAGTAATGGTGCGTTTGGTAATGGGGAGTAAGTGTGGCACTGGTAATTGTTTTGCTGGTGGTAATGGTGGTGGTAGTAATGGTGTTGATGTTAATAGGGGTGGCAATAGTAGTGGGGAATATAAAAGCAGAAAAGCAGTAATGATCCTAGTGGTAATGGTGGGGGAGAGGGGGAGGATAATGGTGGCCATTGTGCTGTGATTAGGGGGTTGTAATTGAGATGGCAGTGATGTGGATAGTAATAGGGGGTAATAGTGGCTATGGAAGTGGTGATGGTGGCCAGGGTTATGGTGGTGGTGGTGGTAAGAGTGGCAGAAATTATTTTGATGTACAAACTGGGGTGGTGGTCATCAATGCCCCGTACAATTTCCCTATGGCTGAGACGGCAGTGGGAAGCTTGGGTAGGGGCGCTTGATGATGCCAGCTGGTTCAACTTAGTTACCTACATATTAATTTTATGACCCCTTTACGGCTTCACCAAGCTGGTAAGATCCCTCCGGTGACTGTACTTGGCCGGATGCAGATTCTTCTTCATGTGATCTGGTCATGCCTGAGTCTGGTGCCCTATTGGGATGGGAGAGGGATGGAGCTCTCTTCAGTCTTGTGTCAGTCCTTGGACCTTACTCGCAGGATTACGTTGCTGGGGCTGCTGGAGGACATGGGTGGGCAGAGAATGGAATGTGCCTTTGTTGGGGCTGCAATGCAAGTTGCAACACCGGATATCGCTCGCAAAGTAAGGTCTCCATACCCCCTTCTGTGGCGGAATGGTGAGGTGGGGTGGACTGGTGTGCTCAACAGAAATGGCCTATCTAAGACGCCCAGGCTGTCCCCTGAAACATGGGAAGATATAGGGCAAATGGTGGGACTGTCAAGGACTGGATGCGGGGAATGTCTAAGACTCAATTACGCTTTGTACAGTATCGTGTTTTACAAGGGAGGGCTGTAATCTTGGTTGTGTTTGATTGTTAGTGTATGCCAAAATCAGTAAAAGATGGTTGTAAAAAAAGGAACAAGTTGAGAATCCTCAGGTGGAGGGTTGGAGTGAATGTGCAGAGAAATGTAAAGCTTTGGGTGAGCAGATATTTTCAGGGAAGGATCCTGTTATTCTTGGATTTTATTATGTGTGATGGAAGAATGCTTATTTTCAACTTCTTGCTAATTGAATTGGTGACTGCTCTTTAGCGTTAGTGTTTCCTAAAGTGTATCATGCAGATGAAACAGATAAGAGAATAGTGACTCATGAAAGAAGTAAGTGTAGTGCTTCTCAAATAGCAGGGGAGGGGATATATTTGGTGCTATGATTCTTTTGTTGGGGTAGTTTTGAATGACCTAAAGATTAGAAAACTGTCTACATTGGCCGACCACCTCCCAAATAATACAGCTGGAGCAGTAACTGCTGTTAACTCTTAGCTTGCAGCAATAATGTGCAGTGGTTTTACAGAAGTGGCTTGCTTTAGATATCTTACTTGTGAAAGAGGGTGGAGTCTGCTGCATCTTACATGCCCAGCAGTGGTGAACCTATGTGCCTAACACCAGCCAAGAAATTAATTTGTTTGTTTAGCTGGGTCTGGTGGCTTAGTGGACTAATGCATCCACTGCAGGGATCTGTGTTTGACCTCATGGTTACAGGTCCAATTCCTGGTGGGTCCACTCAGCCTTTCATCCTTTCTGACGTTGATAAAATGAGTACCATTGAGTTGGGTAGCAATAAACATCTGTTATTCAGTGCCAAAATGCCCCTTTGGGGGTGAACATGCGCTTTACAAGTACTTATGCTATGTCACTAATATTTCTGAGCTTTCTAAAGATTTGAAGGATCTGTAAAAGAAAGGTGCCTACGAAGCAATAGGGAAAGGATTTTTGGAAGTTGGCATATGGTTTAGTGGTATTGACAGTGGATTGATAGGTACCCTCTAACTACTCCACTAATCATTGTGATTGCTAATATATGTCTATTCCTTTTATTTTATAAGGGGGGTAAAACTAATAACTGCAAAGGGTGGCTCAAAATCTAATGGGGAACAGCTGACAAAATTGAAAGGGAGGAAAAGAAAAAAGGCATAGGTGGAGCTTGAAGAGCTACAAAGACATGAATATGATGAATTACGTGATTCGGAAAGGTCCAGACGTAAGATGCATAAATCTACAACTGTTCTGTAAAGTAAGATTTCGAAGAGCATTATGGGCAATGTGTGATGGCTCCAGAGTCATCAGAGGAAGGATGTGAAGGAAATGTTTCATAATTTAATGTTTTGCACACATAACAATATAAACATGCACTACTATGTATTTACTGTGCATTTTTCACGTTTTACTTGCCAGTAGGTAACATAGGTAGCATATTAAAATGGCCAACGTCAGTCTTACATGTTTTCCATCTCATGAATCCTCTTGTTCATTTCAGGAGGAAAGGTCTACCAGCAACCTCGAGTAACGTATCATTTGTTGTCATTTTCTCATGCAATGGTTTCATTTTACACAATTCGCAAGTTACCCACTAACAAGCACCTAGAAGAGAACATCTTGGAACAAGTCTATCTTCTTATTGTGCAGATACTGAAGTTGAAGGACGATTAGAAGAGATTTCATTGTGTCTTAGCTTCTAAAAATAATGAGACTGTGTTATAATAATGTGCTTAAACCTGACTGACTCCTTCATGGCACCCGTGTGTGGGTGTAGCAATATTTTGAAACATGTTTAACTAGTGTAATGCAGATTACGCACTCAGATATGTTCCCAATTGCTAGATCGAACTTTACTTGATTCATGTATACTCGAATTCAGAGCCATCTCCAATGCTGACACTTTCTTCTTGACTTCTTCACAACTCTCCTGACTTTTATCTAGCTTATCCGACTAGGGTTTTCCCTTCGTGGGGAATTCAGGGGCAGACTTACAAGGGGATAGCGCCACCAGAACGACACTTGCAATATCCCCTTGGAGTTCTGGACTTTTTGGTTCCGTCCAGAGGTGTCAGGGAACAACACCCAAAGACCCCGGAGTTCCACCTGCCTTGGTGCGCAAATGAACAGAAACACGGGCTTCTCGATGGTGGCGTCAAAGACCAAAGGTTTATTACTGCAGGGACACAGAAGTCACAGAAACTACGCATGGGCAGTAACTAGGAGCCTGTTCAAATTGTACAAAGAGGGTTGCTCCTTATATACTAAATTTTGGCCTTCAGGCGAATTCTTCACATGTTGGTACATTCCCAAAACCTTTGTGTCATAAATAATAAATATTTGGCGTACACAGGAACCGTTGATAAAATCTGATACAAACATCTACGAAGAGGGGTTCCCACTAGTTCATCACAATCCCTTGTCAATATTGTATTCAAGAGCCGGACCGCCTCATCGTAAATTTCGTTACCTCCCCCTAATAAAGATTCAGAAAGAAAGGAACGGAGCCAGGTGTGGAAGATAGAAAAGCGGGATAAGGGATGTTTGTGGGTTGTAAATGGGCAAGGCTACCGGCTTCGGCCGCCTAATCATGATCGGGACAATGGACACGGGAAACCAGTTCAGTAGGGCTGGCCTCGGGCAGAGGAGGCAGCCTTTGTCGAGTCATGCAGCTACAGCGTGTTCTGGTTTAAGGTGCACGTGTCATAAAAGAGGTGAATCTCCGGCTAAGGCTACGTGTCCTTAATCGAAATGAGGTGATCAGAGGTTATTGCGTATGTGAGGGCAAGAAACACAAAATGGCTGCCATGATCTAAGATGGATGCCGTGGGTAGATCAGAAATATGTTCATAACAGGAGTACTCTTGCTCGTAGCATAGCGAAAACACCAGGATGTGCTAAATGGATCATTTGCGGTTCGCTGATACCAATATTATGTATTTCCGACAATATTGAAAACACAGGTTCAAATCGTCACGGAACCTCAGACCCTCCTTTTGCCCTTACATAGGCAATTACTCAGTCTATGTCAGAATCTAATTCTATGCTCATCAGGTCAGTGACGTGCTGTTGTATCATCATCCTTTCTTGTGCCTTTTCTCCAAACACAGGTGGTTTTCTAAAACAAGTTGCAGCACAAAGATTACACAGAGCAGGACCACACTGGATAATCAGGCAGCATGAGAAGAGGAATACTAAGATGACACCAATGACCATTAGAACCTTCCATCCCCACGCTGAGATCAGAGTCCAAAACCACTCCATGAAGGACCAGTTTCCCTTGTCTACGTGTATAGAGTCGGAAATCTTGTGTAGCTTAGAGATCGCCTCGTAGACTGTTGGAGCATTATTGGGAATAAAGACACAGCAGCTCGATTGGATCATTCTGCATACCCCACCTCGATCTGCAAGTATAACATCTAGAACCATACGGTTCTGCAACGTCATGAGTCTATCCGCCTGAAGCTCAGCTGTCAAATTGCTAAGGGCACCAGCAGTTTCGGTAATAGTAGATTCAACTACCCGTGTTAGCTGACGTATATTTCTACTATTGGCCATAGGCCCCCAGAACGGAAGGAAGCCTTTGAAGAAGTCTCCAGCTTCCTGACCAGCGGTATCTTCCTTGCTGAAGACACCTCTTGCTACTCTGGTTCTGTGGTAGTCAGATGAAGCAGTGTATGTTGGAGGCAACAATCGAGCAATATAACATGAACCTGAAAAGTCAGCAGGTAACCATGTATATGCTCGGTCTCGACAGATAAAGTAGGTACCCCTAGCAGTAAGGAAAGCAGGGGAAGAGTTAGCCGGAAACACATAAGTCTCAACGCACTCACTCCTCCCTAGCTGAGCTCTTGGATTTCTCCCATTACCTTGCAAACAGACCTGACCTCGGTGAGGTACGACCCAGATTGGAGTTGAGCTTTTACGCTTGCTTTCTCCCAAACTAAGACGATACTCTGAAGAATTCCAACTTAAATATACTCGCAATTCGTCTCTAGGGTATGATGGAGTATTATTGACGTCCTTGATCATGTCAATAATTCCCTGGACTAAGGCTTTGTTGGCAGAGTTATATTTAGTGGAACGTGGTGGACGCGGAGGATAGGTTTCAAGGGCATAAGCAAAGATGGTTTGAAGGGCCTGAAATGATCCATTGTAGCTGAAAGGCAAAACCAGATAGGGAATGCCTTTATCCATAGTGTGGGGTATCAAGCCACACACCCAGCAGTCTGTAGTGTTAACTACCAGTTGGTGTTGGTGCAAGAGCTGTACAAAAGTGTTATTAATGAATTCTGAGCGTCGGGCTTGCTCATGTTCAGGAAACGAGTGAAAAGAGTGTATAGAGGAAACAGTAGAAGTAACAGGATTAAGGGGAGGTACTGTAGTAACTGGCACAAAAATCAAACTTATGCCAAAAACGATTCCACCCACCAACGTTATCAAAACAATTAAAAATGAAATGGCACATTGCATCAAAAAGCATTTGCTGTGAAGGATTCTGTAAAGTCTGTTTTTGCGAACATAAATCATATTTTCTCGTTGCAGCTCAGGAAGCTCCATCTTCTACAATCCGCTCGCGACCACTGATGATGTGTACGTAGATGAAAATGCCTCTATCAGTCCTGGGAGTTCCCAGAACTAACAGAAAGATCGACCTTGTGTCAGACCCCCGCAGATTCAGCTAGGTACACAGCCACGACCCTACGGCTACCCAGACGGCAAGGCAATTTTAAAAACAATAAAACAATAGCAAACTTCCTGGCTGGAGGCAAAAGTTCAATATTTCAAAATATCACAATATGCAGTTGCCTGCTTTATTTGTCCATTTTACGGTTTCGTAAATTATATCTTTGCTTCGCAGGTACTGTTTGATCGGAAAATAGCGTATCACTGGTGGCTGTTGCAGTGTTCAAGTTCGCAGATGACAGAGTTTTTTCTGATGCAGGAGACAAATGTTCAGAGTTCAAAGGAGTCTTTTCAGGAGGAGAGTCAGATTTCGGAGTGTCGGTAATCAATTCGGCATCGCTGAAAGGGATGAACTTTGGCGTGCGTTCAGACTCGGAGGCACCAATTCCCTTCTTCACCCAGTCGTCGTAAGGAAGTGGCAAAGGTACACGCTTAACATGGGACGCGTGCACCCAGTGCTTGCGACCGACTACACGAACCGCTGTCCTTGTTGCAAGCAGGACCTGGAAGGGGCCGATGTATCTGGGCTGAAGATTCTTCGTCCTCGCGAAATTCCTGATAACCACTTGATCTCCAGGTTTCAGCTGATGCCCTGGACTCTCCGGAGGTTTTGGTAAAGCATCGAAAACCTGTTGGTGAATAAGACTCAATTTAGCAGTCAAGTCGTAAAGGTAGTCTATCAACATAGGATATTCTAGAGAACAAAACTCCTTAGGCCTCGGCACACCCCAAATATTTGCCGGGCGGCCAAACACTATCTCATAAGGGCTAAGCCCCACTCTAGAATGTACAGTTGCTCTTGTTGATAACAAAGCCAAAGGAAGTGCGTCTGGCCAGGCTAAACCTGTGGATGCTTGTATTTTAGCTAGTTTCAGCTTGAGGGTGCCATTGTAACCTTCCACTAAACCAGCAGACTGGGGATGGTTCGCACTGTGAAACTTTTGTTTCAGACCTAGGCCGGCACACACACTCTGCATAACTTTCCCTATAAACTCACTTCCGTTATCTGACCATACAATCCGTGGCATTCCAAACCTAGGGAAATATTCTTTGAGAAGAATTTTGGCAGTTGATAGGGCAGTATTGTCCTTTAGTGGGTATGCTTCGATCTACCTGGAAAAAGCACAGACTACCACCAGGACATATTTCAAATTATTACAGCGATCCATGTGAATGAAGTCTAACTGAATCACTTCAAAGGGGCAGGAAGGAGGAGCGAAGTGACCAGCAGGAGTTGGAGTTCCCTTGCCCGGATTATGCATCAGGCATACCATACAATTTTTCACCACTCTCTCTGCACACTTACTGATCCCATCATTATTCCAGACTGGAGCCAACATCTTACAGATTCCTTTAGAACTTATATGCGCTACTCCATGCGCCATTGTCACCACTGCAAGCACATACGCATCAGGCAACATCCAACGCTGCTGTTCTGTTAAATCAATCCAACACCCATTCGAATCCAACTTGCCCGTACTCTCTCTCCATACACGTTTCTCTTCCTCAGTTGCTTCTTTCTGAATCTCTTTCACACTTTCCATTGTATCCTCACACATTCCAGATTCAGCAATCCATCTTGCAGATGTAGCAACATACATTCTGCTCATCATATCTCTAGCTGTCTGTTTAGCGGTCTCATCAGCAAAAGCATTTCCACGACCAACATCATCCGTGATTGCTTTATGAGCACTGCACTTCACAATCGCAACTTCAGTCGGCAAGGTTAGAGATTCCAACAAGTCGTTAACTAGCTGACCATGTTGAATCTTAGTCCCATGGGACGTAATGAAACCTCTTTCTCTCCACAAACGGCCAAAACTATGGGCCACGCCAAATGCGTACTGGCTATCTGTAAAAACATTCACTCTCTTTCCCTTAGCTAAAACACACGCTCTGGTTAAAGCTATTAATTCTGCAGCTTGGGCAGAATTCTGACTCACTCTTGCAGTCTCCACAATCGTCTTCAAAGTCGTTACTGCATAAGCAGCACTCACATCCCCATTCTCCAATTTAAAACATGACCCATCCACATACAATGTGCCATCTGGATCTGATAATGGAGTATCCTTTAAGTCAATTCGTCCTTTTGTCTCTTCCTCCGTTCTAAAGCAACAATCATGTGGCTCGGAATCACTCGACTCTTGATTAGCCGGCAACAATGTTGCTGGATTCAATACATTACATCTTTTGATCTGAATATGACTCGCTAGTAATGTCAGCTCGTAACCAGATAGTCTTGCACTAGTAAGGTGTTGTGTCTTTGTTCGATTCATGAGTGTATCTACCGCATGAGGAACCATGACCACTAGCATGTTGTTCATCACCAAACCAGCAGATTGTCGAATGGAAGCCGCAGCTGCCGCTGTAGCTCTCAAACAACTAGGTAACGCTCTAGCTACCGGATCTAATGTTGATGAAAAATACGCACAAGGGCGTTGTTTATCACCAAACTTCTGTGTCAGAACACTCAACGCGCAACCTTCTCTCTCGTGAACGTAGAGCGTGAATGGCTTACTGTAATCAGGTGCACCCAATACAGGAGCTGAACACAATGCTTTTCGTAATTCAGTAAAGCTCTCCTGACATTCATCAGACCATGGCACTGGACTCGGAACATTTTTCCCAGTCAAAGCTACCAATGGTTTCGCTAAAAGAGAAAAATTTGGGATCCACGGCCTACAGTAAGAGGTAATACCTAAAAAGGCACGTACTTCTCTCTGTGTGTGTGGAATACTCATCTGCGTAATTGCTTTTATTCTCTCTGGGGTCAACTTCCTTCCCTCCTTGGACAAGAGATGACCTAGGTAGGTCACTTCTTGGCAGCAGTATTGCATCTTTGAAGGTGATACCTTGTGATTCAAATTAGACAAGTGATGTAATAACGAAACTGTAGCTGCTTTGCAAGTTTCCTTGTCATCGGCAGCCACTAGAAGATCATCTACATACTGTACTAGAGCAGAACTTGGAGGAAGGACAAAGGAATCTAACTGGCTTTTTAATGCTTGACTGTAAATAGATGGGCTCTCACAGTAGCCCTGTGGAGCGCGTTTAAATCTGAAACTGCGACCTCCTAGACAGAAACCGAAAATATCTCTGCTTTCTTCGGCTATCGGAATGCTGAAAAAGGCATTCTTCAAGTCGATAACTGAAAACCAAGTAGCTGTAGCAGGAATCAATGTTAACAAGGCAGTAATGTCTGGAACCACAGGAAACTGCGGGACCACAATCTTATTGACTTCTCTGAGGTCGATGACAAACCTATACACTGGAGGCTTTGTAGGATCAGTTCGTTTCAAAATCGGTAATACAGGACTATTACAAACATTTCCTCTAGTTTCTTCAACCACACCTTTCTTAATCAAATCTTGCACAATAAATAAAAGTGCACGCTCACCTTCACTAGATATTTTGTATTGCGGAATTCTTGGAAATTTTACATTGGCTTTCAAAGTTACTACATATGGTGGTATTTCTAAAAGGCCTACATCATTAGGACCAGTCGCCCAAAGAGAATCAGGGAGTGAACGCAGTTCTGGCGGGAGTGCATCCATTGACAAGTACATCGGAGAGGTGATTCTTTTACCCAATGTAAGCTGTACCCCTTCCGGAGAACAGTACAATGTCGCATATAGTCGTTTTAACAAGTCTAAACCAAGCAGATTTTCATTACAACCTGTCGTCAAAATCAGGGGTGCTTTCAATTGACACGGTCCAACAGAAATAGACAAAGGACCAGATATAGGGTTGTAAACAGGGGCGCCTGAAAAACCTACAGAAACATTTGTTGAGCCAGACAAAGGTGCGCCAGGGAGTTTCGCATGAATGATAGAACTTTTTGCGGCACCAGTATCCAACAGAAACGGTTCGACCACACCTGATGTTGCTACTGCGACATAAGGCCCACTCTGATCCACTGGAACTGATACTACTCCCTCTCTCTGTCCATGGCTGTCCTAGTACCCATTTTGCTGAAATCCCTCATCCACTTCACAATAGTCTTCAACAAGATATTGTTGAGATCTATTTTGCTGGGCTGACTGTCCATTTCTTTGATCAAAGTGATTGGAAGGACGATCATTCGTCTGTGGAGGCATAGCACCTCGCCCTCGACCTCTAGAATTCTGCACAAAACCACCGCGACCTCTCTGAGCTGCTGCTGCATTATTTTGCGCTAAGACTGGACATTCATTCTTGTAGTGACCCTCTTTCTTACAGTACGCACACTGGTTCCACTGATATTGAGGCCTCGTTGAACTATAATCTGTCCTTTGATACGAACCCTGTTGCGTGTTAGTCTGATTCGTGCGAGGCGGATACGCTTGTTGCAAAAGAACTTTAGTCTTTAAATCTTTCGTTTTCTTGTCTGATTTTTCTTTTTCCTCTTTATCCCTATTTTCGTAATATTGTGCAGTTGCAAGTATTTGCGCAGTTGTAGAAACAGCCCACGCACTCTCTGAATCCTTTAATTTATTGCACAACTCAGGTAACAAATTATGCACAAATTTATCGACAAACAGTCTCTGTCCTCCTTCTGTACTCATATCCTGACCACTATGATCTACAAAAGTCTCTTCGAACCTCGTGAAAAAGTCGGAGACACTTTCGTCTTTCTTCTGCCTGCATGCAGATAACTTGTCCCAATTAACACGCAATGCGGGCATCAGAGTCTTCATTAAGTCTATTATTCTACCTGGAAGATTAGCAATTAGGGGTTCGGGTTTTGCACCACCCGTTTGCTGACCATCCGCTGCAGTGATAGCTGCCCAATCACCACCTAAAGCAACTTGATGATCCTCCCTACGAATTTTAGCCCAGACTGGTTGCGGAACTACATTGCCAAATAACATATCAATGTCTGCTAAGTTCATTATACAAGCCTCAACTGTCTGTGTTAATTCCTTGTAATATCCAGCAGGATTCTTACGCGGATCTGGTAAGGCCTGTTTTACTGCTAGCACTTCGGCTCGCTTCCACGGAATGTGTATCCATACTCTCTGGAATTGTGCCGGAGCGGCTACAACACCATTAGGAGCATCAGCTTGCACAGCTTCGCGCCAAATCGGAGGAACTTCCCTCATTGGATATTGGCGACTCAACTTCGTCTTACCTTTCTCTAAATCTCTCGGTGAGCGAAGAGATGGATCATTTCTAAAACTCAAGATTAGTTCCATCGCTTCTTCTATATTTTCACCTACTATCATACCAGCAGCAAACTCTTTCTGAACCTTAATTAAGTCTTCTAAATTCGATTCAACATCATCTTCTTCTATCTCCTCACGTAACAACGAGCACATCTCATCAAAGACATACCGTTGCGTTGGTTCCTTCCACTGCATAAATGTATCTAACACATCTCTCGTACTATATCTCCTACTCTTCGAAATCCATCTGAGAGCCGTGGAATCTAAAATTCCCCGTTCCTCAGTGCTTGGATGCTGACTACGTCTCTGAACAGAATCGGAAGTAGGAGTCTTAATTAAGGTTTTATAGAAAGGAGACAGCATATTAGACACAGAATCAGTGATTCTTCGACAAACAGAAAGTGGAGTCAACACACTCGCAGACGTAGAGAACACAGTAGAGGTAGGAACAGATAGCGGAACAGTAGGAGTATCGAGAAAAATAGTTTGTGGAACAGTAGGTGTAAGCGAGACAGATACAGGTATAGAAGTCGGCAATCCATGAAGAGGAGGAGCCGTAGGAACATTCACATTAACCACAGGAGGTACAGGAACTTGATTCTGAGGGGCAGGAATACCAGGTTGTCCAGCAACCGGTAATTGAACATTTGGTACAAGTGAAGCCGTAGCACCTTGTGCATACGGTGGAGGTGACCGTAACAGATAAGACAACAGAGGATCGTTTTCGGGGTCCTCTAGTATCTTGGCTGTTTTCGATGGCAAGGCAGGATAGCACTTGTCGATCGCTAAATTATGCTCTCTAATGGCCACCTCTATGGCCTTCTCACACTCGTTGTCTTGCAACTGTTTAGTTGCTTGCTCTAGAGTAAACTCTTCTTTCTCTTTCTGTTCTTTCCTTAACCTCTTAATTTCTCTCTGTTTGGATTCCTTTCGCCAGTAACGGAAAGAATCAAACATTGCCGGCCGGGCTTTCTTCCTAAACAATTTTGCTTCTAAATTATCAAGAATTTTGGGTTCAAAACTACCATGCAGTGGCCAACTAAGGACACCATCTTTCTCGGTGTAGCGGACCCACACCTCATTATAAGATATAGGACCCACACCATGTTTACAGTACAAGTCATATAAGGGAGTCCCAATCGGAGGAACCAGACATGAGTCCTCCAATCGTGAGTCACTGTTGCAACCGAAACAAGACAACATACAATTTCTCCGACTTACCATTTTCCAGTCCGGAACACAAAACAAACAAAACACAGAACAGATATGTGCACCTGAACCAAGAACTTTTAGGCCTACCAAAACCAAACTGATGTATCGATACCCAAACTGAACCAAATAGATTATCGTAACCAGAACAACCAGTGATAATCTTACAAAACTAAACCAAACCAAGAACCAAAAAGGATTTTAACAACCCTCACGAAGTAACCAGCTAGCTAGCAACCACTAAATACTTAACTGAGGCACTGAAGACGTCACCAAGGAGAAACCCGTCACGTTTTGCTGTACTAAGGGCTGCACCTCGGGTCCAAGACAGGGCGACGGTCAAGGCAATGGCCCACTGCAGCCGTCCTGAACGGGAAACCCTCGTGGAAGAGAACTTCGGGCCACTTTTGCGATATGCCGGGATCGATGAAGTGGGGCGCCTCCCTCAGGAATCTTCACACGAAGCTTCTCGAACTCTTCAGGCTTTTGGACCGGTACCGAATGACGTCGCCCCACGTGGGCGCCAATTGGAGTTCTGGACTTTTTGGTTCCGTCCAGAGGTGTCAGGGAACAACACCCAAAGACCCCGGAGTTCCACCTGCCTTGGTGCGCAAATGAACAGAAACACGGGCTTCTCGATGGTGGCGTCAAAGACCAAAGGTTTATTACTGCAGGGACACAGAAGTCACAGAAACTACGCATGGGCAGTAACTAGGAGCCTGTTCAAATTGTACAAAGAGGGTTGCTCCTTATATACTAAATTTTGGCCTTCAGGCGAATTCTTCACATGTTGGTACATTCCCAAAACCTTTGTGTCATAAATAATAAATATTTGGCGTACACAGGAACCGTTGATAAAATCTGATACAAACATCTACGAAGAGGGGTTCCCACTAGTTCATCACAATCCCTTGTCAATATTGTATTCAAGAGCCGGACCGCCTCATCGTAAATTTCGTTACCTCCCCCTAATAAAGATTCAGAAAGAAAGGAACGGAGCCAGGTGTGGAAGATAGAAAAGCGGGATAAGGGATGTTTGTGGGTTGTAAATGGGCAAGGCTACCGGCTTCGGCCGCCTAATCATGATCGGGACAATGGACACGGGAAACCAGTTCAGTAGGGCTGGCCTCGGGCAGAGGAGGCAGCCTTTGTCGAGTCATGCAGCTACAGCGTGTTCTGGTTTAAGGTGCACGTGTCATAAAAGAGGTGAATCTCCGGCTAAGGCTACGTGTCCTTAATCGAAATGAGGTGATCAGAGGTTATTGCGTATGTGAGGGCAAGAAACACAAAATGGCTGCCATGATCTAAGATGGATGCCGTGGGTAGATCAGAAATAGGTTCATAACAGGAGTACTCTTGCTCGTAGCATAGCGAAAACACCAGGATGTGCTAAATGGATCATTTGCGGTTCGCTGATACCAATATTATGTATTTCCGACAATATTGAAAACACAGGTTCAAATCGTCACGGAACCTCACCCTTCTCCATTTTTAGAACAGCGTTAAGCCACTTAACATGGCTTAACACCACCTTGTAATTGAGGCCCCTTCTTACACTTCACTTAAGAATAAGGGGCATGAAAGGAGTGTTGCAGTAGGAATTCTACAGCAACACCCATTGCTTTTTGACACTGCACCATATTTACAAGGAAGGGGCAGCGCCAAAAACTAAGGCCGGTTAAAACCTGGTATTAGAATTGTGACAAGAGGAGAAATTATTCATCTCTCCTCGTATTTTGCTATTTCTATGTGTGCTGCATTCCGAGGCACACATAGAAACAGCAAATTACCTTTAAAGATTGTTTATGTGCAGGAAGGTGTTCCTTCCTGCACATAAACAATCGCCCCTGCAAAGGAGGCACCTGCCTGCCCTGACGCTAAGCAGCTTTTTTTTGGTGCTTTTATTTTGCTTTTTTTTAATTTCTTTATAGTAAAACAAGGCATTAATAAATATACAGGTGCTTAGTACAGAAGAGGGTCGCTCACAAATTCAAAATGTGATACAATAAATATTGGCGAGAGGGGGGGGAGCACAGATATAAAACATATTAACATGTAGGGGTCATGGGGAAAGGGGGGCATCAAAGACAACAGTTGCAGGTGGTACACAGATATTTCCTCTGTACTGATTCCATGGACCCCAGACATTATTCCACTTCCAGGGGCGACCTCTGGCCAGATAAACAGTTTTTTCACAGAACATACACCAATCCATACTTTCCTTCCACCCCTCTATCGTAGGCGGCCTTTCAGATCCACAATGCTGTGCTATATTTCGCTTAGTTATCATGGCCCCTAGAGTAACCCACTGAGTTTGCGCAGTGTTCAGGTCCATCGGCTCCAAAATATTCAATAGACATCTCCTTGCTTCCGGCAAGAGAGCCACACCTGTTACTTCCTGCATAACATCATGGACAGTACCCCAGTAGTCTACCATATATCGACATTCCCACAGGATATGAAGAAACAAACCCAATTGACCACATCCACGCTTACACAGACCTTCCTCCGTTAAACCCATTCTAATCAGACGTGGACCAGTGACATAAACCCTGTGTAGTATTTTCAACTGGACGAGCCTCAGTCTCGCCGGAATCGCAACTTCTTTTGGGGAAGAAACTGCAGATTGCCAATCTTCGTCGTCAATTTCAATACTATCTCGCGTCCCTTAAATCTACTAAAAGATCAGCTCTGTGATTTATCAGTTTTTTGTACATGAGAGAAATGGTGCTATCAGGCAGATGCCCATCTAGTATTCTGTCTTGCAATGGTGATGCCTCTGGTATCTCTTCCCCTTCAGGGAATACAGACATCAATGCATGTCTCACTTGCCAATAACGAAAATACTCAGTCCCACTTAGCTCGTATTCAGTTTGTAATTCAGCAAATGACTTAACCCTCCCCTTTGCCCAAATATCGCCCACAGTAGTAATCCCTATCAAGTCCCATTTGTCAAAACCCTTTGTGTTCCATAGCCTGCCCAACCTATCAGATCCAAATAAAGGGGTAGCCAAAGTCAGGCGGTTTTTCCATCCCAGTGAGCTAGTAACATCATGCCATATACCTACCGCCACTCTGGTAGGTACAATCAGACTTTTCTTTATGGACCTCTTATACAACGCTCTATTATAATTACCACCAGGGAGCAGCCATTTATCCATTGCGTATCCCGGATCCGTATTGGACCCGTAGGTACCATGATGTATAGCTCCCAACTGAGAGGCCCAATAGTATCTCTTGATATCACGGAGGGCAATTCCTCCGTCATACCATGGAGCGTCAACTTAGCTAATGCTATACGTGGTCTGCCTTCCCAAAGTAGGCTATGCTGCATTTCTTCCACTTCTCGAAAATAGCTAGCTGGTACCACATCTAAAGTTTTCTGGAGTGCATAAAGAAAATGGGGCAGGGACATCATTTTAAAAAGAGCTGCCCGTCCCAACAGCGAGAGCGGAAGTTTCTTCCAGCCAGCCACATCGCTTTTCAGCCGAGCTAGCGGAGGGAGAAGGTTTTTGTCATATCAAATTGTGGGATCCATTGAAATATAAATCCCGAGATATTTGAACCCTTCCTTAGCGATCTAAATAGGACAATTCCGAGGCAGGATGGGGGCGTCACCACATAATACGTAAAGATAAGATTTCGCCCAGTTTATTATCAATCCCGAATTCCTACCATGAGGAAGCCAAAACATCACAGACAGTGTTAAGGGATTTCCTGGGTGAAGTCAAATAAAGTAATATGTCGTCAGCATATAAAGAGATTCAGTCTTCGAATTGTGGAGACCAATGAATACCCTTAATCGAGGGCTCCCAGCGGATCCAAGCCGCCAGAGGCTCGAGAGCAAGCAAGAACAAAAGGGGAGAGAGTGAACAACCCTGCCTAGTGCCCCGCCCAAGACAAAATGGCGCCGAGACACGATTGTTCACAACAACCTGCGCAAGAGGCTCGGTATACAATAGATGCACCCAGCTAATGAACTCAGGACCAAAACCAAATTTAGCCAAAACAGCCAATAGATATGGCCACTCCACCGTGTCGAAGGCCATCGTTGCGTCTAGCTACGCTATTATGGCCAGCTCTCGCAAGGCATGCGCTTTAGCCAACACCCTGTACAACCGCCTTAGGTTCAAAGCCGTATTTCTGTGCAGAATAAATCCAGATTGGTCGGGATGTACCAGTTCACTAATGACCTTGATTAATCGATTAGACAACACTTTAGCTAATATTTTGGGTTCCGAATTCAACAATGAGATTGGCCTGTACGAAGCGCAATTGATTCTCGGCTTCCCCTCCTTATGTATCACCACTATCAAGGCCAGTCTATGGTCTTGGGGCAGCACCCCGCATTCTCGGGCTTCCAAAAACATGTCTCTCAAATAGGGGGCAATCTTGTCTGGTCTAAGCTTGTACAACTCAATTTGGAGACCATTGGGACCCATCGCTTTCCCTGAATTCAAAGAGCGTACCGACAGGGCTACCTCATCAGCGGTAAGCTTGCTATCCATGAAGTCGCGATCCTCCTCAGTCAGACATGGAAGTTGAATATCCCTTAGCAATAGACGCAAATCTTCCTCCGGCCTATCTGAGACTGAAGTGTAAACTTTACGAAAATAATCCGCAAAACTATCCACTATCCCTGCAGGTCAGTTATATTAGTCTCCTCCTCCGTCTCAATCTCAGGTACCACCCGATCCGCTCTATCCTTCTTATCCAGCCAGGCAATCAGTTTACCGGCCTTTTCCCCCACGTCATATAGACGCCCTTGTTGTTCCCGGCTCAGGGCTCTAGCACTATCAGTGACTAGTGTCCTGTTCTCAAGCTGCTTAAGTTGTAAAACATGCAATCTAGCGCGGGACACCTCCTGTTCCATATCGATGTTTGCTATTTCCGATTCAACTCTCACCACTTCTTCCTCTTTCTGGTTTTTTACTCCTGTGATCAGGGACAAGGCTTGACCTCTAATCACTGTCTTAAACGCCTCCCACAACGAGATCGAAGAGGAAACCGAACCCTCATTTTCTTGAAAATATTGCTCCAATGTTTTTAACAAATCCTTGCGAATCTTAGGATTACGCAAGTACCAAGGATTGAAGGGGGCGACTCTACAACTTGAACCCGAGGTCATTTCAAATCTGAGCCAGAGCGGCGAGTGATCATAAATACCTCTAGCAAAAAACACAGTTGATGGACAGAATCCAGAACAATGTCTTACATTCACCCCAGTACAAAGATCTGGGCCTAAATCCATCGTTTTTTTGCACTGCACACCACCCTAGGTCAGACAATGGCTATATGCAAATCAGCCTTGACCCTGTGCCTCATGGGAACAGTCCAGCCCAAACTACCAAGTCTTGTCTTTCCTAGACCGGAATCAAGCATCCAAGGACCGGTTTCTGGCTATCAGCCTTCTTCAGCCTGGATAGCTTGACTCCAGTGATGTGGAGAGCCTGGGACTCACGTCTAAGCATACCCAGCCCACTCGGGGTGAAAATTGCAAAAAATACAGTTGATGGACAGAATGCAGAACACTGTCTTACATTCACCCCAGTACAAAGTTCTTGGCCTAAATCCATTGATTTTTGGCACTCCACACCACCCTAGGTCAGACAATGGCTATATGCAAATCAGCCTTGACCCTGTGCCTCATGGGAACAGTCCAGCCCGAACTACCAAGCCATGTCTTTCCTAGACCGGAATCAAGCATCCAAGGACCGGTTTCTGGCTATCAGCCTTCTTCAGTCTGGATAGCTTGACTCCAGTGATGTTGAGAGCCTGGGACTAACGTCTGAGCATACCCAGCCCACTCGGGGTGAAAATTGCAAAAAATACAGTTGATGGACAGAATGCAGAACAATGTCTTACATTCACCCCAGTACAAAGATCTGGGCCTAAATCCATCGTTTTTTTGCACTCCACACCACCCTAGGTCAGACAATGGCTATATGCAAATCAGCCTTGACCCTGTGCCTCATGGGAACAGTCCAGCCCGAACTACCAAGCCATGTCTTTCCTAGACCGGAATCAAGCATCCAAGGACCGGTTTCTGGCTATCAGCCTTCTTCAGTCTGGATAGCTTGACTCCAGTGATGTTGAGAGCCTGGGACTAACGTCTGAGCATACCCAGCCCACTCGGGGTGAAAATTGCAAAAAATACAGTTGATGGACAGAATGCAGAACAATGTCTTACATTCACCCCAGTACAAAGATCTGGGCCTAAATCCATCGTTTTTTTGCACTCCACACCACCCTAGGTCAGACAATGGCTATATGCAAATCAGCCTTGACCCTGTGCCTCATGGGAACAGTCCAGCCCGAACTACCAAGCCATGTCTTTCCTAGACTGGAATCAAGCATCCAAGGACCGGTTTCTGGCTATCATCCTTCTTCAGCCTGTATAGCTTGACTCCAGTGATTTGGAGAGCCTGGGACTCACGTCTGAGCATACCCAGCCCACTCGGGGTGAAAATTGCAAAAAACACAGTTGATGGACAGAATTCAGAACAATGTCTTACATTCACCCCAGTACAAAGATCTGGGCCTAAATCCATTGTTTATTTGCACTCCACACCACCCTAGGTCAGACAATGGCTATATGCAAATCAGCCTTGACCCTGTGCCTCATAGGAACAGTCCAGCCCGAACTACCAAGCCATGTCTTTCCTAGACCAGAATCAAGCATCCAAGGACCGGTTTCTGGCTATCAGCCTTCTTCAGCCTGGATAATTTGACTCCAGTGATGTGGAGAGCCTGGGACTCACGTCTGAGCATACCCAGCCCACTCGGGGTGAAAATTGCAAAAAAACAGTTGATGGACAGAATGCAAAACAATGTCTTACATTCACCCCAGTACAAAGATCAGGGCCTAAATCCATTGTTTTTTTACAATCCACACCACCCTAGGTAAGACAATCGCTATATGCAAATCAGCCTTGACCCTGTGCCTCATGGGAACAGTCCAGCCCGAACTACCAAGCCATGTCTTTCCTAGACCCGAATCAAGCATCCAAGGACCGGTTTCTGGCTATCAGCCTTCTTCAGCCTGGATAGCTTGACTCCAGTGATGTGGAGAGCCTGGGACTCACGTCTGAGCATACCCAGCCCACTCGGGGTGAAAATTGCAAAAAACACAGTTGATGGACAGAATGCAGAACAATGTCTTACATTCACCCCAGTACAAAGATCTGGGCCTAAATCCATCGTTTCTATGCACTCCACACCACCCTAGGTCAGACAATGGCTATATGCAAATCAGCCTTGACCCTGTGCCTCATGGGAACAGTCCAGCTCGAACTACCAAGCCATGTCTTTCCCAGACCGGAATCAAGCATCCAAGGACCGGTTTCTGGCTATCAGCCTTCTTCAGCCTGGATAGCTTGACTCCAGTGATGTGGAGAGCCTGGGACTCACGTCTGAGCTGGACTGTTCCCATGAGGCACAGGGTCAAGGCTGATTTGCAAATAGCCATTGTCTGACCTAGGGTGGTGTGGAGTGCAAAAAAACGATGGATTTAGGCCCAGATCTTTGTACTGGGGTGAATGTAAGACATTGTTCTGCATTCTGTCCATCAACTGTGTTTTTTTAAATTTTCACCCCGAGTGGGCTGGGTATGCTCAGACGTGAGTCCCAGGCACTCCACATCACTGGAGTCAAGCTATCCAGGCTGAAAAAGGCTGATAGCCAGAAACCGGTCCTTGGATGTTTGATTCCGGTCTGGGAAAGATATGGCTTGGTAGTTTGGGCTGGACTGTTCCCATGAGGCACAGGGTCAAGGCTGATTTGCATATAGCCATTGTCTGACCTAGGGTGGTGTGGAGTGCAAAAAAACGATGGATTCATGCACAGATCTTTGTACTGGGGTGAATGTAAGACATTGTTCTGCATTCTGTCCATCAACTGTGTTTTTTGCAATTTTCAACCCGAGTGGGCTGGGTATGCTCAGACGTGAGTCCCAGGCTCTCCACATCACTGGAGTCAAGCTATCCAGGCTGAACCGGTCCTTGGATGCTTGATTCCGGTCTGGGAAAGACATGGCTTGGTAGTTCGTGCTGGACTGTTCCCATGAGGCACAGGGTCAAGGCTGATTTGCATATAGCCATTGTCTGACCTAGGGTGGTGTGGAGTGCAAAAAAACGATGGATTTAGGCCCAGATCTTTGTACTGGGATGAATGTAAGACATTGTTCTGCATTCTGTCCATCAACTGTGTTTTTTGCATAAATGCCTCTAGCCAGATGCTTTACTTCAGTAATATACGACGCCTGGGCAGCCGGTACTAGACCATAATCAATTCGAGAGAGACTACCATGAGCACCAGAGTGGAAGGTATACTGTCGCTGACTAGGGTGAAACAATCTCCAGCCATCCATTATACCCAAAGCCTCCATAAAGTCAGGTAGCCATCTTTGTGCCCGTCCCACGTCACGGGGCGGATACCTATCCATGGTGCCGGAGACCACAGCATTGCAATCTCCACGCAGAATTAACAATCCGCTAGGAAGGTCCAGAACAATCTTCCCCAATTCAGTATAAATAGTATTCTGCAGACCCGGGGGGACATAAACCGAGACCAAGGAGAGAGTGTATCCCTCCCAACGTCCTGACATCGCTATATATCGACCCCTCTCATCTGCGACGACAGAGTCAGCTACAAATGGGAGAGAATTCTTAAGGAGGATCCCAACTCCCCGAGACCCCGAAGTAAATCCCGCATGCGCTACCAGCCGATAGCCCTTTCTATGCATCGCCTTACATGCATTCCCTACCAAGTGCGTTTCCTGACCACATCTGGGGAATGCCTTTTGAGAAACTGCAGAACCCCACTGCGCTTGATTTTGTCCCCCAACCCATTCACATTCCAACTCAATACCTCAACCCCCTACCCCCCATCACGGAACATAAAGAAGGTCCAACCCTCCCCTGATCCCCGCACCATTAATGAGCAAACTTGAAATACAATGCCTTGCAAAAACACAAAAAACACAAAAACAAAACGAAAAATGAACACCCCCCTCAAACTTCCCGTTAACCTACCCCCCACCCTGCACCCCTGCGTACAACTATTAAGCCTCCCCAACTTGCAGTGTGCCTGTCGCCTCAACATCTAGACTAAACTACAAAAAAGTAGGTCTGAGGAGGAAGGAGACCCATCGATAGCCTGTTGACCCCCCATAATCACTATGCTAAATATTTTGTCGGAAACATTACAGCAATAGTCCGTTCTCTAAACATCCCCAACTCCCATGATAACAGTACTTATTCTTGTTCTTGCGAACCCCCTTCTTCATCTCCATTCTGTCTCTGGGGCTCTTGCTGAGCAGTTATAGTGTCCAACCAGTCCGCAGCGATCTCCGGCTTATCAAAGAAGTAAACCCTCTCTTCGTGTTCAATTCTCAGCTTGGCCGGGTACATCATGGCGTACTTTAGTCCCTTATCACGAAGCTTCCGTTTAACCCCCATAAAGCTCATTCTCTGCTTCTGGACAGCCTGCGTAAAGTCGGGGAAAAAAACGGATGGACGAGTTTTCATACTTCAAAGGGCCCCCAGTTCTGGAGGCTTGGAGGATCGCATCTCTGTCCCTAAAATGGAATATCCTCGCTATCAAAAGCCGGGGCGTGGCACCGACACGTGGTCTTCCTCCAGGAATTCTATGTGCTCTCTCAACGGTAAATAAATTGCTCAGGCCTTTGGGTGTAAGATGGTTGAGTATTATATCTTCGACGAAGAGATCTGCAGCCTGCCCCTCCGCCTTTTCCGGCACTCCAATGATACGTACGTTATTTCTTCGGGCCCGCCCTTCAAAATACTCCAGTCGACGGATAACCAGTTCATTTGAGGCCCTCAGAGTCCGAACTTCCGATTGTAATTCTGTTACATCATCCGCAAGACTAGCCGTCTTAATTTCCAGAGAATTCACCTTCTCACTCGAACTTCGTGAGGTCTGTTCGGATAAAGTTAACCTCAATAGACACAGTGTCCAATTTATGAGCCAGGGTCTGCATCTTCTGCCGGAGAGAGGACTTGACCCCATCAATGGTGGCCATCACGTCTTGTAGCGTCGGCTCAGCTTCCAGGGCAGAGGTTTCTTTTGCCCCTTCTTGTGATTTTCCCAGTCCACTAGGCGACCCCTTAGTTTGCGCATATCGGTTTATGTTGTTAGATTGGGTACACCTTGCCCCCCTAGTGGTCTTTGATTGCCGTTTATCCCCCTCTGGCTTGGTTGCCATTTTGGGACAATCCTATGTTCGTCGTCCAATTCGGGGCGGCAGTGCTCAGTAGTCATTGTAGTTGGACCAATATCGATTCCTTTGCTTTTGACTCTTTAGGATAGTCTGCTAACCATCTGCAGTTCCGTTGTGCCCACTGATCGGCAAAGAACCCAGGCCTCAGCGCCCTCACTGGTGCGACGTACACCCAAAATCTTCGGTGTCGATTCTACAGGTCTCCCCTTTGTTGAAATGTCCTCACAATATGGCCCACTGTCACTGCCTAGGGTCTCCGATAATCTGGAGTGCACCCCAGCAGGGTCGCAGAGCGCTCCAGGCCAAATCAAAAGTGATACCAAATTAAGTTGCGGGACCTGGCCGGCCACTTCCGGTACCCAGCGCCGTTGTTTTTGCACTTCACCTTGGTCACAATGCCAACCCAAGTACAGGACATCCGAGAGAGACAGGCCTCAAACTTTCCAACTCTCCAACTCCGTTTTCCGGGGCACGTTCAGGATGCGGTTTTCAGTATCCGATACTCCTTAGGTTACGCAGCAAGAATCACTTCACAGTGACCAGGATAAACGACAGGATATATTCGGGGGGCCACGGGAGTCTCAGGAGCCCTAAGCTCATTCGACCATCTTGAATGCGCGCGAAGCTCCTCCTCCTAGGCAGCTTTTTTAGCGCTAGCGGAAAAACATGAGTGTGCCATATTTTTGTAAATACAGCGCATCCCTGCATTTAAAAAATGTCGGAGCACAGCGTTACCAATTTTGGAGAAACACCACACTCTGACATTTTATTGCAAATATCCCAGAGTCTGCTTTCTGTTGTTTGAGACAACTTTATGATGGTTTGTCTTTGTATTTACGAAGGCTTTGAAATTTATCGACTAATTCATTCATGTATTGGCTATTGATTTACAAATAATTTGACGATTTGAGTGTGTAACTTTTCTAACCCATTAATAAACCTTCATGGGTTGCCAATCTAATACTCTCTATTGTCTTTATGAGGCCTAATATGCTTTACATTATAGAAATGTATTGATCATTGTGTTTGCCTCAGTCTGAACTAAAAATACATTCGCTTGAGTGCAGTCTGTACCGTAGTTTGCACCAGAAATGTGCTGTATAGAGCAATATGTTTTAATTTAAGTGTTGAATGCCAGAGCACCATGATTTATAGACATGTGGATAAGGGTACTGTAGTATTTACAGATACCTTATATGCATTTATATACAACTCGCTTACAATATATATATTAACATAATAATTGCAAAGTAAGACACACAAAGATGAGGTAGAGTTATTTAGCAAGCATTTAATTTCGAAAGTTGTTTATTGGTTATTTTATATTGCTAGAATTAAGCTTTATTATGTAACGTTTAAATAAAGTAAGGCTGTAGTAATTTCGTTGAGAAAGTGGAGCTTACATAGGAGAATACTTTTAACATAGTGTCCATTGGTTGAAATATTTGTTTTAAGTAAAACATAAATATTCATTTATAATTTATGATGATTTCGCGGTACATTTAAAAAGGCATGTGTAATGGTGAATAATGAAATATTTAAATCAATGGGGAGACAATTATGTTTAAAACCTGAAGTTTTGGAGCAGGGGTAGTTGCATTGTGGGACCGTATGTCTTCCAAACCCTATGCGTTGATTTGTTTTTTGCTGTTGTTCATAATATGTTATCAAAGCAATGTGAGGTGCTTCATTGAAAAGTGTATGATTTCAACTATAGGAGGGTGTATTTTAAAACGTTTGTAGGATTGATGCTGAGCCAGTTGCATGACGAGTTGCTTATTATGAAAACATAGCTAAGTGACAAAACATTCCAAGTTTGCTAGAACTGTCCTAATGTACCTGCTCCTAGCTTCTGTGAAACCTATATTATTTTTAATGTTAAAGGTCAAGTGAGAATGCGCACTAAAGAACCAATTGCTTTTTCAGCTCTGCAAAAGAACAGAGCACAAAAAGTGCCTTTTGCATCTGTACTAATTTACAAAATATCCACAATTTCATGAAATGTGCAGTTGAAATTACCTTTGCCCATACATCTGCCACAGTGCAAAGTATGTCATTCACAGAGGGAAAGGAAGGTGTTGGCATCTGCTCCTGTCACACCTGACCTTCCACTAACACAGTGCTGAGCTAGTGCCAGGCAGTCACAGAGGAAGACACACTGTGAACACAGGATAGAAATAATCCCTTCCTCAACTCCACACATCATGAAATACATTATCGATGAAGTAAGAAGTTCCACTTTTAACCCTTGTGTAGATTGGTTCAATGAGATGAATGTTCACCATTGAACCATGGTGATTGTCAGGTCATACGTTCATATCTAGTAGACGAGTCCTGGTAGAACCTCGAGCCCATAACGAGCCAAGCTTTCAAGTGGTTTATGCCTGCTACCCTCCTTCTACCCAGGATGTGACATTATGGCCAGAACTGCCACTCTGGAAATGGGGAAACAGGTTTTAGTCTCTGCGTCGGTTCAACAACTGGGCAAAGCACTTGGAGCCTAATTCACAAAGGTAAACTTACACTTACGTGTACTTTTACAATTGTTTGCTATTCACAAAGGAATTTATGAGTAGAATCTTAATAGTGCAGTCTCCGCACATAAAAAGATAGGTATTTTTATATGCGGAGACTCTGCACTCGTAAAGATACTACTCGTAATTCCTTTGTAAATAACAAACAATCGTAAACTTACACAAAAGTGTAATTTAACCTTTGTGAGTCAGGTCCTTAATCTCCTACAGCCAGATTCATCAAAGGATATTTGGCTCGCAAAGGGCCAGATTCTGAGATCCCAAATGCAAAAATCGCAATTATAGAAATCGCTAAATTGCGATGAATTGCATTTAAGGAATCTCAATTTGAGGGTCCTTTGGACACCCTTTGTCCTTTGGACACCCTGGCACCCTTGAAATCGCTTCCTTATTTGCGATTCGCTAATTGCTAATCGCAAATAAGGAATGGGGAGTGACTCCCCATTCATTCCTATGGGCCTAAAGGCCCATAGGAATGAATGGGGAGTCATTCCTTATTTGCGATTCGCAATTAGCGAATCGCAAATAAGGAAGATGTAGGAATCGCAATAAATATTGCGATTTCTACATGAATCCCGTTTTGCGAGTCTTTAATAGCGATTCCTTAATCGCTATTAAGGACTCGCAAAACATGACAATGATGAATCTGGAGGCTAGTGCCTATAAAAAATTAATGTGGACTTTTGTAATGTAACTGGTGCTCATGTAAAGCACTTTGATGCCTTCAGTCTAGTTCACACTATATAGGAACAGTAGAAAAATGCACACAAGTAACAAGAAAGCCTTAACATGAAGAAAGACAATTAGATACCTATATGTGGCTGATTTGTACAAAGTGAAACCAGAAAACCTGGATAAATTGCGAAATCCTGCTTACATTTTGTGATCATAAGGCAAATATTTTATTTCCACAAAACTCCCTTTTCTTCATAATCGCGTATGAAAGCAATTTTAAATATGTACGTTCAGAATACCAGTTGTACAAAAATCTATTGTGTTTGATTTAATAGACTGCATTGTTGCTCTTCTATAATCTGGGCCATGTACAGGATATACATGAGAACTGTCTTGCCTCTTAGTTCACTAATGGTTCAATTGTTTAAAAGCGATCACTTTTAATAAGTACTTCTGAGTGCAGTGCTATAACGTGATGTATTAATGTCAAAGCTTCCACAAAAAATTGATGAGACTTTATGATATTTTTCGTGATGTGTGTTGCATGATTTACATAGCAAACATTTTCAGGGCTAGCTAGTGTATCGGCTCTAGGAACTGAGACATGCCATTTCGCTTCTGGCTCGGCTCTACCTGTTAATTTGTTGGCTCACCCACCCCTAGTATGTAGGCAAGACCAACAACAGCCTTTCATTCCATCCTTTGAAATATCAGTAAGTTCACTTGGCGTTACATTTTGTGGAGCTATTGTAGGCGAGCAAACAACTGTCTCTGCCTTATATTTCCAATGACATACTTAGTAGCTGGACCTATAGCAAAGTCTTAATGTGAATTATGCTGAGATATGGGCCCATCAGCACTCGTCCTTTGGACAGGGAAATTAAAAGTAGCATGTAGATATGAAGCATTACTGTAGAGAGCGAGGAGGACAGCTCGAGTCTTCAAACTAAGCTAATTCAGATCTGCTAACGTCTACATGATTTTCATCACGCAAGGGGATTTGGGCAGAGCACTGCCTGCAATGCACTTTTACCTCTCTACCAAAATGAAACAAATAACTACAAAAATAAAAGCTTCGAAGTCTGCTGTCGTTGTCCTGGGGAGACTTATAAGCACATAATGGGCATCAGCTGAACAGATCTTCCAAACATGAGCAGGAAACCCACTCTCTGCAGGGGCTTCCAGTTCACCTTGTCAGATACCGTGTGACACACGGTGGCACCAAAAGTGCTGGCAGGTCTACTTCATCACGGGTAATATTTAACGTTTCATTTAGATATTTGTTTATGTTGTTTTCTACAGCACTAAAATGTCACATTCTAGCCAATTCATAGTAATATTAGACACTTGGGGTTTTCTAGTATTTCAAGATTGTTTTGCTTGTTGTATGGTTTATTACAGGAAAGTATATGTTAGTAATGTAACTTTCTGATATTGGTATTTCCTAGAAACCTCTTTAGGGTTAGTTTAGGTTATGAATGTGCGTGAGATATCTTTAGCGGGCACTGGGAATAATGTTGCGTTCTAGGGTCTATTGGAGTCCAAGGCCTGATATGAGATGCATTATCTATTTTTTTTTTACTTTAAATGTTGTGTCTTCCATTGTGACACTTCATTCTGCCATTAGCTGCAAATAGC
This sequence comes from Lissotriton vulgaris, assembly GCF_964263255.1. NCBI lineage: Eukaryota > Metazoa > Chordata > Amphibia > Caudata > Salamandridae > Lissotriton > Lissotriton vulgaris. The sequence goes on along the minus strand of NC_141687.1, from coordinate 1,540,000,753 downwards.
ATTCTGCCAGGTAGTGATGTTTGTTCTGGTGGTAGCACGTACGTTCAGAGTGATGACAAAATTGCTCAATGCAATAAGGCATGTGCTGCAGGTGTCAGTGTGTAATGTAAAGATTGCAGGCCCAAGTCTAAGTGGAGAAGTGTGGCTCACTGGTTAGAGCAGGCAGACCCTGAAGCAGAGGTCAGACCCGGGACCAGGGTTCAATTGCCGACGCGGCAGGGTCTTGAGCTCAAATGTCCATGGACTCGATAATTCTCGCTTCGGTGCCTGACCTAATCATGGGTTCACACTCTGCAACTCTGGGCATTAAGCTTGCTTAATCTCCACAACGGCCCCCCGTGGTGGGATGCCTGGCTTTCACCTTGGGGATTCCCTGTAGGTGCTATCTCACAGGGAAAAGCCAGGACGGGGTCCCAAGGCAAGCGCGGAGATACCCCTTTGGGGGTCGATTCTGGCGCTATATAAGAAACATAATAATAAGAAAGATGGCTCAGCCTTTCATCATTCCAAAGTCAATAAAATGAGTAGAGTTACGTTGGGTGACGGTGGCATACTGCTGTGCAATAAAGCCACAGGATAGCGACATGCTTTGCAAAAACTAAAAGTTATTAGCATGTCAATAGTGAAAAATTATTTCTGCAACCCATGCCGCTTCTCCTCCATACTTTATGAATATTTTATTCTCAAATGAATTTATCCATCTGTCTATTACGTTTTCCACTGTTTGCATGTTAAGGGCATTTTGTGCACTGCCAGATTGTATGCTTGCAGAATCCCATAGCATGTTCATGTGGACACTTACCTCCAATAGCACAGTGATCTCTTTCAGTGTTTCCTGGCACCTGTGAAGTTTCACTTCCATTGCACGAATATCTTTACTAATGTCCTGGAAGTTAAAGAAAAAGTGACTAAGCAAGTATTTAGTGTGGTTTTATAGCAGAATCAGATATGGTCAGCCCTTCCAAATTTAGCAAAACATCACTGGTAATAAAAAGCTACACAATAAGAGTGTTTTTTAACTATCAGTATTTATCGGAAACGTAATTATCCTTTTCTATTATTTTCCTCACGAACATACAATCTGATGTGATGGTTATTTACTGAAAGAACATGATATTCTGTAATGCACTTCAGTGGGACTCTTCACTACATTTTCTCAATTGAATGGGGAATAGGCTTGATGTTATAATGAGAACATTTGAATAAGCAATTCTATGGAAATCTCCATTTTTTAATGCCGGATGTTTATATGAAGTGTTCCACAGAGATATTTTTTATTTAAACTATTTAGGTGAACCATAATAATGCAACATCAATCTAAAGAAAAGCTGTGTTGAAGACTAAGAAAAAAAGAATCTGATGACATTTTTTTCCTGCTTTGAAAGATCCACACGGTCCGTCAAGGTTTTTTTTTTTTTTAAACCTTTTAATCAAAATATAGGCTCTCATAAAAATTGTCATCGTACATAGCTGTTAATGGCAGGCGGACATACATGCGGCAGATAAATACATGCATATCAATATGAACATCATGAATCCACGGAAACCGACCGAGATTCAAGTTGAACCTCAGGGCTGCAATACGACATCCTGAGTATCCCACACTTCCCCTCTATACTTCCTCCACGCCCCCCATATCTTCTCCCATTTCATAGGGCACACCCTGCTCTTGTAAATCACTCTTTCCGCCCTTTGACACCAGTCCAGGTCATGTTCCCACTCTTCAACAGTCGGCAATAGGTCACTACCCCATAATCAGGCTATATTCCTCTTGGCGACCATGCTCGCCAGCGCTAGCCATGTCTTGTCCCATTTCGGCCAGGTGACGTCATTCGTCAGTCCTAGGATATGCCATCTGGCCTCCATTGGAACCTCCGCCTCAGTCACTTCGGACATTATGGCCACTAGGTTAGACCAATATGCCCGGATTCTGGCGCAGTCCCATAAAATGTGGAAAGGGGAGCCCTCCTCTCCACACCAGCGCAGACAGAACCTAGAGTCTGCATACCCGATACGAAATTGTGTAGTGCGGGGAGTGTAAGAGCGGTGTAGGATGCCCCCCTGAACCAATCTAAACCTTGCTCGGATTGCTACTTCCCTAGGGCTCTGCAATGCCTCTCACCAGTCATCCTGCTCTAGCAACCCCACATCAGACTCCCACTGTTCTCGGGTCAGTTCCATGGGATCAGGGATGTTATTGACGAGCTTCTTGTATGTGTGGGAGATGGCCTTATCTAGCATTGGGTCCAACAGCAATCTGTCTTCTAGCAGGGCATATTCTGGCAGCTGATCCCCCTTCTGGAGATGTCGCAGGATGGCATGTCGGACTTGCTGGTAATTTAGGAACTCCCCCCCTCCCATCTGATATTCCTCCTGCAAGGCAGAGAATTCTAGCATGTCTCCTCTTTTCCAGAGGTCGCCTAGCACATCAATGCCAATCAGGCTCCATCTGCCCAGGCCCTTCAGTTTCCACACCTCAGGAAGGTAGTCCCCCACCCACAGCAGAGTGTGTGACGTGAGTTTCGCCTCCCAACCCAACAATTTAGATGCCTTCCTCCAAGCTCCTACACGGCAGCCGTCTGGGGCAGCGGGGGCAATCTACGCCTACCCTTACTATAGAGTGCGTCCAATTATGTACCACTCCGCAGAACCATGCGGTCTACTCTGTATGCAGGCTCTTCCATCGTGGCGAAAACCCATCCGTTAACATTCGCTAGCTGAGCCGCCCAATAGTAGAGTCTGATATCCGGGACAGCCAGCCCCCCTTCGAACACCCCTCTCTGAAGCTTCCTAAGTGCGATTCTAGGGCATCCACCTCCCCAAAGCAATGCGCGGATCTCCAAATCTATGACCCGGAAAATCCTCTCCAGTACCGTGAAGGGGGCACTCTGCAACACATAAAGAAGACGGGGGAGGGCCATCATCTTCAGGAGGACCACTCTTCCCATCAGGGAGAGCGGGAGCGTCCTCCAGTGCGCCACGTCTGCATGCAGGTGTTTTATCCAGGTCTGTATATTCAAACGTGTGAACTCCGTCTCCAACGTTGTGATCCAGATACCCAGATATCGGAAGGCGTCTTTCCAGACCAGTCCCTCACATACCCCCTCCCCAGATCCAGGGGAGGCCCAACAACTGATGACCCAGGGATTTATCCCAATTAATACGGTACCCAGAGTATTCCCCGAACGTCCGCAAGAGCGTCATTACACGTGGAATGGAGGTCGCCGGCTCCTGTACATACAGTAGCACATCGTCAGTGTATAGCTAGATACGCTCCTCCCATCCACCCCCCAGGTCAATGCCCCGAACTATGGGATCAGTTCTTACCCAGGCTACCAATGGCTCTAGGGCCAGAGCAAATAGTGTCGGGGAAAGCAGGCAACCTTGCCGTGTCCCTCGTCCCAATCCAAACTCTCTAGAAAGGGCACCATTAACACAGATCCTCGCAAGTGGTGCAGTGTATAGGAGTCTCACCCACACCTGAAAGGCGTCTCCAAAGCCCATCCTGGCCAGGACAGCGTATATGTATTGCCATTCCATGCTGTCAAAGGCCATGTGAGCATCAAGTGACAGGAGAGCCGTCGGCACAGCTGGACGAGTGGACATCGACTGGAGAACCCCAAACAGCCGCCGAAGATTGAGCCTGGTATTCCTGTGGGGCATGAAGCCCAACTGATCCGGATCGATCAGGGATTGGATTACCGCTCCCAGTCGAGTGGCCAGAACCTTGCCAAGGACCTTGGTTTCGAAGTTAAGGAGGGAAATGGGCCTAGAGGAGCTACATAGATAATGTGGTATGCCCGATTTATGTATTACGACTATTGTTGCAGATCTCAGGTCCCTCGGGAGCAATCCGTCCTCCCTGGCAGTGTTGGCAGTGTTAAACATGTGTAGCATGTGAGGGGCAATCCGTCCCGACACACACCGAAATGCCTCTGCGGGGAACCCATTGTCATGACCCAGCACCAGCACAAACTGTTACATATGCAGCATGAGCCAGATCTAATTAGTGCGCATTAAGGAATGGTCATATGTGCAGCTTAAGTCTTTTGTTACTAAAAGTGCTTAGTTACATTGAAGTCAGAACTACAGTTCATATGAAGAGAGTCTAGGATTATATTTAAATGCCAAAGTATGATATGCCAAAGTGTTTGAATTATCCAATTACATGCCAAACGCTGTATACGCATAATGTGCCCCCCTGGTCCTGTTTCTGCTTAAACATTCACTAGTATACCTTTTTGCCCCTAAAGTAATGCTCAAAGTATGTGGTCATGATTTTGTAAACTGTTGTTTTCCGCATTTCATTTCGCGGCCTGAATCACACGTGAGAAGTGTGTTCAGCCGCGGCCTCCGTATCTGCTCCAGCGCGACTATAAATAAAAGCGCGCCCTTTCCTCGATGCGGATTATCCTGGAACGTGGTTCGAGTTGGCTGTCTTCTGCAGATGCTCCCGTTCTTCATCAAGCCGTTCAGAAGCCTCAGGTCAGGAAAAAGGTTATTTGCAATCCTTCCCTGCTATCGAAGGTTATGAATTTCAAATATTTCTTCGTAGGAGAAAGTTCTAAGTGTACATCTTTTAGAACTGAGTTTTGGGGCTGATAATTACTATTTAGACTTTGAAATAGTAACGAACAGATTCTGATAGGTTGGCAACTTAATTATATACTGACAGTGAATAAACCATCTATCGTTGACACAAGAATCATGGACAGTTGATTTAGGTCTAGAAATTGGAGTTTTCGTACATATTTTGATTCAAACCTTTTTGATGCTCATTTACATTCCGCTTGATTTTATGAAACATTGTTTATTATACATTACAATTGTGGTATATAGCAAATCTCTCTGATGCTCTTTTATATTTTGTTTGATTTCAATGAAACATTGTTTATTTATACAAGTACAATTGTTGGATAAAACTAATCTCTTTTGTGGAATGTTGGTGACCTTAACCATAATAAGCAATAAGTATTGTTAAATGTATTTAGTTCCACAACAAGGCTTTATAGGAAGAAAGTCATCCAATATCTCTGAGAATAAAGATTTTGGAAGCACCACTGTATCTTATTATTGCAGATCTCCCTCCCCGCAGTACCCTCCCTTTCTCTCCCCTCATCTGGCCATCCTGATACTCTGGTGTATTTAAAAACCGAGTCGGGCTGCCTGAAGGTGGGCTTCTTGAGGATACTGCTCCTGGGGAACTTGACCCTTGACACCCATTAGGGCCCGGAGCCTTTCCTGCTTGTAAATCGCTCATGGCCGCCTCTACCTCCTCCACTGTAATATCAGAATCTAAGAGGTCCCTATCTTCTGGCATTAATACTGAGAAGGGGATATCCCTTAAAAAGGCAGTGCACTCCCACTCCTGCTTCTCGGTGTGTGGACGATAGACGGACTCGTAGTATTGTGCAAACATCTCGGCTATTTCCGTCCCGGTTTCTCTCATGGCCCCATCGACCTGCCTAATGCCTGGGACCCAATTGCGATCCCTATCTCTCTTCTCGAGCAATGCTATCATCCTGTTTGCTTTGTCCCCCAGATCGTATACCCGGCACTGCTTTGCAAGAGCGTGCGATCGAGCCTGGTCAGTTAAGACATCCCTTAATTCCTTTTCTTTAATGCGTAGCATACGTCTAATGTTCATCTCCTGGACCTGGGTCCCCCCCTATCACTCATCACTCTCCAGGGCCTGAATCTCCGTTTCCAAATCAACGACCTGGGCATGCTTTTCTTTCCTTCTCTTCCCAGTTTCAGCCTGTACAAAATCCCTCGCTACAGTTTTGAATGCCTCCCAGATGATACTAGGGGACCTAACCGAGCCCACGTTTTCATCAAAGTAGAGATCCACCCTATCTCCGAACCGTTCCTGGAGTTCCTTGTCTTTAAATAGAAAAGCATCTAGGCGAGGAGGAGTGGACCAATCTCACTTGGGACCTCTCATCTGCACTCCCACGGGGGAGTGATCAGATATCCCTCCTGCTTCATGACAGCTATTGTAAAAAAAACATATGTCCCACCGGAGTGAGGAGGTAATCAATTCTGGACCCTGATCCTTGTGCAGCTGATATATGCGTGTATTGTCTAAGGTGAGGGTTGTGCGCCCTCCAGAGGTCCGCTAAACCCATTGCATGGACGAACTCCCCAAGTTGGCTTCCCACCCCCCGATCCGGTGGGGCCCCCAAGCTGTCAACCTTCCGCACCATCACATCGTTCATATCACCTCCCACTAACAGGATTCCATCTGGCAGCTCCAGGAGCAGTTTCCCTAGGTCCGGAAATGTGGTGCCGTGCAACCTGGGTGGGACGTATACTGAACAGAGATTGACCGCGGAATCCTCCCACCGTCCGGAGAGTGCTACATAACGTCCCAGGGGGTCAAGCCACCTGCGGTTGATCACTAGGGCCAGTGAGTTCTTCACCAGGATCCCAACCCCTCTGGAGCCTGTGGTAAAGCCTGCATGTGCTTGCAGTGTGTATCCAAACCTATTGAGCGCCTGATAATGATTACCCACTGGATGCGTCTCTTGTAGGAAGACTATGTCCAGGGCATGCCTGCGGAGGTACTGAAGGACCATGGTGCATTTTATTTTCTTCTGTAGACCATTGACATTCCAAGATAAGATGTTAACCTTCTGTGTCGCCGATGTATGTGCCATAATGTATGAGTAAAAAACAGGAGGAACACATTTGCCCTACCCTACTACCGCCCTCCGCCCTTGTGACCGTCAGCCATACTTCTAGAGCCCTACGCACACATGTCTGCAAAAAGCAAAGCACAAAGATTACACAACCAACTGCTCCCCCCACCCCTCCCCCCCACCCTGCTACCCTGCTTATTAGGTCAACGGGACCCAATGAAGCCCTACCAGCAGAACGCCTGTCGCCCATACAACAAAAACTTTAGGGATGTGAGCGCCGACCAGACCGGCCGCTCGGAGACAGCAATCAGCCCCACAGTCGCTTAATCAGCCCCTGCAGCACCCTAATCAAGGAGAGTACAAACCATTTTAAGGGCACACCAGGCCTTGGGCACCTACGCAGCCCGACCGCCTCCCCCAATCATTTTCCCTCCAGCGCCCAAGCCCCCTCCTAGGAGTCAGCATAGGACCAAATGTCACGCCCATCAGCCAGTCTGAATAGGTATGTCCCTGCACAGCAAGTACCCAGCAGTGGAGCGTTCATACATTACGTGCTCTCCCACTCGAGTCACCAATCTGTGGCTCCCCTGCCCACCTCAGCCCAGGTCAGGCGATGCCGACAGGCTGCGAGCCTTTGCACCACCAGTCCCTCGAGTCGCATCATGGTTCCTTCTTCCCCTCTCCGCCGATCCCACGGAGGAGGCCGGGGACCGCTCCGCCACTTCTCTCCAGCTATCTCCCTGCATCAGACTGTCTCGATGCTGTGCCTGCTCCACCAGCCAGGTGAAGACTTCCTCCGCAGATGTGAAGAAGTATGATTTCCCACGCAGAAGAATCTTGAGGCGTGCAGGGAAGAACATCATGTACTTGATGGCGCGGTTTTCGAAGCTCCCTTTTAACTGCAGCAAACGACCTGCGCTCCCGTTGGACCTTGATAGTGAAGTCCGGGAAGAACCGGATGGTAGCATTTTCGATCCGCAGGTCCCCATGCTGTCGAGCGGCCTCGAAGATGGCGTGCCGGTCCCTAAAGATCAGGATCCTGGCAATGATCGTTCTAGGAGGAGCACCGGGCTCTGTGCGCTCGTTCAACAATGAAGAACTTAAAGTGTCTCTTGGGCTTTAGGAGATTCAGGATGAGATCCTCAAGGAATAAATCTACACTGCGCCCCTCCATTTTCTCACATGCATGTTGTTTCTCCGCGCCCTTCCTTCTTGGTCCTCCAGGCGTGCCTCTGTGTGCCTCTGTTGCTGAGTAAGTCGCTGAACCTGGCCCTGCAGCTCCTTGATGGTCTGCTGGAGATCCGCAATCGCCAACGCGTTCAGGGTGGCCTTCTCAGATGTTTTGTTAAGGTCAGCTCGTTGGAGGGCCTTTTCTATCGAGACAGCATCAATTTTGGCTTCCAACGTTGTCCACAGTGACTGAATCGCCTGTTTGATGGCGGCCAGGGACGACTCCGCAGCCCTGGAGGCTCCAGGGTGACCCGCTTCGGCCCCCCAGGCTGCGCCGTATAATTGCCCATAGTATTCATCTGCATGGTGGTAGATTTCTCAAGCGGATTGTGGTCCCTGTGGTGGTCTTTGTTACGGGCCCTCTCCCCAGCTCCTATGCCTCCCTGGGCGGCCAAAACAACAATAGCCAGGTCAGGTCCTGCACCGCTGCTGCAATTACCCCTAGAGCGCCAGGCCTCAGACTCTCCCGCTCACTCCTCTACCGCTGTACGTGGCACTCCTCCACTTCGTATGCAGTTTCCCACCACCACCGGCCCCCTCCTCTCTTTCTCACCGGGTCCGCAGGGAGGCAAAGCAATGACCATCCGGCCAGCCCTCAGGCAGTCACCGGGCAGCTCAGGTCTGTCCTCAATAAAAATGGGCCCACTGTATAGCTCTCCGCCTGGGCGCTCGGTCGCCACCAATTCCTGTTGTGCACCTGGGGGCCTAGAGCAGCGCCTATGTTAGCACCGAGGATCAGTGCTCGGCCCCTCCGTGGTGCAGACAACAGCCGGGCGTGCCCATGTGTCCTCCGGTGTCCGAATTCCGCTATCCCAGGAGCGTGGGCACCGGCGGGCTTCTCTCCTAATCGGCCCGCGCTGTAGCTGGAGGACGGTGCTTTCTGCCGCAGTTAGGCTCTACAGGCCACGAATCCACCGGTCGGTGCCACTCAGCGGCCCGGCAAGCGACGGAGAAGCTAAGCGTACCACCCGACTCCGGAGCTTCGGGTGAATCGGGGGAAGGAAACAGGTGAGTGCTGCCACAGGATATATTGTCAGATTTATGGGGCATTCAGTGCGTCCCTGGACACGCTCCGGCGCTACGCGGCCATCCCGATCGCCACCAGGCCACGCCCCCCGGTCCGTCAAGGTTTAGCTATTTGCCATTACCTATTTCAAATTTTTATTTCTACTTTTTATTATTCTAATTGCTATTTTTGTTTACATTTTTTGTTTGCACTTTCTCTACACAGATCAGATGACTTATCTTGTTAAATAAAGTGAAACAGCAAAGGTTATTAAGATGGATTTACATATTAAATTGCATTATAACTCTAAAATGGATCCCATCCAATGTCATATGGAAGTAGGAGGAGTAAAGAGTTAACAATCAATAGAAGTCACATACTAATTACTCTGTCCACTCTACTGTTTCTCAGTTGGCTGGACATTATGAAATTCTAATCACATTTCAACTTGGCGTAATCCCCTTGTCTTTAGAGACAACGAATTAGAAATTTCTACCACGTGTCACAAGGACATTCCGTGCTTACAGTAAACAAATAAAGGACAGCAACAGAGAAAATTGAAATTTAGGGTGGGCGGTAAACTCCGCTTCACCGGCACAGTGTGCTGAGTTTTTCCACTCCGTGGTCTGCTTTGAGGGTGGAGTTTAGCAAAAAAAAACTGCACTAACCGCTGGAAGAGTGGAGTTTACCAGTATGCACCAAGCGTGGAGGCCATTTTTCATTTAAGCCAGTCCTCAAAAGCAAATCACGGAGGAATATTTCCCCCTTGACTAACAAAGGTGTTCATTATTGTGAAGTCGTTACTGCACCTTGTGGCCAGGAAAAAGGGCCCTTGTCTGTTTTCTTCTATATAAATTTGAGCACAAACTTGAAGTGTAGCTCTAGTGTTAACCTAGGCATCATGATAGCATCGTAATTCATGCCTGCCATGCTCTCGCAATAGTTACATTATGTTAGTCATGGTTTTCTTTTACCTATATATACCCAATTGAAATATGAAGTTAGATTTTCCAAGTAGGCATGCCTCGATTTTATCGGAGGGATTTGTCATGTTAATTTAGTGTGGCTATACATTTTCAAAAATATTCATTAATATTGATTTAAATCGGGACAGTGTTAACGCTTAGTTGATAATAAAGTTGAAAATTCTGGTGTTGCTTTTTTGTAGGAGACGCAAAGAAGGCACCTAGAGAATGTAAAATGGCAAAGCAATAATACTTCGCCTGCTTGCGGAACTCTGCTGAATTCGGCAGAATTTTACAGCAACTCCGCAGAATTCCACTGACTGAAACTTCCTGAGCTCGGCCCAGGTTACAGAAAATGAGAGAGAAAAAAAGGGAATATGGAAATGTAAAGGTAGAATTAAGGAGGAAAAACAAAGGATGAAGAGAATGCAGAAAGGATGGTAAGAACAAAAAGAAGATAAATAAGGAAAGGTGGAAGAATATGTAAAATATAAAGATGAAAGAAGATTTTGAAAGAAAGAGAAGGAAAAAGAACAAAGAAAGGGGTGGAAAGGCAGAAATAGAAAGAAGCAAGAAACAATGGAAATAAAGATGGAAAGATACAAACATGCTCAGAACGAAATAAGAAAGAAGTAAATAATGGTGAAATAATGATGAAATATGACTTATATAAAGATGGGTAGAAAAATTAATATGGAACAACAGGACATTAAGTCGGAAGAGAAAGGGAAAATTGAAAACGAGGGAGAAAAGATGGAAGATAATTGAAAAAGTGAAAAAAGACATGAGGAAAAGATAGAAAGACAGAATTAAAAAGGAAAGATATATAAATTAGGGGTAGCCAAGAAATATGGAAAACTGACAAAGAAGGATGACAATAAATATGAAAATGAAGGTAGATGGAAAAATTGTAGGAAAAGAAAACGATAGGAAAGATTAGAGGGAAAAGTATAGAAAAAAGGAGGGCAGGTGGCAAGAAAAGAAAAATGTCAAAGAAAGAAGAGAGATAGAAAATAAATGAATGAGAAAAAGCTATAAGGATGGAAAAGAAGGAAAAAATATAGAACTAGTGAACCAATGTAGGAAAGAAAGAGATTGCAAAAAGAGGTATAATTATATAAGTAGTTAAAAAATAGTTGAAAATAGAAAGTAAGTGGATACAGGAGGTAGGAAAACAGAACATATGAATGCAAAAAAGAATAGATGTAAAAATGAAGGAACAAACAAAAAGCAAGCAGGAAAAGAAAGGTGAAAAGAATGATAGAAGAATATATAGAAACAATGGAATGAACCAAGGAAAGAAAGAAGGATGAAGAAGAAGATATAAAAAGAAGGAAAAAGCAAAAGAAGAAGTAAGGTAAGTAAAAAAGTAAAAGCTGAAAAGAAAAGGAACTACAGTGTTAGAAGGATTGATGCATATAAAGGAATGAAAAGGGGGGAAGAGACTGAAAGAATGAATAAAAAAGAAGGTAGTAAAAGATAAGAAGGGAAGACTAGTAATGAAAAAAATAAATGAAAGAACTTTGGGACTAATAGGAGGGAAACAGAAAATGCAATGGATCGAAAGGTGAAAGGAAAGATGGGAAGAAGGAAAGGGAAATAGAAAGATTGAAAGAAAAAAGGAAAGAAGAAGTAGAAAGAAGCAAAAGAAAGGATAGTTTGTAAAGATGGGAAGATGGACGAACCCAGAGAATAAAGGAAGGGAAAGTAGGAATAATTGTGAAAAGTGTTGGAAAGAAATGAGAATGAGTAAAAAGGAAAACATGGAAAGAACAGTAGACACAGGGCAAATGGGAAAGGAAATAAAGAGAAGAAATAGGATAGGAAAGGTAAAGGAAAGAGAATGAGGGATAAACTGAAGGAAAGCAGGAAAGAAAGTAAAAGAAGTAATAAAAAAAACGACATTGGAAAAGATTAAAAGAATTGAAAATTTGTAAGGAGATAAAGTTGAAAGATGGTGACAAAGTGAAAAAGAATTAAAAGCAAGCAGAATGAAAAAGGTGGAAGGAAATGCAGAGAAAGAAAAGCTGGAAAGAAGGATGATGCTAGAAGGAAATCTAATAAAATAAATAAAGAATGAGCAAGTGGTAGAAAAATGAAAGGAAGCATGGAAAGAAATCTGGAAGGGATGGAAAGAAATATGGATATAAAACGAAAGAGGTAGAAGAGGAGAAAAGGTGACTCACACAAATAGAAGAAATGAACAAAGAAAAAAGTAACAGTGGATAAACAATAAAAGGATGGGAAAAATAAGACGAAGTAAATAGACGTAATTATAGGGGGAAAGTTGGAAAGATAGAAAAAAGGTTGAAAAGAGTGAGGGACAAAACAAACAATTGAAGGAAATGACAGAAAGAAAGTGGAAAGAGCCAATGATGGATGGAAAGACAAAAGATGGATGGAAAGAAAGAAATGCAGAAAGAAAGGAGGTACTGAAAGGTAAAGAGACAGAATATAAAATGTCAATCGTAAATACAAGAGAAAAGAGGAAATGGGAAACAGGATCAAAGATGGCAGGAAAGATGGAAAGAAGCACAGAAAGATGGAAGGAAAAATGAATGATGGAGATAGATTACTATAACAAGATGCAAAGGAAAGATAAAAAGATGAAGATAGAAAGAAATGGGGGGAAAGAACAAAGGAAACTCAATGAAAGAAAAATAATGGAATGAAAGATTAAACAAATGAAGCAGAGAAAGAGGAAGAATGATAAGTAGGTAAGACAGACAAACAAAAAATAGCCGATAGGAGGAAAAAGAAGGAGAGAAGGTAAAAGAAAGCAGACAACTACAAGGAGAAATTTGGCAAGTTAGATGGCACAACAGATAGAAGGGAAAATGGAAAGAAATGTGAAGATATTGAGGTAAAAGTGAAAGACAAATATAATGAAAGAAAGGAAGGCATATAATAAATAAAGAAATGAAGCAAAAAAAGAAAGGAATCTACAGAAATAAAGAATTAAAGAAAGAAAAGGGGAAAAGAAATTAAAAGTGTAATGGAATAAAGTTGAGAACACCCTAAAATGAAGGGGAAGAATTAAGCAATGAAAAGAAAGATAAGGAAGGGAATAAATAATTGAAACAAAAAGGATGGTTAGAAAGACAAAGCAAAGAGTGAAAAGAAAATGTAAAGAGAAAGATATATTGCAAGACTAAAGAAAAGTTAGAAAAATTAAAATAGAAATAAACACATAATTTTATTTCTTTATTTATTTGAATGTTTTATAGAGCGCGAACTTGACCCTTGAGGGTACCAGAGCGCTTTACACAGTTACACAGTAAACAAAGCAAAACAGTCTCAAGTACAGAAATATACAAAGTTTGGGGCGGGGGAGGGTAGCTGAGGAGCCTTGAGATAAAGGGGGACAAATGAATTGTTACGGTTATAATAGGATCAGTAAAAACAGAACAGAAGTCCCACAATTACTTATCAGGGTGAGTTGGTAATCTGAAGAGGAAGCAATAGTTATGGATTCGACAGGCACACTGTGGTGGATGCGAGCTTTCCATTGGCTTAGGAATTTACCCATGAGGAAAGCTTTATTCTCCTTCTTGAAACGTGATAGAGAAGGGATTTTTCGGATGTCAGGTGGGAAGAGAGTTTCAAATTCTTGGTGCTGCTCCGGAGAATGCACTATTGTAGGTACTTTTTTCTGAAAGCGGGCAGGTTGGAGCAGGAGGTTTCTAGCGGACCGGGAGTTCTTAGTTGGAAATGGAAATGGAAAAAGAACTTGATAAAGCGCGCTGCGGCCAAGCGGCTTCCTGGCGCTGGGGATTTGACCAGACTCACAAAGGGAAACCGGGAAGGCTAACCAGGAAATGCCTGTGAAAACAAGAAATTTTTAAGAGCTTTTCGAAAGTGAGTGAAGATGGGAATAGAACGAATAGAAAGAGGAAGACTATTCCAGAACCGGAGGGCCAGAACCGAAAATCGGGTGCCCCCTGTTCTGGATTTACGAAAACGGGGGATGTGCAGGAGGGAGAGAGAGGAAGAACAGAGAGTGCGGTTGGGGATGTGAGGAGTGATGAGTGATCCGATAAAGAGAGGGGCTGAGTGAGTGTGAGCCCGAAAAGCCAGACAGGCCAGTTTGAAGAAGGATCTAAGGTGCACAGGAAGCCATTGAGTGAGTGTGAGCCCGAAAAGCCAGACAGGCCAGTTTGAAGAAGGATCTAAGGTGCACAGGAAGCCAATGAAGGGACTTAAGTGCAGGGGTGATGTGCGCAGATTTAGGGAGACGAAGAATGAGGCGGGCTGCCTTATTTTGAATGGCCTGGAGACGGCGGGTTTCACAAGCGGGTATGCCCACGTACAAGCCATTCCCATAGTCGAGGCGGGAGGTGATGAGAGCCATGACTATGGTTTTGAGGGCGTCCGTAGAGAAATACCGGGAGATCTTCCGGATGAGGCGGAGGGACAAAAAACAGGAGGATACAACAGAGCTAATTTGGGCATGCATAGACAGGTCATGACTGACCTTGATGCCCAAGGTTCGAACTGAGGAAACCGGTGAAGGGGGGGACCAAAGGAGGGGGGCCAGTGAACCGTGGACCAAGGGTTAGAGGGACCACCCGTGAGGACAAGCTCCGTCTTCTCCGGATTGAGCTTTAAATGGTTGATGCTCATCCAATCACATATAAAAACTAGGGTAGAACAAAGCTTTGGGAGAGAGACAGAGGGGGAGGAAAGATCAAAGATCCAGATATCACAAGTTTCTGCACCAGAGAGGCAGGGGAGTTTGTGTGAAGGGCCATGTGTGTAATGCATGCAATTTTCAGCTGTATTCTGGCCTCCATGGGGAGCCAGTTTATTCCTTTTCATATGTGGAGAGATGTGGTCAAATTTCATAGTGACGGGGAGTAATCGCGCAGCTGCGTTGAGGCAGGCTTTTAGAGGAGCCAGAGAGATATTGGGTAAACCTGTGAAGGTGTTATTCCAGCCTCGAGATGACCAGTGCTTGGACTGCCATTTTTAAGTCTGGAGCATCAATGAAGGGTTTCAGCTTCCACAGGTAGCTCAGGTGGAATCTGGCTGATTTAGCCATTGAGTTAATGTGGTCTCGCATGTTCAAGTTACTGTCGAGGAGTATGCCCAAGGATTTGGCAAAGTCCACAATGGTCGGCGGGTAGTTTAAGGCTGTGATGGCTTTGATCGGATCACTGAAATAATATCGACTGACAAAATA
This sequence comes from Lissotriton vulgaris, assembly GCF_964263255.1. NCBI lineage: Eukaryota > Metazoa > Chordata > Amphibia > Caudata > Salamandridae > Lissotriton > Lissotriton vulgaris. The sequence continues at coordinate 1,539,985,729 of NC_141687.1, read as the reverse complement.
TCGACTTGCCAAAATATCGTGGACAAAATATCGACAGTCAAAATATCGAGTTTGTATCTACAAACAGGTAAGTACAAAAATATCGAGTTAAAAATATCGTTAACAAAAATATAGATGTAAAAAATATCGACTTTATTAAAAACAGTGTTAAATTAAATTAATATTAAATTTTAATTACTAAAATATACTTAAAACGACTTAAATTAAATTATAATAATTAAATAATAAATGAAAATAATAAAAATAATTTTTTTAAATCTTATTTGTTGACCCTGAACCCTAAAAATACCCCTTTACCCAAAAACCCAAAACTGACCCTGAACCCTAAAAATACCCCTTTACCCAAAAACTAAAAACTGACCCTGAACCCTAAAAATACACCTTTACCCAAAAACTGAAAACTGACCCTGAACCCTAAAAATACCCCTTTACCAATGAACTGAAAACTGACCCTGAACCCTAAAAATACCCCTTTACCCAAAAACTGAAAACTGACCCTGAACCCTAAAAATACCCCTTTACCCATGAACTGAAAACTGACCCTGAACCCTAAAAATACCCCTTTACCCATGAACTGAAAACTGACCCTGAACCCTAAAAATACCCCTTTACCCAAAAACTAAAAAGACCCTGAACCCTAAAAATACCCCTTTACCCAAAAACTGAAAACTGACCCTGAACCCTAAAAATACCCCTTTACCCAAAAACTGAAAACTGACCCTGAACCCTAAAAATACCCCTTTACCCAAAAACTGAAAACTGACCCTGAACCCTAAAAATACCCCTTTACCCAAAAACTGAAAACTGACCCTGAACCCTAAAAATACCCCTTTACCCAAAAACTAAAAACTGACCCTGAACCCTAAAAATACCCCTTTAATTTAACATAATTAACAATTAATCTATTAAATTAAATTAATTACCAATTACATTTTAATTAAATACCATATATTATTTAATTACCAATTAATTAATTATTACTACCAATTAATACATTTACATATTTAATTAATTATAATTAAATTACTTCCCACCCTATTCCCCTATAAACCCACAACCCGCTACAGAAAAGACATTATTTTAATTTACATAATTAGAAATTAATCAATTAAATTAAATTAATTACCAATTAAATTTTAAATAATTAACATATATTATTTAATTACCAATTAATTAATTATTACTACCAATTAATGAATTTACATATTTAATTAATTATAATTAAATTACTTCCCACCCTATTCCCCTATAAACCCACAACCCGCTACATAATAAAATGACACAATAATTAAAAAAATCATTAATTAAAAATAATTATAAAATAAAATGACACTTTTCACACATATTATTACATAAAAACACTATAAATAATTAAATATTATTTTAAAAACTATATTTTTTACTATCTAGATTATATACTTGGATATTTTCACTGTCTATATTATTTACAGTCGATATTACTTCACTTACCTTAAAAACGATATTTTGGCTGTCGATATTCTGTCTAGTCGATATTTTGTCCAAACGATATTTAAAACTCGATATTCTGTCCAAACGATATTTTGGAGTCGATATTATGTCTGTGCACCCTTTGATCCATGTCTCAATCTCCGGGTTGGCTTTTGAGGGGAGATCAGGAGAAATTTAGTTTTCTTTGCATTGAGTTTCAGTTGGTTAGCGGCTAGCCATTGGACAGTTAGTTTCAGGGTCTCGTTCAGGGTAACGATCTCCTGAAGTGATGTAATATTGATGATTATTTGGGTGTCATCCGCGTACATGTGGTAGGAGATGTTGGTGGTGCGAAGAACTTCAGTGAGTGGCTCTAAGTAAATATTAAAGAGGGTAGGTGATAGGGTTGAACCTTGGGGGACTCCAACTGTGACCGGGGTGGAAGCAGATAGGTTGCCGTTAATGTGGAATCTCTAAGATCGGTTATGTAGGAAGGACCTAAACCATTCTAGGACAACGCCATCAAGCCCCATCCTGAGTTTAAGACATTCTAGTAGTTTTTCATGGTTGACTGTATCGAAGGCGGAGGATAGATCTAGGAGGATTAGAAGGCAGGTTTTGCCTTGGTCAAGGGCTTGGAGGGCATAGTCTACGATGGGGAGCATAGTAGTTTCCGTGCTGTGCCCCGGTCTGAAACCAGATTGAAAGTCATCAAGTAGGTGGAAGTTGTTGATGTGCTAACTTAGTTGCTGTTGGGCACACTTCTCTAGACTAGCTAAAAGAGGGATATTGGAGATAGGTCTGAAATTGTCAGGGAAGGAGGGGTCCAGCGATGGCTTTTTTAAGATAGGAGGGACTTGGCCGGCTTTTCTTGGGTCCGGGATCGAACCCTGCTGAAGTGAGGCATTGATTATTGTAGTCCAGCAAGGAATAATGGCTTGGGAGGCAGCGGCGAGGCAGTTAGATGGTAGAGGGTCATTGAAGTGGTTATTGGGGTTCAATGTAGAGAGGATTTTGGAGATGGAGTCTTTCTCATAGTATTCGAAGTCGGTCCAGTGAGCTTGGTTTTTAGGTGGGGCCAGTGAGGGTAGTGCGGAAAAGGGGGGGAGGTCAGGAAGGGGTTGAGAGCAAGCGGCTGTATTGAGCTCAATTTCTAGTGCCATGGTTTTATCAGTGAAGAAAGAGAATTCCTCTGAAGATATTAGAGACTTCGGGGATTCTTTCTGAGATTTAGCCAGTTTATTAGATTGGTGTTTGACCAGTTCAAAGAGCTTGCGGGGTCTGTTCTTGGCATTCCCCAATTCCCATCTGAAGTATTCTTTTTTGAGATGAGGATGTGTTTATTGTAAGAGGTTCTTGTCTGACGAAGAAGTTTATGATGCGCAGCGGAGGGGTTCTGTCTCCAGATTCTTTCAGATTGTCTTAGGGATCTCCTCTCCAGGTTGAGGGAATCAGAGACCAGGGGTTTCTGTCTTTGATTTGTGACCTTTTTAGTTTTAGAGGGGCCTGATCATCCAGGATGTTTGATATGGGCGCTGAGTAATGATCATTGAGGTCACTGACTGCAGTTATATGCGGGGGGAGATCAGAATTGCAGCGTGCTTCCAGTTTGATCAAGATTTTTAGTGTCTCTGATCCAGCGTTTGGGAATAATTGCGGGTCCCAGGTAAAATGAAGGAGATGGTGTGGTGCTCAGACCAGTCACATGGGTCTATGGAGACAAGTTTGACTGAGGATTCCTTAGAGATGATCCAGTCAAGGGTGGCCCCCTTTGAGTGAGTTGGCAGAGAGCAGGCTTGGGACAGGGCTTGATCAGTTAGGAGGTCTTTTATAGCATTGACGTAGGGATCTTTAGGGTCATTCCAATGCAGGTTGAAATCACCAAGGAAGATCTCTTTGGCATTAGAGGGAATCTTGGTTGTGATGATATCCAGGAGGAGATCAGTGAAAGAGTTGTTCGAGCCAAGGGGGTGGTAAAAGATGTGCAAGTTGCAAAGATGTAATGAGTTGCTGGAAATGGAGAGGGTGAGGTATTCGTAGCGTCCGTTAGGAGTTCTGTGATCAAGAGGGAGGATCGGTAGATGCAGGCGATGCCTCCACCTTTCTTGTTGGAGTGCCTATCTAGTCTAGCAATGTTGTAGTTAGGAGGGACTTATAAGTCAAGGCAAGGGGAAGAGTATTCATTGAGCCAGGATTCAGTTAGTATAGTTAGGTCTACGTTTTTGTTCAGGATGAGGTCAGCCATATCCGAGGCATGTTTAACTGCCGATCGGCAACTGATTAAGAAACCAGATAGTGGAGAGTCTGGGGGAGGGTCAAGGGTCTGGGCGGACATGACTACAGGGGCGAGGTTGTTTTTAACCACACTTCTGTTGTGAAGGGTAGCTGCTCTGTTGGGGTTGATGGAGACAGTGCAGATGTGGTGTTCAGGACTTGTATCTAGAAGGCAGGGGATGTCTTGGGCAGGGTTGTGGTCTTGGAGGATAGCTAGGATTTCCTCTCCTGTGAGGTCCAAAGGAGTGAAGGTGGCAGTGGTGGAGTTGTAAGTGAGTGCAAGAGCTCGGGATTTCACCTCTGATAAGTGGCAGGGTTGCTTGCACGGGCGAAGATGTCTTGGTCGTAGCGGAAGTGGGTGCATGGGAGTATCGGAGATCTTATGGGGGGGAGGATTGAGGTGGCTTGAGGTCAGCAAGGGCGAGTTTGGTGAGGTGAAGAAGGTTCATAAGATCCAGAATGGAGCTATGGATACTCTGGGTTAGATCAGTCGCTCTGGAGTGTAGAATTTCAAGATCAGTATAGGCTGGGGTTGCTAGAGTGGAGGGGTGTGAGGAATCAGGATCAGTGTTGGTGGCAATTGAAGGTGGCAGTGGAGAGAGGTTAGCTTGAACCGATTCAATTGTCTTTGGAGGCATTACCAGCTCGTGGTTATGGAAGATGGTTGGCGGGGAGGTGAGCAGAGGTCTGGGGGCGACTCTGTTGGAGGTGTTGGGAGGTGAGCTGTCATGGTTAGGTTGACCCAAATGGGGGGCCGGTGACGGGCTAGTTCAAACTGAGATCAGGTTTTTTGGGGGAGAACCACCTACGCAGTTGGTGGGGGGCGTTAGGTGGGAGGGGATCAGAGGTGCAGGGGAGGATCCATGGCCAGGGTCAGTGGATATGCTGGTGGGGTAGGATGAACAGTGATGGAAGTCATAGGGGTGGGGGTAGGCGAGTGGATAGGCACAGTAGACTGGCAGGGCGGAGGGCCTTTGGTGCGGGAGATGGTTACCTTATCCGTGTCGTGCACATGGTTTCTAAGCCGGGTTAAAAGATCAGCAAATTTATTAAGGTTATTGGATGAGGCTTGGATCAGAATGATGCCATTTTTGGGGAGCGTAATGGTAAGGTCCGCTCGGAGGGTAGAAGAGGGGGCAATTGAGAGTTTGGTGTCAAATGGAATGTTTCTCATTGAGCTAACATTAAGAAAGGCTGCAATTTTTTTGTAATAGAAGATAAGGTCATTTATACAAGTGCCACTGTCCGCATTGAATCGCAGGTCGGTTACCAGCATCTCAGGGTGGCATTTTAGGGTGGGGTGCTTGAAAGATTTAGCAGCGGTTCTGGTGAGGTAGGGGGTGTAGACCAAGGTAATGGAGTTTTCCCCAGTCCACGTCAAAGTGGGACGTAACATGTTGATTTAGGGAAGGGCACTAGTGTAAATTAAAGGGTAGTAGGGTGGCGGAGGGGATGGAGCGTTTCTCCTAGGTCATCGGGTCGAATCTGCTACAAGGGCACGCAATGGTTGTTCAACTGGGCAAGGAGTGTAGTCATCCTGGCACCGGATATTAGGGAAGGTCTTTAGGTGAGCAATCATGGACGCTAGTGTAGTTGAGAACAACTGCTGCAGAAGACATTGGTGTAGTCAAAAGAAGGATATGAAGTTTGTAGCCTGCCAATTGACAAAATAGCTGAGATTTCAGGCCGGAAAACGGAGCCGAGGTGTAGGGCGGGAGATTTGGGAATAGCGCCATCTTAAGGTCAGTCTCTGCAAGGCAGATTGAGGATGTCTTCAGCAGTCACCATTTTGGAGTCAGGCATGGGGTTTTGAGCCGAAGTTTATAAGCTGTGCAAATAATCATAAGATCAGAAAATATTCAGGTGGCAGTAATGCACTTTTAAATTAGTGCAACTGTAGAGCAGCCTCACTGGGGGTGAGGATTCATGAGCGGGAGCGGTGAGGAAAGACCTGAGATTAGTTACTGGGCGCTGCCATTTTAGATTGGGAGCTCCAGCTCAGGAACCTACAAAGGGATGAGAACATCAGGGGTCAAAAATGTCTTGGCAAGGACGTATAAGGCGCGCCTTTGGCGATGCGAGTGTGTAACAGACACCATGAGCTAAGTTATGTCTCCGTGTGGAGGGGACAGGGCGGCAGCATCAGAGGCAAAAGGAACTGCGGCAAAAACAAACAAACATCAGAGGCTCAGAGCCTGCGTGGTTGAAGCAGGTCCGGGCAACAGTGGAAACCAGGGACCGCATCCGGAGTACAGCAGGACAAGTCGAGGGGGGTGGCAGGAGCCTGAGGCATTGTGTGCTCGCAAGGGAGCCTCCGGAATGCCGGTGTGAGCTCCTGTGACTGTGCGGTGCATTCAAGTCAGGTCGGGAGGCCGCTTTCGGTGTCCCGGGTCTACGCCACAGTTCAGGTCGAGATCCTGCCCTCCCAACGCCGGGTATGAGATATGGCTCGAGAGCAGGGGGCGCTCCTCAACCGTGGAGCCAGTCAAGAGCGCCTTCTACTTTAGAGTGGGAGGTCGCCACTCACCGCAAGTGCAGTCATCCGAGTCAGCCAGGAGTCGTGGAGGTCATGCGCCGGTCCCCACTGCAGCCCAGTCCCCCGTCTGCCGCAGGAGCCAGCAAAAGACGGGAGGCAGAAACCCGGCGAGCCGATCTTGTGGGACACCGCACGTCGGCAAGACCTTCCGGAGTAGCGACAGCGGCACAGAAGCCACCACGGCAGCTCCAGGACAGCGGCGGGGCTGCGGGCCAGCCAAGAGGCAATGGAGCAAATGGCCACAAAATGACGCCAAGGATCGAACGGTCAAACGGTGCCGGCAGCCACAGACCCCTCCACAAGCTGGGGGTCCTCCGGGGCAGAGGAGAAAGTATCTGTCCTTCGGGTGTAGCAACAACGGCACAGAGCAACCACGGCAGCTCCTGCACAGCGGCGGGGCTGCTGGAAAGTCTGGGGGCAATTGAGCAAATGGCTACAAAATGGCACTGGAGAACAGACGGTGCCAGCTGCCACAGACCCTCTCCATGAGCCGGGGGTCCTCTGGGGCAGAGGAGAAAGATCTGTCCTCCGGGTGTTGGCCACCAGGCCTCAATTGGGTCCTCCAGGATGTAAGGCGACTACGGCGGACAGGGGCTCGCAGACTGGCTCATCCGACAAAGGGTTAAAAATGGCACCGGAGATCCAAAGGTGCTGTTAGATACACGTCCCTCCACAAGCAAGGGGGCAGAGGAGAAGGAGGCTCCGTCTTCTGGGAGCTTGCAGCCAGGCTCCGGTTGGGTCCTCAGACCACCAGGATCCCGTAGCAGGCAGAGGTTCACAGTCTAGCTCCCGACCAGGGAAGGATCCTGTGAATGGCACCCACACGACAGGACACCCCTCAGCGCCCGGCGATCAAAATCCTCTGAGGCAGGCACAGGATAAGAGGAGCCCGCAATGACAGATCCACAGGCTCGTCTCAGCAGCAGAGACTAACGGGTCATTGGCCTCGCAGGATCAGCCGCACAGTGATGAAGGTCGGTCAGCGAGAGGTGCAGCCCAGAGCAGTCGATCCATAGGTAAGTTGTTTGCTGATTTCCACTTCGGCTGTAAGTTGCTAGTAGAGATGCAATCCCGGTGTAGGCCTGGCGGGTGGAGAGCCGATGAGGTGGTTAAAACGGGGAATATAACCAAATTGGTAGTCCCCAAACTGGGAGCTCCCTTCAGAGTCTCCTACTCGGCGGCCAGAAAGATAAAAGAAGGAAAGAAGAAATGAAAGGAAGATGGAAAAAAGAAAGCAAAAAGTTAGAAAAATGTGATGACAGGGAGAATAGGAAAAAATTGTAAAAGTCGAAAAAAGGGTGAAAGAAAAGAACAAAAGATGAAGCAAGAACAAGATGGAACAAGATGTAAAGTATAAAAAAGATTGAAAGAAACCACAGATGGGAAGAACGATGAAAAAATATGAATGGAGGACTGTAGAAAGGAAACATGTTTTAAGTAGATAAAAAAAAGTAAAAGGAAGAAAGTTGGAAAGAAGCATGGAAGGCTAGAAACAGAAGAAAGAAACTTGGAAAGAAAACATTTTAAAGAAAGAAGAAAAATATTTAGTAATGAGAGAAATTAAGGCAAAAAGAAATGAGAGAAGCAAAAGAAGGAAATAAGCAAAGGATGATGAAGCAATCGAAGAGAACAATGTACAGAAGAAACTTAGAATTCAAGAAAGAGGGGGAAAGGGAAAGAAACATGTGGGAAAAAAATGAAAGGAAAGTAAGAAGAAAAAGATGAAAACAAAAACTAGGCTGAAGAAAAAATTTATAGAAGGAAGGAAAGGAATAACTGAAAAACATTAGGCTAAAGAAAAGAAAGCTAGAAAAGCAAAAAGGAATAAAAAGGAAAGTAAGAAGGAAGAAAGTAGAACTGAATGGATGATAGATGCAAAAGATGGAAAGTAAGATTGAAAGAAGAAATGAAAGATGAAAGAAAAAGTAGTAAGAAAGAAAGAACAATAAAGAAATTCAAGCAGAAAAAAAGAAGGTTAAAAATGGAAAGATGGAACGATAAAGAGAGGGAATAATTTGTAAAGAAAACTCATGCAAAGAAAGAAGAAATTGAGTGGACAAAAAGAAAATAATGGAAAGAGAAATAAGGAGCAGGGAAAGAAGAGGAAGAAAGATAGAAAGAAGCAATCAAACACATAAAAGTATAGAACAAGGAATGAACACAGAAGGCAATAAGTACAAATATGAAAAGAGTATGATCATGATTAGAAATAAGTAGGAAAGAAAGCAAAAAAGAAAGATGGAACAAATGAAAGTATAAATAGAGAAAAACAGAAGCTAGAGAAGGGAAACAAGAAATATGACGAAAATGGAAAAAAGAAAAATAACAGAAAAACTGTGAAATTAGAATGAAAAGAAAAGGGAAAGAAGAATAGCAGGGCAGGAATATGCAAAGGCAGCAGGTTGAAAGAAAACAGTGAAGTAACTGTTGGAATAAATACACTGTTCAAGATGCAGATTAATAGCAGTCAGTTCTGCACCAATGCTTGCTCGAAGGTACAGGCACTTATCTATGCCGCCCTTATAGCTCACCTAATGTTATCGCTCATTGCAGGCCCAATAAAGCTCCACTCATGTTTGTATGTGTGTTTTACCACCATACAGCACTGGAGAGAGGTTTCATAGGAGTTCTACGACTAAAACCAGAGTACATTTTTGAGACTTACAAATATTCATATTATATAATTGTAATTCAAATGCTATACAACTATCATTACATGGATCATTTGCAATCTGTTCTACTATGCTGTCTTACAATTTCTACCTATTTTAAGTTATTTTATTAATTCCACTATTGTTACTTATTTACGCCAGTGGTTCTTAACCTATAACCTGGGGACACCCTGAAGTCCAAGAAACCTACTCACAGGGTCCACCACTGTTTAAAAAAGGAAATAACATTTACAGACCAATAAAGAGTGTAAAAATACAGATGCAAAATGTAAGATTGAAAACTTTAAAACGGTCTGTAAATGTGAAGGAATTTGAAGTTGGAGGCTAAAAAGTAAGGTAGTATCCTTAGATTCCTTTGTGGGAGTGGTGCAAATGTATCAGAGTATAGTTTGAATGATGAGAGACATCATTTGAATTTAGAAAAGCTGCAACAGCCCCATTACAATCAAAATGTTGATATTTTTTATATTTGTTTATGAATTAAATTAAATATTTCATCATTTGTATATTTGTTCAATGAATGTTTGTTTCTGTATTTTTTTAGCATTGATTCATGGTTAAAATCATAAAAAATGCTAAAACCAAGGTCCCGGCTTCAAAAAATTAGTCAATAGGGTGTCCCTGGATTACAATAATGATTTTGTGGGAGTCCATGGGTTCCAGTAAAGATATATTGAGGAACTATAGAAGTAAAAAAGTTAAGAACCCCAATGTACTCTGTATTTCTGTATTCAACTGGGTCAAAGGCAAACCTAGGGGGCTCATATTAAAATCTCAGACCTTTTTTTCATTATTTGTGCTTTGATATGGTGAGCACAGCACAAGTAACTATTGGTGGAAGTGCTATTGGTCCCACTATTATCACAGAGACCATTATCATAGAGTCTAATCATACTCTATGATAATGCATTTTTTAGAGGTGATGATTTAAGTGTCTTTATTTTTATGTGAGAGGAGAACCCTTATTAGCAATATGGTAATTCTTATCACAAAGTATTTAGAACAGCAGTCTTCAAACTGTGGGTCTGTGGCTATATTCCCAGAAGTCGCAAATGCTTCAATAAGTATTTGTAAAGGAAGATGGCCTGGAAGCGGACCTTTATTTATTTGACGCTTTCCCAGGCTGTTTTAATTTACAAGCATCAGTTAATGTCCATACATAAAAAGCATGAGAACTTCGATTCTGAACGCTGTGGTTGCGGGGACAACAACATGAATAAAATAAACAAACTATTTTGTATTTTTGAGATTTTTCACCTTCAGGTAACTGCAAAAATGCAAATGGAACCACACATAAAAAATAAATGCAGGTTGAACTAATCATTGGGAAATTCAGTCTTTACATTATGAAACCTCATTTGGTGACTGCAGTCCCTGCAGATGTCTGTGCATGAGGCCAAAGAGTCATAAAAATTAACCCTGGTTGGAAGTGCCCATGAAAAGGACAAATTTGAGAACTCAGCACCCATTCGTCACCTTTCAAATAGAATACATCACTGTCATCATGAAACTTTAAGGGGTCTATTAAAATGGCAGGCGAACTTTGTCTGCGCGCAATTGCCCTGGGAAATGGGACCGCCCGCTATGTGTGCGCCGGTCCTGCATATGCAATTAGGATGCGCCCACCACACTGGCGAGCGCATTCCGCATTTTTTGCATTGCGGTGGGCAGTGCTGTCAGCAGCTCCCGGCGCAATGTAAAAAAGGTATTTGTGCTTTTGCATGCATAACGTGGCAGGCACCGTGCTGTGCCTGCCACATCGTCCATAGGTACCCCCCATATATCCCCTCCACCGCCCAACATCCTGGCAGGCGGGGGATGATGTCGGGCGCATCGTCACCGCCATGCGAGTGGAGGCGATCCGCCCGACATCATAAGTGTCTCCATCAATTAAAGTCCATACTAGGTAACAAGCAGCATTTACATTTGGTCATTAACCAATTGCAAACATTTGTATTTCTTAAGGTAGCCAGGACCTTGATTAGAAGGCCTATTTCATCTTTATCTCTCTGTTCCTCCCTCAGATTCACAGCACATGAGACTCCCTCTCTTCATCCCTCCCTCTGCATTTTTACCCAAAGGGAACTCAAGGTTCAAATTAACTGTTAAAGGTTGATTGCTTTTTTTTAAAGTATGGGAAGTAGTGTTCTAAAATTAAAAAAGATTGGGCTCATTGGTCCCCATAGATCCCGCCCACATTGGCATCCAGATGTTCTTTCAGGTGAGTTGACTGGTGGCAGGGAGGCCAGAAAGGTTTGCATTCAAAAGCAGAGCCCTGATTGCCAGGACTCCTGTGGTTTCAGAGTAATGGCCGAGGAGAAAGAGTAAAGGAGAAAAATACATGAATATCGTTAAAGATATGTGCTATTGAGGGGCTGATTTTCTACAAACAGAGACAGCTTTCTCAGTAAGATATCCTGAGGGAGGTGGCATGATATGGCAGCTGTTGTCACTTCCATTGTGGTGAAGTGAATACGAAAAACAGTGTAGAATTTCTTAAGTTGTTTTTGCTATCACCCATGCACTGGCAAGTACAAGAGATAATGCCAATACCACAACATACAGAACTCCGAATCCCCCTTGAATGATAACACTTCATAACTCTGTAAAAACTAGCGCATGCAGCTGAACACCAGTGCATGCAGTAGAACATTAATATTGGAATATTCAATTACAGCGACAATAGTAAAACCCATTACTACATATCCGCCTTCTTCTATAAAAAAGAAATTCAAAAATGAAAAAAACTATAATCTTGATATTTCACCAAAAGTTGTAAAACACCAAACCATAAAACCCAACTACCTTTTAAAACAAAGCAAAATCTATTTACTTCATACTTTTTTGACAGCCCTGCCCTTTGGAAAGTTACAGCCTTTCTTCCAGTAGAAGTAGACTGCTCTGCAACAGGTAGTTCAAGATTAACTATTTCTGTGTATTCAATATTTTTTTTTATTGCAAACATTATCTGAACTGAAATCAGGTAACACAACATTTTCCACACGTTGGTTATACACACTCTCCTCAATTTTAGCCAATTGTGTCATAGTCCACCATGAACCATTATTTAGGAACGCTGAAGTTTTTCCCATTCTAACTACCTTCCATGGTTAAGAATATTTTAAATGCCTTTAACGACATGACGTTTTAATTACATTTTTACATCACCGATACGTGAAAGCTAGTTCTCACCCTTGTGGAAACACTTCCAGGCCCCATCTTTTGTTCAAACTCAAGATTTTCTCTAGCTTTTTCAAAAACAGTTTTCATACTCAAATTACTCGCCATTTTAACCAATTAACTGGGATTCAAACATTGTCTTGGTTTTCTGCCTTTCAGCATCATAAACGGTGAAAACCCTGTAGTTACATGTGGAGTGCAATGAATGGACCATATTAAATCAGATAGTGTTTTAACATCGAGCCTAGCTTTAATAGCCAATTGAATTCTTTCAACAATCACCCTAATAAACCTCTAAACTAAACCATTCATATTGGGCGCATATAAAGCAATGCGTACATATTTAATATCCGACTCTACAAAATATGATTCCAATTTAGTAGAGGTAAATTGTGCACCATTTTAAGACAAAAAAAGAATCAGGAATCCCTCTCTCCTGAAACACTACTGCAGAAATTAAATTATAGCATCAGTATTTACTTGGAAAAATAGTTAATTACCACTAAGGCATACATTTTGCATTGAGTAAAACTTTCATAAGGACCCAATAAATCATTTGCCAATTCCCTTAAAGGTTCTTTCGGAAAGGTATGATGAACAAAATCCGAACTCAAACTTTTAAAGCTCTTATCCAAATTCTGGCAGAATGACACTGTTGAACAAACTGTAAAATATCCACATTCATACATGGCCACCTAAACAAATCCCTGGTTTTTTTATTGGTTCCATACTGACCTACATATCCCGAATGAGCAATGGAAATAATGTAAGACCTGATGTCCTTGGGTGACACAAAACGTTGATTACTTACCACAATATAATTTCCTACAGACAATTCATCCTTAACTTTCCAAAAGGGCTGTAAATCTTTAGTCAAATTCCCTTTTAAAGGCCACCATGTAACAACATGTTTTTTAACTTCAGTAATAATTCCATTTTTTGAGGAGGCTTCCATCCATTCACCCTTAGAAAGCCCTTGACTCACAGAGGATACAACATCATTAATAGAAGCCAACACACATTTTTCTTCACATGTAGGTTCAGCACGATCCACACAATCTCCAGACAATCATGATAAACAGCCAGTTCTAACATTTTGTAAACCAGCTAAGAAAACTACATAAAAGTTGTACTCATACAATCTAGCCAAAATTCTTATTAACCTTGATGAAGCTTTACTTACCTCATTTTTTTACAGGCAAAGAAATCAAAGGTTTGTGATCAGTCCTTATGAAACAATTTTACCCATAGATATGTTTTGAAATGTTCAACCGCCCATTCACAACAAAATGCTTCTCTCTCTATGGTTGAATATTTACATTCATGTGTATTAGCAGTCTAGATGCAAGGCAATGGTACACTCAACACCTTCCATGCACTGACTTAAAACAGCTCCTAAACCAATAGAGCTAACATTATCCCTCACAATACTTTGTGATGTTTGTGAAAATGCAGACAATGGCGATGAATTAATGAAGTTCAGTTTCAATGTTGAAAGAGCATTGTCCTGCTCCAGACCCCATAAATACTTGGTCCTTTTTTTAACAGTAGCTGCAAGGGGCAGGTTACATCACTAAAAGTCTTGATAAACAGTGAATAATATTCACACATTCTCAAGTACAATCGTAACTGATCCTTGTCCTTGGAAACCTGAATATTCTCAATAGCTGTTAATACATCTTGTTTCAGTGATACTCTTTCATCAGATATCACATGACCAAGATATTCAACTTTTAAAGTCAGAAACTTACAATTACCCAGCTGAACCATCATACCTTTGTTTTCCAGAAAGGTTAATGCTTTGTTCAACAATTGATAATGATTCTCCAACATATCAGTGTAGACCAGAATATCGTCCTGAAACTGAACCACACCTTCAATGTTTCCAAACAAACAAAACATTAGTTTTTGGAATACTAAGGCTGCAGATGCAAGAGCAAACGGCATCCTGGTGTACCTGAAAGTTCCATAAGGCGTAATAAAAGTTGTAAGATCATGAAAATCATTGGTCAGCACAATCTGATGGTATGCAGCCTTCGACTCAATGGTAGTAAAGAACTTTGCCCTCTCCAACTTTGCAATCATTTCCTGTGTACCTGGTAAGGGGTGACAGTCCACAAAAATGTGTTTGCTCACAGACCTTGAGTCACCACACATCCTCAAATCACCACTCTTTTTCTTAACAAGCACATTGGGAGATAAGCATTCCCATGCTTCCAAAAGTTCAATCACCTTTTCTTTACATATATCCTTAAGCCTGATGGACATTCCCCTCTTACAGACAATGGAATCTGCCTCAGTTTATGTTTCACTTGGCATTAATTCATCCTTGATGGTTATACTCTTGACAATCGGATCATCATCTACAATATCAATCAGATTCTTGGCACCAGGATCCATGTGCAAACCTAATTTGCCCTGATGTCTCACACCTAACACCTGCTGACCATCAATGGCAATGTAATGGGGAGAGGAGTTGGCCTAACGGCTAGGGCAATCATCTCAAATCTGGGGAACCGGGTTTGAGTCTCGGTAAGGACGCACAACATCCTGCGATTCTGGGTAAATACCTTATTTTCCCTGTACCCAACAAAAAGGAATTTGTCCTCATGTAACACAACTGGTGCTTTTGTAAAGCGCTCTAATTACCTACAATTGACCTTCCAAGAATTCCAATTTCAGCTATGTAATAACTGATCATATTGATCTCCCTTTTCCCAAAAGCAAAGAATTTGATTCCATTAGTTTTCAAAATCTTATTAACCTAATTTTTGTAAAAGTATGTGTCAGATACAATTGTATATGGTGACCCCAAATCAGCAATCACCTCTAGTTTTCTTCCCGCAATAGAAATCTCACACACAGGGGACAGGAGGAGTGTAGGGTTCCTCATCTATACCACAAGTAGAAATCCCAGCTACCCTTGTTGCCTGGTTATCTTCTACTTTTTCTACTATCCCCAGGACCATGTCTTCTTTAGACACTTACAGATAGATGCATCAAGCGAATTTGCGATCACAATGGCTGCGAAACAGCGATTGCGATCGCAAATTCCACTTCCGCAATGCATCAAGTGGAAAAGCAACAATTTGCGTAATCGCAAAACAAAGAATCGCTAAACCCGTAGAAACCCCTACTGCGATTCCTTAAAAGCAATTCTCCCCACAATCTGCGAATTTAATAGCAAATTCGCAGTCAAACAGCGAATAGCAAACAAATCGCTATCCACATGCATCAGCAACTGCAACTAGCGAAAACACCATATTTCGCAAAATACGAGTCGCAATTTAAGGAGAAGCTAAACCAGGTGGTAACCATGAAGTCAAAGTGGCAAAAAAAAAAATAATTTGGAAATAACAAACAGGTGTTGGCTGAATTAAACACACTTAAGAAGACCCATTAGGAGCATGAGGAAAGTCACAATGGCAGGCCTATACATCTTGGCAAGGCGGCTGAGGCTCCAGGCTGCAGCCCAGATCAGACGCAGGATCCATGAACGCATCCTCCGGCTGCGGGTTACACTATAGGGACAGACTGAAGATGAGATCTACTCCAAAAACAGTCTCAATGGGGCAATGATCCTAAAGCTCATCAGAGACCTTGAGCCCCTGATGCAGCACCCAACACGGAGGACGAATGTCGTGCCCACCCATGTCCAGGTCCTGTGCTGCCTGCACCTCCTGGCCTCTGGCAGCTTCCAGGGGATAGTCGCAGTTGCAGGGAGTGTATCCCAGAGTACACTTTCACTCTGCCTACAGAGTTTCTTGGACACCATGCTGAGCCGGATCCATCACCACATCACCTTCCCAACAACCCAACAGGACTTAATGCAAACTAAACAGGACTTCTATCACACCGCCCATTTCCCCCATATAATTGGCTGCATCGACTGCACCCACATACACATCTGTCCACCCGCAGAGACCGAATACATGTACCGGAACCACAAGTCATATCACTCCCTCAACATTCAGGTGGTCTGCAATGCGAAGACCATCATTACAGACATTGTGGCACAATACCCAGGGAGCACACATGATTCATTTATCTTCCCGCACAGCGGCATACACACCCGCTTCGCCAGGGGTGAATTTGGCGAGGGACATCTCCTAGGTAGGTACACATGCCCACATACAGTATGTTAAGACCATGTTGCTGCGCATGACAAGCACTGACCCTCTGCTCCTCCCTTCAGGTGACAGCGCCAATGCCCTCCTTGAATACTTCCTCACCCCATACCTCAACCCAGCAACACCACAGGAACGGAGGTACAATGGTGTGCATATACACACCAGAAATGTGATTGAGCGAACATTTGGCATGTTAAAGAGTAGATTCTGTATCCTCCACAAGACTGGCGGGCCCTCAAATACCGGCCCGAGATCTGCTGCCGCATCGTGGCCGGGTGCGCCATGCTGCACAATATTGCCAAGCGGAGGATACCTGTTGAGGTGTCTGGTAGTGAGTCGGAAGGGGACGACCTGCCACCTGCACATGCGCATCATGCACACGGGGAGAATCCTGTTGAAGGTCACAGGCGCCGCGCACACATCACACAGAACTATTTCTAGTGCATCCATACCCCTCACACAACACAGCACTCATGCAAGCCACATCAATGATTGACATGAGGAAGATTATTTTTGTCAAAGTAAAGCCTTTGTTTATTTCACAAGGTCTCAATGTGCTTCCATCAGCAACAAATAAGGGTACGTCTTTTAAACATCCAAGGTCATGTAACCTGAGCTGGCGTGCATGGTTGCCTCTCCACGGCACAGCCTGAAATGTCATGCAACTAGCGCCTCCTGCCGCACACACCCTGTCGCCTCTCACCCTCCACTAGGCATGGGCGGATTTTGCGGATTCGCAATCCGCGAATTTGCGGATTTGCGGATTGCGAAAATCTGCAAAATCCGCGAATTCTCGCGGATTTTGCAGATTTTTTTTGTGTTCGCACGGGTTTCTGCAAGTTCGCGAGGGTTTTGTACAATTTCGCAAATTGCGAACTTACTTGTCGGGTCGCCAGTTTTGCGAACTTGTTGTTTCTACGTGCCCAGCCTGTTTGCAAGCCTTTCTTCATCACTGCCACCCTCTGTCACCACTGGCACTCTCTTTGTTCACCCATGCCACCCTCTGGCTCACCCATGTCACCCTCTGTGTCATCACAGCACCCTCTGGTTCACCAGTGTACATTATTGGGGCAAAGCAAAGCACTGCCATCCTCTGTCAACACTGGCACTCTGGTTCACCCATGCCACCCTCTGGCTGGCACACCCATGCCACCCTCGGTGTCATCACAGCACCCTCTGGTTGACCAGTGAGTGTACATTATTGTGGCAAAGCAAAGCACACCTGCTAAGTGCTTTAAGTTTTGCAAAATTAAATTACAACAACACCTGCCCTGCCCCAACTGACATTAATGAAGGCTGGCACCTGCTTGTCTGCTCCCTTTCCTTTGTGTTGCAATGTAAATTTTTTTTAACAGGATCTTTGTTGGCAATGGCATACTTGTAACTATTCTGTGACTGTCAGAGCAGGGTCACACAATAGTTGCAAGTAGGCAACCGAATTCTGGAGGGCCCCTTCAGGAAGCACTACAGGGAATGGTTACAAATGATGAGGTTGAACTTTTGCACCTGCTCATTGCTTTTGCTTTTGGGCCACTTCCTTCACCCCTCCCCAATTGTAATTTTTTTAATTTCGCGAGTGCGAGATTGTTGCTGCCCGCGCCGCGGGCCGCGAGCAGTGCGAGCACAAGCAAAAAATCTGCAGCGCGCGGATTTGCGGATTTTCAGTAAATCCGCGAGAGTTCGCGGATTGCGGATTTACCGAAAATCCGCAAAATCCGCGAGCGTAACGGATTTTCCGCCCATGCCTACCCTCCACGTTAGGCTGGTTCTGTCGGGATGCAGTGTTGGGCCGAGCACTGCGCCTCCTGTCTGTTTGCACCGGCACAGACAGGCTGCTGAGTCTAGATGCCACTTCACTGACATCATCCCCCCCTTGCATTGCTATGGTCTGCCCCGAGTTGGTGCTCCACAGCGTTGCTGACCTGTTCCTGGGCCCTTGCTATGTCAGCACAGCATTGGGCCATCTGGATTTGCATGGCCAATGATCTTCGCGATAGCCGGGATGTGGCTTTCCCGATCAGGTGATTAGAACGGGTGTAGGCTGACAGCCGTGTGAGCAACTGCCTGTGGCGTCTGCGGGTGAGGTCCTGCTGCGCTACCATCAGCTGGTTGCTTTCCTTCACCACCGTGGTCAGTTCCTGCACACTCCCTGTGAGGAGACTGATGTTGCGTGCTGTCTTGTAGAGCTGCAGCTGCATTGCTGCCATGTGCTACGCCTGTTTGCGGTGCACGCACAGCATCTGGGCCTCAATGCCCAGGCCCACGTTGTGTTCGTGTTGCTCCATGGCTGCTGTGGTGGGCACGGAAAGCTGCTGCCTTGACCTGCTGCTGGCGTGGGCCCGCACACTTGCTGTGATTCTTGTCTGCCTCTTAGGTGGGGGTGGGGTCTGCTCCACTTCCTTATGTGCTGAGACCTGATGTTGTGCTCCGCCTGTAGCTGCAGGGGTGGCCCTGGGTGTCGGTGCAGGGGCAGGTGCAGGTTGCCTCCCGCCCTCCGTCTCTTCAGGTGCCTCCGCGATGTGGAGGTTGTCACTGTCGGACATTTCAGTCTCCGCAGCACCTGTGATGTGGATGAGTGCATGATTACTGGTATGATTCAGGCACCTGGGATGTAGCAGCATACATGCAGGCTCGCTATTGGTTAATGTCTGCATTCCCTGGCTGACTTTAGGGGTCAGTCTATCTTGACTATTCTGGCTGTGTTTGGCTATCAAGGCATATTTACACACTCCAGGTTCCACAATGCATTTGGGAGTTTGGGAGGAGCAGGGACTGGATACTGTGCTCACAAATATGGATTGCAGTGGGGGCATGGGCATTGTTAGGGTATGGGGTCGCAGTAGCATGCCTCTTACCTTGAGTTTGTTGTGTGGTGCGGGAGATGTCCAGTTGGGTAACACCCACGCAGGCTTCAGGGCGTATGGTGTACTCCACTAGGTCCTCCATGGGGGTGTTTTCAGGGACTGTGGAGTGTCCCCCTCCCGTAATCCTTGTCTCCCCCAGTCTCTCAGCTATTCGATCCTTGGCACGGCCTCTGAGGTCGTACCACCTCTCTTAAGTCATCGATGGACCGGTGGGTGACTCCCACGCGTTCACCTTTGCCTTGATGCGCACACAGATGCGCCTCTTGGTTGCCTCGGGCACCTTCTGGGACAGCTCCCCAAACAGTTAGTCGTGGTCCCTGCTCACTCCTTCAATCAGGTACTCAAGTTCTTTTTCGCTGAACTTGATTTTGCGCTTGCTGGCTTTTTCACTTGGTCCTGCAGCTTCCTGGGACATTGTGGTTTTGTTTCCACTCCTGTATGGGCACGGCAGGGTGTGGCTCCTGGAGCTCAGTTCTCTGCCTCCTCCTGTATCCAGCTCTGTGGTCTGAATGAAGCATGGAGCAGGCTACTTCCTGGTAGTGATGTCATCATTGGGCTCCAAATGCGACTTCATGTTTTAGCGATCTCGCAATGTGCGAGATTGCTATTTGCGATTTCGGTATTTGCGAATACGCAAGTAGGGGGTTGGAAACAGCCAGCTCTGCTATTTTGGAGGGATTTCTGCAGAGTCGCATTTGGCGATTGTGGGCGGGTGCGAATCGCAATTATTTAGCGATTTCGATGGTGCATCCCATTCTGCGATTCCTTTACAGCGATTCGTTATTTTTCGCTATTTCAGATTCGCAGAATGGATGCTTGATGCATCTATATGTTAATCTCTGGCTTATACCGGCACCCAAGATACCCTTCTCTTGGTGAATGCCATACAAACGCCTCTAAAATGTCCCACTTTTCCACATTTGAAACACTCCTTATTCCTAGCAGGACTGTGATAAATGAGTTTTCAGCCCACACTTGTTAAACAAAACTTTGCAACTTCCTGCCAATGCACTATTGTTTCTGTTACATTTTGGCCATGAATTATATTCTTTAATTGACACAGTAGCCACATCAGAAGTCACCGTATCCGCTTTATTAGTCTGAAAAGAAGATATCGATTGTTCCACACTCTTGGCTATATCAATGGTGTCACGTAAAAAGGGATTACGATGGCATAATCATTCTTCCTGTATCTTTTTGTTAGAACATTAAGTAATAAATTGATCTGGAATGTAGGTATCCACACCCTCTCCAAATTCATAATCTGCAGCCAAATATCCTAGTGCAGAAACATACGCATCTACAGTGTTATTTGTCTGCTGATGTCTGGTGTAAAAATGGAACCTCTCTAAAACAATATGTGGTCCTTTCGTGAATTGCTTTAGTCTATCTAAATCTTCAGTGAAGCAATCATAATCTTCTGCATCTGTTCCAGTTGGAGGTTCCATAGGCGTTAGATGCTCAACAATTACTTCAGCCTCTATGACAATCACATTTAAATGTAGAGCCTTCTTTCTCCCAGACTCAAAAGAATCACCATTAATAACCAACATGTAATGTTTAAACAATCTGAGTCACTTATCCCACTTCATACTGGGCTGATTAGTTCCTGAAAATATGATGGTGGAGGATTGCCCATAGCTGAACTCATGTTACAACAATATTGTGATATTGCAATTCACAACCCAACACTGAAATAATAACTGTAAATGTAATGCAGGTGTAAAAGTTATGCACTATAATAAGGATGCACAATGATGATCCACAAGTAAACATGCAGAAACGGTGCTGTCCATTTAGGGTGTGGGCATCAGCGTCTCTTTAAGAATCAGGAAGTGCAGTGTGCGCTGTCCCTTTAGGGTGTGCCATCACCCTGCGTTTAACAAAACAGTGGCGGAACACGCCATTCATTTAACGTATACGCATCACCATGCCTTTAAGAATGCAAGCGCGTGCCATTATCGGGCTTCTCCACGGAGAATGGCTGAAAGCATGTGACGCTGTCACGCAGTGCGCTCCTGAAGCTGAATACAGGACTCGGGCCTGTGTTCCACACATTTGCCTCACACTATGACAGGTACTTGCTCACCGTTCACCATGACCCAACAGCAGGGAAAACTCAAATGAGGAGTACATCTCTCACAGGCGCTGGGGCCCACAAAACACATAGGGGCAGATTTATGTCGGACTTGCGCCACGTTTACGCCACCGTTAAGTCACGCAACGGCGCGGAAACATGGCGCATCCCTGCGACCTATTTACAACGTGACGCATCTAGGCAGATGCGTCACGTTGTAAAGCCCTGCGCCACATGAAACCTGCGTCAGGTTTCATGTGGGCTTTCTGTCGCAGGGTGGGCGTTCCCTCGTAGGAAAGCCCCGTAAAACTGACGCAGTGAAATCTACAAGATTTCACTGAGTCAGTTTTACGACGCTGTTGGGTCAAATCCTTACACCTGCTTGAAGCAGGCGTAAGGAGTGAAGCACCACGTTATGTATGGGTGGCCTCTGTACATTGCAGGAGTTGCGTCGCACTTGCAACGCTACTCCAGCAATGCGCCGCCTGTACATCACAAGATGCGTCACGCATCTGCCCATCCTTGCACCATGGTGCGCCGCATTATAAATGCGGCGCATCTGTGGTGCCGCAAGGAGGAAATTGCGTGACGCATCAGTTCGGGCACATCCCTGCTGATTTGCAGAGATGCGCCAGAACTCATAAATCTGCCCCATAGAAACGTAATGGTGTGGCATCAATTGTTTGCAGCCCCTCAGGAAGCCTGTACAGTACCTTGGTTGTGAATTGCTCCAAAACCCACAAATAACAGTCCAAACCCCCCACAAGGAATGCGGCAAGGGTGAGTAGCATGTCGCGCAAATGGCAGACACGCTGGGTATCGTGAAGACACTCCTTGCTCACTCGATCTCACCAGCCGGTGAAAAACTACAAACCTCCTTCTGGAAATTCCATCACTAGTGGACCACAGGTGTAAGTGGATGCTAGGATCAAGTCGTTGTCAATTGTAGTAAAGTAAATAATAAACAGTGTATAGTTTCTTAAGTCGCCTTTATTAGCACCACGCACATACAAGTAGCAGAGATGATGCCAATAAAACAACATACAGAATTTAGAACACCCTTGAATGATAACACTCCATAACCCAGTAGAAACAAGCGCAGGCAGCAGAACACCAGAGCATGCAGTGAACATTACCAATTGAACACTACATTACAGCAACAATAGTAAAACACATTACTATATGGTTCCATTAGTGCAGCAGGCTCAGTGGCAGTGAGATCATGGGTTTAAGGGAACTCATGGCTCTCTTAGCAGAAATAAATGTAGCTGGCACATTTTGCTTTCTAGTATTAGGGCCCAAATCACCATTGTGCAGGGAACAGGGCCCACGTAATGGGCTGGTGAGAGGGTGCAGAGTCTGAAAATTGGGGCTTTTCCCCTTTTTTATTACACAAAGCCTACTTTGGGTGTCAACCTTTTGGAGTGAATGCCATGTGAGTGGGCAAAGGAGGAACCTGCTTTCTAATGCTGTAGGTATCATTGGTTCTGCAGGTGCAGTGGCTCAAAGGTACAAGGGTGTGTGGAGCAAATTAAACCACAATTATGACTGTTCTACTATACCTCCTTACTTGCATTATGGCCCAGTGCACCCTTGCTGTTCCAGTGTTACTACAGGCTTTGTACCAAGCGTGGGGATTATTGAAGCAGCAGAGACACATTAGCTTGGGCCTCAGAGAGAAGGGGATGGTCCAAGATTGGGGTTCTTATTGTTAACAAAGAGCAGAGGAGAGTGCCTGCTTCTGAAGTCAGTGGCTATAATTCTGTCCTCCTCAATTGCTTTCAGCTTTGTCTTTCTTCCTTCCCTATTTCTACCCTCTCTATAAGTATTTCTTCCTACTTTTCATCGAACCTTCTTTCTTTAAAAAAAAATATATTATTTTCCTAAATCAGAGGACTTCAAACATTTTTGTTTTCAGCCCCCAAGTAAAATGTTTTGACGGCAGGACCCCCTCCAAATCTTTATCGCAAAGCTTGATGGACGCTGAAGTGTCAGTGCTAACCATTGGGGGCGAACTTATCAGATAATTTCAGGAGTACTTGTCTGAGGCTCAAAATCAGCACAAAATGTGAGAATTATTAAAGAGCACATATTTAAGACAAAAACATAAATTGACCAGGAAACACTACCCTCCCCTTTCCCCTCATAATTGGGGTGCTTTAAGCCCCTCCCACACCCGGGCCCCAATGCAACTGCACCTGCTGCACTAATGATAACTGCCACCCAGAGTGCCAGTCTGTCTTCTTTGGCTCTTTCACTCCTTTCACACCATGCCTGGCCATCACTCCAATCTTAAACAGACTCTTTGTTCCTTTCATTAAAGCTGAGCTCCCACTTGTTGCCCCCCCCCCCCAATCATTGCAGAAAGGATCACAAAGATATGAAGAGGAACAACAAAAATAGAAGTGTATATAAAAAGAAAGTGAACAAGATGGAAAAAAGAATCAAGATAGAAAATAGGGGATAAAATAAGAAGGGAGGTAAGAAATATGCAGATGGCAACAACAAGAAAGAAACTGAAGAGGAAAAGAAAGATGGAGAGGCAAAAAAAGAGCAAGGAGGGCGATGTAAAGGAAAAGGGACAAAGGCAAAAAGAAAGTGTGAAGGAAAGAGTTAGGCTGAAAGAAAGATGTGGAGATAAAATAATGTGAAACAAAAAACAAAAAAGAAAGTGAGCTGAAGGTAAATAATGGTAGCTAAAAAAGAAGAGAATAAAAGAAGAGAAAAGAAATAAATAACAACTTAGACAGTATAAAGATAGCAAAAGGTAGAGAAAAGTAATTTATGGAAGCAGGCCAAGAAGGAAAAAGCAAAATAAAGAATGTAGAAAAGGGAAGGAAATCTAAGTAATGCAAATGGAACAGAATGTGGAAATTGTGGATTGAGTCAGGATAGAAGATTGGGAGAGAGAAGGATGTAAGAGAAGATGGGGACAGCTCAGAAGAAATAATGTGGACAGTAAAGTGGGAAGTAAAGGGAAGGTAAAGTGACAGAAAACTGCAGCTAAAGCGGCGATAATGGGCTTGATAAAAGGGTCTTGAGAATTGCAGAGAATTCCAATAGACGCCCAAGTTTACACCATAACATGGGCTTCTATTGGAATTCTCAAGAGCCTATTATTAAGCCCATTATCGCCGCTTTAGTGGCAGTTTCCTGCCGCTAAAGCGGCAATAATTTTAACTCCGTCTTTGTAAATATGCCCCAAAATGTCTACGCAGAGCTAGGTATTTTATATTCAGAGGTAAACTAATAGAAGGCAATGCGATAAGTTGTGGAGATTACCATGTTCTTCCAGTCTGTGGTGGAACTATGGGTCATCAGCAGACATATAATCTATTTTCTAGCAGTCTACGATTCCAGCTATGGTGTTCAAACACCTATTGAACATAGTTGGTGTCAAGGTAGAACTGTAAGGGACACCATAAATTATGTTGGCTATTTTGCAAAAGAATAGTCACAGTTTAACATGATGGAGAATTTGTGCAAGAATGAAGCAAATCGTGTAAATGCCATTCCTTAGATTTAGGCGAAAGTGGAAAATCTTTCTTTTAAAACTTGATGGTCAGTGGTGTCAAAGGTGGCTGAGAGGCCCCACACGGTGGACAAAAGAGTAGTCTCAGTAGTTCTTACAAGATACGCAGAAGAATGGTCTCTGTGTCGTGACATGGTATGAAACCTGACAAAGTCAATTAGGACTCAATTTGCCGCCAGGTGGGAGGATAGTAGGCATGTTACAAGAGTTTAAATTGCCTTTTGAACACAAGGTAGATTGGAGATTGGCTTAGTGCTTGAAATACTCCACACTATTTTTTCAGGATTGAAGCGGTGACTGCATGTTTGAGGACCTGATGACCCAACTGGAGAGGGTGAAATTGACCAGGATAGTATTGAACAATATGGGATTGTGCAGGTGGGGTACAGGGGAATGAGGACCAGACTCTTTTTTGCAGTTGGTGACGCAAGCTCTTAAGTTGCCAGTGTTGTTGGTAAAGAATAACATGGAAGTGTCACAAAGGTCTATTTGGAGGACAGGCACTGTGAGCTGGGGCATAAATCTCTTTATAGACGTAGAACCATTTTTTGGTTGAGTTTGCTGAGTCTTCGGTGCACAATTGAAAGGAATCCTCTGCTCTCGAAATAGGTAATATGTAGCCTTTGCATCATGCCAACATCTTTGGTGCTTCAATATGCCGCAGTTATCGGTGTGCCATTAACTAGTCATCAGGGCCAAAAAGTGTAGGCAGAGCCAGAGCATATAAGCCACTGGTTAGTTGGGTTTCTAGGTGACCAAGAATGTCAACAGGAGATTATGGCTAAGGGTCAGTTATCCACAAAGTGGATGGAGCGGCCATTGGCACAGGCATACTTAAACTGGCAATCAAGCTCACTAGGAATGTAAAATTTGTATAGTTATCAGCTCAGAACAACTGAAGGAATCATTAGCACTGGATTGCTAAGGCTACACCAACTAAAGACTAATTGACTGGCTTGATGAAACTGATTAAATGTATGTTTTCAGTAGAGTTTTGACTATAAGTATCAGATGGATCAGAAGCCAGTTCAGGTCACCGATGAGAGCATAGTCCAAGGTTATTAGAATGAGTTACGCAAAATTAAGGAAATCAGAGAAAAATAAGTATCTTGTGTCTCGGATTAGAAGATAACAGCACAGAAAATATAGGTTGCTAAAATTCACTGCCTTCAATGGGAGACACTCAAAAAAGTCAGAGAATGGACCAGGAATCTCAATGAATGAAAGTAAACGTACAATAAATCGAGGCAACCTCACCTATTCCTCACTGGTCTCTAATTTTCTCAAGCTTTAGTTCACGGGAAAGTAGGTTGGTTATACGTGACACTGACACTTAATTGGATCACAACACCATGATGGTTAGTAATTTGAAGATATTATCCTCGATAAGGTTATGAAAGTAACAGGAGTTCTTCACTACCGTCCGCACATATATGGGAAAGTCTAGTGGAGCAATTGCAGGGGGCGGGAAGAGTAAGAAATTGTCATCAGGTAGAGTGGGAAGGTATTGTGGAACAAGGCAGTGAGATCAGATTAGGGCAAAGTGGGTATGAATGGAACATTTGAGGCAGACAACATGGGGATATAGGTTGAATCGGTAGTAGATGGTTTGTGATATGTGATAGCCTTTAGATGAAGTTCCAATCAAATGTCCAAAGGCTGAACTCGTGTTTTTATTGTACTGACGAAATAATTAACATTGATGGAGACGACAGAACTGTGACCGCCTGTTATTATTGCTAAAGAGACATAATCTTCGTATTATCAGCTTATGTACCCCCTCCCATTGCACTTCATACGTTTCATATGTTCATTTAACTAAGTGAATGTTTCTAATTTATAAATGCACACTGCATTTAATATTGTTGCCACATGTATAACCATACAATATTAAGTATAGTTTGACAGTGCATAATTTATTCATGTATTGTATTGCAGTATTTATATAAGCGCTTACTACCCCAATGTGGGGCACTGGCATATTTATTTATAATGTTTTATAGAACTAAGTGAAAGTGCAATAAGATGTAATGTGTTCATTCTTGCTTTTGACATCATTCATTTAAGACCTGCCCTTTTCAGAATAATCAGAAATGTATTCAGGCTTGGTCCAGATGAGTATTCGGCAGAGAGAAAAGTCTTTAACTATCTTTGAGACTTGGTTTGAGCAAAGAGAGCTGCAAACATGCTTCATAAATGGCACAGGCAGGCTTCTTGGAGCCAGCTTGGCTTTAGCAGCTTGCTAGGTACTCACAACTCAATGAATGCATAGACAGAAAAGGCACGTCTTTGTTCAGAACAACACAACTGTTGTTCATTTAAGGTATGGCAGACAAGAGATGAGCTTAGAAAATCTTGTAGGTTCTTTTGGTGCAAGGGAATGTAGCTAGGAGCAGGGAGGGATTGGACAACAGAGACTAGCCCCATCATATCAAGCAATGAAATTCTAAAAATCCATTACACTGTTGCAATTCTTTTTGTTATATTGTTTATTAATCGCTTTCTTTGCCAATATACTGTTTGTTTTTATTATTACATCTATCCACAAAATTGCACAGGACTAGGACGTTGATTTAAATAAAATCTGTAAATATATAATGTGGATTTGTGTGTGTGTCCATTCATGGTGAAAGACGTGTCAGAACACACTAACAACAAATAATCCAGTTAGTCTCATGAGACGGACTGTTGCCCAGAACACACCCTCCTCATGTAACATGCATGTGGTTCATCATGGGTTACAATCCATGAGGTTTCTTGTCTCAAAATTACAAGTTGGCGTTGAGCCTGCACTTAGCTAGAGGGTCTAGAAAGCCTAATTTTATGTTTTATTGTGCTTTAAGTTGCAAACAACGGATCAAAGGGGAACACATAACTGAGTAAAAGTCTTTGGCAAGCTGGACTATCTGTTGTATTAAACAAGAGGTCTGGGTTGGTGTCCCATGTTACATGCACCTTGACTTGCAGTCCCAGCCCAACACACGAGGCACGCGAGACTGAGAATGGGCGAGATCGGCCATGCAGGCCTCTCCCAAGACATGGTTAAAGGAGAGGCCACTAAGCGTGGCAGTCAGAGCAGCAGAGGAAGCTGCTGGCACTTCCTTTGCATTCACAGATCAGGTAACACCTCTCCAGCACATGGAGCAGCAGACCAGCTCAGAGTTAGCCATCGATCGCGAGCATCAGTGTCAGAGCAGCAGGCCGAGCCATGGCAACAGGTTATCAGCAGCATGCAGCGGGGGTTGCATTTGCACAAACATACATTGCTCATGGGTGCCAGCATCTGGATGCCCTATGTCACTCACATAGCAATACTACGGCCATTCTCTTTTGTCCCGTAGAGCTTTCTTCAGCATAAGCAGTCTAATCTAGATGCCTGTGATTGAGAGTCTGTCTAGTAGTTTTAGAATGGATAACAAAATAGTCTCCTCCTATAAGCTGGAAAAGACAGAATGAATTTTCTGGTCTCATAATTCACAATCTATTTGAGGTTATCACAAAGCTAAGCCTGCCCCTTCACAAGTGAGAAAATGTGATGATCCACTGTTTGGTGTGGGGGCTCTGACCAACTTGAATCCAAGCTCATGCCCCTGGGAAGCTAGGGGAGGCTCTAGCCTTGATTAAGTCAGTGGTGGCTGCTCTAACAACATGAACGCTTACCATCACCTGCAGCCTTCGCGTCGGTGCTCCTCTACTGACGTTGGGCACGCTGCACAGGCTCCCAGGGGGCAATCACAGCACTGCTCTCATGCTGGTAATATTATTTACCACCATTAAAACAGAGCTGTGATTGGCCTGAGTGAGCTGACTTGACGCTTCCTCAGGCACAGGGAGCCTGCAGTTTTTCTCCAACCTGACTGTACAACAAAGCTGGGTTGGAGAAACCAAAATGTGCATGTCTCTTTGGCTGGTCTATGACGGACGGCCAAACTGACATGAGCACTTTCAAGTGCCCACTGTCGTGTCTACGCAGTGGGCCCCTTGCAGCATAATCACACGCGGGACACAGGTGGGTGCACTCACGATTCTTTATTTATCTTTTGCTCGCATCTGGTCATACACACGTCCGTCCCCTTCTCTGTCCTGGTCGAATCTGTCCTCTTCCTGTCCCCTGACCGGATGTGGTGTCGGGTGACCTGGTCACCTCCCTCATGACCCACAGGGTCCTAATGTCCTACTTGTCAGGTCACCACATCTCCCCCTTTGTTGCAAACAAATGTTCATGATGCTGTTTCTCCTGATTAGTTCCGCCCCTTCAGCCCTTGACCGCATTTGCCTATTGTTGCGGTGAGAAAAGAAAAGAGAGATGGAGAGATAGAGAGAGAGAGAGAGAGAGAGAGAGAGAGAGAGAGAGAGAGAGAGAGAGATAGAGAGAGAGAGAGAGAGAGAGAGAGAGAGAGAGAGAGAGAGTCTGTCAGTCTCGTTGACCCTTCTCCCCAGTCTCTGTTCCTACGTTTTTCTGCGTAGTCTCTTTGTGCCCTTGCATCCCCTTCTTGGTCGTCGTTTTCTGCCATCATCTTTTCTTCTGCTTTTCAGTTGTCGTCCGCCTGCTCTCCGTTTGTCAGCCTCTCCTCCTCTTTGTCGTTGCTCTCTCTTCTTAGCCTTCTTTCTGTTCTTCCATTGTTGTTCTTCTTCTGCTCCCTTTTTGCCAGCCTCTCGTTGTCTTGATCGTTGTTCTCCGCCCTCCGTTTTGCTTCTTGTTCCTCTCTTACTACAGCCGCCCCTTGGTGTGTTTGTTCCCTCAACAATTCTTTTTTGTTCTCTTCCTCTTTCTCTGGTCCCTGCATCTTTCCTTCGCTTGCTCTCAGCATGTCTCTTGTCTTTTTTATATGTCATTGTTATAAGGCCCATTGTTTGGGCTGTGCTGTTGCTCATCAGGCATGGCCCTGGGACATCGCCTTGTAAAACATGAATGTCCTCTTTGTTTATTTTGTCCTTGTACTTCAGTTCCTCTGTGAACTTTCCCAAATTTGATACTTGTTTCCTTTCCCCCCAGGTAAAAACCTTTACCTGGGATGCTCTCAGTGTCGGCTTTACTTCCATTCTCTCATACTCCGATACACACATGACGTTGCATGTTGCACCACTGTCCAGTACAAAGTCTGTTTCATGCGCTACTACTCTTATCTTTGCATAGTCCGTCTTTCCTCTGGTTTTTCTGTCTGCGGGCTGTGGTGTTTCTCCTGCTTCTTCGCTCCACTCGGTGTGCCCCTCCGCCATGTGGTATAGTCTTTCCACTTTCTCTTCTTCCTCCTCTTCGCCTGACCCTCGTGATGAACTTCTCCTTTCGTTGTCGACATACCTGACATATCTATTTGTCGATTCTTGTTGTCTTCCTGTTCTCCCCTTGTCATCTCTGAATTGTGCACCTTGGCACATACTGGCGTAGTGATTTCTTCCACCACACCTTCTGCACGTCTGGCCGAATGCTGGGCATGGACCTCTGTGCGGAAATTCCATTCCGCACTTGTAGCAGGTTCCTTCAGGTCGTCTCCTCTCTTTTTGTTCCCTCCAGTCATTCTTCCATCGGTCTGTGCGATATCGGTTTGTCGTAAAGTGTGCGTTTTCGATTTCAACACGTTTCCCTCTTTCCATTTCCTTGGCATGTTCCGTTGCTCTCGCCTCCGCTCTCGCTAGTGACAGGATGTTCTCCAATGAGGTCGGCTCATTGAGTATTCTTGCTCTGAATCCTGTGTCACGACAGCCTTCTATGATCCATAGCCTTATTGCTTGCTCGTTGTCGAATTTGTCGAACTCACAATGTGTCACCAATTTTCTCAGCCTTGTTGCAAAGTCATCTAGTGTTTCGCCGACTTGTTGACATGCAATGGTAAATGTATATCGTTCGAAGTCAATGTTTCGTTGAGGGTCGAATTTGGTTGTTAGACATTTCTTTAGTTGTTCATATGTTTTTGTTTCTTCGGTAGGCAGGGTCACCAGAAGTTCTTCAACGTCATCCCCTGCTAAGTTCAACAGTAAACCTCTCTTCTTTCCGTCTGCTACATCTGTATCCTCTACATATCTTTCAAACCGTCTGATCCACTTCTCCCACCTTATTCCTGTTTGCGGCTCCGATAAGTTGAACGGTAGTGGTCTCCTGTATTGTGCGCTGGGCTTTGGATCTGCCATTCTTGCCTTCTTCCTTCTGTCTGCTCCTTTCTTTTATTTCTCTTTTTCTTCTTCTTCTTTTACTTTATTTTAACCTTTAACCTTTTCTTGTTTCTTTTTTTCTTTTGTCTCTTTTATTCCCTTTATTCTTCTTCTTCTTCTTTATTTTGCTTTATTTTAACCTTTAACCTTTTCTTGTTTCTTTTTTTCTTTTGTCTCTTTTCTTCCCTTTATTCTTCTTCTTCTTCTTTTGTCTGCTCCTTTCTCTTTTATTTCTCTTTTTCTCCTTCTTCTTCTATTGTTTTGCTTTGTTCTAGCTTGTTCTAGGCTTTCCTTGTCGTTTTCCTATGGTCGTCTGCCTCTTTCCTTCTTTAGCCTGTCCTTAAGATGGCTGCTCTTTATTTTCCCATTATTTCTTTTATGTTGTCCCCATCAAAATGGCTTCCTTTTGTTCACGCGAGACTTCGCTCTCAAAGTCTTGCTTTGCCTGTTCCTAAGATGGCCGCCGCGTGTTTTCCTTCTTTCTATTGGCTTTCCCGCCTGTCTCTAAGATGGCCGCCGGTGTTTCTTCTTCTCGCGAGACTTCGAGCTTCAATTTCTAAGCGCGAGGATCTCGCACCTCTGACTGGGCACTAGTGCTGTTCCTCCAATGCTCTTACCGCGCTTGTAGTTCTCTGTTGGACGCTGATCGGGGTGGGCTCCCGTGTAGCTCCTTGCGTCTCTCTGCCACCAGTGACGTTCGTTCTCGTGCACAGCGCGATCCTCACACGTGAATTCGTCACTTCCCTTCGTCGCCAGTTGTCGTGTCTATGCAGTGGGCCCCTTGCAGCATAATCACACGCGGGACACAGGTGGGTGCACTCACGATTCTTTATTTATCTTTTGCTCGCATCTGGTCATACACACGTCCGTCCCCTTCTCTGTCCTGGTCGAATCTGTCCTCTTCCTGTCCCCTGACCGGATGTGGTGTCCGGTGACCTGGTCACCTCCCTCTTGACCCACAGGGTCCTAATGTCCTACTTGTCAGGTCACCACACCCTCCTTACTGTGACACTCTGTCATGATGGTCCCACCCTTACCTCGGCTGGCAAAGGAATGATTAGGAAAGACAAATACAATTATTATAAAACGGTTTTATTATTATTTTATTTTTCAGTGGGGGGATGTTCCTCCACCATAACGGAGGAGCCCCCCCCCTGATTAAGTAGTAAAGTATCACAATGGAAGGCAGAGTGATGAGATGTCATTGAAGAGGGCGTTGCGAAATAAACCAGGAATATGATATTAGAATGCACACTACTGCATCTTTTTTTTCTTCTGTAAATGTCACACCACAAAAATGGGAAAACAGCACCAAGATTGGCACAGACCTCTCACTGCACTTATTTTAGCGATGGGGGCCTTCTTAACCTGCAATGGGCTAACTACCGACCGATCTCCCTCCTACCTGCTCTGGCGAAGGTGCTGGAGAAACATGTTCAGCATACTCTATCCACCTTTATTGAGAACAACAAACTGCTGCATGACTCCCAGTCCGGCTTTCGTGCAAACTACAGCACAGAGACCGCTCTGGTAGAGGTTACCGACGCCATCAGGGAGACACTCGATCATGGGGGAAAGGCGATGTTAGTCTTGTTGGACCTATCGGCGGCGTTCGACACCGTCCCTCACGCAGGCCTCCTCTCAAGACTCAGGGAGATTGGTCTGCGAGGGACGGTGCTGGACTGGTTTCAATCCTTTCTTGCCGACCGCCGACAGGTGATCTGGGCTCCGCCGTTCTCGGCCGAAATGCCTTCGCTGGAGGTGGGGGTGCCTCAAGGATCTATCTTGAGCCCCACCATTTTCAACATATATATGGCCCCTCTAGCGGAGGTAGCGGAGGCGTTTGGGGCCCGGGTCATCTCATACGCTGATGACACCCAGCTCTTGTTCACCTGCAGGAAGGGAGAGGTCTTCAACGGCGGCAGAATTAAGGACTGTCTGAGCGCAGTCTTTGCGTGGTTTCAGCGGCACAGCCTGAAATGCAACTCAGACAAGTCTGAGCTGCTCTTTTTTGGCTGTGCTCCAGACCCGGGCTGGAAGACATGGTGGCCCAGGACATGTTCCCCCCTGAGATACCATCTGCTCAGGTAAAAAATCTCGGAGTGGTGTTTGACGTTGATCTTTCTTTTCGTCCACACATCCTGGGATTAGCAGGGAAATGTTTCAGCATCCTCAAGATGCTTAGGAAATTTCTTCCTCTGCTTTCACTGCAGTACCGTAGGAATGTAGTTCAGGCGCTTGTGGGATCTCGCCTGGACTATGCAAATGCGCTCTTTGCGGGCCTACCTAAGTATCTGTTATCCAGACTGCAGACTGTTCAGAATTCGGCGGCCAGAGCCATCTATGGCCTGCCTAGGAGAGCCAGCGCCTCAGCGCTCTTAGCTAGGCTGCACTGGCTGCCAATCGCTGGGAGAATTAGATTTAAACTCCTCACTTTGGCGTTTAAAGCTCTCCATGCGATCGGCCCTTTCTATCTGAGGAAGCGTACCGCTTTCTATGTGCCACGGAGGTCTCTGCGGTCGGCGGAACTGGCCAAAATGGAGGTACCTGTGGTCAAACGTGTCCGGATGGGAGGTCGCTTCTTCCAACACGTCACAGCCTGTTTGTGGAACGAGCTCCCACTTTCCCTTCGGAAAGCGAACAACCTCCTGGCTTTCAGGAAGGAGTTGAAGACTCTGCTCTTCACCAAGTAACCCGCGGTAACTGTAGTGTGTTTGCCTTTGGTTTTTCCTGTTTCTAGGGGCCTCTTTGCCAAAGCGCCGGGACACCCTTTTGGGGTAGCCGTGCGCTCAAAAAGTTCGGCTAACATTTCGGCTAACATTAACCTGTTGAACACATTCCCTTACATTAATCAATAAGTCAATGTTGCCAATGCCGAGCAAGTCGGTACAGGCTGGAACCCCGCTCTTACCTCATGAATCCACTGCCACAGTCAAGGCTAAATTTGAACAGTGATTCCTCAGTTGTGCTGAGGGGCTGCACTTTTAGAAAATGCTAATAGAATCAAGGTTCTTTCAATTTTCTCATCTTCAAATACAATGCCATCCTACTATAAAGTATATTTGTCCATAGGCACTGGTCTTAAAGACAATTTTAGTTGCATGCTGAGTTTAAAGTAAAACATATCCCTCTACGGATGCCTCAATATGGCCCACAATATCCAGTGTGTGCACAGTAAACTAGCCACGCCCCCAAAAGACGGAAGTGGACGGGGTGATAGGCGTTGATTAAAATATCGGTTTCGTTTGTTGTTTACATAGAGTAATATTAGCAAAGACATCAAAGAAAAGAAAAGGAAAAAGTCAAGAGGTTTCCTTCACTGATAGGTTCCCTACCTGTTGCTTTTTAAGTTGTTTTTCAATTACACTGTCATCATCACATGGTGTGGCATGTAGATTCTCCTGCAGGTCCTGGGTCTTCTCAACCCTCACCATCACCTCCTTTCGATGCACCTCAAACTTGTCCAACAACGTCATGAAGTTCTTCAATAGAAAGAGCCTGAAATAGAGAAGAAAGCGGTCAGCCCCAATTACCTACTCAGTGTTTACCAGAGGACTAGAAGGAAAAAAGCAGCCATGGGAACTGTTGTAATCATGTGAGCATAATGAACCAACCGAGTGTGTGAGTGAGGCAGGAGAGTCCAACCTCAGAGCAACAGTTTTTACTAAACAGATTTGCAAAAAGCCATAAGTTTTGAATGCTGCTTGAAGAGAAACACATGATATAGTACAATACTAAGGTTATGAATGATATGGATGAGCAGCAATTCATGTGTGTGCCTAAATGAAAATTATATGCAACCACTTCGGGCTGGGCCACTAAGCCTCCTTCAGCCCAACCATCCCAGAAAACAGGCCGCCGGCCACCAGAATACTGAAGGTCATCCTGTAATCTGTTGGGCCAGCTCGGCAAGTAGACATCTTTGCATGAACCTCCTACTCCGCCAAGGTGTCATTGTTTACTCACCTCATCTCAACGTAGGTTTTAACATATTCAAATTTGTCTGTAAGAGTTTGCACTCGAACTGCTTCTTTATTCAGTAGTGGGTCATAGCTCTCCATCCACAAGCGTCGCTTCATCTGAAAGGACGCTATAACGTGGTTAATCCGCTGCACTTCTTTACCTGCATTCTGCAAAACAGGACCAAAGAAATGTAATCCGAAATTTGCTGTATGAAACACCATGGCGATGCTCCCACAATAGGGTGATAGATGTATTAAGTTGGCAAATCCCAGTGCCCTGCAGCGCCTGCATTTAAAATCTGCTAGTCATGACCACTGTAAATTGCTCTACTTTGTAAATTAACTATGGGTCATATTTATAATTTTTTCACACAACGCAGCAAGTCACCTTGCTATGCTGCTTGAAAAGGAGAGGGCAGGAATGCGCCATATCTATCGAGGTGTGATACATTCCTGCCTCGCCTTGCGCTGGCGCACTTTAGGCTGCCTAGCGCCAATGCAGGAACCCGCGGACCATGGTGCAAGGGACCCTGTATTGTAGACAGGATTGTTTTCATGCAGGAACAAATATATTTTTGCAAAAAAACAATCCTTTGAGGCTTTTTCCTCTTTTTACTTGTGCAGCACACATACAAAGAGGAAAACATTAGGAGAAATAAAGATATTTCTCGTCGCTATTAGCATGTTGATGCTTTCCCAGGCCTACCACCCATTAATTAGCAAACAAAAGAAAATATGATGTGATATAATAGGCATACAAAATATGACATTCTAATTTCAATCAGTGCCCTTTGTTAGCCGAACCTTGCAGACACCTGCTTCAAAAATCTCTCACTTCTAAAAAATTAATCTGCGTCATAGAGCACCAAATATGTTTTCAATTAAATCCCAAATTGAGAACAATATCATTCAGCATTTTTCTCTTCTTTTTCATACAAACAGTATAATCCAGTATTTAATTGATTGTTTTCAATAACCATGGTACTCATTTACAAGCCGTTTGCGACACTGGTGCATAATTGTTTTGACGCACCATTAGCACAATGAGCTTGCCCATATTTCTAAGGTCACGTAAAGTCACCCTGAGTGACTTTTCATGGCTTTGTAAATATGGGCCCCTTTTACGCATTACTCTGCGTGAAAGGGGCCTTCCATCAGTGTTGCTGTGAGTGTTCCCACTCAACATCCATGGAAACTCACACATTCCCAGATTTCCAAGGTCTTGTGAAGCTGGGAATGCGTCAGATACCCTACTCCTCCCCAGGGGAGGAGTAGAAGTGGCACAACAAGGAGAAATACCTGTATTTCTCCTCGTTTTTTCCTCTTTCTATGCACGCTGCATTCTGCAACACGCACAGAAAAAGGAAAATTCCATCAATGATTGTTTTTTGTGCAGAAATGTATCCCATCCTTGACTAATACAATCATCCCCGCAATGCAGGCACCCTTGCAAAATGACAGAGCGGTGCCTGGACTGGCGTATGGCAGCCAATTGTGTGCCAGTGCAAGGTAAAGCACATAAATGTGTATCATAATTAATACAATGCATCCATGTGCTTTGAAACGAACGCAGCT
The DNA here is from genome assembly GCF_964263255.1 of Lissotriton vulgaris. Taxonomy (NCBI): domain Eukaryota; kingdom Metazoa; phylum Chordata; class Amphibia; order Caudata; family Salamandridae; genus Lissotriton; species Lissotriton vulgaris. The sequence continues at coordinate 1,539,949,328 of NC_141687.1, read as the reverse complement.
GGGTGCAGCAAAATGGCTTGCGGCACCCGCTGCATCATTTACTCGAAAATGAGGCCTTTATTTCTGCTCTAAAAATTCTAAATCTGAGATTTCCTTCTACAGTGAAAATGATGAGCACTAGGAGCTTTCTGTAATCATTCTGCATTACAGCTTACTCTGACAGCATTATTTATATACAAAACAATGTTGAAGTTAAACACATAGTGGAACTTGTAAAAACTATCAATGTGAGAGTTGGGTAAACAAAACTAAGGATTTAAGGGAATGTGCAACAATTTTTGCAACATCTCATGAAATTCCATGAAACATTCATGAAATGTGTCAGGGTGAAATGTGTTTTGCCAATGATTTTGTTTAGGGGCGCATGGGCCTCGTGTAAAAGAACAATTTAGTGAGATACCAGCAGTAGGCTGTTTAAGCCAAAAATGTCTCTCAGCAAGACATTTCTGTGAAAACCAGTCTTCTGCGGTCAAACATTGGTCAAAATTGTGTAATGAGAAATTTCAAAACATTTTGTAAACTTCATGTAACACAAAATTTGGAAAGTTTGCAAATTTCTCCTATGCCATTAAAATGATGCCCAGTATTAAGAAGATCTCCTTAAACTACTGGTGAGTGATGCCAAAGAGACGCAAGCATGCAACTAAATTCCTTTGCTCATGTGTGCCCGAGGCTTTGCATGCGAGCTCATACCTTCTCCCCAACAGGAGTGTTACATGCAAAGGAAGAAACTAAACCAGAAAATTGAGAGAAAGACACTAAGGGCCAGATGTAGGTAGGCGTTTACCGGGTGGTAAATTTACCGATAGGTAAATTTACCGAGTATGTAAAATACCGAGTCGGTATCATTACGGATTCCGGTAAATTGGTATGTAGGTGGGACTCTTCTGAGTCCCACAAGCAGTACAAAATCGGTATTTTACCATCAAATACTACTTGATGGTAAAATACCGTTTCTGGTGTGCATGCACATGTGTGCATGCACACCTATGCCATATGACAGGCAGACCTGCCCTTAGGGCAGGTATGCCTGCCACATGGCACCCGAGCCTCTTTTGGGGGTGCCAGAGGGTGTCAAAGTGACACCCCCTGCACCCTTGTGACAGTCGGTATTTTCCGATGTGGTAAATACCGACCGGTAAATGCCCAATCAATCCTATGGGCTTCAAAGCCCATAGGAATGAATGGGCATTAACTGGTCGGTATTTCCCGCATCGGAAAATACCGACTGTTTCCGATTCGGTAATTGCACATCTGCATTTACCTACATCTCGGTACTTTTATTTTCCGACCTCTGAAATACCGAGTCGGTATGACTCGGTATTTAAGAGGTCGGAAAATAAAATTTACCTACATCTGGCCCTAAGTCAGAAAATTGAAGTGCAAAGTCGGAGGCAGGGATGACTGTGGCAAAGCTGAGGATGCTACACATCTCTGTCTGATAGCAGAAGACACACACAATGAAGTATCTTTCATTTCAGTATTCCTAGCAGAGGACAATTGCACCAAAATAGTAAGGTATAGAAAAAATATATTTTCAGGCAACTTTTAGTGCTTTGACCTTCTTTTATCTTAGTTTTTTCTTTATATGGAAAATGATCAATAAAATACATAGTTAGAAAAGGATAAGTAAGAACACGTTTTTGGCTCTACCCAGATGATTTGAACATCTTTTAGGTTATTTGAGATCCTCAGGTGCTGGTAGACCAAGGAAGAAAAAGATCGACCAGGTATAAAGGCTGCAGAAGGTCACATACCTGCAGTCTTTTTATATGATCAATGACCGCTTGACGTGTGCCGGCCTCTACATCTTCAGCGTAGAGCCAGGCCTCAAAGAGTTTAACAAACTCTTCCGCATTTGCAATACTGGGGGCAGCAGCTTTTGTTGTTTTCTGTACCCTGTAAAGAAAATAGAGTATACAAAAAAATTATGCATCAGTGAATGTTTTGAATCAACCAAGCAAACCAACGGACATTTTGTGAATGCAGGTGGGACAAATGGAAATAAAGCCTAAATGTACCCCATGACTGTGCGAGAAACCAGAACAGCAAAAAGGGTGAGGGGTGTGGTTAATATTATGGGTGAATCTCAAACTCAATGTGCCCAACTAGAACCTCAGATGTGGGCAAATAAGGCTGGAACTGTTCTGGAATTGATTTTTAACCATCAGACAGGGATCTTGACCAAGTTGCACTTTATTATTGGACTATTGGCTTGCATGCAGCTGCTCTTTGACTGGCGTAGCAAATTGGACAAAAAGCGATGCAGAGATGAGCAGCCTGAATGAGTACAAATGGTTGGGGTTACACACCACCCATCATGTTTTTTACGTACCAGAAAAAATATCACAGGCCAAACTTTAAATCTCAAGTACTTCCCACCTATGCTCTAATCTAAAAACATACGGCCTCATTGATGGGGTTTTGTGTAGGGCAGAGCAACAAGGCACCTTGCTGAGCTGCCCTATGTCGAAGTGAAAGGGCAGAAATGCACCGTATTTATCCAATGTGGTACATTCCTGTCCTGTCCCCCTGCACTTCAGCCACCTCGGCAGCCTAGCGCCAACGCAGGCACCCTTGCACCATGGTGCTAGGGTTCCTGTGTTGTCAGCAAGATTGTTTTTGTGCAGGATTAGGTACCTTCCACGACAAAAACATTTCTGGTAGGCTATTTCCTCTTTCTATGTGTGCTGTAGAAAAAAACAAGGAGAAATAAGGGTTTGCCTGGAGTTAAAGGTGAGAAGCAGGCTTTGGAATGTGTTTTCAAAGCGATGAGCGACAGGCCAGGCAGGAGGAGCTATGGGGGGAGAAAGGATTCAGTGCGACAGATCTCTTGGCAGAGAGGGAGGGGGAAACAGGTTCTATAGTCAGATTTGAACTAGTTCCAAAGGTTGGAGAGAATGATATTTAGAAATAGAGTAATGTATACACCATCCCCTACACAGGCAACTGTAAGGATTTTTAAAAAAAAATGAAAAGGTTGTGATTGTTCTATTTCTTGAATATTTATTTGTAAATGTTAAATGGTCTGTGCAATAGCACAAATTGTCTGAGGCAAAATGTGTATTTTCACACTTTGCTAAATCGTGATGTGGTTATTTTGAATAAGCTTTGGTGCAATTCCGGAAGAGGGTTAAAGATCTACCACTGCCCCCAGGGCTTAGACACCAGAACTGTTTAGGACTGTTTCAAAGCCTCGGCTTAAATTAACCCTGCTGCCTGTGCAACTTGTTGAGAATGCCTGTTCCAACAAATGTCAATTATTTTATTATATTGTAAACAACACATCTCTAGAATTGTTTTTTAATGACTCGATCAATTAGGACAGGCGATGTTTGCTAGAGCTCTTTTAAACCAAATATGTCTGCTCTGCACACAGGATCTCCCAGTATTAACACAGAGCATGAGGAAACGGTTGAAATGTTGTAAGGTACAAATATTTAAGGGCAGAGTTACAATGAAGTCACGCAACGCAGCGCAGCTGCTAAAAATGTTGCACTGCATCGTGTGACAAGGAGGGAGAAGGAGTGTACCATATCTACAGAGATATGGTTCTCTCCTCTCCTCTCAACTGGCATCGGTGCTGATTTCAGCTGTCATGCGCCAGGCATACACCATAGCACCATAGCGCTAAGGTGCTTGCCTGAGTCTAGCATAGGTTTTGTACAGGAAGGGTAGCCTTCCTCTACAAAATACTATGCCTAGCAAGTTTCAAGAATACACGGGGCAAAGCTTAGAGACCGGATACACCAAATACAAAGACAGTCTCGAAGTAAAGGCTGTAGCTGGAGAATGGGGGAGAGCATCTTCAGCAAATACTCCAGAGACCATTTAAACAGGCTCTGGGGGGTGCCTAAAAACAGGTGGGCCGGTAAAAAAACAAAACTGGGCTAATAGAGCCAAACAGTGTAAGCTTTTAATCAGTAAATTAAAGAAAAATCTGAATTTGTGCTACAAGTAGGCTTAATGATAAACTGCCTCAGAATCAGTCAGCCCCCAAAAATGAGTTGCCAGAGAGCTCATTATCCAACACAAACCCCCAATCTGAGGATTCAGAGATGGTGTTTTTCAAGAGCGTCAGAAGGTACCGGCGAAAATAGAGAGATTTAACATTATAGAGTATGATGAAGAATTCATATTTGTTAACTTAGAATGTGTAAACTCATCTGATCATTGGTTTTTAGCTATTCACTAGGCAGTAGAAATGCTCATAGAGTGGTTGTTACATGACGCGGGCCGAATGACTTCTTTTAGCTCTGCTTCCATGGGCAGGGTATTGACAACCCCTTGTTCACCAGATGAACACCCTGCAATGTGTTTGGTGCTATGGAATTTTATAGAAAACTTCGCCAAACTTTTACAGAGCAAAGCAGAAAAAGCAGCATTTGGGACCTTCAGAATAGTTGCTTTTGTTGTTCGGGGTCGCAAAGGGGGGATTTTCAGACCTTTAAAGCGTATCTTTTACAGTAAAGTCATAGGAAAAAAAACAGCAGTATTTGCTCAACTTTAACGCAATTGTGCCAACATGAATCTGGCAGCTAGCATCACTGGGTTACTAATGGATCGCAGCACTACCAACATGGTCATCCTGTCTAGAGAGGTTGAAGCCCATACTGCGCTTGAAAAATATCTCCAAACAGTCTGATAGGCTTTGGAGAAGTGTCTTTTTTTAAACTATTTTGCCATCACTGTAAAAGTTCTTTCCTACAGCAGATCGTGGAAGTACTTCACATCTGGCGAACCTGTGAAAAGTAAAAGGGTTTACATTATCCACCATGAAATTCACTTTTAGGGTATCTTGAAACTGTAGGGTTTTCTAGAGGCCAAGTACATGTGCGTCCATTGCGATCACATCTACAACACACAGACAGCTCATCAGTGTGAAATGCATTGTAAAATGTATCAAAGGGACGGTTGCATCATAGTTGCTGCTCAGAAGATTAGATTTCCTAGATGTAATCTATCCATTCACTCGCAAAACTGCTTGAACATACACTGTGGTTATTGAGTGCATCCCTCAAACAAACTGTGCAGGATGCGGGCACTACACAACCGCCAAACATGAATGCAAAGGTATGAAATACCCCTGTTGTTAGGAGGTATTCCCTCTGTGATCAGAAAAATGTGTTACATAATAAAGGCTGGTCCCAGACCAAAATAGAAGACTACATAGTATTTGATATAGAGTGTACCCAAGAGCCTGGAGTTCACAAGCCTAACTATATTTTTGTGCACTATCTAACTTCCGATGGCAACTGGGAGTTGGAAGGCCCTTCTTGCGTGAACAAATTCCTTGCACATTTATACAGATAAAATTCAAAGGGTATACCCTGATGGCCCATAACTCAAAAGCATAGGACTTGTTCTTTATTTTGCAAAATATGATTAGGGGAAAGATGCCTGTAGAACTCATCACCCAGGGCTCCAAACTGATGCTGGTAATGGCTGTACCTTTACATATCAGATCAGAGACAAGCAGTAGGCATCGGGGTTTCCAAAATGGCGCATTACGAGGCCTCAAAGCAAAAATAAATTGATACATACTACGCTCTCTAGGGTATATGCTTGAGACCCAAGTTCATTGAAGTCAACCCCGCCAGACAACAGCTAGCCAAACTGTGCCTCAATTCCTAATGGGAAAAATTCACACAGCATACAACTTTGTCAAACACAATCATCATCACAGATTGTAACAAACTGTTTATATATCTTTTTGTGCCGTGTTACAAGGTGTCCAGCTGCGAATTTATTGGTGATGAAACCACAGCGCCGTGTTGGAAATAAACAAAAGAGCACCCCACAACATGTAACAATATAAACATCTTCATAGTCTGTATCACAACCTGTCACGCTCGGTTAGAGCTTTACAATGTGATCGATAAACTTCAGGAATGGTGTCTGTATCATGATATTGACTGTTATTTTTCTAAGTAAATTAGGGGATGAAGATCCCCAACTCTGTGTTTCTCTAGGCCGTTTGACCTGCGAGCAAAAAAAGGATGAGTACATAGTCAAATTCACGACATCCAGTCCAAAAACCAATTCTTACAGAACTTCTAACAATGCAGTATGTATGGAAGCCAAAGGCATCACTTTAAATCGAAACAACAGTGTCAAAATCAGTTTTGACAGTCTAAAGGATCTCTTGAACAAATACTTTACCTCGAGCAACAGTGAAAATGATTAAACAATCATTGTAAACCAACCTAGCACAGTCCGGTCCAAAAAACGGTGGGAAATTACAACCCAGCCATTGCATAACACCTTACGCATAATGTTTGATAAAAATGGTCCTGACTGAAGACTACAAACCCTACCAGTTATTGAAGGTGCATTAGAGTCTCGCAACTCTAACTATAGATACCAGGCTGCAGCACCTGTTCTCCTGCGTTTTAGCAGCCCCTTCAAATTGCAGGAAGAGTTATTTTATAAAGAAACTATTAGAAAATACTCCCAGTGTTTTATCCCAAACCCCTAACAATATTGTTTGTCTTTATTCGTGCTGGCAATATCTTTATACAGAACTATCCCTAAGGTTCCCACATATCAAATGTATAGTTGGCATACCAAATAATCTTAACAACGATGCATTGTAATCTACAGACCTTGTAAGCTTGGTGAGTGTAGACAACCTTATGGGTGAAGGTGGGGCTCACCCTGACATAGAGAAAGCTTTTACTCAATATTCACACCATCGCAATCTAAGCATAAGCATATGTTACATCCTGCAGAACTTGTTTTAAAAGGGTTAGAGCAGTCGTTCTATAGCTCTTAACACCTCATACCTGCTTTTATTTAAACACCCCCGAGACAAACAACAGATATCCATTATAGCTAAACAGGTGTACCCTGGAAACACCCAGTTTTTCTTGGAAGCCTTTAAAGACGCTACCGAGAAACCCTTATTGGTAGTCTTAAAACTTAAAACCCAATACTCTAGAAGACTACACACTGTGTGCTGGTATTTTCCCACCTGATCGCCCTGTCACATACACACTTAAAGCCAAGCCCAAAGCCTATAAAAATAATCTTTAAAGAGTCTCCCATAACATTTACACTCCAGACCTTATAATACCTGGTACTGACCATGTCAGTGTGTCTACTCCGTAATCTAGCCCATCTAAAAAGGCTAATCACAGCTATCCCCTAGCAAAGAAAAGCCATCCTGTGTGTGGCTTCGGAGGATTTACTGGCTGCCATTTCAGAAATCTCCCTAAACACCTTAAAAGGTAAGGTCCCTATATCAGAGCGCCAGTTCCGTGTTTTGAAGAAGAAGCGCCACCTCATGAAGACGCTCAGTAATAAAAAGGCTTCCCTCATTTCTAAGAAGAAACTGGTAAAGAAGTTGGGAGGTTTTATAGGTTCTTTGTTGGGCATAGCTATACCGCTAATTACCAGCCTCCTAAACGTAAGTGATGGATTATGCTCAAAAGATGTATTTGGTACCACAGCAGCAGCTGGAACAGCTGAGGACATCTACGGGTGATGCCTGGGATATCCGGAAAAATGAGACTCAGCGCCTGAATGTCGAGAACAAAGACATTTTACACTACACTGATTTTTTTTTAATCCACTCTCTGCGGATCTTTATTCGGTTTTAAGATTAAAGTAACCGTGGCCTCTGGCTAAGAGATGGGGGCGGTTTCCCCATCTATATAAATTTCATTGAATAGGTCTTTTAAAACTGGGGCCACTATATCTATAATGCAGAAAAAACCTCAACCGGGAGACCGACTGGTCCAGCTGCCTTTCCCCTTGCCATTCTCCTACACTGTGGTCTGATCTCCTCCTCCAGAATATCTCCCTCCAAGGCCCTCCTCTGTTCATTTGTTAACTGTAGAAGTGTCGTCATTTTTAACCAATCCTCTATACACTCCCAGCCAGGTTGTATATCCTCGCTTTATAGGTTCCTCATATAGCTTTGGGCTTCTCCGCATATATTTGCATTGGCAAACAGCACTTCTCCTAGCTCCCTACTGATTAAATCCTGTATTGTGTTTCTTGCCCTATCTGCTTTAGCCTTCCAGGCCAACAGTGAGCTACATTTCTCATCATAGGCAAAATGTTGAAGCTTACTCACTTTCCTTCTGTCAAGTATATTTTTATCTAGCTGTGCCTGGAATTCTGCCTGCAACCTCTCCAATTCTCTACTAAGTACAGACACACTATCTAAGACAGGGGTCTCCAAACCGGTCCTGGAGGGCCGGATCCATGCCAGATTTTTTGGATATCCCCATTGAGATACATGTACTTATTTTAAAAATCTGGCATGGATCCGGCCCTCCAGGACCGGTTTGGAGACCCCTGATCTAAGCCATCCGTCGAGGTCTTCTGCAGATCCCCTTCTTTTACTTTAATCTCTCTAATTCTATTCTTATTGTCCTGCTTTACCACCCGCCTTTTTCCCACCATTATAGACCTTAAAACCCCCCTCAGATATGCTTTAAAAGCATACCAGACTATTTGCTCTTTTGCAGAGCCATTATTGGACTGAAAATAGCGTTTTGTTTTTTTTTGCCCAGGTTTAAGTACCACTTCCTCGTCCAATAATATAGTCCTATCCTGTGTCCACCTCCTCTGCCCCTCTTTTTGATGGAACCTCAGGGACAAGGCCACCACAGAATGGTCTGACAGGATCACTGGGATATGGGTTACCACTTCCGCATCTGCATTCAGCTCCTGATCCAGCAGAAAGTAGTCAATACGGGAGTAGTGCCTATAATTCTTACTATAGAAAGTAAAGTCCCTAACTTCCCCCATCTTGCTATGCCAGATATCAATCAAATTGAATTCCCTCATCATACTTTTCAGTCTGGCAAATTTTTTGGAGGACTAATATATTTGACTCTTAATGTTCTATCTAGATCCTTATTCAGGACTAAATTAAAATCTCCTCCCAGTACTATCAGGGTCATTGTCTCCAATACATAGGATTCTAGCTTCATTAGGGCCTCTGGGTTATCATTGTTTGGCCCATAATATACAGCACACACTAATTGCCTACCTTGAATTAATAGGGGGGCCACTAACCATCTACCAGAGAGATCCGATTCATATTTAACTACCCTTATTCTGGAGTTACTTCTGATAATAAGGGCCACTCTACTAGTGCTCCCCCTCTGGTCTGATCACACTACCTCCTGGACCAATCGTAACTTACTGAAGCATTGTCTACACTCACTCCTTTCCAGATGGGTCTCTAGCAGCAGTATAATTTGTGCCTCACTATTCTTTAGGAATTCTGTTACCCGGGACACCTTCTTCCTAATTCTCAACCCATTCACATTCCATGTTAAGACGTTAACTACGTTAGACCTATCCATAGTTAATTTCCCACACTCTGTTTCTGTTACACTGCTTCATCTCTTTCAGCACAGAACCTTCATTTAACTTCCCAACCCATATGGACCAAAACGTGCCCTTCATCCCTTTGGAGGATAGCATAATGAAGACTAATTTTTTATCTTTTCTCCCTATGCACCCCACACCCGGGAAACCTCCTTTCTACTCCCTGAGCGATACAATCTGCCCTTTGTGACCCCCCTTCCGGAAGAGAGAGAAATACGTGAAATTGTATCAAGAAAAGACAGCCTAAAAATTCATAGCGAGGTTATGTCCAACACCTATACTTTATCATACAATAAAGAAAACTACAAATATTACATAATCTAGAAACTCGTCCCTCCAAGACTGATTTAAAACCTTACGACAAAGCAGGTCTTTACTCCAGCACTCTTCAAAACTTTAAAAAATGTTACAGGCATGGGAATGCTGAAAATAAATACAGGATGACTCTAATTGCCCCTGACTGTGAACAACCTCCACCACCCACTTCAATGCCTAAAGAACCTCCACCATCCTCAGACATCATTGTTGAAGAACTTTAAAAAAATATAAGTCAAAGGTACAGAGGGACCACGCAAATGTTGCTAAGTAAAATGTGAGCTTCTGAAGAGACCTGTCCTGATCAAATGAGAGAGGCAAATTCTTCTACATAGGTCAACCGGTTGTTCATCCCACATCTACGACCTAATCAAAGGTCTCACACACCCCAAAACACTATCGCTCTAGAAAGCACCTAAAGGTGAGAACAGTTTCTGCGAGCCTCTGCGGAATTCAATATTCCTTTGATCATCATCGATAATGCTGAACACAGGCGGCTGTTTGAAAGTTTGAAAGACCAGACTTACAGCCCACCAAGTACTCCAACACCTGTTGTTTTTAACCCCTCCCTAAGATGCCATCATCCCCTTTCTTTCCTTGGCTATGCGATTCTTGGAGCACCGAGCCTCTGCCTCTGGAACCTAATAAAAAGACATTGTCCAAAATGAACAAGTGGTTAAATGTCTGGTGTTTCTTCTGACTTTTGAACCCATGTATACATGTGCCTGTATTCGTGTGTATAGTTTTACCATAGTAAACATTTTTACGTTTTTCTTCTTTTTTATCTTTAGTAGGTTTATCAGTCATGCTTGTACTACGATAAATCTGTATTGTAAATAAACCTTTTAACTTTTCAAAGGATTTCTGTCATCTTTTAAAAACATTTTTAATGTGTGTTCCTTGTGTCAGAATAAAGATATTGAGTCTGCAGTTTTGATTCTTCTATTTTAGACAGTCATGATTATACATAAGAGGTATTACATGACCTTAGACTTTTGACAAACGGCGTCATCTGTTTTAACAGTGCTTGATGTAGACCTAGAGTTTTCTTTCAAATATATTACATAACAATACTGTCATTGTCAACTAGGTTGTTCCAATATAGATTAAAAAAATCTAAACGTCATACCCTCAGACCTTATACTAATAAAATGTATACAATGCTCCCGCATGTGATGGTGAGAGAATCCTGTACCAGTATTTTGTAATACTTCTCCTCACAGCAGTTTTCTTTACGTACTTAATATAGGTTTTGTATAAATACTATGCTAGGGGAAAGCCACTGTGCTTTCAAAACACTGTAACTTTGTCTTTATCTGATAACAGGGTGGTCAGTGAGCTCCTTCCATGTAGTGCGGACTTGTGTTAAAGACAAATGTGTGGGGTCTTTCAGACCCTATTTTACCAGGTAGACTGTCGCTAGTAGAAAAAAACCTAACAAGTATTTCTTTGCGTTTTTATGTCGGCTTAAGAAATCCCGAATCTGAACAGCGTCCATTTTACAATATTTTAAAGATAGTGAAATAAAATCTGCTGGGCGTGGTTGATCTGAATGACATTGTTGAATACAGAGAATACAACCACATTCACAATTCTAGCCAAGGGCTGAATAAAATGTATTCCTGCTTTCAGATTTCTATTTTTGATCAAGCTGTAGTGGTTGCCGTCTTCCATGTCAAGGTCAGATCAAAAGCCTAAAGCCCAGATATTCCCTGATAAAATTTGCATCCCCAAAGCTGGGTATGAATGGTTTTGCAGGAATCACAGCCCCATCATGAAACAGCGCCATGTATTTGATGTCTTAGTATTTTTGAAGTTGAAAAGGTTTGAGGTATAGAGACCGCTAAAAGCTGTGTTGTCAACAAAACCTATGAAAATAAGTTTCTGTAGTTGCCCTAAAAATAAAATTTGCTGCTGGGTTAATCTGGTACTGGCTAGGATGCTGAATATCTTCAGAGCTACTCTTTCAACGGTGTACTTGGTGTTCAATAACTGTAAAGCTTCGGCGTGAGCCAGCCTGACATTTGGGGATACTTTCACTCTCTTTACAAACAAACTAGCAGACAGTATGAGTGCTTGTTGTGGTTAAATTTGATCTTCTGTTCAATACCGCTGATGAGCAATTTATCTTGGAAGAAAAGTTCTAAATGTATACACCCGAGGAGGTCAAACTTTCTACTGCCAGCGGCGTAGCTTGCTCTTTTTACAAAACCTCGATTGTCACTGTCCAGCTCCTTGTCTTCAAAATGTGCATAAATATCCTTGTTGTAGAGCCCTGCTGAAAGCTGTGTGTCCAGCGCATTGCGACTTTAATTTAGAATACTCTTGATGTAAGTTCAGTAGGCATACATGTTATCACTTTGTGTAATGAGTCGATTGCCGAGGGTAATGTCCTCCTGATTAAACATGGTCGTGATGGGGTAAGCGATCGTCGCCACTTTAGGGGCAGATGGTATATTGGCACAGTCTGCTTTTACGATTTTACAAACACAATGCAGCAGAGTACTGTTAAGATCCACAGTCATATCCGTGGACCCTGACATAAAAGACTCTATCACACCAACGGTGTCAAAGTGGCTAGAGGTGAAACTTCCATGAAAAAACTGTTTTGGATACTGGTCTGAGTAGGCTTGAGAGAAAACAAGTCAAACTCTGAATCGGCGCATCCTCATAATGCACACTGTACAAAGACCATGTTTCAGAATGTTGCTTCATAAAAATTAGTTATGCTAGCGGGTGTTATCTTGTTCTTCAAGGCTCTCTTCTGCCTTATGGATTTGAGCACTTTTTGAAGACTGCCTCCTTTTTTTTGAAGGAGCCGGCATACCCCTACACCTCAAAGATATTTGCTTCCTTTTAATAATTGTGCTTGGCCTGTACAAAAGTCCCCCTCCTACTTGGGGTTGTTTGTTCATGTGTTCGGCAACAGAAGAAGTCACAGATCTCACCACATCGTGGGCAATGTGTGAGGCCGCTGCTTTCACATGGGTTTTTGCAATTTCATAGCCTTTTCTCCAGAAAGCAATAGCTCTTTTAAACAAACTACAAAATAAACCTCCAAGTCTCACCGGTATATAACAGGGCCCCCTGAAAGAATGGTGGCCCTCTATATGGTCTGCGGCTGACCAAGGCGGAATGTAAACGGGCGGAAAGATCATGGAGGGTAGCGTATGTCAGTCAGGCCAGGGAACTGTTTTTAGAAAAGAGGCGGATACATCACAGGCTGATAAAGAAATCGAAGGCGGCCTTTTATGCAGGAAAAATCCTAGGGGCAAAGAACTCGGCTAAGGAGCTCTTCTGCATTTATAAGTCCTTGACAACTATAGAATCATTTGCAGACCCGGAGAACTGTTCGGTGGAATCATGTGATCGTATCGCCGACTACTTCTCTATTAAGGTTGCAAAGATCTACTCGACCTTCCCGAACCCTCCTTCTACAGGGGTAGAGCTTGATGTAACATCTGGGGGCACGGAGAGCCTGGGGCCTCTTACAAATTTCATCACGCCCCCTCCTGAAGAGCTAATCAGGATATGTTTTTCTGTAAAATCTGGCTCCCCTCTTGATCCGGTGTCCCCTAAACGTTTGGGGGACAGCCTGGAGGTCCTGGAACCCTACATAAGGCATGTCCTGGATGTCTCTTTTAAGACTGGCATGTTACCTAGGGGATGGAAACAGGCAGTGGTGCTCCCCCTTCGGAAGAAACCTCATATGAGTTTTGAGGTGTTAGAAAATCTGCGGCCCATCTCTCTCCTGCCTTTTATGTCTAAAGTGGCTGAGAAGGTGGTAAATGCCCAAATTATGGAATATGTGGAGGAGGCAGGGCTACTCCACACCACGCAGTTCGGCTTTAGACCTCGCCATTCGACGGAGTCTGCCCTACTGATGGCAACAGAGCATCTGAGACAGGGTGTAGATGAGGGGCAAACGATGGCCTTGATCCTGTTGGACCTCAGCGCGGCGTTCGACACTGTAGCACATTCCACCTTGCTACAGTGTCTGAGCAGAGGTGGCATCGCTGATACAGCGCTGAGGTGGATCCAGGCCTTCTTAACTGGCAGGGGCTTCCAAGCGAGGCAAGGAGATTGCTACTCTAAAAGGGTTCCTTTGGGCCAGGGTGACCCTTTTTAACCTGTATGTAGCGCCTGTTTCCTCCATTGTAGAGAACCATGGCCTTCAGATAGTATCCTATGCCGACGATACGCAGCTGGTCATCTCCCTGTCGCACGCGCCCTGTCTTGCGGCAGATAGTTTCCGGTCATGTATGAAAGATCTTGCCGACTGGATGGCTATGAACTGTCTGAAACTCAATGGCAGCAAGACAGAGGTGCTTGAGGTGGGGAGAGACCAGTCTGCTTGGTCGTCGGCTTGGTGGCCATCCTGTCTGGGGCCGACCCCCACCCCCTGTCAGGAGGCAAAAAACCTGGGGGTGTGGTTTGATGCGGGTCTCACCTTTGGGCCCCAAATCAACCGTGTGGTGGGTATGTGCTTTGGAGTCTTAAAAAGGCTGAGGAAAATTCTGGAACTGCTGCCCACGGAGGCCCGCAAATCCCTGGTACATGCATTGGTGACCGCAAGGTTGGATTATGCGAACCTGCTGTACCTGGGGGCACCTGGGAAAAGTTTCGGTCGCCTTCAAGTGCTGCAGAACGCGGCAGCACGCCTGATCCTCAGGCTGCCCAAAAGGGCGCCCTCGAGGGAGGCCTTGCAGAGGCTACACTGGCTCCCCGTGAGGAGCAGAGTAGAGTACTTGGCCCTTTGCACCTGCCATCGTATCTTGAATGGCAGGGCACCTCGGCCACTGCAGAGCCTGATTGAGCCCTATGAACCTGCTCGAGCACTAAGATCTGCGGGTGGGGGACTGTTAAAAATCCCCAAGGTGAAGAAAGCCCGCATGGGAGGTAGATCGTTCAGGTATTTAGCGGCAAATCATTGGAACAAACTTCCGGTGGAGCTGCGACTAGAACCGGCAGAAACTAGGTTCCGTGCTAAATTAAAAACATACCTATATGTCAGGTAGACTGCCCGCCCCTCAGTTAAAATCCCAGCTTCCGCCTCTCTCACCATAGCGAGGGGACACGCCGGTGTGCGTAACTCAGCGCTTTACAAATGCCCCTATTATTATTATTATTATATCCAGTCTGGTGTCCGTAATAGTTCCTGTACAGAGCAGGTTGTCATATGCTTATAAGATCACCATAATGACTTCTTAATCGTTGTTGTAAAAAGGTCTTTGTTAGACCCGTCTGCTTCTGAGAGTCCCCTCACCACTATGATTTCTTTTGTTCCCCTGTACCTCCCAAAATTTGTCGCTTTTCTTTGTCTACCAGGACCTTTTGTGTGCTGTTTCATGGGGCTAGATGTTCCTTGACGCCCAGTTGTTCACAAGGTTTTTGGCACCTATTTACAAGACACCTGGCAAAACCTGTGACAATATAGACTGGGATTGGCAGCCTGTATGTATGGCCTCAAAATGGTGGCCATCCCTTTTCCTCATGTGAGTGACTCCCCTTGGAGCCTCCATGAACCTTGACCTTTCAAGGTTTTGGCGCCCTTTTACTTGGCGCGCATTCCTGACAGGAATTAGTTTATTTTCCTCAGGTACACAAAATGGCTGCTCTAGAACCCCAGTATGGTGGCTGTTAGGGTCCCAAATACCTCTTAGAAGTGCCATGTCATTGGCTTAGCCCAAAGAAGGTTCTAGAACCTACTGGCACGAGCCAGCACCTCAGGGCACTGGCTATATAAGGTCCAGTCCCTGGTGGCCATTTTAGATGACCAGAAGACTAGATAGGATAATGACGTTCCAGATCTCGGTGAAGAAGGAGATTCCAGACTTGACACCAGATTGACACCTGCCCTGTTGACCCCTGAGGCGGCTGGTAGTGCGGACAGTAGAGCAAGCAAGGGTCACTGGCGTGGATCCTGACTGGCGTCCCAGTCAGCTGTGTGTGCTTTGACCTCGCGCCTACAGCGCCTGCCTAGCAATTGCCTCGTTACCCCCAAGAGACTGTGGCCTTGTTCGTGTGCCTCCCCCCCCCCCCCCCGGTGGTGAATTACGACAGACTCGGGTCGCGAGGCGAGAGCAAGATCGCCGCGACCGCGAGCGTCCTCTGTGCCTCTTTGTGACAGGCGCCTCCAGCGAGGAGCGAGGACGTCTCCGAGCTCCACCGGCGTAGAGTGCTTCCTGCGCAGACTGAGGTGAGGTGGTGCGCCGGGGCGGGTAAAGGCCGGCCTTCGTTGGGCGGGACTTCTGTCTCTGCCCCTCCCCAGTGAATCGGCGGCTGTAGCTGTGGGTGGGAACCATCCCTGTTTGAGGAAGTCGGAGGGAGGTCCGTGGAGCCCCTGAGAACCCGTCGCTGGTGAGAGAAGTGCTGAACCCGACTGAATCGCTTTCCGATTGCAGCCGATGTGAGGTGGGCCCGTTTCTTCAGGTGGGAAGCGGTGATATAAAGGAACTGTGAACCGGCCTTTATTTGACTGAGCGCGAAGTGACCTCTTCGGCAGCCCCGTTCGTCAGTCTACAGACTTTGAACTGGTGCCGCCTGAGTGCTAGCAGTGGTAAAGCCTCTAGGCGCGCTTAGATCCCACCGGCAAATAGAGATCTCAACCCGGTGGCAGCCGAGTGTAAATGAAGTGTTCACTGTGTTTCCTTGCCTTTTAGATACACGCGCATAACCCCGTGTGATTCTTAAAGAGTCCCAACACCCCTTTTGTGCCCAGAGAAGCCTGTGTATAGGATTGGTGAAACCATCATAAACTGTAAGAGTTATCTTTCCAACTTAAAGTGCATTGCAAGTGTAATGTTCCTGAAGTAATTAATTGGTGGCAGCGATACCAGAATGAACATGTGGTTGTTTATTTAAATGAACCAGTATTTATTCTGCTAAACAAAAGTGATATTTATTCTATTTATTGATGGTATTTATTCCTGATATTTATTCTATTTATTGATGATATTTATTCCTGAGCATATTTATTGTATTTATTCCAAAATCGAAACCCAGCAAATTGTGGCCAAAAGAAATGTGTATGTGCTGTCCTAATTGATCCCCATTCACAACAGAGAATTTTTACATAAAGGAATCGTATTTTTCTACAACAGTGGTGTGGTGTCCTTCTTTTTGGTGGTTGTACAAGGAGATATTATTGGATCAAAGCCGGCTTAACACGACAGCCTTCACTTGCCTTGACACTTGAGCCAAGCTACCCCCTTTGTGCTGGGCTTGCCCATCGCAGGTCCAACATAAAATTGGTGCTCAGCGGGTGGGATCACGAGCCGTGCTTGTTTTGGACCCCATAATAATTCCGTATGCACCACAGGTACACACCCGGAGTTTTCTCCCAGCGGCCCTCCAATTCAATATTTAGATTTTTCCAAATTCTCTTCTGGAGGTGGGTAGAGGTGACCCTCAGAGTTCCTATCCTTGTAACCTACTTCGAGGTGATTGTCCACACATTTCACTGACAAGATGGAATTCGATATGTCAGAGCTGGAGACCTATACTGTGGCGCAGCTCAAGGAGTTCTGTCAGGAAAGGGGAGTGTTCGTTAGGCGAGGGGCCAAAAGGGAGGAGCTCCGTATTAGTCTGCGAGCCTGGGTGGAAGAGCATCCGGAGGGAACGGTAGAGGAGGAGGAGTCAGACAGGGGTACTGTCGTTGAGAGGACTGCGGAATGTCCCCTGGGGGTGGGTGATATGATAATCAGCCCCAATGTAGCCTCACGGGAGGGCAGCAGTACATCAACAGGAGGGTTGTCAGAGACCGAGTTAGCTGACAGAAGAGAGGAAAGACAATTGAGGTGGGAGTTAGCCAAGCTGGAGATGGAAGGGAAGAGGATGGAACACGAGCTCAAGCTACGAGAGCTCGACCTCAGGGCCCATAACATCACTCCGGAGGGTGTCGAGTCTAAGGAATTTGCCAGGGAGCTCAGGCCTCACTTACCCAAGGACGTGGTAGCCAGTTATACCGCTGGAGATGACATAGCTAAGTGGCGGGCAGCCTATGAGGTCTCTTTAAGAGCCCATGGGATCCATGAGAAGCATTGGGGTGGTGGATTGTATCGCTACATGCCTCCTACAGGTAGGGATGCCCTATTGGCCCTAGACCGGGAGGATCAGGTAGACTACCCCGCCATGAAGGTGGCGCTCATCAGAAAGTTTGGGTTGACCCCCGAGAAATACCGGCAGAGGTTTAGGGGCAGTCACAAACTGAGCTCACAGAATTGGGTTGACTTCCTGGATTATGCCAAGAAAGCCCTGGATGGGTGGGTCCAAGGTAGTGAGGTGGAAGACTATCGAGGGTTGTACAATCTAATACTCAAGGAACATCTACTCGAGAAATGTCTTCCCGAGCTGAGGCAGCACCAGGTAGACAGCAAACTTACTTGCCCCCGTAAGCTTGCTGAGGAGGCAGACATTTGGGTAAGTACCCGAGTGTCCACGAAGGGGACGGGAGGAGATTCTCAGAAGTCCGGACAGGGCGCTCCCCAGAAGAAAGAGGGGGAGATAATAAGAAACAGGAGTTCTCCAAAGGCCCCCAAAATAACTTTAAGGGGAAATGTTTCTTCTCCAACTCTAAGGCTAGCCCACAAAAGAACCCTAATCCTGGCCAGAGTCAGCAGCCAAGGGTTGTCCATTGCTTTGAGTGCGGTGGTGTTGGACATTATAAGGGAGACGCGAAATGCCCAAAGAGACCACCCCCTCCCACTGGAGGAAAGGCCCCGGGAGTTGCTAGTGTAGCGCTCGGGGAGGAGATGCCCTTAGTTAAGGGGAGGGAGTGGGCGGGTGTCACCTTAGTGTCCCTGGGTGATCGGGAGGTGGTTCCAAAGATCCAGGTGCCCCCAAATACTACCAAGTATGGGCAAAGGGTCACCATCAATGGCCATAGAGGGGAGGCTCTGAGAGATACAGGAGCCAGTATGACTATAGTCAGGAGTCATCTGGTGTCCTCAGAGCAGGTGATTCCAGGCGTACTTCATCCAGCCGCGATGGCTGACGGCAGAATGAGCCACTATCCCGTGGCTGAGGTTCCCTTTGAGTGGGGAGGGGTTGCAGGTTCACTTCGAGTTGCCGTAAGCCCCGCCGTGCGGGTCGATTGTCTGCTGGGCAATGATATCTTCTCTTTCTAAAAAACAGTATTTATCATTCTAAAAATACGATTAAAAGGCGCAAATAATTGCCGAGATGAACATATTAGTTTTTGTTAATTCTTTTTCACTTGAATAAGACTTTTTGAAATAACGTGAAGTGTGGGTTTCTCTGTTTTGTAAAACACATATTGGGCCCTACCCCACTTCTGTCCATTGGGCCACACCCCCCAGTTTTTCAAAGTTTAGAGCGGGTTGTCACCCGAGTGGGTTTGGACTGTGACCTTTACGGTCCTTTTTCCTTGATCATTAGATTAATTCAGTGTCAGGAGAAGAATCTCCTGCAAAAGTATGTCAGAGAACGAGACGTTGTCCTTCACAGAAAGCCACATCAAAAACCTAATAGCTTCTAATCCCTTCTCAGGTCTTTCACTTAGCACTACAGCAAAACACCAAAACGAGGCAGATAAACTAACTCGCCTTCAAAAGAAACATATAAGAACTGAATTACATGGGTATTTCCTTCTGCAGCACCTCCAGGCTGGCACCATACCGTGGGTTCTACAAGTTAAGAACATCCCTGTGATTTTTGTCGAAGACACTGAATATAAAAAAGGTTTCAGCTGCATTAACACAAAATGTAGCAGAGACCTTATGGTTCACACAATAGAGACGGCCCAACGCTTATGCAGTCAGGAAGAACAGGAGATTGCGGATTTAATAAAGGCCATTGCTGATAATAAGACAGAGACTGAGGCTAAAGCCCTATTAGAGAAGATTGAAAAGGAAATACAAACCTTTAAAGATATCACCATCAATACTAAAACCTCCCAATTCGAAAGAGATTCGAAGTCATTCAAACTAGACCAAGTGTATCCGTTCTTAAAGGAGGACTACTACACAACGGCCGAGTCAAGAAGGGCCTTAAATTCCTACCAGGGAAGATCAAAAACAAGGTTCACTACCTTTTCTTCTACCTCGTCGTCGGGGTCTTCACCCGAGTCAAGACAAGGTAGACAAGGTGGACAGAATAAAAAGGGTTTCAATCAGCCTTTTTTAGGGAAGGGCGGCCAGCAATCGGTCCGTTTCAAACAGCCATGGGAGATGCGCACGAGAAACAGATACTACAACAATTAGACACCTCCACAATTGTAAATCTTTCAGACAAAACCTTAACCACAGACGAAAAAATGATTTTGTGTTTGGGTTTAAAATTTGTCCCCAGTAGAAGAACCGACTTCACCAAACTAAAGTTGGAGGCAATTGATTTTTGCAGAAAAATTAAGTTGAAAACCTTCTTCGCCGGTGCTGAACCCACTCCAAGCAGTGAAACCACTGGATTAAGGGTCAAATCGAAATTTTTGCCAACAACAAATATACCTAAACAAATTTACGCCTTCGAACAGGCGGTGTTGTCGTCACTGACAAAATTGGAAACGAGTAAAAGCTTCATTCACCATAATATCAGTAAGAGCCAATTGACGGCCATCCAGGATCTCAAAGCGGATACTTCAATCATAATCAAGCAGGCAGACAAGGGGGGTGCAGTGGTAATTTGGCCTCGACCTATGTATTTATCAGAAGGCAGGGTACATGTAGACAACAGGGAATGGTATAGACCTGTAAAAGAAGACCCGGTTTTTGAAATCCAAAATAAGATCGCTAAACTAACTAAAGAAGGACTAGAAGGAGGATTCCTGGGCCCTAAAGAGTTCGAATTTTTAAACAAAAAATCACCAAGAACGCCTGTCCTATACTTTTTGCCAAAAATTCACAAAAACCATCAGACACCTCCCGGAAGACCAATTGTCTCCGGATGTGATTCAGCATTGGAACCTATTTCCAAATATATTGATTTCTTTTTGAAACCGTTTTTACCACAGGTAAAATCATACCTAAGAGACACGATTGATCAATAAGCTACAAGACATGACAGTTGACGTGGAAACTGAAGTGATGGCCACAATGGATGTCAACTCGTTATACACACAGATCCCACAGGATGAAGCCCTAGAAGTCATGAAATTTTATCTGGAGCAACGGGAGAGACCCCATAGGGTCCCCACTGCTTTCATCATATCATTGGCAGAAATCTCCTTGAGGAGTAATTAATTTAAATTTGAAAATGAGTTTTTTATTCAGATCAAAGGCACGGCCATGGGTTGTCCTTACGAGCCAGAAATGGCTGTGTTGTACATGGCCCAGTACGAGGAAAGATTCATCTATAGGAACAACCCATACAGTGACAACATAAAACAGTGGGCACGGTACATCGATGACATCTGGCTCCTGTGGCAGGGGAGCCAGGTAGAACTCGATAATTTCTATGGCTGGTTGAATGTAAGACATCCAGACATTAAATTCTCAATTGATTCAAGCAAAAAGAGAATGACTTTCTTAGATGTGGAAGTTGGCATCGAAGGAGATAGGTTTACAACCTCTCTATTCAAAAAAGAGACAGACAAAAACACTATTTTACATTATAATAGTGCGCATCCCCAGTGCCTGAAACAAAATCTTCCTAACGGCCAGCTGCTGAGGATAAGAAGAAATTGTTCTGAAATAACTGATTTTGATACACATGCAGCTTCATTTTGTGATGAAATGGACAAGAGGGGTTACCCCAAAAAACTGTTAAAGCACTAAAAAAAAAGAGCGAGGTACACTCCTAGGGAAGAGCTCCTAAAAATTAAACCGAAAAAGGAACTAAACAAACTGGTCTGTGTCACCACCTATGGGACTCATACCAATAAATTCAGGCAAATCATCCTGCGAAACTGGCACTTGCTAGAGGGACTTGAATACCCTTTGGAAAGACCAATTTTCGCCATGAGAAAAAATCCCAGTATCGGCCAACAAATCATCCGGGCAGATAGCTATGTTCCAAAAACTAAGAGTGACCTTATATCACAGTGGAAACTTAAACCCATCGCTGGACACCACAAATGCGGTATGTGTGTCGCCTGCAGTAGTACTATAGAAGGAAATGAATTCTGTCATAACGGCATTAAATGGAGGCATGAGATGCATACTAATTGCAAAAGCAAGAACGTCATTTATGCAGTAATGTGTGCTTGCAATAAAATATACATCGGCAAAACATGCCAACAGGTGAACATTCGAATTTCACAGCATCGATCGAGACTAAAGAAAAGAGTACCAAATGCCCCAATGGTAGACCATTTTGTGGCTTTGAATCACAAAGAGACCGAATTCACTTGGACGGTTTTGTCAAGCATTGATCCAAAACATAGATCACCAAATGTAGAGCAGGCCCTGTTGCGCAAGGAAGCGTACCTATTAATGAGATTCGACAGCATTAACAAAGGACTCAATTCCATGAGCGAATTGAACAGACTCTAACAATAACTCAATATGAGTCGTCCAATTCACTACAATTCCCAGAATGCACTCCCGTGGCTTCACCGCAATGCTCACATTGGATTGGCCAAGAAAGTTTCAAGAAACCAACAGGCGGCGGCCTGTTTGACCAACACTGGTGATTCAGAACAAGGAGTGCATTAAGAGGAAAGCTAGCGAAATAAATAGGTAAGCGTGGATCCCTGGTTTGTTTCCAAACGCTCGCATTCCTTGCTACCGATACAGCGGCCCTAACGGGTTCTTTCATGTTACAGATTCGCAGTCAGTGAACGGCTACCGCTAGTCAAGGCTGGTGCGAGACAACGCGACCAACGTGAGGAAGCTCACGGTGAGTAGTTCAGCGGTCCCCTTAGGAGAACAATGGCTATGAACCAAAATGTAAAGACAGCCATAACACGCCACTTTGGTTACTCTTTTCACAGAAAGAAATAAAATTGGAATTACAAGTGGTCCCGTTTCAAAACGATGAGAAAAAATAGCTCATACATCTGATTTCTTGAGACACTCAGTTGCAGGTATGAATGTCCTGCCCCCCACTTTGTATATTTTAAAAGAAATGAATGTAGAATCACCTTAGCTAATAAATACACAATAATCTTTGTTCTAGAAGCGTGCACACAGCTTCATTCACAAGCTTGAAGAGTGACCTTTACCTCTTCAACTTTGAGGTAAGGCACCTTAGTGCAAAGCATGTAGATAACAAACAGGCTGAGAAGGTTGAGGGAAGCTGTCTTAATAAGTATGTACAATTTGTTATTTCATTATTAGGATAAGGATTGGGAAAAGGATTGATTTGGCCCTGATGAGAGTCTGGGGACAAGGAACCCACACTCGAAACGCGTCGGCAAAAAGGATTAAATCCTACTTTTTGAAAACGCTCTTGACAAATGGGATTAAGCCTTATCTCTTGAAAACATTGTTGACATCTACTTCATACTGAGTATCCACATTGATTGATGACACTTCAGTATTTAGAAAAGAATTGCACTTATGTTTTGGTATTTTGATGATGTTCATTTAAAATAATTTGACATCTTTTTTACCTTTCATTTTTTCCCGTTTTCATTTTTGAATATAATGTTGTGTAACATGAAATGAATCGTAATAACCGTATGTTTCACTCTTTTGTATATATGTTTTTGTATAATTAAGACAACAAGATTGTGTGGTTATGTATGTGAAGAACGTTGTCTTCTCTTTCTAAAAAACAGTATTTATCATTCTAAAAATACGATTAAAAGGCGCAAATAATTGCCGAGATGAACATATTAGTTTTTGTTCATTCTTTTTCACTTGAATAAGACTTTTTGAAATAACGTGAAGTGTGGGTTTCTCTGTTTTGTAAAGGGCAATGATATGGAGCACAATGCTTGGAAGGAGGTGGAATACCAGACTCATTCTGAGATGCTGGGTACACCTCATTGGGCCTGTGTGAGTACCAGGTCGGGGGCTGCTCGGGAGGAGAAGTCGCATGGGTTGGAGCCTGGAACAATGGCCCACCCAGCTGCCGATGAGGGAGCATCTCGAGGACAGGAGGAGCCTGCCTTGATGTCCGTGCCCTGTGAGACGGATAGGCCATCGGAGGAGATGGACCCGGAGTCCGCGGAGGAGGACATGGTTCCGTTGGAGGATCTGCCTATCCCCGCTGAGTGGCGAGCGGAGGGGGGACCATCCAGGGAGGAACTGAGCAAGGGACAGAGGGAATGTCCCACCCTCGAGGGTCTGAGGCACAGGCTGAAGCCCAGGCAGCAGGTAACGAGTCTGGGAGCTATCGTGTTTACTGGGAGGATGGTCTCCTCTACAGTGAGCCCAGGGCGCCAGTGCACGGACTGTCACGGGCCCTGGTAGTCCCACAGTGTTACCGAGCCTTCCTATTAGAGTTGGCTCACGAGATTCCCTTGGCAGGACACCTGGGACAGGACAAGACCTTTGCACGGCTTGTCCCCCACTTTTATTGGCCTCGAATGAGGGTGGCGTCCGACACATACTGTCGGTCGTGTGTGTCATGCCAAGCCAGTGGGAAAACAGGGATGAAGCTGAAGGCTCCCCTGGAACCACTTCCTGTCGTTGGCACCCCCTTTGAAAGGGTGGGCATCGACATTGCTGGGCCTCTAGATCCACCGACATCATCCGGTCACAGGTTCATCCTGGTACTGGTGGATCATGCCACAGGGTATCCGGAGGCAATACCTCTGAGAACCATTACTGCACCGGTAGTGGCAAAGGCCCTGATGGGGATCTTTACCCGAGTGGGATTCCCCAAAGAAGTTGTGTCTGACAGGGGGACCAACTTCATGTCAGCGTACATGCGGGCAATGTGGAAGGAGTGTGGGGTGACCTAAAGGTTTACCACTCCTTATCACCCACAGGCCAATGGCCTTGTGGAAAGGTTCAACAAAACCTTGAAGGGTATGATCAGAAGTCTACCCGAAAGCCTGCAGAGGAAATGGGACGTCCTCCTACCCTGTTTGCTCTTTTCTTACAGGGAAGTGCCGCAGAAGGGAGTGGGCTTTAGCCCCTTCGAGCTTTTGTACGGGCACCCTGTACGTGGACCTCTCAGCCTGGTGAGGGACTCCTGGGAAAAGTCTCCTCGGAAAGTTCCCCGGGACGTGGTGAGCTACATGCTGGCCTTCCGGAGCCAAATGGCTAAGTTGTGGAAGCAAGCTTCTGACAACTTGGAAGCCAGCCAGTCTGTGATGAAAGCGTGGTATGACCACAATGCTCACCCGGTGGAGCTGGAGCCTGGTCAGAAGGTGTGGGTGATGGAGCCTGGGGAGCTGAGTGCCCTCCAGGACCGTTGGACAGGCCCCTATGAGGTGTTGGAGAAGATGGGCAAGGCTACCTACTTGGTGGACGTGAAGACCCCTCGGCACCCACATCGGGTATTACATGCCAACCGCCTCAAGCCCCACTACGAGAGGCCCAAAGTCATGTTGGTTATGGTGACTGACGGATCAGAGGAAGAGGACACAAAGCCTCTCCCTGACCTTTTTGCGTCTCAAGAAAAGGATGGGTCGGTGGAGGGAGTGAAACTC
Source organism: Lissotriton vulgaris (assembly GCF_964263255.1). Taxonomy (NCBI): domain Eukaryota; kingdom Metazoa; phylum Chordata; class Amphibia; order Caudata; family Salamandridae; genus Lissotriton; species Lissotriton vulgaris. The sequence continues at coordinate 1,539,924,163 of NC_141687.1, read as the reverse complement.
TCGCCATCCCTGACTCCTGAGCAGCAGGAGGAATGTCGCCAGGTCTTGGGGTCATTCGCTCCTCTGTTCTCCCTTGTCCCGGGTAAGACCCACCTGTGTACCCATGATGTGGACACAGGAGACAGCCCACCTGTGAAGTCCAAGTCTTACCGGCTGTCTGACAAGGTGAAGGCCAGCATTCGAAGTGAAGTAGCTAAGATGCTGGAGCTAGGAGTCATTGAACCTTCAAGTAGCCCTTGGTCTAGCCCGGTGGTTTTGGTGCCCAAAGCTGCTCCACCTGGCACCACACCAGAATTGCGATTCTGTGTGGATTACCGAGGACTAAATTCGGTAACCAAAACGGATGCTCATCCGATCCCTCGGGCGGATGAACTAATTGACCGGTTGGGAGCTGCCCAATATCTCAGTACCATTGACGTCACTGCAGGGTACTGGCAGATTCCCATGACTGACGGAGCCAAGGAAAGGTCAGCCTTCTCCACACCTGATGGACACTACCAGTTCTGCGTCATGCCCTTTGGGCTCAAGAACGCTCCTGCCACTTTTCAGCGGTTGGTGAACACGATCCTCACCGGGATGGAGTCCTCCTCTGCTGCCTACTTGGATGACATAGCTGTCTTCAGCAGCAGTTGGGAGGATCACTTGCAGCACTTGCAAGCCGTTCTCCAAACCCTGGAAAGGGCTGGCTTGACGATCAAGGCCAGCAAATGTCAGATTGGACAGGGGTCAGTAGTGCACTTAGGTCACTTGGTGGGCAGGGGAAAGGTGCAGCCCCTTCAGGCGAAGATTCAGGCAATCATGGCCTGGAAACCCCCCAAGACCCAGACTGAGGTCCGAGCCTTCCTGGGCCTCACAGGTTACCACAGACGGTTCGTGAAGGGGTATGGCACTATCGTGGCACCCCTTACGGAACTCACGCCAAGAAGCAACCCAGGAGAGTCATCTGGACGGAGGCTTGTCAGCGAGCATTCGACACTCTGAAACAAGCATTGTGTAACGCTCCCATCTTGAAGGCTCCAGACTTCACGAAGGAATTCATTGTCCAGACAGATGCATTCGACATTGGCATTGGGGCGGTGTTATCGCAACTCAATGAAGAGGGTCTGGATCAACCCGTGGTCTTTCTGTCACGGAGACTGCTTCCCCAGGAACAGAGGTGGAGTACCATTGAACGGGAAGCCTTTGCGGTGGTCTGGGCACTAAAGAAGCTGCGACCATACTTGTTTGGTTCACACTTCCTTGTTCAGACAGACCACCGACCCCTTCGCTGGCTCATGCAGATGAAGGGGGAAAACCCCAAACTGTTGAGGTGGTCTATCCCCCTACAGGGAATGGACTTTCGGGTGGAACACCGACCCGGAGTTGACCACGCCAATGCAGACGGTCTCTCCAGGTATTTCCGCCTTAGTGTTGAGAACTCCCAAGGGGTTGGGTAGCTCTCCCCACTTTCAACTGGGGGGGACGCGTGTTAGACCCGTCTGCTTCTGAGAGTCCCCTCACCACTATGATTTCTTTTGTTCCCCTGTACCTCCCGAAATTTGTCGCTTTTCTTTGTCTACCAGGACCTTTTGTGTGCTGTTTCATGGGGCTAGATGTTCCTTGACGCCAAGTTGTTCACAAAGTTTTTGGCACCTATTTACAAGACACCTGGCGAAACCTGTGACAATATAGACTGGGATTGGCAACCTGTATGTATGGCCTCAAAATGGTGGCCATCCCTTTTCCTCATGTGAGTGACTCCCCTTGGAGCCTCCATGAACCTTGACCTTTCAAGGTTTTGGCGCCCTTTTACTTGGCGCGCATTCCTGACAGGAATTAGTTTATTTTCCTCAGGTACACAAAATGGCTGCTCTAGAACCCCAGTATGGTGGCTGTTAGGGTCCCAAATAGCTCTTAGAAGTGCCATGTCATTGGCTTAGCCCAAAGAAGGTTCTAGAACCTACTGGCACGAGCTAGCACCTCAGGGCACTGGCTATATAAGGTCCAGTCCCTGGCGGCCATTTTAGATGACCAGAAGACTAGATAGGATAATGACGTTCCAGATCTAGGTGAAGAAGGAGATTCCAGACTTGACACCAGATTGACACCTGCCCTGTTGACCCCTGAGGCGGCTGGTAGTGCGGACAGTAGAGCAAGCAAGGGTCACTGGCGTTCTAGTCAGCTGTGTGTGCTGTGACCTCGCGCCTACAGCGCCTGCCCAGCAATTACCTCGTTACCCCCAAGAGACTGTGGCCATGTTCGTGTGCCTCCCCGCCCCCCCCCCCCCGGTGGTGAATTACGACAGACTCGGGTCGCGAGGCGAGAGCAAGATCGCCGCGACCGCGAGCGTCCTCTGTGCCTCTTTGTGACAGGCGCCTCCAGCGAGGAGCTCGGACGTCTCCGAGCTCCACCAGCGTAGAGTGCTTCCTGCGCAGACTGAGGTGAGGTGGTGCGCCGGGGCGGGGAAAGGCCGGCCTTCGTTGGGCGGGACTACTGTCTCTGCCCCTCCCCAGTGAATCGGCGGCTGTAGCTGTGGGCGGGAACCATCCCTGTTTGAGGAAGTCGGAGGGAGGTCTGTGGAGCCCCTGAGAACCCGTCGCTGGTGAGAGAAATGCTGAACCCGACTGAATCACTTTCCGATTGCAGCCGATGTGAGGTGGGCCCGTTTCTTCAGGTGGGAAGCGGTGATATAAAGGAACTGTGAACCGGCCTTTATATGACTGAGCGCAAAGTGACCTCTTCGGCAGCCCCGTTCGTCAGTCTACAGACTTTGAACTGGTGCCGCCTGAGTGCTAGCAGTGGTAAAGCCCCTAGGCGCGCTTAGACCCACCGGCAAATAGAGATCTCAACCCGGTGGCAGCCGAGTGTAAATGAAGTGTTCACTGTGTTTCCTTGTATTTTAGATACACGCGCATAACCCCGTGTGATTCTTAAAGAGTCCCAACACCCCTTTTGTGCCCAGAGAAGCCTGTGTATAGGATTGGTGAAACCATCATAAACTGTATGAGTTATCTTTCCAACTTAAAGTGCATTGCAAGTGTAATGTTCCTGAAGTAATTAATTGGTGGCAGCGATACCAGAATGAACATGTGGTTGTTTATTTAAATGAACCAGTATTTATTCTGCTAAACAAAAGTGATATTTATTCTATTTATTGATGGTATTTATTCCTGATATTTATTCTATTTATTGATGATATTTATTCCTGAGCTTATTTATTGTATTTATTCCAAAATCGAAACCCAGCAAATTGTGGCCAAAAGAAATGTGTATGTGCTTTCCTAATTGATCCCCATTCACAACAGAGAATTTTTACATAAAGGAATCGTATTTTTCTACAACAGTGGTGTGGTGTCCTTCTTTTTGGCGGTTGTACAAGGAGATATTATTGGGTCAAAGCCGGCTTAACACGACAGCCTTCACTTGCCTTGACACTTGAGCCAAGCTACCCCCTTTGTGCTGGGCTTGCCCATCGCAGGTCCAACAGTCTTAAATTAAGCTAATAATGTTTTCCTGTATTTAAAGAATGCAGGCTCAGATTGATCATCGAAGATCATGACCGACATAGTGTCAAAATGTTTTTTAGAAACTGATACGTAGTCAGGTTTGATATATTGAATATTAATAACTTTGTTAATTTACCCCTTCATCTGGACCCATCGTAACAATGGGGAATAACTGGCCCAATCCTCTGCGGCTTCACAAAGTCACTATAAATGTAGAGTGTATAGAACCCTCTGTTAAAATTGGGGTACGGAGGATTCGACTCTACCTGGCTTTTTACATATTGCACTGTTCCTAAAACTCTTTTTAATTTACGCGTACAGCTAACTCTGAATCATGATTTTGAGCTTTAAGAAACACCTTCCTTCTAACATTATCTAATAGTAGCTGAATATTCAAATACGTTTTTGATGCTGGCAATGGGTTTGTTGAGGGCCTTGACAATCGCTGCAACGCTGGGGTAATAGCCGTGAGGAATGCAATAGTGGATGCTCAAGGAGTCCTGATCATGGTTTATAGTAAATTTGGCCTTGGGCATTGTAAATGTATTTCACGTTCTTGGGTATTGGATTTCAGTTAGTGCTAGTGCAGTGTTAGTTTTCGGTCCATAGGTTTTAGCCAGATACACCGTATAATTAGAAATGTGGTTGTTGGGGAACATGTCCTTCGAGGCAAGGTAATATAAAATTATGTTGTCTTCATATTGTCGCTTTCAGAGAGCTCCCTTACTCACACACCCTGCAGGGAGCTGCCCAGCACCCAGCTGTTAAATTTTTCGGGCCACACCCTCCACTTGACAAAGGCCTGTCTCTTAGCCCCGCTACCTTGTTTCAGAATATTTTCCAACCCCGTACATACGGTGTGGATCATCCGGAACCTTTTGTAACTCTTTGTTGTAAAAGGCATTCAACACTGTTTCTCCATCGTAGTCCTTTAACCTGTAAATAAATATACCTTCATTAAGCTCCATGCTCTTCACCATAAATATTTTGTCGCTAAAAGTCTGCTGGCAGCCCTTTGTAAAGGCTAACATGATCATCTTCTTTTAGTGGAGGCTTCTTTACCTTGGTAGTGAAACAGTTCCTGTACACCGTTCAACACACCGCTAAGGAATTATCAGTCGTTACCTTTGCGGGAGATGTTTTGATGGTTCTCTGATAACTGGTGGTATAAGCATCTATAAATGGCTGCAGAACATCCACATATTGGTAGGTGTGGTAGGCCGAGAAATATCTCCACATCTTAAATTTTAAAGTTCTGTTAAAATGCTTTATAAAGGCAGCCTTTACCTCAGTGTGCATTACAAAATGATGAACAGCGTGCTGTTTTAATAATTTCTGAAACAAATTGTTTAAAAATAATTTTCCGTTATCTGTTTACAGTGTATGAGGAGTTTGCACTTTCCTGAAGAGGGCTTTAAAGTCCGTGGTGACGCTAGTACCACTTTTATCACGCAGCTCTTCTGCAAAGGCACACTTGAACAATACATATATTACCGTTAATATATCTTGAGCTCTGTTATTATGCTGGGTTAGATTTTAAAGACTGATTATGTCCGCCTGCTATTGATAATCTAACTGCTCATTAACAATGGTTGGTCTCCTCTTAAAATGCCTCCTGGCTGGCTTGTGTAGTGAATACGCCTCTTCCCCGGATAACCAGGTCTTTACCTGCGCTCTGTTTACTGGCTCATTTTCAACTAGAGCCCTTCAAAACAGAGCTTCAGTGCTTCCGAAGCTACCGACCCAGCTTGTATCATAATAAATCTTCCTTAACCCATCCCCCAACATGTTATCAGCCCCTGCATCAAATGAAATGAAAACCTATGGTTTTGTGTAAGGGCATTTTATTAAAAATAAAGACTGTTAGCAACACAAAAAAGGGCATACTTTACAGTTTCATGGTACTTGTCTTGTCATTGTGGTAGACAGTTTGCTGACTTTTCACTATGTATACATAATATTACACATGCTACCTACATTATTAGGGGCCCAGCAGATATTTTGCCTCAGCGTAATGATTTTTCATATTTTTACAGCTGTAAACTCAACAGTTCAAGACAGGACTTCCTGTTCTACCCTCCTATAACTTTGTACACTCAGTATGCTGATGGCATTCAAAAGAGCATACAATTCTCTGTCGTACAATACAAACATTTATTTCTGAAATAATCTCTGGTCAGACGCTCCAAGGTGATACGTAAGCTAGTAATCGGTGATAGTATTAACTCCCTCATATGGCATTTGTACGCGCTCAAGTATTCAGCCGTTGTAGGCAGCCACGCATTGATACACCAGTTGGCTATGCTTGGAAGACTGTCACACTGCATTACCGTGGGCAGCTCCCCAAGCTACAGATAGCGCAGAGTTATAGGTTATATTTCAACTCTTCTTTCTGTAAGCAACACATATACCAATCTGCCAATACATATGTATCCTGGAGGTAACTCAGAAGCATCTTGCGCACTGACATTCTGATGCTTGTCCAAAAAGTGAGAAAGTATGTAACGTTAAATAATACAATAATGACGTGCTATCACAAGACTCACCATTTTTTTAAAACTGTTTTCATGGGGCTAAAGAGTTAACTTGTCAATTTTTTAAAATAAATATTGCACATACATCTTTCTATAGCTCTTTCTGCCATCCTTCTAATATAATACATACACAAATCTTGCATATGACAGAGTTTTTAGCGTGGCTCATTTGAGCATCAGATCTCTTTGACTATGGTCAACAAAACCTTAATCATATCAGGGTTGATATCTTTTTTTCCTCTGACAAACCATACCGCAACCTTAACAGATCATATATTTTATGAGGGTCTAGCAAGCTACATATATGACAGATTGTTCTTGAAGTATATGAGTCATATAGACCCTGATGAGCCTCCTGCTGCGGGTCAATAATTTTATGGCTTTAGCAGAGGTTATATTAGTATCGTTTGACACACACGTTCAAAACAATCGCAGCAAAACCTTTAACAGGCCATATGGCATTGCAGGATAAGCCAGGAGCTTCCTTTCCAAAATCTGCAATCTTATAGTTACAAACACATTTCTTACATAGCTCTTTCTTTTGGATTGTGGAACTTTCATTCTGTTTTGAACAGCATAGGCAGTAAAAATGTATAGTGTTAACCTGTAGATGTGCTCCCTCTACCACAGCTCCTTTTGCTGATGCTTTCTATGGTTCACAAAAGCTATAAAGACAGACTATTCATTATAAATTTAACTATAGCCGTACATACGGTATTAGTAAGTGTCTATAGCGATTTTTGCTAACCTCGTCATTTTCGTGGGACTCGGCGGCTCTGTAATTTTGAGAGTTGCTGAGGTCCATCGAGGCATAACTGGCATCGGAGTTTGCGAGTGGCTGCTGCATGACGAAAGCCTCCGGAGCATATTCCTTCAGAAACCCCATATCTTCATAGACAGGTGAGTTAGGAGCTGTTATAGATTTCATGGCAAGACCGGAGGCTAGCATTATTCAACCACTCCTTGCAGCACTTAGAAGTATTACATCACCAAACCAAACTTCTAGAATATAGAATGTCCAAAACACAATATAACCCTGAACACAGCAGCCAACTTCCTCTTTTATTTTGCTGCTCCTTGCAGATAAGTATACTTGTGTTTTTCTCATATTTTAATTTTGATTAAAAGTAAGATTTAAGTCATATGAATGTTTTTAATGAGTTTAAAGTGTTGAGGTGAACGTTTACATAGTTAATTGTGGATTGAGAGTGAGGAGTTTTGTGAACTTTAATGTTTTGAATGTTTTATACCCCAATTTGCGGGTTTGATGTTGTTGATAGGGTAAGTTTGGTTAGTGTAATGTTACTTCGATTACAAAAAATAGAAAAGAAAGGTATTTACGTTTTTGATTAGGCGATCTGTTATTTTTTTTAAAAGAACTCGCGAGGGTACTTACTCGTCTCGCAGTGGCTTTAGAACCTTCGTGTCGGAGCCCACGAGGCGGGGGAGTCGTTCCGAGTTGTGGAAAGTGAAGATGGTGCGGTTGCGTCATCGCGCGTGCGTGCCTGATGACGTTTGGCGGCCATCTTAAATGAGGACTAGTGCGCAAAAGAGCGTTTTTTTGTAACGCGATCGAGTTGACAGTTATAACTGTCATTTGAGAAAGTTATTGCGCTATAGAAGGATCGCGAAAAGGGTTTTTTTATTGAGGAAGTTAGTATGATTGGTATTTAGAATTGGATTATGGAGGTTAGTGTTGAGGCAGAAGGAGAAGGGTCAGGGGAGCCTGATTTGAGAAGAATGGTTCAGGAGGAAATTAAGAACTCAATGAAAGATGTTCTGAAGAGTGTTTTAAAAAGGAAAAGGAGAGTAATAAATGATGAAGAGGAGGAATTTTGGTCAGTTAATGAAGACGAGAGTAGTGAGGTTTTAAAAAAAGGGAAAAGAGCAAAGAAGCTTAAGAATATTGATATTGATGTAAGGTTTATTAAAGGAGTTGGTGGTTCAAGCGCCACAAGAGATGGAGGTGTCCAAAGCGGCACAAAAGAGGGTGTCCCTTGCGGCACAAAAGATATTGAGGAATCTTCTGAGGAGATTTCGGATGAAGGAAGTGAGAATGAAGAGGATGAATTCATTCTTGAAAAATATGATGACGACGGATGGGACATGGACAGTGATAAATTAGAAAAAAATAGAAAGGAAAAGGGCTTAGGGAAAGATCCTCAGGATGAGGAGATGTTTAGCCCGGATTTAATTAGACATCCTAGAAGTGGTGACTGGTAGCCTCTGCCTCATGTTGCGGAGTTTATTAAACAATGGATACGGAGACCATTGGAGAAAGAGGCTAGGGCAGTCATGAAAGCTGAGTGTTCAAGGCCTGTGGTGGATGGTAAGGCATGTTTAACTCCTGAATTGGACCCTGATCTAATTAGTTTTCTTTTTAAGTTGGGTCGAGATCCTAGGAAAGGAATTGAGAAGGCTCTGAAACAGTGTGAAGACAGGCCATTAGACATACTAAGGCCTTTAGCAAGAATTCTGGATATGGCAGAGGAGGCCAAGATGAAGAAGGTTGCGGTTGATTTAGACCTTTTGAGAGGTTGGTCTCAAAGGGCAGTTTGCTTGTTGGGAAATGCAAACGCGGCCCTGATTTCAGAGAGAAGAAAAGGAGTACTTATGAGAATTAGCCCAAAGTTGGAAAGAACCCACAGATGACCCGAAAGGGTATCTTTTTGGTGAAGGGTTAGTTAAAGGAGTTGGCAAATATGTTGCTACTTTTACAAGTTTGGATAAGGCTCAGTCCAACCTAAAAAGGGTCTTCAACAGAGGTGTTTTTGACAGGGCTGGGGGAAGAGCCCGTATCACTGGCCGAGGATTTTGGAGGGCCCAGTATCAGTCAGGTGGAAGAGCTGCGTTCAGAGGCTTCCAGTCTGCAACAGGATTTTTCCCGCAAAGAGGAAGAGGATCTGGAAGAGGGCGGCAGCCAAGAGGAAGAGCACAGTTTACACAAAGTTCATTTAGTAAGTATGAAGACGAGTTTTGGTTCTTTCCCAGACAAGGTAGGGGGAAGGTTAAGATTTTTCAAATAGAATTGGAAAATGATAACAAGAGACAATTGGGTATTAGAAGCTGTGAGAGGATATGTTGTGGAGTTGATGGATCTTCCGGTTCAATTAAGAGAGCCAAATCAATTGGTGTTCAATGGGGAATTAAAAAAGATTGTAGGCATGGAAGTTTTGGAAATGTTGAAAAAGGGAGCAATCAAAGAGGTTTCAGAGGAGTACAAAGGATTTGTAAGTACAATATTTTTGGTGGAGAAAAAAGGAAAGGGTTGGAGGCCTGTAATAAATTTAAGAAGTATGAATCAATTTGTGGTTTACAGGCATTTCAAGATGAAAGGAATCCATCTGTTAAGAGATATTTTGCAGGAAAAGGATTGGTTAGTGAAGTTAGATCTGAAGGATGCTTATTTCACGATTCCAATTGCGAACGAGAGTCGCAGATATCTTCAGTTCAGGTGGTTGGGTCGGTTGTACCAATTTTCGTCTCTCCCTTTTGGTCTGTCATCTGCTCCGTGGTGTTTCACCAAGGTTTTAAGACCAGTGGCGAAGTTTTTGAGGGAGAGGGGTGTTCGGATGATTATGTATCTAGACGATTTTCTTTTAATGTCACAGAGTCAGGAGGAGTTGAGGATTCAATTGTTGTTTTGTATGAATCTTTTAGAAAATCTCGGTTTTCTAGTAAACAAAGAGAAGTCTGTTTTGGTTCCAACTCAATGTTTGGAGTTTTTGGGTTTCAATGTAAATACAGTAGAAACGAGTTTAAGTTTACCGGAAAAGAAGGTGCAAAAGATAAAGTCAGAAGTGAGATGTGTTTTGAGAAAGGAATTTGTGAACTTGAGGGCTTTAGCGAGAGTAATAGCTTTATTTTCTTCTTCCATTCAGGCAGTTTTCCTGGGTCCACTTCATTACAGAGCCTTAAAACGGTTGAAGGCAGATGCTGTCAGGAAGGGATTGTGGTAAGGAGATCAGGTTGTAATTTCAAGAGAGGCTCGGGAGGAGTTGGTTTGGTGGTTGGAGAATTTGGAAGCGTGGAACGGTTGTGCAATTTTTGGAATTTGCACGGATTTTGTTTTGGAAACAGTTGCGATCCTTTTTGGTTGGGGAGCATGCTTAGAGGATCAAGAGACTGGAGGAAGGTGGTCTCAGGAGGAGAGATCGATGCATATAAATGGTTTAGAGATGAAAGCAGGGCTTTATGCTCTGAAGAGTTTTGGAAAGAATTTGAAGAATTTCAATGTGTTGTTGAAAATGGACAATGTTTCAGCTGTCCGTTATATAAATCGATTGGGTGGAAGCAGGTCAAAGAATCTGTCTCAGTTGGCAAAGGAGATTTGGAATTTTTGTTTGGAGGAGAAAATAGGTTTAAAGGCAGAATATTTCCCAGGCAAGAGCAATGTTGTAGCGGATTGGAATTCAAGATTTTTAAGGGATTACAGCGACTGGAAGCTGAATGTTCAGATTTTCAGGAGAATAGTGAAGGAGTGGGGTCCGTTGGAAGTGGATCTATTTGCGTCGAGGTTGACTTTTCAGCTGGACCGGTTCTACAGTTGGAGGCCGGATCCATTGGCAGAGGAAGTGGATGCATTTCAGCAGAATTGGAGGAAGGATCGGTGTTATGCTTTTCCCCCGTTTGCAATGATTCAGAGAGTATTGTTGATGGTGAAGAAACAGGAGTGCAAGCTGGTGTTGGTGACGCCGTTCTGGGCTGGTCAGGTTTGGTTTCCAGGTCTTTTGGAATTAGCGGTAGAGGAGCCTATGTTAATCCCAGGCTTGGAGGATGTGTTAATAGTAGAAGGAGGAATATATCATCCTTTGGTTATGGAAGGGGCATTGAGCCTTCTTGTTTGGAAGATATCAGGAGAGAAGGGCAGTTCGGAGAGCTTTCGGAGCAGGCTCAGGATTTGCTCAATGAATCATGGGCTCCAGGAACCAGGAAAAGATATTTGGGAGCATGGAGGAAATGGTCATGTTGGTGCTTGGAAAGGGGTTTGGATCCCATGGAGGCATCTGCCATAGAGTTGGCTAATTTCTTGTCTGTTTTGTTTGGTAAAGGTTTAAGTTATAGGACAATTAATTGTTATAGGTCTGCTATTGCAGCAGGTCATAGTTTGGTTGGAGGTTGTTCGATTGGTAGGGAACCTTTGGTTTGCAGGGTTTTGAAAGGAATTAAGTTGAGAAGACCTCCTAAACCTAGATATAATGGTATGTGGGATGTTAATAAGATGTTATCTTTGTTTGAGAGTTGGCCAGCTAATAAGTATTTGAGTCTTAAGCAGTTGTCGGGAAAATTGGCAAGTCTTTTATGTCTCATTTCTTTTAGGAGAGTTTCTGATGTAAAGGCTTTGGATATTCGTATTAGATGTTTTACTCCTGATGGGGTTCTTTTTAGTAACTAAGAGAACTAAATGCATGTCGAGTACCTTTATTTATCCAAGATTTTTGGATCATCCTAAACTGTGTGTGTCCATGTGTTTAAAGGAGTATGAGTCAAGAATGAGTGGGTTTAGGAGGGATGGTGATGAGCAGTTGCTAATTTCTTTTGTTAAGCCTTTTAGGCCAGTTTCTTCAGCTACAATTGCTAGATGGGTGAGATTTTGTATGTTTGAAGCAGGTGTGAATTTGGATGAGTTTAGTGCACATTCAGTAAGAGGCGCTATGGCAAGTAAAGCTTTCTTGTCTGGTGGTCGATTGGAGGAGATCTTGCGTGCAGCTGATTGGTCAAGTGCGGATGTTTTTGCAAAGTTTTATTTGAAACCTTTGGGGCATGTGTCGTCTGTAGTTTTATCACAGCTTTGAACATGCATAATGCTAGCCTCCGGTCTTGCCATGAAATGTAGATTCTCCAAGTTTGTGATGAGAGAATCTGGATTTCATTAAAGACACAGAGGCTAGCATTATCCCTCCCTCCCTCCCTTTTTAGGGTGAGGTTTGGGGGGGTAACAAGATTTAGAATGTTATATGTTTTGTGGAATTTATAAAAGAAAAAAAAATGTTGTTTATTTCAGATGCACAGTGAAGGAATTTTTTGGAGAAAATCGGCGTGAAGTTGGAGTTATTTTGTTTTTCTTCAGGAGCAGCGTAAAAGAGGAAGATGGCTGCTGTGTTGAGGGTTATATTGTGTTTTGGACATTCTATATTCTAGAAGTTTGGTTTGGTGATGTAATACTTCTAAGTGCTGCAAGGAGTGGTTGAATAAAAGGTTATGCATAACGCTAACCTCCGTGTCTTTAATGAAATCCAGATTCTCTCATCACAAACTTGGAGAATCTACATTCTTCACCATCTTCCATGTCAATGAAATTCTTTCCAACATTTAAACTCAAGGCTTCGCTGCTGGAGCCCATAATAGGCAATATGAGTTGCGGCAAATCCTTGAGGCTGAGCCTTTCCAACCATCAACAGAGCTCCTCGTCAAAACCGGTGATGCCCTTTTTTTAAGGACTCTCTGAGGCGTATTCTGCTCCTTTGCTTCTGGTGTGAGGCTATGATAATATCTATCAATCATGTTCAAACCACTATCAGAGGGCGTCTTTTTGATGAGGTGGCTGTATCTCTTCATAATGACCAAATGATCTCTTTCTGGAAAGCGCCTCCTGGGTTTGGAATAGGCTGCTTAGGGGCTCATTATATTTATCCCAAGCATCAAAAAAGGGGCATACTCAACTACATTACATCATGGTCACCTGATCTCCAGGGGCTCTGGTACGTTGAGGGCTGCCGCAGAGCCCTAACTACGTGGTAGAACCATGAGCACATGACCAGGGTGATGTCACAACACATGTGAACCAACACAGTAATGTGGGCTCCCCAGAAGTGACATCACTGCTAGGGAGGCCGACCGGGGGACCACTGGCATAACGAAAATTGAGAGGGCCTCCCTGCACGGTATGAAGAGGTGGCCCTTCCAGGCTCAATCAGGAGCTCTCTGGCCAGAGTGCAGTGCCGAGGGGGCCCCCTGGAGCATGGGCCCCGCACAGCAGGGTCTGCGAAGGCCTTTGTTACGCCCCTGCAGGGGCCCGGAGTCCCAGTAACGAAGTAACGCAACTTCCAGGTGGGACAACTGTGACTTTTTGCTTGATGTGGAAGGTACCCCTCATGATTACTTGCATACATCTCCAGATATTCAAGCATTAACAAATACATGGAAATCAGTGTAATTGTATATTTCCAAGCACACTCCTGTTCTTCTCTGCATGAGAGTGGAGACTGTGAGTGCATAGCCAAAATGCCCCTGTGCTTATTTTGTAGCTTCAGTTTATCCCTTAACCCACTCCACACTCGGGAATATAGGTGTTCTCTTCCCAAAACTATTTTGGAAAAAGAGGAGCACTTACCCTGTTTCAAACTGAAACTGCATTTTTTGTACGCGTTTCCATGATGAGAAAGTACCTACAAAACGATCTCGGATATGCACAAATGTAATGGTTTGTCGGTGTTTACTACCTTTTGCATGACTACAGCTCCTTCTAAAGCCCCTTCTGAAAACAAATGATTTCAGATTTTCGGCCTTCAGCAAGGTACTTCAAAACATCCACTAATCTTGACTCAGTGAAACAGATCGGAATTGCAAATGGCTTTTTGGGCACATAAGTAAATTCCATCTTCATGCTTTTATTAATCATCTTCACAATGCGATAATCTCAGTCACACCGAGATGACTGTGACATTGTTAACAGGGAGATGTTATTTGCAGTTATTTCCACTAGATGGCAAAAACTGATCATTTATTAGAGAATAAAAGTAAAAACTCGCCAACGGAGGGGAATCTGCAGTTAGAGTATCCACTAGAAAGAGGGTTACCAAAGGTAAATAGCTTGTTCTTATGATGGATTCTTCTAACTGTGGAGCCCGCACCTTGTGAATAGATATCAAATCAGCACTACCTTGGGACTGGGGCTATAGATTGACTCAGATCGCAATGTCTAGCAGGACCACATGGGCAAAATGTCCATCCCAACGGTCCTGACTGTCAAGGCAATAGTAAACGTGTGCACCGATGCCCACATAGCAGCCTGACAGATATCGAGAACAGGCGAGGCATATGCCAGTGCGGTGATTTGCAGCCTTGGCGCTAAAGGAATGAGTTCTCAAACCATCTTATTAGATAGCAAACAGCAGATTGTTATGGAAAGGACAATCCGCCAAGAGATGGTTCTTTTCTGTGCTTCCTTACCCTGCCCCTGAAAGAAACAACAAAGAGTTGACCTCTTCCTGATGCTCCCCGGTATAATCAGTGTAGATAAAGAGGACACTCTTTGGGCCCAAACGATGCAGTCTCTTCTTTCGAGAGACTAGGTGGGGCAAAGAAAGTTAGAAGGGAGATAGCCTGCCTGTCATGAAAAAGTGTTAATAACTACAGCAGAAATGCAGGTCGCTGATGAGAGTTGAAGATGCGGCAGGAGAGAAAGAAATGGGAGGGTGTAGCCACTTTTGACAATTTGGGTGAACCATGCACTTGAATTGATGGCTTGCCACCCTTGGAGAAAATGTTATATTCTGTTTCCAACATGGTGGATGTATGTCAAAAGGAACATACTAAAGTGGTTTTGCAGTTGTGGTTGCCAGACAGGTGAGAGACTGAGCTGCCCCTTGTCTGTGATGTTTTGCACATTGTCTTTTGGAACGAAATGGCAGAGAAGGTTGTTTTGCCAGCAGCGGGATTTGGCGCTGGTGGTATTGGAAACCCTTGATATAACCACGAAAGGGAGGAACTGGTGAGGATACAGCCTGGCAAGGGCAGATCGCAGCAGGCAACACACTGCCTGAGTACCCAAGACGGTATCCATTACGGCTTTGATATATGATAAGAGAGCTTCAGTAGGTGACAGGCCAAGGTGCAGAACCTCCGTCATAAAGTTTGTTCTGATTTCCACTGTAGGGAGCTGCAGGTCAGGGACTCCGCAGTCCTTCGCATAACCACATCAAAAGATGCACTCTCCTCTCTGCCCAGCAGGACCAGGGGGAGACAAGTTCAGTGTTTGGGGAGGTGTCCAGACTACTGGCATCCTGTAATTCAGCATACCAATTGACTTTGTTGTATTGTGTAGCACATTCAGACCCCTTATCGTAGTTGTTCTTGTTAATATCAAAACAGAAGAACTGATGTAAGTATGAGCTCTGTCCTAAGGTAAAGGTAAGGTATGGGAGAATGTAGGGTTGACTTTAGGTTGCGCTCCAGTGTGATCAGAGCATGGCTTCCATCGTAAAAAAGCAGGCTTAGAGTCAGAAACCACTATAAGCAGCTACTCTTAATTCAGCACAATTGGCGTCAGCACCTGCATCAATGTGAGCCGAACCAGAGCAGAGAGTGGCACCGGGGCAAAAGTCAGCACTGAAGCCAAAGCAGTATGGAACCCAAAGCAGATTCGAGGCACAGACAGCGCAGAGGGTGAACCTGCCGGTGGGACTCCATGTGTAGGTCTCTGCAGATCATTAGAGCCACAGGGCGTGCCAGAGGAAGCCAGAAATGTGAAAAATATGTGCACCATGGCCACTGTAAGGGCCTCTATTTGATGCAAAGTCACAGACAGACCCGGAAATTTGAGTTACATCAGGACAAAACTCAGAATCAGCTCTTGAGGAGCAAACCCGAGCAGCATGTTGATGCCCTCACAGCCTCTCTGGAGTTTGAGAGTGTCAGGAAGGGGGTGAGTCCATTTTGGCTTCTTTTTTGACTTACCTAAAGACTTCAATGGTGATGAGGACCTGCCTCCAGAAAGACTTTGGGAGAGGGAACGGGATCTTCCTTTCATCTTTGACAGTCACGGCATGGAGTCTTCCAATGTTTGTAGACAAAGTTTTGCCTTGCAATCCTGTACAGCCTTCGGATTCATCTGGGCACAGTCATCACAGGCCCTGGAATCGTGCTCAGACCCCAGGCACCACAGACATACTTCATGTAGACCCTACATGGCATGACACCAGTATTCTTGGGAAAAGTTTCATCGCTCACAGGTTTAAAAAAATGCGAATTTTGGTGGAAAGATGTGTCAAAGACGAGATGAGTAAAGCTCCAAATCCACACTTGAATGCGCTGAAAGAAAGGAACTGATGCCAGTGAGCTGAGGTGGCACTTATTTGAGGCCCCACTCATCACTTCCAAAGTGGAACGACGTCAATGTGGAGCCATGTGACACCTCCTACTGGCGGGCAGAAGTATTGATTTTGAGGATACGGATCCAGACTACACCTGGGGAATATTGACAAGAAGAAGAATCTGCTGTTAGAAGCATTCATCAGAACTACCACATGAAAGAAAACAAAAAATAAATAGGTAGACGGCCAGACATCAGAAAAGGCAACCCATTACAAACTGCAAAGATACACTGAAATAAAATAGGCTGTGATTTCCCAATCACTCCATATAAGTCAGTGTTTTGGTGCTCAAGAGTATTCAAACCAGGATGACCATCATCAGGAGAGATGTACTTACTCAATACATTGATGCCTCATGTGATTGTCAGGCATAAAAAACTCAAAAGCATTCAACTTAATTAACCCTTTAAGTGCTGCGAACGTCCAACGGTCGTCGCGTGCACTACCTCGCTAGTGCTGCGCACGAGTTGGAGTTGGACGTCCGAATCCCGTTAGCGCGATCGAACGTCCGCACTGGGGCGGAATGTTCGACGCGTTAAACGGGTTAAAGTACTCGCAACAGCAGATCCCTTTCAACGCAGGCAGCACCCAACAACAATAGAGCATAAGAGCTGTGCTAATCCGGAATGTCAGGTTAACCTCTGAGAAGGCAAGTTTCATAAAGGTAAACAATGGATCATCTGTGGTAGTATGTTTTACTACCTAGACTGTGTTGATGCTCAAAGAGCATTTCTTTTTTAATTCCAATTAAGGAGGTTCATCAACAAGAATGCAGACCATACCCAAAACTGAATATTTGGCTGCAGACATTTTATTGGTATTCTATATGATGGGCCTCCTTTTCATTTATTGAAAGGTCAGGTTGCTGTGGCATTGTTTTGTGGTCATGTGGCTATTAAGCAAAATAAATGTTCCCATGTTTGGCATAGTCTGCATTTTGCAATTAGTTTACCAAACTCATCTGCATGTCTTGCAGTCTCACAATATCTACACTTTTCTTTCCTAGTTACTTATACCATTTTCTATTTGCATGAACTCCCTCTAATCACCACACTTAAATCCTATTGACTTAATGCACCACTATAAAATAGGGGAAATACTTCAAACAGTTGCACAGAGAACAAAGCGAACCCAAGAATCATCAACATACAACAATAACAAATAACCACTGGGTTATTCACTAACTTTGGGCTATGGAGTAGAATGCTACCTGCCCTAAAGCGCTTCAACGCTTCAAAAAGGGTAGTAAGCCCTATATAAAACCAACTACAATAACATAGATCCAACTTATATCTAAAAGTTGCATGCTTAAACGTTTCAGAAAGTATGCAAAAGAGCACAGATGTGTTTTCATAGTCACATAGCACATGTAGTGTGGTGGCAACTGGAAATATAGCCTTATTGCAGAGAAAAGCATTGCTAAAGGAAAGGTAAATTCCACATTTTACTTGCCCTACGCATGCATATTGTTCACCGCCTTTCGTTAGCAACATTCAAGGGGGCATATTATCAAGGGGGTTTATCTCCGCTTTTTTGGCTTTAAAAGCCAAGAAAGCGGAGATAAAATTATCTCCCTATTACCTAGCTGTCGCTAACACCAGTTAGCGACAGCTAGTAGGAGGTTGCGACCATCTTGGGCCCCACTTTGCATGTCAGTGGTATTTATCACTAATGACATGCAAAGTGGGCGTGCCAAGATGTTAGCGACTGAAAACAGTCGCTAACATCGCTATCTCCTATTACCAACTTTTGGAGATATTCGCGCTAAGCGCGAATATCTCCAAAAGCTAACACCTGCCCTGAGCAGTTCTTAGCCATGTTATCCAATGGGAGGTGGATAACATGGCTAAGAGCATTAGCTGGGTAATGCATGAATATCGCTGACTTTTCAGCGATATTCATGCATTGCGGCGATTTTTATCGCATTTGCGATAAACCTTGGTAATACCAAGGTTTATTTGCGGTAAAAATCACCGCAGCTCAGCTGTAAATTTTTGTCTCTAACCAAGCAATAGCGATAATTATCGCTATTGCTTGGTAATATGCCCCAAGGTTCTTTAGGCTCATTCTGAGTACTCTGGTAATCTTGGTTCAGGAGCACTTGGAAGTTTGCAGCCGAATTGTAACGAGTATTGGGAAGTTTCTGCACTTTTTCCTATAGAAATTATGCCTGGTAAAATGGCCTGCTAAAATGTACGCATGGAAACACTGCAACATTCAATGTCACTGCTTAGAATGGAGAAAACACATGCGTGTATCATGTTATCCCTCATTCCGAGGTGCAGAACTCAAAAAGGGAAGGGATTACTGTACCCCGTAAATTCCAAACCCGCACTATTTGTATTTGCCGGGTGTGGGATTACCGAGCTGAACACCAGGACCATTACAATGAGGCTATTTGTAGTTTGCAGGTGTAACTGCGACCTTGGTGATCTAGACAAAGCAGGTTTCTTCCATAAGGGTTCATATCATCGTGTCATCTCACTGTGACATGGGTAAAGTATGCAGGCAGTCTATGCGACTCACTGGTGGTCACAGTCCTAACCCTTCTCTCACAGAGGCAAGTTCTAAATGCATAAGATCGATCATCTAATAGTTAGATGCTTGCCCCTTCTACATATTCAAACATGCTGCAAGTTTCCTTGTGTCTTTATTGTGTTCAACGCTTCAACTGATGTTCCCCTGCCACGCAAACTATTTAGTGGAAAGTCACCGACCCACATTCTGCATACAGGAGTGACTGCATTCCGTCCATCAATTGTGCGTCTTTGGCTTCCCAGAGCAGAAGAATTCATCCTTGCCACTCAAACCAGAAACTTGTCTGAGCTGTTCGGTAAACATTCCAAGCAGGGGAATGTTCTGTGTTGATGCTGCCACCCAGGGCCGGACTGGGAACCAGAACCGGCCCTGGCAAAGTGCTCGGCCGGCCCCCCTCCCCCTCCCCCTTCCCTCCCAGCCCCCCGAGGAGAGGGGGGGGAGGAGAGGTGCGACCGCGCTCTGTGACAGGGCCGGTTTTCGGCCGTTTTTGTTACAGGGCCGTTTTTGCAGCATAACGGCCCTGTAACAAAAACGGCCCCAGGGGCCCAAAACCGGCCCCCAACCATGCGGCCCACCGGGGAATTGCCCGGTGCCCTCAACAGCCAGTCCGGGCCTGCTGCCACCACCTGTTTCTTTTTCATTTTTATTATGTTTCATTATGGTCTGGCTTGACAAAGCAGCTGTCGCCAGACACTTATGTAAGCATCATTATAGGGGGGTTTCGGCTAATCTCTCATGTTGGGAGCCAAAAGCACATGGTTTGATTGGGCAGAAGTTGTGTGAATCTACAAACAAGTACTGGCCCTCAACACAGCTGTGATCATTTTGTTTATTTATCCAGCTACCCAAGCTTGAACTTTCAGAGGTGCACGCATGGCATTGGAATGCTATTAAAGTGACTTAGATAAATAGATAATTTATGTTGCTTTTCTCTGGCAGCAGCACAGCAGGGACGGGGGCAGTCATAAACCTACATAGATTTTAGGTCTTGTTTGACAGTGCGACTGTAACCACAGCTTCTAAACTACACCAATACTATTCTACATGTATTTGCTTCTACACAAATATATATCTGTTCCCATGCTATTCACTTGTAATGCTTCACATCACCATAGACCATTCCATTAAAACCAGACGTATTGGCCTTTCCAATGCTTGTTTTCAAGGTTTTGACCAGTTTCACATTGTAGCGTATTAGCTTGTTCTTTATTTTTACACGATCTGCCCAGCAGGGCTAGACACCAGCTTTCATCAACCAAAAGCAGCAGCAATTTGTTTTCTGAGTTGTAACTGTCTCATATCCATCTTTTATTAGTGTTTTTATGTTTCATTTTATTGTACTGTATATTTTCTGCCTAGTTATCATCATTTGACAATTGCATTATTTCTGTTAAATTATATCTGGACGTTGGTTTCTCATCTGCAAATAATTTCCTCTCCTGTTTTTTCAATATTATATGACCTTCGTGTTAAGTACAGTCCTCTGTAAAATGGTAAAAATATAAATAAAATGAAAATTAATTCCTTTGTCTCATGCAGGGCCATCTAAGGTTTGGGGTTTGAGGTGTCACTTCACTAATATATTAGGAAAAGTTGAGCAAATGATGTATGCAAATATCTTGGAGACTCTTTTTTAAGTAAACAATTGACGTCAAAGAATCGATATTCATGTAACTTACCACATATAGCTTACTCTTATATAAATGCCTTTATATTTTGTATTGTGTAAGCGGCAGCAATTATTAAATTAAGGACCCTATGACTTTTGTAAGACGCATAATAGACTCAAGCACTTTACTTTTTTCTGCTGTTATTATGATTTTGTCAGGCGCCGCTATGTATTGCCTATTCTTAAAGCTTATGAGTTTCAACACTATAGACCATCTTTTTATTTTCTTTGCATGCTCTCTGAGCCAACTATTTGCCATGCTATGGGAGGACTTTTAAAGGAAGTCCTGCATTGGCATAATTCCATGGACTTCTAGGTATTTTGTATGTGTTTTTTATCATTTTTGTAATTATGATCTCTATGGGGTTTTAAGATGTGCTGTTCATTCAATCAGGAAATTGTATAGCACGGCTACTCACCGTGAGGGTCTAAATGCTCTGAGGGGTGGGGGGCTGCTGATCCGTCTGAGCGTGGAGGTTCAGTCGAAGAGCCTGGTCTTGAGATCCTTCCTGAATTGGGTCAGCGACAGGGATTGCCTGAGTTGGAAGGGCAGGGTGTTCCATGTCTTGGCGACGAGGTAGGGAAGGATCTTTCTCTGGGTCTGGTCTTGTGAATCTGTGGGATGGTGGCCAGGGCAAGTTTGGAGGAGCAAAGTTGTCTGGCTGGTACATGGAATAGGAGGTGGTGGTTCAGATATGATGGTCCTGCAACGTGGAGAGATTAATAGGCATGTGTGAGGAGCTTGAAGGTGATTCTCTTGAGGACTGGGAGGCAGTGGAGTTGTAGAGGTGTTATGTGATATGGCTGTGGTGGGGGATGTCGAGGACCAGCCTGGCTGCAGCGTTTTGAATGTTCTGTAGTTTCTAAAACGGTTTCTGGGTGACGCCGGCGCAGGGTGTGTTGCTGTAGTCGAGTCTGCTGGTGATGAGTGTTAGAGAGCGCCTTTCTGGATTCTGTAGGGATCCATCTAAATGTCTTTCGAAGCAGGCGGAGCATGTGGAAGCAGGATAAGGATACAAAGGCATTGTGAGTGAGGAGTCCAGTATGATGCTGAGGATACGTGCATGGTCAATGGGGGTGGGAGGAGTTCCCATTGCAGCGGGCCACCAGGAGTTGTCCCAGGCTGAGGGGGGCAGGTCCCGGGATGAGTAAATCAGTCTAGTCCGAGTTGAACTTGAGGGAGCTATCTTTCAACCATGTGGCCATGGCTTTAATCCCGCTGTGAAAGTTGGTTCTGGTGGCTGTGGGTTTGTTGGGTAGGGACAGGATCAGCTCGGTGTCACTGGCGTAGGAGATGATATTTGTAGGAGAGTAGGATCTGCTTCTTAATGGAGAAGTGTGGCTCACCGGTTAGAGGAGGCAGACCCTGATGCAGAGGTCATACCCGGGACCAGGGTTCAATTCCCGACGGGGCAGGGTCTTGAGCTCATAATGTCCACTGACTCGATAATTCTCGCCTCGGTGCCTACTCGAATCATGGGTTCACACTCTGCAACTCTGGGCAATAGCTTGCTTAATCTCCACTACAGCCCCACCGCGATGGGTCTTCACCTTGGGGATGCCCAGTAGGGGTAATCTCGCAGGGAAAGACCAGGACGGGTTCCCAAAGCAAGCGCCTTGAGACCTTATGGTGATAAGGCGCTATATAAGAGCGTATCTATGATTTATTTATAGTTACCCCCACTTTTTGCTGATGCTTCACTGTGTTCGACTTCTTCTGACTGGGATCCTGCTGTCCAGGACCACAGGCTAGCTGCTTTCTTCTCTAAATTGATTGCATGTACTTTAGGTACACTCCAGATTGGATTCTGGGGTTCCCTCATAAGTCCTAGTGTTAGACCTGGCACCTTGGTGTGGGTCTCCCTTCCATTTTTTCTTTTGCCTCATCGGTTTTTGCTGGTGTTAGATGCTTTTTGGCACTGTGCCACTGCTGTCCAGTGCCACAGTGCAAGTGCTCCCTATTGTAAATTGATGTATGGATTAGTGATTCCATGATTGGCTGATTTGGTTTACTGGTCAGACTCTAGTACAGTGCACTGAGTGTGCCCAAGGCTTGTAAACCAAATGCTGCTGGTGGGCTTGCAGCACAGGTTGTGCCACCCACAGAAGCAGCCTGTAAAAGTGTGTCTCAGGTGTGCCATTGCAGAGCCTGTGTGCAGTCTGGTACTGCCATGTTGACTGGGCACGTGGACCCACTTGCCAGTCCCTAAACCTTCCCTTTTCTTCATATCAGACACCCCTACGGTAGGCCCAAGGGCAGGGTGCATTGTAAGTATAAGGTAGGACAAGCCCTGATGTGTGTGGCATGTCCTAATAGTGAATTACAGCCATTTTCATTTTTCACTATTGCAAGGCTACCTATTCCCCATAGGCCAGAATGGGCAGTTTGATTATTACATCTTATAATCCTAACTGACTCAGGGAACTAGGAAGAAATTCGAGTTTAGTATGCCTGAACTCAGAATGATAAAACGCATCTTTTAGTGAAGTTGGTTTTAACATTCTGTGTTTGAAAATACCACTTTTAGAAAGTAGGCATTTTCTTGTCTAACTATCCAAGCCTGCCTCTGCTAGGTTGTGTATTCCTTGTCTGGAGTTTGAGTGACAGAGACTGGGGGATTGCAGGAGACAGGGTGAGTCAGCCCAGTGCTGAATAGAGAGATCTGCATCTAGATGGGAGGGAGGGGTTGCACCTGGGACCTGAATAGGGCTGTGAATTCCCTCCACAATGGTGGCTCCACCTCCTGTGGTGTGTATGATGTCTCTGCCCTGCACTGTGAAAGGAAAGAAGGAGTCATTTAAACAGAGTGCTCCAGGACTGACCAGAACTGGTTTGGACTAGGCAAAGGGCTCTCTGCCTTCAGAGACCAAAGAGAAACTGTGTATAAAAGAGGGGCCCCAAACCCCAGAACTTTAGATCACTTTGGACAAAAAAAAGAAACCTCTGCTGAGGAGTGGAACCAGAGAGACTGAGAATAGACTAACCCTAAGCTGAAGTGCTGCTTGGGGGATTGGCCTGCAGTGGTTGCCTGACTGCCAATGAAAGGAGAGAGGAACTTTGTGTACTTTCATCAACTTGTAAGGATCTCCAAGGGCTTGAGAAAAGGGCTATCCTCCTGCTGAACTCTCAGGGACAACAGACTTCACCCATCAGCTCCCCAAGAGTGCTTTGGAAGTGCCTGCAGTTGTGTGGGACTTTTTGAGGAACTGCGCATCGCAAAGAGCTGGAAGCACGAGTCACAAGCAAGAAGCGTGACGCCGGACTGCCGCTTCACAACACAAGAGCGCCTCGCATCACCGGAGAAGAGGATCGCAGCAGATGCCGCCGCATCACCGGTAAGCGTGTTACAGGGCCTGTCGTGGCCCCCAAGAACCGCCGAGTCATCGCAGGGCCCCTGAAGCGCCTCGCATCGCCGGAGAAAAGGATCAATGTCGCAGCAGAAGCCGCCGATCACCGGGAAGCATGTCGCAGGGCCTGTCACGGCTCGCATCATTGTCAACGCACCACGCATCGCCGGAGAAGAGAATCAACATAGCAGCAGACGCCGCCGCATCACCGGGAAGCTTGTCGCCGGGCCTGTTGTGGCCCGCATCAAGAAGAAGATGACATCTTTATTTCTTTGCACCAAAACTTCATCGCATCACGGCGTTGCTTGCCGCATCACCACGGAAGCACAGTAAGAAACCAACAAATCACCATCCCCTACGTAGCAGTAGGGAACCGACGCATCCCCTTCCCTGCAACACTTTCGCTGTATTGCATTTTAAGGTACATTGACTCAAAGTGACACATTTTAAGATCTAAAGAGAACTAAGCTAATTCTACCATTTTAAGTACAGTATTGTGGATTTTTGTCGTTTATGGTCTTGTGTTAAATTTATATGAAAGATACTTATTTTTAATATACAACTTGTGTGGTGTCCATCTGTAGTGTTGTCACTTGATTACTGTGTGTGTACACAAATGCTTTACACACTGCCTCTGAGATAAGCCTGTCTGCTCGTGCCAAGCTACCAAGAATGTCAGCAGGGGTTAATTTAGGAGTGTACCCCCTTACCCTTACTAGAGGCAATGGTCCCTATTTGTCAAAAGTACCTACCAGTGCCAACTAGATACCCCCAAATCTAACACCTAGTATATAGTATACTTGTACCTAGGGCATAGGTACCCCAGAGGCCTCCCAGGGGCTGCAGCATGTATTGTGCCACCCATGAGAGCCACTCAAACTAACTCCACAGGTCTGCTACTGCTGCCTGTGTAAGGTGGTGCATGCACCCCTTACTTAGATATAGGTTCACTATATCTACCTTATATCACTGCACATATAAACCTATCAGTCACCCCTATGGCAGGCCTTAATAATCCTGAAGGTAGGGTGCTGGGTTTTACGTGAGAGGGTGCCCATGCATGAGCAGAACCCCTCTGCAGCCTTCGGAATCTATTATACGGGGTTGTTCTGTGATACAGCCAACCATATACTCTTAAGTGCATTATAACCTCACTGTAAATGCTAACTTTAAAACGGCTGCTTAGACATATGTTGTGTTTGGTGTCAAACACCTTGGAATCAAACCTCCCCGCCAGCAACTGGCGAGGGAGGTATGATTCCACCCTCCTAAAGGGACATAGGAGACACACCTTTACACCAGGTACCAGCTTTCTCGACCTAGGCATCACAAAATAGATGCTGCCAGCCACAGACACAAGTCTGCCCTCCTGCTGCTGAGCCAAGCTCGAGCAGCTGAAGGCCTGACAATAGGCTACCTGTCACAGGGAGGTGTAACCACCTCCCAGACAGGCTTTAGTGTATTGGGGCTGGGTGGGTGTACTCTCAGAATGTTGATGTCTGTACTGAGGTCACATTTTGTGTCCCTGAGCATAGTCCAGCTCAAACTGGTTGCAGGAGCTATTTGCTCATGCTCTAGTGGGAAACTGGATAAAGGACATGGGTGTACCCCCTCTGTCCTGACCCTCCCATAGGTGAGTCCCCAGAGTTTGTCCCACCCCTTCCTTGGGTATAAAGTTGGAACCCCTGACTACAGGACTTTTGATTTTACCTGGACTAAACTCTGCTGCAGAAACCAAGTACTTCGACAATCCGTTTAGCGCTGGACGACTGAAGAATCTACCTTGGAGTAAAGGAGTTAAGCTAAGCAGGCACCGAAACGCATCTGACTGGTTTGCATCTCCAAAGCTCCTGAGGACTCCAAAGATTTCTGCAACATAGGAGGTGGGTTCCCAAGGTCTCTGAGGTTGATCTGCGCTCTCAGCTATTCTGAGGCCCGTATCCCTCGTGGGGACCGTGCAACCCAAACCCCTGTGCACCGTGCTCTTTTGCAGCAGCATATGCTTTCTGGCGACCCCTGAGGCTGTGCTTTGGGCTACTTGTAGTCCTGACCCTGATCAGTGTTTCCACTGATGATTTCCGGCCTACACTCCACGAGTGTTCTGTGGGCTGGTATTTGTGATTCCTCTTGAGGCACCTTCACGATCCCTGATCCATTGCCCTGTGAGTCCCTGTGAAGGTAACTTTGACTTTATGTGGTGTTTTATGGTTGCTCCAGACGTGCCCTGACTCTCCCTTGCGTGAAGAGTCCCCAGGACCTTGCAGGTCCTCACCAAAGCTGATTTCCTCTGACTGCGTGGGTTGCAGTTGCCAAGGCTTGTTGGTGTTACATCCGGACACTGACCCCCAAGCACTCGACATACTTTGTGGGAAAGCTCACTTTCAGACTTTGGTCTTCCTTAACATCTCCTAGTCCCCGTGGCTGCAGAGTCAAGTATCGTGTCAACTCACCTGAAGCACCCGACATCGGTGGACATTCGTCTACCGAGCCCCTAGTCACCCTGAAGTGACCCAGACTCTGTCCCCTTTGCTTTCAGGTTCTTCTCACCTCAAAACCAGGCTTGGTTTCCACCAGACACTTTTCCTATTCACAGCAGAAGCACTTTTCAGAATCACGTCATTGAAAACTACGAAGATTCCCGACATCAACTGACACCTATGCACCCGGCTTCCCAGGGCTAGGTAATATGAGTACTCCAGTGCGCACAAGGGTACTGGCCTTAGAACCTTCTATGTTTTAAAGGGTTTGCTCAAAGTCCTCTCTGAACTGTCCTTAATCTTTAAAATTCCAACCGCGACTTTCCCATAGAGTTGTCACACTGCACCCCTCCTCCGTGGGTCCCCTGTGTCACTAACTTGGGTGTTTCCGTGGGGTCCCAGCAATTCTACGTGCTCTAGGCACTGTGTCTAGTCAAGTCATGGTTGTTATACCACTTTCTTAGTATATGGTTCGGTCTCCCCCTGGAACCCGCTGTGTATTGTGCTATTTACTGTCATTCTAGTGATTTAATATTGTGTGCTTTGTTCTCTAAACTCATAAAGAGGTTAGTAGAGAGTGTTTAGTAATAAATATATATATGTTATATATTCCTTTTGTGGTTCTCCTTTCATTTGGTCATTCAGGAGGTTCTGATTCGGTAAAACAAGCTGCTTTACATTCCTTCGGGACTTAGCCTGAAGGCTGCTCTCCATAGCTACCACTAGGATAGCTTTCAATAAAGGTTGTCTTTAACCTAATCATCAATAAGGATTGTTTGGACTGGTACAAGGTGCCCACTATAACTAGTGATCAGCATATACCAGGCCAACTTCCACAATATTGAGTCTGTGGTTTCTGATGATGCCCGGGAGGGGGCCATGGAGATATTGAATAGAGTGGGGCTCGTAGGAGCCCTGGGGCACACTGCAGCTCATCTCTGTAGTTTCTGAGAGGAACCGAGTTAGTCTGATTTGTGTGTTCGACCGATAAGGAAGAAGTGGATCCAGTCCAGGACCTTATTATGGATGCCGGTGTCGTGGAGTCTCGTGATTAGGGTGCAGTAGGTGACAGTATCGAGGACAGCCGAGAGGTCCAGTAGGATAATGTCAGCCGTTTTGTCATGGTCGAGGAGGGAGCGGATGTCATTGGTGGCAGCGAGGAGAGCGTTCTTGGTGCTTTGGTTACTTCAGAAGCCGGTTTGAGAGTTGTTCAGGACGTGGTTCTCTTCGATGAACTTGCAGAGTTGGGCGTTGATGGCCATCTCGACGACCTTGGCGGGGAATATTCTATTTTAGTTGGACGTTATTTGAACCTATGTATATTTGTGTCTTTTATGGCCTGATTATGGCCAAATAAAGACTATTTGACTTGACTTGACTATCTGTATATATTGTTGGATGGCCTTAAGAGTGCATATTTTTCATTTTTTTTATTATTTATGCAGAATGTTCTCTTCGTAGTGCATGAGTGATTAGTCTTTTATTGTATATAGTTTTAATATAAACTTAAATAATTAACTACTACTAACACAAGTGTGTAGATGGTCAAGTTTTACAGTAGTGCAGAGCGCAGTAACCGGTTAAATGACATGGCTGGTGGATTTAAAAAAATCTAGGGATTCCCTCTTTATTCGAATTGTAACAACATCCAACTTCTTTCTAATGTAGGAACATTTTGAAGTCTACTCCCTTGAGGAAGCGCATTCTTCTGCAATAAAAGCAGAAAATGTTAAGAAGATAGAGGTATAAATGTCAAGGGGTGGAGTAGGACTATGGGCAAAAGGAAGAACAGGAAATATATAGAGAAGGAAATGGAGGAAGAAATGGGCAAATGGGAAAAGAAAGATGAGTCAGAGGAGGAAGAAGATGGGATGAGGCAAGAATGAATAGAAGAGGCAAGAGGATAGGAGAGAAGGTAGGAGAATTCATCCCCGGGATCAGATGAGGGAGAAGGTAAGGTGGAAGAAAAGAGATGAGGAAGAAGTGGGCTGATTTGATGGGCACTAACTATGCCCAAATTGCTGTAAGTAGAAAAGGACAAAATGTTCAATAGAAAAGGACAACATTTTTAAAGCAACATCAACAACACTGAATTAACCCCTAACTTTGCGCTACGGAGTACAATGTTACCGACCATAAAGTGGTTTAGTGCCTCTACAGGGGTAGTAAGCTTTAAACATCTCCAAACACGACAATGACAGAAAGGTGACCAGGCCTTCAGCGCCATCCTGCAATGTTCTGGAATCCCTTTCCCAACTAAATTTGTCAATGTCATCCCTTCTTCACTTCCAGATGGAAATGAACATCTCCTTTTATTGCTAATTCAAATCTTTATTGAAGTAAAAGGTAGCAGCAGTATATGATAAAGCTCATTTAGAAAACACAAATTTAGATGGCATTTAGGCGACATCTTGAAAAAAAATCTTAACACAACAACATGTCAAGACTGAGACACACCACAATACCTGAAAGAGGAAATACCCATCTGGAAAATTATCCTACAATCTAAAATGTCTGCCACCTTAATCTAGACTTTCATGGCAAAGTAGCACATACCATAAAAATGTGTAAAATCTAAGGACAATGTCTCCACTTGTCTCAGATCTTTGACTATTGTGTGTCTGTGTGCAAAGGTGTGGACGCAATCTTACACCTCTGGAGCATGACAGAGGCTATCTAGGAGAATGACATAGGCTTTCTAGGCTCTCGGTGGGCCATTGCAATCATGCATTATCCTGAGGTAGGAACAGTCAAAATCTAAGGACAATGTTTCCACTTGTCTCAGATCTTTGACTATTGTGTGTCTGTGTGCAAAGGTGTGGACGCAATCTTACACCTCTGGAGCATGACAGAGGCTATCTAGGAGCATGACATAGGCTGTCTAGGCTCTCAGTGGGCCATTGCAATCATGCATTATCCTGAGGTAGGAACAGTCATCTGAACTGGCCGACTTTATTGCAACCCTACTGAGTGCTGCGCTGTCTGCCTGACTGCCTGCTAAAACCGCACAGATAGGGCGTAAGAAGAATAGCAGTGCAATTGGAACAAGATGGTGACCAGCAGACGATACCAGGGAAGGAGAACCTTGGTTTGGAAAGAAGGGTGTGCAATGTCAAACTGGAGCTGTCCCCGTTCTAAAGGAGAGCAGCGGTGGAAACTAGAGCAGTGCAGCAACAGGACGCGGGTACCTGCAAAACATTGCAGAGCAAGTGGTGGAGAGAAGGCAGCTGCTCGAAGGTCTGCAAGAAAACCTGGAAGCGCGACCACGCTGGAGGTAAGAACAGGAGACATACAACTAACCCAAGCAGCAGTGAGCTGACAAAAGTGATTATTAGGGTATGTGGGGTGAGGGGAGGGAGAGTAGGTGGGCATTGCACCCCCAAAGTATGCATTGCATCAGGTGAAAATAAAGGACAGTAACACCCAGAGCACCAGAATAAGTGCACCCACAGCCCTGCACATACAAGTAATCATCAACTGAGCAACAAGCATTGATCAGGCTTAGAAGCTATATGCCAAGGAAAGTTTGCAGCCCCATCCAAGCACTGCAGCTATGAAACCCAGAGGTTGGGTACAGAAAGGCCATAGCCTTAGTAGCAGTACTGACACCTTGAATGCACTGGATTCGGGCTAATATACCATACTGCTATACGATGCTGCAGATAAAAAGAAAGTCTAATAGCTCCTAATAAAATAGAAATTGGGTACACCGTCCACCCTTATGATGTCCATCATTGAAAATGCAGGACCCTGCAAAAAGGGGATTTAAAGTTATTTGACCGGACAGCATTGCAGGGACTGATCTGTGCTGACCTTGGGTTTGCCAGCTGCATTGGGACTTCAACAATTGACTGATAACCATTGTTTCGTGTTGGTACTGGGGATAGTGCAAAGTTTGTAAGAAAATGTGCATTGCATGAATAAAGAAGTGCACAACGACCCTGTGATGGGAAGGCACCCCAAAATGAAGATGGCCACATCAGAACAAAGGCTGAGCATCCCCCACTACATCCTTGCTTGCTAATAGAGGAGACAGAATGGAGAGAGTGTACAAGTTGGACTCTATGCTGGTGGCCATAATGTCAACCAGAGACTCTGGACAGCAAAAATGATGCTACTGTAGTGGACTTGGGCTTGCTCTAGGGTGATCAGAAGAAGAATGCGGAGAGAATCATCAAGACAGAAACCATCATTTTGGACCAGAAGTCAGCTACATCAAAACCAGAGAGATCTAACAGAGTAGGTACGCTGTTTGGAATATGGAGCTGAGGTCTCGAATGGGCCCACCAGAAGGAACAACATGCGGGTAGTGGGCCAGCCAAAGAAGAATTGAAAGAGACTTTATCATCACCGACTTGGAAAACTGTTCCAGGCAGATGGTGGCTCCTGAACGCTTTCGCTATTCTTTGACTAGAGTGAATTTATTATGAGCAGATTGGACTATGGCAATGACTTATATGAAGGGATGGTTGATTATTTTTTTACTCGTGCATGATCAGTTCAAAATATGGTGGCACGAGTGATTTGCAATCTTCCTGCTAGGAATTTGGTTTTGGCCAGTCTGAGCTCTCTTCACTGGCTGCCTATCTGTAAAAGAGAAGTTTTCGAGCTGCTCTGCCATGTGCATCGAGCGGTTTACTACACCGGGCCTGCTGCTCTAAGATGCTTAATTTCTTCCCACAATCCAGCGAGAGCTCTTCGATCTACCAATCAGGCTACTATTCAATGCAGGTGAATAAGGAGGTCACTTATGGGTGGTCACTCCATCACTTATTTGGCTTCTTTTCACTGGAATGTCCTCCCTTTTTATCTGCTCTCCACCTCTGACCTTAACACATTTCGCGAATTGTTGAAAACTTGTTTTCTCCCTGAAGTTCTCTGCATTTGGTTGTTGGAGCAGTTAGGGGGTCAGGATGGTTGTATAGCACCGGGATATCCCTTCTAGGACGATTGTGCACTATATAACTGCTATAAATAGATACATTGTCCCGAATCATGGTCTCCAGGCCTTTATCAATAAACAAACTCTAGGACTGTATTTACTAGAATGGTACACCCTCACCCCCCAAGGGATGGCATCATCGTGGATCGAATAAAGCCTGTGCCTTGTACTTAGACCAGTTGATCCTACCGACAGGGAACCAGGAAAAGGAAACTATTTGGGGCATAGAGATCTCAGGATTCATCAGTAGGAGTGGTCTGACCTTTTTCACCCTATTCTCTAACAACTTCACAAGAATTTTCATATCAATATTATTTTATGAAACTCACTATATCTGGCACATTGCATGGTAAAGCACACGTAAGCCAGATGAAACTATCTCAGTAAATCTGGTTTTGAACAAAAACCTCAGATTTCTGTGCAGCGTGCCGCAAACATGCCCCCTTACATACATTAGCAGGGAAGTGACAACAAATGTGTGGGTGCAGCGTGAGGGTCAGCTTTGAGCGCAAAATAGCTTTTGCGAATGGAATTGATCTGTTGCTGCTGTGTGAAATGCTTCCATTGCTTAGCTCCACACTAGTGTAGACCCTGAGTAAATCTGGTACTGGGTGTCTCTAGTGTTCTATTTAGCTATATCTGCCCCTCACTATTCCTCTTCTAACACAGGCCTTCCGGCCGCCCACAGCATCAGGAGATCCCTTATTGCTCGCTACATATGTTGCCAAAAAAGAATTTGCATGCTGTTTGTCATCGGGTGACTCATAACAGTAGGGATTCGTGCACTAGGGCCCTGAGGGTTGCATCGACAGGCCGAGGTTCAGCGCTGGAATGCACGTAATGCAACAATATTTCTTTCGCCTTAGCACCCGCGGCCATTAGTGTAGTGAAGATGGGGGAGATTCAGGCATGCCCATCATACTCAGAAAATGTCAGGTATCTGAAATGTACACCCAAAAATTGCTTAGTGGCTGTCACTGTTTCCAGGCTGATTTGTGGATGTACTTACTGCACAGTAACAGAAAACATGGGAGAGTTATTTGACATTATAAGGTCAGAGGAGCATTTGAAGCAGACTGGCACAGGCATTTCAGTGAGACGAGGTTCACATCACAGTCGAGGCTGGTACAATACAACTATAAATATTCATTTAGGGCATCAGTCCTCTCTCTATTTCTATGGGTCTGGCAAGACCGTCATTAATCAATTTTCAGCTGTCCCACTTATTACGGACAAGCGGACTCACTCTGCAGTCATTTGTTCAGCTGTCCACTCCTGTGACGTAACGAAAACTGACTGCCCTCCCCTGATGAATGTGGAGGGACCCTGAGTTTCCCAAATCCCAGATATTTATGACTTTGGACTGAATGCAGCCACCTTTAAGGTTTGGGGGCCTTGTGAAGGTTTGGGGAGACCCTCCCTGCCTCACAGGGGCTTGCTTTATGCCCCTACTCCTCAGCAAGAGCTAGTCTCTGCGATCGTGGCTATCCACCATGCCCCCCACATTGGCGCCACGCTCTCTCACAGAGTCCTTCAGTACTATATGATGATGGCCACAGTCAACAGGTGTTGAACCATTCATGGCAAAAATGTAAGGACAGTGTTAAGGGCCACAAAATGGAAGAGGTGCAGCTTTCATTATGACGTGTGTGGTAGCCTCCCTTCTATTTTCGGCAGGCAGTGGGTTGCAGGCCTCAGTGACAAATAAGGGTGGGAGACTGACCAAGCAACAGAGAATGCATGGCCCAGGAGCAGACCCTGCACGTTGGTGTTAGCGCGTTGGCTTCTCCTCTGATTCTCCCATCAAACCCTCAGGTTTCCAATATCCCCACTCTACAGGTAGCAGGCCAGCAGGCCAAAGAAGGGCTAGATCCACCACAGCTCTGAAGTTACATGACCATGTTCCTCAGTGCCAAACTCCAGACCCACCTCTGAATGAAAGACCTCACACCTCTGTATGAAGTAGCCAAACTCCTGAATGGCCTCTCTGCCCTCGCTAACCCCTCCCCATACCATGCAGCCTCTTCCTCCCCACACTCTGTAATCGTTTGTCTTTTTGCTCCTTTGAACATCACTTTGGAGCTAGGATTGGTGCTTTACACCTACCCTAACACACACACATACACATGCATTCATTCCGGATGCTCTGATCACATAAGGCTTCCAGAATGCAGCGCTGCAGATCAGCAGTAAGGAAAGGCTCCAACTCTTCCAGATCTGAATCCATGTCAGGATCAAAGAAGAGATTCAGCGACAGAAAGAACATCATCCTCTGAACAAAATCTAGACAAAATGGTCAATGTTGACACCTTAAACCTACTGTGGGTAAGAAGTTCTCATTCACATGTATGCAGATGCTGAAACCCATGAGGACCAGCCACCCATAAGGTCAACAGGAGAGTATAGGCTAGATGGCCTCACAAGCAAAAAGATGGCTTAGCCCAACTCAAGTGTGAACTTGGCCTGGAAAGACCATTCCCCAAATATCATCAATTCCAACCACCCACCGCCTATGAACGCAAGACACCAGTTAAATGTGATGCTGAAGTTAGCCAAGAAGCTTTATCAGTAAGTTGTCAGTATAATTTCCTCTCTTAAGACCTCGAGGCAGGAGGTTGTTCAAGGCCAGGCACTGTGCAGATTGTGTGTTGTTTCAAAGTATACTGTGCACACAAAGGAACTTTGCAGCCTCTCACCTTGATGACCATGATGCGCTCTAAAAAAAGATTGTTCAAATGTCGCCAAAATAATTACTTACTGTTTTTTGGACTCCAGTTGATTTTTAGCATCCGACGATTGCTGTTGAGGAAAAAAGGGAAAGTGGTTTTATTGGTCAAAAATAGCAAAGAACGCCAATTATTGGTGTAAATTCTTATGTTACAAAGATGAAAATCATGCCAGTAAATTCATAGGTTAGGATTCGTGCCTTCACTTGATCCTATCTGGGTCTTCTTAATTGGCATGCAATAAAGGAAGGCAATAACCTTGACCCCATATTGAAGTGGCAGTTCTTTTATTTATTTATTGTGTTATTTAATTATTAATGTGCATGTGATTTGGCTCGGGCAGAGTGGCTATTTAAATCCTACAGACGTGTGTGCAGCTTTATTCCAACAAGGATGGATTCAAGCCATATTTTTAGGAAAATGATAAAGTGCATAACTGAGTTCCATTTTGATGAATTGAGTGCATATCTAGCTTGAGTAGATATCTTTGAAATATAAACACCTTAGGGCTATACTTGACTTTCTCTTGTAGCAAACACCTATAATTCCTGCTCAACTTCCATCTCAGCCTCCTTCAACATTAACACTTAGGGGCCGATTACGATGTCAGTAGGAAAGCAATCCAACACTCCAATCCAACAAATGATTTCCGACTCAATCGGATTTGTGGAGTCTGATCGACCGATTATGATGTTTCCGAACACCGTTCGGTCAGACTTCCATTGACTTCAATAATAGCCTGTGTTCCGACCAGCAACACAGGCTTTCGTTGAAAATAGAGGTGGTTGCGTAAAACCTTGCACCCTGTAGTGGGCACCCCTTAGTGCCTGCCACACCGTGCATGGTTGGAAAGAGGGAACCCATGGGTACCCCCACATGCCCCAACTAGAGGTCTCTGGGTGAAGCGGGGCCTGCTACGGGCCCACACTGTTAGATTCCGTCAGCCGATCCATATCAGACAAACCGATTCAGAAAGGCTGTCCGAATCTGACATCATAAGACCTGTACGATTCAGCTCCGACCGACTCGGTTTCTCCGAATGCCGATTGGAACCAAGTCAGAACGACCGAACAGTTTCCGACTATCGTAATCGGCCGGTCAGATGTGTTTCCGAGTCGGTCGGAAACGTGGGTTCCGAATCGGATTTGGACAAATCGAATGCTGTTCGGAGCCTTTCCGACCGACATCGTAATTGGCCCCTTAGGATCTGCCAGTCTTCCAGAGCAGGGCATAGCCACCAACCACTAATTAAGTACGAATGCATAGCACTACAAGTGAAGAGGGCAAAATCAAAACACCAGCATGGTCAGTGACGGCTACCGCCCCCCTCCCTGTGTACCCACATCAACCCAGAACACATTGACACGGAACATGATTTGTCTTTGGAAGGCGGGGGATCGCAAGACCCCCCGGCCGTATTTATTA
This sequence comes from Lissotriton vulgaris, assembly GCF_964263255.1. Lineage (NCBI taxonomy): Eukaryota > Metazoa > Chordata > Amphibia > Caudata > Salamandridae > Lissotriton > Lissotriton vulgaris. The sequence continues at coordinate 1,539,888,925 of NC_141687.1, read as the reverse complement.
AGATACAAAATAATAAAATTGTTAAACAAAATATACAATTTTTATGCAAACATATTCAGGAACATTAGATATAATCATATCGACAAGTATGATAGGCTAGCCTTAACAAGATTCTAATAGAGCTTGTTCCTAACCAAATCTAACATCCTCATCTGAAAATGTTTGCATACTAACATTTATGGCCATATGGCAAGGTCGCTAACCAGTGTCAGGTCTTACAAGCTGCGCCCTTACCGCAGGTGCGCATGCGCAGCCGAGCCCGTTAATTACTCGGTCCACCCATGCAGCCGAGCCCGTTAATTACTCGGTCCACCCCGTGAACTCCATTTAACCACTGAAGGAGGGCCCTTACTCGCGTCATACGCTGACGTCATGAGTACGCACGGGGTGGCTACCAGCCTAAGGACAGCGTGACTCCCCTACCAGTTATACCTGCCCCTGATGTTCTAGGAGGGGCCAGTGACCCCTCCACCCTCTAGGCGGACACCTCCAAAGGATGATGCCGCCCCCTCAGACCTTAAAATAGCTGCTCACCGGTCTTGACCTTACCACATGTCCAATACCCTAATAAATACGACGACCTGTGGAAAAAAGAGCTAAAGGACAACTACACTATCTAAATCAACATTTCATGACATACCATCATCACGCTACTAGGGGAAAAAAGGCCTAAACAAAATTGCAACCAACATTTACACTTCAACACCACTTCCCAAACGGGAAGCAAATAATTAATACATGACAATACACGCAATAAACGGGTAAACAGTATGTACCAAACAACATAGTAACCGACATTTATGCTTCAACAACACTTCCTAAACGGGAAAAAAAGTAATTAATATCAGAACAGGTATACAATATGTACAACACCGCATTGTTCCAGGGATGGTGGGTGGGGAAAATTAGGAGGCCCCGATCACGGGGAACGACCAGTGTGGGGGAGCGTCCAGGCGACAAGAAGGGCCACCTGAGCGCTCCCACCCTCCTTTATTCCTGGGGACACGGGGAGGGGGCAGCACGCCCCCTCCCTCCGCCCCCAGCCGCCCGCCCCTTTGACCCGGAAGTCTGCACAACGCCTTCCGGGTGATGGATCAGGCGCCAGCCAACCGGTGGTGCGGCGCGCACCCCCGCGTAATCATTGGACCCCGGGAGGTCACGCCCCCCACCACCGGGAGGCAAGGGGAAAGGGGATCGCCGCACCGCCATGCGAGCGGGGGGACCGAGGGCCCCCCTTTTCATTACTGAAGCCAGCAAACCACACTGCGCCAGATGGTTCTGAGAGAAAAATATTGTTTTTTACTCCTAGGATGGCTTAACCCACTGAATGTGATATATTGTCCGAAGTCATTCCTTCAGTCATTGATGGATTAGCAAACTGAATATGAGCAACATACGTTTATTAACCATCATACAAGCAGCTGCTACGTCACACAGAAAATGGGGATAGTTTGGAACAGATGAATTACTGTGATGCGATCTATGCAGGTTAACCAAAAAAAATCACCACTATTTGTTAAACAAAACCCAGGTTTAGGTTGCCACGCGGCGTATCACATGACTACTGCTCATAATTCTCTACAATTGTTTGTGGTGTGGTAGAGGGCCGTGTAATGTGGACATGGGCTGCTGAGGCAACTCTATCTGCTAACAACACTTGGTGATGCCTCCTCAGGCCCCCAAAAAACCCTGAAAAAATGAACTCCTGAAAACTCATGGCAGATGGCGGCAGATGCCTCAGTTTACTAGGTTGAAATCTTTGGAATGCAATCTTTTATTAAGGACTCAACCAAACCATTACAGAGTTGAAAACATCACTTCACAAACTAGACTTTTGAGCCCAAACTGTCATTACAGCATCACCAGTCCGAAGCTGAGGCCGCTTCAAAAACCCTGAGAGACAGATTATGCACTCTTGAACAATGGGCCCTATTTGGAACCGTTCGTCCTAAACGGAAAAAGGAGAAGAGAAAGCATTCCAGAAACAATTGTATTTCTTTGGGTTGTTTTCTCAAACGACAGTTATAGAAAAGTGTACAAACAAAAAAGTCTATCAATAAGACCAAAGCCAGAGAGCCAGGGCCTTTGCGAGGGCTGGGTGCACTCTGAGCAATCCTTGCCAATGGACAGGCACCGCGCCAATGCCCACAACGTTCCACTGGTACTATCTATGTGCACAGGGGTGTGGCCTTTAACACCAATTGTACGCATGAGGCACCCCCTAGATCCTTCCTTGTAAACAATCGAGCAGAAACCTGCTGAATTTACTCACTAGCATTTCCTTTTAGGCATGTATTTGAACTTTCATCAATGAGATGCTGAAAAGAGGAATTGTTTCTACCTTCAGTGACGTTATCCAGGAGGTCAACTGTGATGTGGTATGTCACTGAAAGGAGTTGTACTTACATTTAAAAGGGAAAAGTACCTTTAAGAAGCTGTGCTAAGGAAAATATATAGTTTAAATTTCATCAAATTAAAAGTGAGCAGAATGAATAAAAGTGTTCTTTCTTAATGCAGAGAAACATACTTTTGTTTCCCGACCTTAATTTACTGTGACTACTCGGATTCAGAAAGACTTAAATTCTGATATCAGTAGATACTAAAAAAAAGTTCAAAAACTTAAAACCACACAAAACTGTTAAAAGAGCATTGAATTTCAACAATGTACAAACAAAAGGGTGATGCAGACTATCCTAGCATTGCCCCCCTGGAGTCAGATAGGACCATGCCCCAATAAGGGAGATTTCCCAAAATGTGGCCCCTGTGTTAAAGATTGCAGGGATTTGTTAGCATGAGCTGAAAGACATTTTTGTACTTGGCAGTCATTTTAGTTAGCCATGTGCTCGCCATGTGCTGTTTTTCTCTTCAGAGCCTTGCATGTGCTCAGAAGGGCCTAGCTAGTAGAATGCACCTGCTCCTCTTATATAACTGTCAGGCTATTTTTACTGATGTATGGAGAAGTAACTCTCCTCCCACGTTGTTGAGCAAGCAGATCTTGCATGCCCATATTAGGCATTTTTGCATGGTTACATGAGCCAGGACCTCCCCTTGGTTTTATGCTGAATATGTAACCCTAAGCATATATAAGGCCCCTGTTTTCTGTACTCTTTAGACTGCCTCATACAGTTTCTGAGGGTACTGTGTGACGTAGTCTCCCTCATCTGAGGTTAATAAATGCATTATTTTATATTTCAGCTTCTGTGCCAATTTCTTCTTTGTTGGTTTAAAAGGACCAGGTATCAGTGAGACTCCTGAGAAGGTTTCTATTTTTCTTCAAATGGCGCTCCAACGTGGACCTCATCAGAGAAGTGGCTATCCAAGGGAGTGATCTTGTCAGGAGACAGGAATCTACTGAGGAGGACAGGACAGAATTCTACTGAGGAGGTACTCTGTGCACAGAGATTCTGGAGATTATCGGTCTCTGCAGTCCGGTATATTTCTGGTCTTCTTGATTTTGATCCTTCACATGTTTACCGCTCCTGACGGAGAACCTTTTTGGCGTGAGTATTCTAAAAAAAATGACTGTTATGTCATTCAGAACTTGGCAGTTAGAATCTGGACCCCAAGTGATTGGTATGCGTTGTTTTGAGGCAACACTTGCTGTTGGTTTGATGCCTGGGATTGTTAAGGTCGTTTTGCGACGCTTGATGTGGCTTTGGAATTGTGTTGGCCAACTTGGATTTGTATGTGATTGATATATGGACGCCATGGAATTAAAATATGACCACAAAACAAACAAGAATCCTAATCTGCGCACTTTTAAAAATAGAGATATGCAGAGCGATTTTTTGGTGTTCTGCCAGCCAAAGCTAGTGAATTGATTGCATTTTGGCTTCTTGAAAATAAAACAGTCTGTTGGACTGTTTTGTGCAGTCTTTTGGAATACTATTGAGAAGCTCTTCTTGTAATTATGACTTACAACTAGTATTTACAAATGGTTTGGTTTAAGCACAGTCTGTGGGCTGTCCTTTGTTTCTGTCCTAAGTGTTGATCTGTGGGTTAAATGTGTGTTTAAATGTCTGTGGTTTGTGGTTTTCCCATTATTGATACTTCTGTGAGTAAATAGCGATTGCGCTCTTTGTGAAAGAATGTTAGCCGTAAGCGTGCTGTATTGTGTGTTCTGAGTGTTTGACCCCCCTTCTGTATATGTCTGGAATGAGCTCCATGTGTTTGTTTGTGTTTTTTTGGTGTCATCAGTCTGTTATGTAAAATGTCATTTAATTAATATTAAATAAAAATCCAGAAATGAACCATATGATATGCTAAATACCTATATGTTACTATTAAATTGATAGAGTAAGCAACTATGCACATGCACAAACTGCCAATGCTTAAAAGATAAAATTAGAATTCACATTCAATAGGAATAAAATAGGCCTCAAAAACGAAATTGTGTGTTATGTAATAAAGAAACAATTATAAAATGGTACAGCATTTTCCTTAGATACATTGTGTTAGATATAAACAGGCAAACACATCATTTTAGTAAATTGGATGCTGCTGAACTAAACACATATTATAGAACATGCATTGAAAAGCCTCAGTTTTAAATCGACTGTCACAATGCTTACATTTCAACACTAAAAAAAGCTTTCCAACAGCTGTGTTTGAACTGCCGCTGAGAAACAGCTGTTGTTTTGATTGTAGGCCACGGAGAGACAGGGATGTTAACTCAGCTAGGATTTTGTCAGTGCTAACATGGTGTAAAATCCTGCAATTCAGACTGCTGTTTTAAAAAGTTACAAAAATAAGGTTCATTATTTTAGATAACAGGAAAACATTTAAAGTAGGGATTTCCTTTCTTTAAGCCTTTTTACATAAGCACATTCATGGTTCTGATGTTAAATAACGACTGTCCTTTTAAAAAGTGTCTCAAAATGTTTCTTGTTTCGAGTTAGGCTACTGTGCTTAGGCTTATGAATGAATGTGTTTTATGATAGGCAAGAGATGCAGCTTCCTTTCCATATGTGGAATTATCAAAATGATTAGTTTTATTAAAAAAAGAATTATGAAAAAAAGTTATTAAAAAATAAGTGCTTTTTAATTCGGTTTTTAATACTTATAAAGCTTAAAAATCAGTCTGTGACCTCCTAGCATTAAAATTAAATTTAAGTTGTGTTGTACCGCATAATGAGGAAACTTGCATGTGAAATTTCACTCTGCGCAGGCGTAAAAAACTCATTTTTATAATGGTATATATGATATATTTCTGATGCCCAATCTCTGGAATGTGTAGAGAACATTCTGGGGATGACTATTATGCAAACAAATTATAGGATATTTATTTTTAAGTTCCCCAAATATCAAAGTCGAAATTGGGTAAAATACACTAATTTGAAAACAAATTCTGCCACTCTGAGCAGCTTTTGAACTGCCTTAGACTTCAGTAAATGCACACATTTAGGTATAATATAAACAGCTGACTTCTATATTGTTAGACAAGTATACTGCACACTGCTTATAATTGAAAATATGTAACAAAACTAGCAGAAGTCATTCTCTTAACTCTAAATTGACAAACGGGGGATAAGTGTTTTCCAGCTTTCTGTCTCTAGGGTGACTTTGAATTGGGAAAGCCGCATGGAAACTCTTGCACACAGAATAGGACAGCTGGAAAGGGTTAAATGTCAGTTCTATATTTAGAAGCCTAGCATGGCTCCCAGAGTAAAGTTTGCTTTGACATTTTGACCTCTGAAACTTTTTGAAAGAAGACAAATGAGAAAAGGAGAAGTTTTGCTTACTTTTTTGGGCAAAAGCAAGCACTTTATGTACTCATATGATAAAAAAACGATATAATGGTATATGTGAACTTTGATTAATAGAAAGCTTTGCCATATTTATATACAGCACTAATGCTTTTAGTCTGAGGATTACTGTACAAAAGCTGAGGCAATGAAATTTAGTTTGAATTCCTGTGCCCTCATGTTATAATTTGTACATCTGCTAAAATGATTGGGGGTTGGTTATTCATGTTTTAGCCCTCTCAAAAGTGCTATGTACCTCTTATAACTTTGTTTATGCCCATTTGCTACAATTAGGGGTTGATAGTGTTGACAGAAGTGAAACCTGTTTCAGGTTTCCTACTGTCGAAATGGGGGAAGGAGGCTGGTTCCTCTACAAATTAAGGGTAGGTCAAATGTATGTTTCTCTCTCTTTTTCTCAATTTATTTTTAGCCTGTCTAAGCTGTCTGTGAAATAGCAATGAGACATTTCATTGGCTATTCAGTAATACTGTTTTAAAGATTGTTAGCATTCCTAAAATGAATAAGTATATATGTTATGTTACTGGCCATCCTGTTTGATGAAATTATGACAGGATGATTAGTCTAGATTGTTGTTCCCTTATTTTGATCTTTAAGGGGAGCTAGATGTGGGTAGTTGTTGTTCTACAAGTCTTAAGGTGATAACACCATTATTGTATGTTATTCTCATGCTACATAGTTTTGCAAGGGCATTGCTAGTTTTTATTAGCTAGTCTGTGTGAATAAGATGAGTCCTTATTAGAGCTGATGTTGCATAGTTTGGATCATGAAAAGTAGAACGCAGGGAAGATGCCCATGTGATCCTTAGCAAATATTTTTGAAGGAAATATTGTTTTATAGATAAGAACCCCTTTTAAATTAGCAGTTTTAGATTTTCCTGTTGCTCCTATAACATGAGACCATGGTATTAAGCGTACAATGAAGGTGCTTTTATTAAGAGAAATCATTTTAGAAGTGTCTGCAGTCCTGTACAAGTAATGTTAAGTTTATGAGCAAAAGTGTAGAACATTTCCTTTCTTCTTGAGAGTTTTCAGATTAGTACACATGAATACACCAATGTAAGGATTAGGGTATGTCTGTGTCTCATTTTCTCTTTTCCTAAGAATTTAGTAAATGAATACAGACGTCCTTGGCTGCTTGGGATTGGGTGATGTATTACTCTTGTCAGTTCACCAAAGAGTTCCTTTTATACTTACCAATAGGTCCAGGCTGTTGTTTTGTTTACTCTCACGTAGATGAAGTGGTTCTTGGGTGCCTTACTAATATATGGGGCGTCCCAAGACTAGGAAGTATTCTGAGACTATCCTCTCTGTTGATGAACTGTTTCTGTGCCTTGTCTAAAGACCTTTTGTTCTGTCCACCAATAGATATATGCTGCCTTACAACCATTGCCAGAGGGACCTGGATATCAGATTCAGCCTGGGGAGTCAGCGTCAGCGTCAGCACCAGTCCAGCTTGAAGCCACGGGAAGGTAACCAGCACAGGCATTGCTGGCAACTTGGACCTCAGTGAAGGCGGAAGCCCTGGGATGAAATTTGTACCACTGCCACTGTCTTGGGCGAAAGTCGAGGTCACAAACCAGAAAGGAGAAATTGTGGATCAAGTTTTTGATGCCCAGCTCAGAGTCACAGACCGACCAGAACGGTGAGGAGGCTTTGCTTGAGGTTACCCCTTTTGAAACAAGGGTTGATTCTGAGATCCTAGCATCAGGCCTCTGAATCCTGGTCCTAAAGTGAGTGCAAGTTTGTACCTTTGTTTGTTGGTCAAGAGGTGCCTGAGCACACTGGATGCAAATATGTGTCCCCAACGAATGAGCAGTGCGCCAGCAGAGCAATACAGGAGTTAGGGAAGGACTTGAATTAAGGGTACAGGTGCTGTGTCTCTGATGCCTGTTAGATTGAAGTGAATAAAACTGGTGCACAGCCTGAGACACTGGACAGGATCGCTGAGAGCATTTGCCCTGGTGGGTGACTGCCCTATCCTAAAAGAAGAAACTTTTTCCTTGAAACTGGGCCATGATTCTTGAGTTGCGAGTTGTGCAGCTCCACCGTGGAAACAACAAGAGCCTGCCTGTGAGGATCAAACGGACACAGGGAGAAGCCTCCCCTCTGGATTGGTTGTACAGCGGCTTAAATTTCCCCAAGGACTTCTTCTTTTTCTTGTTAATCATGTACCCCTTTAGTCGTCCCATTTTTGAGTAGGAGTAGCCCTTTGCAGCTCTTCGTCCTAATTCCTATGGCCCTGTGTGGTCCTCCTGGTCCCTTGGAGCCAGGATTGTTTTTGTAAAAATCTGTTTAGTTGCTTTAATATTTGCTTTAGTTATATTTATTCTGCATGAAAAACATTTTTCTGAGCAATTGAAAAATGTGACTTTGCCCTTTCCTTAAATGTATTAAATTGATGTTCTAGCCCTCATAAAGGGAACACTGTAAAAGTCTAGTGAAAATGTTTTTATTAGATATGTGCTGTTGGCTATTCTGAAATTGAAATGGATTGTCACTGAAATATAAAGGAGCTCTGAAAATGTTTTTACTAGATAGTTCTAGGATTTGCTCAGCACTAGAGAACTGATAATTCTGTTTGTGATAATAGTCATTATTCTCTCCTGCTATCTGTATGTTAATAATGACCCGATGCTTTGTTGCCTTTGTCTTCGTGCTTATACCTCATATGTACCCGCTTAATGAAATGTTTAGGATGGAAAATGCCCACCTAGCAATGAATTAGGATATTGATAAATTTATGAAAATTAATGTGCAAATATTTTCTATGTTCCTACTGGATCATAGGAATGTCTTTAGCTCATGCTAAAAGGACTATCTGTTAAAGATTGCAGGGATTTGTTAGCATGAGCTGAGAGCCATATTTTTACTTGGCAGACATTTTAGTTAGCCATGTGCTCGCCATGTGCTGTTTCCCTCTTCAGAGCCTTGCACATGCTCAGAAGCGCCTAGCTAGTAGAATGCACCTCCTCCTCTTATATATATGTCAGGCTATTTTTACTGATGTATGGAGAAGTAACTCTCCTCCCACTTTGTTGAGCAAGCAGATCTTGCATGCCAATATTAGGCATTTTGCATGCTTACATGAGCCAGGACCTCCCCTTGGTTTTATGCTGACTATGTAACCCTAAGCATATATAAAGCCCTTGTTTTCTGTACTCTTTAGACTGCCTCATACAGTTTCTGAGGGTACTGTGTGACGTAGTCTCCCTCATCTTAGGTTAATAAATGCATTCTTTTTATATTTCAGCTTCTGTGCCAATTTCTTCTTTTTTGGTTTAAAAGGACCAGGTATCAGTGAGGCCCCTGAGAAGGTTTCTATTTTTCTTCACCTGGGTGGTAGAAAGCTCACTAAACACCTATGATTTTGCATTTGGGGCAAAAGAAAGGGGTGCAGGTGTCGCACTCTGACAGGCCATACTCCCACCCCAAAGGGATAAACTAGTATTTTGGACTAGCTGGAGGGCAGTTTGCCCCCCAGTTTGCTTCCAGGTTGGACAGAATGCCCACTGGATAACATGATTATTTGTTTTTGTAAAATAAAATAATAGGGTGTGTCTAGCTCATACTGACATTAGGCACCACCCTCAACCCTAAACCCTCAACAGTCTTTCTTAAACTTCCCATCCAAATGACAAGCTACAAGACATTTGATTCTTTTGGGTGCTGTTTCTACACATGGGCCAGAAGAGTGGCGCTAAATACCAATATCATTCCTTTTGCTCTTATGAATAGCTGCACTTTTTAGGCTTCATTAGGACACCACCTGGAGAAAACTACCAGGCCTAGACATTTACGAAAACTAGACATCGAGGAGTGTAAAGGGTGGTATTCCTTGCATGGATCCCATGTATTTTCTTATCCACAGTGCTCTGCATACCTCAAATTCTGCCTAAAATCACACTTTTTACTTGTATTTCTGAGATGTAAACATCCAGAATACACAGAGATCCACAATATTCAAGCACTTGTACCGATAAAAATACTATCCGTCTTGTATGGCTGCCTCTATCGTCCACAACAGGAAAGGCCCCAAAACGTAATGTGGAAGCATCAACATTTCCAGTCAGAAAACTAAATGGATTTGGCAACCGGGGCAACTACCTTAACTGGCCCCGGGTTCGCCCACCACCTGGGAAACCTGCTAAACCCACACATTTTTTTAAAACTAGACACCTGGGGAGTCCAGGGTGGGGTGCTTCATGTGGAGCCCACAACGCCTTCTTACCCACAAAGCCTTGCATTTCAGTGATGTAATCTTTCAGAATCCACAGGCATCCATGAAATTCCTACCACCCAGCATTCCCTCATAATAGAACTCCCATTGACTGTTCCTGTTGCAGGCACTGGACCAAGCCACACAAGTGGGGCATTGTTTTATTGGGACAAGTGGGGAGTGATGGGTGGTAGGAATTTTGTGGAGTCCTCCTGATTCTGGAAGTTTCTGTCACAGAAATAAAAGGAAAAGGCATGGTTTTAGCCAGAGTTTGAGTGTTGAAGGGCATTGTGAGTAACAAAACATTAAGGTATTTATGCAAGGCACACCACCGTGGAATCGCCTGGGTGTCTACTTTTCATAAACGTCTGTGGTTGGGAGGTTACTAATATTGGCGGCCTAGTGATCCACTGAAATTTTGAAAATTATAATACAAAACCCATTTATATGTAGAGAACACAAAACATTGAACATATACATTGCACATAATAGATACGGTGCTACATGAAATAGAGACAAGTGTAGTAAAAGCACTGTAAAAGTGTGCTTTAAAATGTGAGATAAAGAAAACATATGTAGAGTAGTATTAATACATATAAACGAAATTGCACTAATGATACTTATGCTTCTTATTGGAGTTTATTCTAAATGAAATGGCCTAGTGTTTTAATGCTTTTGCTTATATGGTGCAAAAATGTGTAAGCAATGAAGTAATAAACTTGATATTTTACAGAATGATAATAGAGATATTATAGTTTATGAAAACCTTTGAAAAATGTTTTTGGGAAAAACATGCATTTATATAAATAACGTGAAAAATTGGTAGTAGTATGATATTTCTAACGTTAGCTATTTTTGTGTAATACTGGTTGTGAAGTTTATACATTTTTATGTGAATTGACTTAAATTCATTATGCTTGAGGTAGAGTTGAAAAGCGTATTACATTTAGCTGTACAATGCTAAATTAAAAGCCTTCTTTTCAAGATGCTTTTTCTCTGTTGTTGACCTTTCCCCAGATTTAATACAATGGAGATAGTTCTTTGCAAGAGTAATGTGACTTATTTTGTCCTGTGTAAGCATGGGCGAATTTTGCGAATCTCGCATTCGCGAATTTTGCGGATTTGCGAACTCGAAATCCGCAAAAATCCGCAAATTCTCGCGAATTTGCAGATTTTTTTTTGTGTTCGCGCGGGTTTCTGCCAGTTCGCGAGGGTTTTGTACAATTTCGCAAACGCGAACTTACCTGTCGGGTCGCAAGTTTTGCGAACTTGTTGTTTCTACGTGTCCAGCCTGTTTGGGACACTCTTCTTCATCACTGCCACCCTCTGTCACCACTGCCACTCTCTGACTACTCATGCCACCCTCTGGCCCACCCATGCCACCCTCTGTTTCATCACAGCACCCTCTGGTTGTCCAGTGTACATTATTGTGGCAAAGCAAAGCACACCTTCCCTGCCTCAAGTGACCTGAATTAATTTGGGGCTGATTAATGTGTCACAGAATATTTTTTTAGCTGGCACCTGCTTCCTTAGTGCTTCCTGATTAGTGATCTTTTGCACTTGGTAAGTGCTTTCATTGTTGCAAAATTAGTTACAACACCTGCCCTGCCCCAACTGACAATAATGAATTAAGGGCTGATTAATGTGTCACTGTTGGATTTGAACTTCCAGCCTGGCTCCTACTTGTCTCCCTTAGCTGTAATTCAGGACCTTTGTGGCATATGTGTAACTATTCTGAGGGTCAAAGGAGGGTCACATAATAGTTGCAAGTAGGCAACTGAACTCTTAGGGGACCCTCAGGAAGCACTACAGGAAATGGCTACTAATGGTGAGCTTGAACTTTTGAACCTGGTAAGTAGTTTCAGTTTTGCTAAGATCGTATATCTGCAATTTAGCGCTTATTCGCGGGGCGCGAAGTTGAACTGGGAAGCCGCGAACTCACGCGAACAGTGCGAGCAAGCCATAAAATCCGCTGCTCGCGAATTTGCGTATTTCGCGGGAAATTCGCAAATCTCGCGGATTGCGAATTTACCGATAATCCGCAAAATCCGCGAGCGGAACGGATTTTCCGCCCATACTTAGTCCTGTGCACTTCTATCCCCTGACATTTCTTTTTCTAAGGTTCACAGTGAAATATTCCTGTGGGAACAGAATTGTAACTATGACTGTAAACTGCAACTTCATACTTTCTTTTTAGCAACTTTAGGCCTGTGTGGAATCGCATAGTTTCATTTCTCATGTCAAGCATGGGAAACCAGCTCAATGTTTCAATCATTTTAGGTGACATAATGCGACCATAGCCATGTGATGGTCCTTCGATGGTGGTATGTTGTTGTGCCACTAGGACTTTACCAAAGAACTTATAAAAGAAGAAACCTCAAAGAAGGGAAAATGCCAATACCCACTCATTTTCTCATCTCTCTCTCTCTCAACTCACACAGCACAGACAATTTTTTTCCTGACACTTTTCGAAGCACAGTGCATTGAATGTGGAGCTTGATGCTATTTGATTTTTGAACTCTTGTTAACTTTGGACTTCCTGGTCTATGCTACAGTCGGTGGCATACAGACTGAGCCTAAATACTGAACTTTCTTTTCAGTGTGGTTTTGCTAATGGACTCGCCCTTAATAGACACTAATTGAATCTTTCCATCCCCTTAAAATCTGAGCTGTTAGTCTACAACTATCTTTCTGCCTATTTGGTGGTTGGACTCTATAACTCTGTGGCTATTATTGATTTAAATGCCTGCATAAATGCTTGGCTTTGTTATTAAAACCATTATATTTCTATATGAGCTTCTTAAGCAATTGCTGATTATGATAAATTTTGCCTCTCTAATCCAATAACAATTGTATTCAAATTTGTCTGAGCCTATTATTGAGTCTTGTTGATTCATCATATGATTGTGATTAATGGTTTAAATGTATATTTATTGTAGGAAGAATCAGCAAGCCCTGCCTGAAAATCAGGTGGTGCTTCTATTATTCTGTGTAGAGACTGCAGCGTAATTGGTTTGAATAATCCTCACTTGTCTTAACTTCTTTAGGAGGTTGGGACTTCCTCTTGATATTCCTTATATCTACAGTATAAAGTAGAGTGGTATATCTATATCTGATTTCTAACCTATGAGCTGGCTGTCAATGAATCGTCCTCATTGGACAGCTAACAGAGAGTTTTACACGTCCTAATTTCCACCCCCTTACCTGCGGAAAAGCATTCATCAGAGGATCAATGCCTCTGTGTTAAAAGACTTTGATTTGGTCATCTAATCGCAAAGGGCCCAGTATGATTATAGGAGTAATATGAGAGTAGATTAAGAATGGAGAAAGAAATATGGAAAGGGGCGACCATTCGGTCCCCCCGAACGTATGGTGGAGTACCACGATCCCCCCGGGAAGCCATCTTGGGCGGGAGGCGAGTCTCGGCTGGTATGCCCGAAGCGGCGTAGCCGGGGCGCGCCTTTTTCCCGCCCTAGAGTGGGCTGGCCTAGACACCGACGCGGCCGGCCACGCCCTCGGATGCAGGCGGGGGCAGGTTTACGCCCACCCTGAAGACGGATAAAAGGAGCGGAAGCCAAGAAAGCATCCTCTTGTTCCTGTGCTCTGAAGCTGCACCTCCCCGCTGCACGTGAGCTCGAGACGGAACGAAGAGCCAATTTTGAGCGTTGTAATCTTTCTTTTGTCTTACAGATATCCCGTCTGAGAATGCCCAAGAAAGTCGGAAAGCGGGTCGGTACCGAGCAGATGCTCCGCATGCTCATGAAAGAGATAGCCGATCTGAAGAAAAAGGTGGAGGCTAAGGACGGGGAGGGAGGACCGAAACGGCCTTTGCAGGGAGCAGTCCCCGGTGGGAAAAGCAAGAGGCCCAGAAGGGGAGCACTTGGGGGAGACACCCCGGTTCCCGAAACCCCACGTGAGGAGCCAATCCCGGTGCCGAAAGAGGGGAATCCAATCCCCGTGAACAGGGAGGATATGCCCCCCGAGTTAGCAGCACAATTGGCAGCGTGGTTGGGAAACGATAGCGAGGGCGCCACGGCTGACGACGCCCGGGCAGTAATGAGGCAACTGCGGGAATCTAGGGAGGCTGCGAAGGCAACATCTTCTGTTCCCCCACAGGTCCCGGCGGCTGCAAGTACAGCAGGCCCAAGTTCGGCGACAAGCGCGGGGTCTACTTCAGGTTAGCGGCCATTGCCGATTGCGGGGGAGGGGTCTGTACCTTCTCGAAGGGAGAAAATTGCCCAGCACGTCCCACAAGAAATTAAGGAATTGATTTGGGCGGATAAGTATGTAAACATGTTTTCATTGCTTACCGACCATTACGAGATAGAGCATGTGAAGAGTCAAAAGGAGCTCATGCATCCGAGTGTTTGGCGCGCAAAAATGGCCGCCTTTAAGGTCGACGAGAACATTGGTACTTGGGGCAGAGCGTGGGGCATATTTACCTCCATCATGGGCGAGCGCAGGCCCGAGTTGCTGACCGAGTTACCCATTTATCAGTCGCGTATTATGGAGTATTCTGTGGCATATGGGGGCAATCAGTGGTTCTGCTATGACAATCTGTTTAGAAAAGCTAAGGAACACAACCCGTTGTTGACTTGGGATTGTTACGACTCCGTGTCATGGCAAAAAATGGAGAGTACAGGAATGTTGAAGGTACCATTGGTAGGGAGTAACGGGGGGGAATCTTCCCGCCAAAACTCTGGGACACCCTTTCGGACGGGTGCAGGTAACGAGTACCACTCGAAGCCGAGTGGCAACACAGGTAAAAGGGGGATTTGTTGGAATTTTAACAGAGGGAAATGTACGAGGCCCCAGGGGTCATGCAAATTCAGACATGAGTGTGGGGGGTGTGGGCAGCCATCCCATCCTGAGTCCATGTGCAGAGCCAAAACGGGTGATAACGGTGGTAAGGGAGGCGCCAAATAGGTCTAATACAGTCCGAGGGGCGCCTTTACCTACCCCGATTGATACCATGGCAATGATTCCTTGGCTCAACGAATACCCGGATCATGCTTCCGCTGGGGTGTTACGAAACGGGTTCTCATATGGTTTCCGCATCCCAGTGGGGGATTTTCAGGGTGTACCAAACTGTAAGAACCAACTGTCGGTCTTGCAGCACACGCCGGTGGTGCAGGTAAAGATTGGGAAAGAGGTGACTCGAGGTCGTGTCGCCGGTCCATTCGATTTGCCACCGGTTGCTAACTTTGTTTGTTCTCCTCTAGGGGTGGTCCCCAAGAAGGACCCGGGTGAGTTTCGGCTGATACATAACTTATCAGCCCCACGTGGTCTTTCCGTGAATGACGCGATAGACCCGGAAGTGTGTTCAGTGCGGTACGCATCTTTCGATGAGGCCGTAGCCATGTTGAATCGCCTGGGGCCCGGGACGCTGATGGCAAAATCGGACATCGAGTCAGCGTTCCGGTTGCTCCCGGTACACCCAGACGATCAGCGTCTCCTTGGTTTTCAGTTTCAGGGTCGCTATTACATGGATAGATGTATGCCAATGGGATGCTCGATTTCATGTGCCTATTTCGAGAAGTTCAGTTGTTTTCTGCAGTGGGTATTCACAAGGAAGACAGGTTTTCAACATGTTATGCACTATCTCGACGACTTTCTCTTTTTGGGGGCAGCCGGGGATCCTGAGTGTGGACAGGCTTTACATGAATTTTGTGTCTTAATGAATCAATTTGGTGTGCCATTGGCGCCAGGTAAGACTGTGGGTCCCTCGACCTTGATCGAGTTTCTGGGGATCGAGCTCGACTCGGGGGAAGGTTGTTTTCGATTACCCAAGGAAAATGTGTTAAAATTCAGGTTATCCCTTGAGACATGTATTCGTGCAACGAAAGTAAACCTGCATCAATTGCAACAGGTGGTGGGTCAGTTGAATTTTGCCCTAAGAGTGATACCGATGGCGCGCCCCTTTTCCCGCTCGATTGCACAATCCATGGTCGGCCTGAAGGAGGGACATCACCGCACGAGACTCTCGGCAGAGGTTCGCCAGGACATGCGCATTTGGTTGGCATTTCTGGCGGATTTCAATGGTCGAATTGTCTGGAACAAACCAGCGGTGTCCTCCGAGGAGTTGGGGCTTTGGACAGATTCGGCGGGGAGTATGGGTTTTGGCGCCATATTGGGTACACAATGGTCGGCTCAAAAATGGCCGTCATGGTGGCATGAGTGCGGGTTGACGAGTAACATTGCTTTTCTCGAACTGTTCCCTATTCTGGTTGCTTTGAAAACATGGCCTGAAGGGTTTAGGGATCACTCTGTGGTGTTCTGGTCCGATAACATGACCGTGGTTGAGTGTATCAATAGTCAGGCAGCACGTTGCAAATTGATTTTGAGACTGCTCAAGGAAATTGTGTTGTTATGCATGCAACTGAATGTACTGTTTAGGGCACGACACGTGCCGGGGGTGATGAACCAAGCGGCTGATGCGCTTTCTCGTTTCCGTATGCAGGCCTTCTGGGGTTTTCTGCCCACAGCGGACCCGGTGGCGGCACCCTTTCCCGAAGCTCTCTGGTCTCTCGGTGCCCCGAACTACAAAACCTCGTGGGAGAGAGTTTAGCACCCAGGACGAGGAAGGCATATGAAGGGGCGTTCCGTTCCTATTGGGCCTTTTTGGGTACTGCTGGGGGGGAGCTTTGGGGTCAGGAAGAGTTTGTAGTGAAATTCCTGCTCTCTTTACATCAGGCAGGCAAATCAGTAGCTACGGCCCAGAGGCATCGGGCCGCCATTTCCTTTATGGCAAAGGCTCATGGGATCCAGGACCCGACAGCGTCTTTCGTTGTGCAGAAAGCGCTACGTGGGTGGCAACGCCTTGAGGGTCGCAGAGTAGACGAGAGGCACCCGATAGGTCTGGATAGGTTGACCCTGTTATTGTCCGTACTACCGGCAACATGTTCATCCCAGTACGAAGCGGTGTTGTTTCGAGCCGCATTTGCACTAGCATTCCATGGGGCTATGCGGGTAAGCGAATTAGTGGCAAAGAACAAGCGGGATACGATGGGGGGACTGTGCCGGGAACACATTCAGGTCAGGGAGGAGACGATGACGGTCTCGTTTGTTAGGTCCAAATCCGATCAGGGTGCAATCGGGGACTGCGTAATCATTCAGAGGATCCCCGGGTCTTCCATGTGCCCTGTGTTGTGCGTTGAGGAATATTTAGCGCAGAGGGTGGCGGCATGGGGGGGGACCTTGTTGAGACACGCTGACGCCACCCCACTGACGAGGTTTCAGTTCCAGAGGGTGCTTGCGATGTCTATTTCGGCCGCGGGCTTGAACCCCGGCGAGTTCGGGACCCATTCCTTTCGGATAGGGGCTGCTACTGAGGCTACAGCCAGGGGTCTGAGTGTGGAGCAAATAAAACGTGTGGGGCGTTGGTCCTCTAACTGTTATAAAAGGTATGTGCGGTTGCACATGTTGTGAAGCTGTAATGATATACTCACGCTTCTTGTCTCTGTTTGATTTCCAGTTACGCAAGCTTACAAAGCGGGGTGGACTGTACAGTCGACCCGACTCCTGGGGACCAGCGGTCAGAAATCACCGTCTGCGAATAAGGAGGTGTGGGTCGTGGGCCACTCATACGTGAGGCGTGCCGCGGACGTATTCAAAGCAGGTGATATGAGTCACGTGGCTGGGGAATACGGGTACAGGGTGTCCTTCTACGGAAAGGGCGGGCTCTGTATTGACCAGTTTCAATTCTTTTTTGAGGGTTTGTTAGAGCGGACGAGGTCATCGCCGTCTATAATCATAGTCCATCTTGGGGGTAACGATCTGGTGGCCATTGGTAGACGACTTCTTCTTGAGGCAATGCTTTCCACAGTAAGTTGGTTGGCAAGAAGAGTTCCAGGGTGCACAATTGCATGGTCCCATATGATCCCACGGAAAGTGTGGCGGGGGGCTATTTCGGTTAATGCACTGAATCATTCAGTAAGGAAGATAAATAACAAAGTGAGTAGACTATTTCGTTCAAATACACTGCATTCTGTTTCGCATGGTTGTATCAAAGGGGACAGTATGTATTTGGGGGACGGTGTTCATTTGTCCCGGGTGGGGAACGAATTACTCATAGGAGACTTCATAGCCTGGTTAAGGGGTTTACAGCATGACCTTTAGGTAGGAGTGTTGTGGGGGGTCCGGATAGCCGGTCAACTATCCGGCCTGTGGCGGTAAGGTCATGATCGGTGAGCAGTAATTCGAAGATCCCTATGAGGGGGCGTCACCCATTACGGATGGGAGCGCGCGGGGGAGGTGGCCAATTGGCCCCTCAACGGGGAGGCGGTCCTGTCTAAGGAGAGGCCGCCGGAAGGAAAGGAAAGGTGGTCAAGGCCCCTTCCTGGATAGGAGGGGCTACGGCCCCTCCTGGGGAATTTCCCGGGGCCAGGACATCTGCGACGGCAGATGGGTAAGTTGTGTGGGGTGCGGGAGGGGGTTTACGCTACCTTTTAGACACCTCACACGAGTCCTCGAACGACCGTTAAATGGCGTCGAGTTTTTTGGGGACCCCGTCAAGTACAAAGGGAAATTGGTATGTGCACATGAGGTTCGCCTCTGTGCGGTTGGTCCCCTCACAAGTGAGGGTGATATTTCTGGTTTAGGGATCTGACACCGGTTGCGACCTTGCCGTTGGCCCTTAACGTTAGGATGTACAATTTCAAGCAAATGTTTTGTAGGATGTTAGTTCGGCTAGGAGAACCTTTGTATTAGAGATCTGTTAAGGTTAGCCAAACATCGTAATGTGGAAATGAAATTGTACATAATATGAAACTGTTATTTTAATGTTTTATTTTGTTTCATATTTTAATAAATACGGCCGGGAAGGGTGACTCCCTTCCCGCCTTCCAAAAGTTCAAGAACTGTTTCGGTTTCCCAAATTCTTGGGGATTGTGTTGAGAGGGGGTGGCGGGTATCTCAGCCATATGGAAAGGGCCGACCATTCGGTCCCCCCGAACGTATGGTGGAGTACCACGATCCCCCCGGGAAGCCATCTTGGGCGGGAGGCGAGTCTCGGCTGGTATGCCCGAAGCGGCGTAGCCGGGGCGCGCCTTTTTCCCGCCCTAGAGTGGGCTGGCCTAGACACCGACGCGGCCGGCCACGCCCTCGGAGGCAGGCGGGGGCGGGTTTACGCCCACCCTGAAGACGGATAAAAGGAGCGGAAGCCAAGAAAGCATCCTCTTGTTCCTGTGCTCTGAAGCTGCACCTCCCCGCTGCACGTGAGCTCGAGACGGAACGAAGAGCCAATTTTGACCCACCCACCAGCCCCTGAGGACAGCGATTCGTTGTGAATACAGTTGAAATAGTATCTTGTTTTGTTTTCTCCGTTTCTTACAGGTTGTGATAATATCGTGAAATTTCTTAAGATGTAATAAAGATTGGTTATTTTTTCAGTATATTTTGCAAATAAAGTAATTTGGAACAAGGATAGATCAGTATTTACGCTTGGTAATAAGTGATGTTTGCTTTGTAATCTTAGTAACTTAGGTAGAATTGTCGTATTTAATTTTGGTCGGGCGGTAAGGTCATGATCGGTGAGCAGTAATTCGAAGATCCCTATGAGGGGGCGTCACCCATTACGGATGGGAGCGCGCGGGGGAGGTGGCCAATTGGCCCCTCAACGGGGAGGCGGTCCTGTCTAAGGAGAGGCCGCCGGAAGGAAAGGAAAGGTGGTCAAGGCCCCTTCTTGGATAGGAGGGGCTACGGCCCCTCCTGGGGAATTTCCCGGGGCCAGGACATCTGCGACGGCAGATGGGTAAGTTGTGTGGGGTGCGGGAGGGGGTTTACGCTACCTTTTAGACACCTCACACGAGTCCTCGAACGACCGTTAAATGGCGTCGAGTTTTTTGGGGCCCCCGTCAAGTACAAAGGGAAATTGGTATGTGCACATGAGGTTCGCCTCTGTGCGGTTGGTCCCCTCACAAGTGAGGGTGATATTTCTGGTTTAGGGATCTGACACCGGTTGCGACCTTGCCGTTGGCCCTTAACGTTAGGATGTACAATTTCAAGCAAATGTTTTGTAGGGTGTTAGTTCGGCTAGGAGAACCTTTGTATTAGAGATCTGTTAAGGTTAGCCAAACATCGTAATGTGGAAATGAAATTGTACATAATATGAAACTGTTATTTTAATGTTTTATTTTGTTTCATATTTTAATAAATACGGCCGGGAAGGGTGACTCCCTTCCCGCCTTCCAAAAGTTCAAGAACTGTTTCGGTTTCCCAAATTCTTGGGGATTGTGTTGAGAGGGGGTGGCGGGTATCTCAGCCATATAAGTATAAGATTTTTTAAGTATGCTTCTGCTGGATCACCAGCACGGCCCCAAATAAAGCAGCTACCTCTATGGTTGATCTTTCCACAAAGCGTTTTAGGGGCTATTTTGTGTGGCGGTCTCTGAGCCCGCCTAAACAAGAGGGGTACAGTTGTTATCGAGAGATGCATGGGAACCCTGGGTGGTATGACATTTATCGATCCCCACTTTCCTGCAAAGAAATGTGAGGAAAATGTGTTTTTTGTCAAAGTTTGAGGTTTGTAAAGGCTTATGGGTAAGAAAGCCTGGAGAGAGACAATCAAGGCACCCCTCCCTGGGTTCCCATAGTCGTCTAATTTTTTTTAAAGTACAGGTTTGCTTGGTTTCCCTAGGTGCCAGCTGAGCTAAGGCCAAAAATCCACAGCTGCCCATATCGTAAAACTGTGTCATTTTTCAGTGGAAAAACATGACGTGTCTATGTTGTGTTTTGGGCCCTTTCCTGTTGTAAACCCTAGCCCTATGCACACAAGTGAGGTACCATTGTTATCAGGAGGCTTGGGAAAATGCTGGGAGATAGGAAAGTTGTTGCTTCCCATAGATTCCACAGGAATATGAGGAAAATGTGTATTACTAGTCAAAGTTTGTTTGAAGTTTGCAAGGGCTGCTGGGTACAAAAACCTCAGGTGAGCCATGTAAGTCACCCCACCCTCGATTTCTCTCAGTGTCTAGTTTTTACAAATTTACACATTTCCATGGTTTCCCTAGGTGCTGGCTGAGCTAGAGCCCAATATCCACAGCTACCCATATTACATAAAAATGGTCAGTTTTCAGTGAATGTGATGGGTCTATGTTGCGTTTTTGGACCTTTTCTGTCGTGGGTACTAGACCTACCCAAACTAGTGGGGTACCCATTTTAATCAGGTGACTTGGGTGAATGCTGGTGGTAGGCTTTGCAGAGAATACAGGACTTTTATTCACAGAAATATGAGGAAATGTGTGTTTTTAGTCTAAATTTGAGGTTTGCAAAGGCTTATGGATAAGGAAACCTGCTGAGAACCATGCAAGCAACCCCCTCCAGAAATCCCTAATGAGTCTAGTTTAAAACAAATCTACAGGTTTGCAAGGTTTCTCCAGGTGCTGGCTGAACTAGGACCCAAAATCCACAGCTACCAACATTGCAAAAAAATACAGTTTTCAGTGAAAAATATGATTTGTTCATGTTGCGTTTTTTGGGCCATTTCCTGTTGCAGTAATAAGGCCTTCCCACACAAGTGAATTACCATTGTTATCAGGAGACTTATGGGAATGGTGGGAGTTAGGAAATCCTTAGTTCACCAAATGTTTTCCTCACAGAAATGTGTTAGAAAAGTGCTTTTTAGTCAAGGTTTGAGGTTTGCAAAGGATTATGGGTAGGGAAATGCGGTCCACACAAGTCACCCTACCCTGGGATCACCTAGGTGTCTAGATTTCAATAATAAAAAGGTTCTAGGTTTCCCTAGGGTCTGGCTGAGTTAGGGCCCAAATTCAACAGCCACCCACATTGCAAAAAAGAGTTTATTTTCAATAGAAAAATGTGATGGTCTATGTTGCATTTTGGGCCATTTCCTGGTGCAGGCACTAGGCATTCCCACACAAGTGAGGTACCTGTGTTGTCAGGAGACTTAAGGGAATGATGGGCAGTAGGAAATTTGTGGCTGCCCATAGATTCTGGAATTATTCCTCACAGAAATGTGATGAAAATGTGTTTTAGCCAAAGTTTGAGATTTGCAAGGATTTATGGGAAAGGAAACCTTGTGAGACCCACACAAGTCACCCCACCCAGATTTGCCTCCATGTCTACTGAACTAGGGCCCAAAATCCACAGCCACCCACATTGCAAAAAAAGGGTCAGTTTTCAGTGTAAAAATTGGATGTATCCATGTTGTGTTTAGGTGCCGTTTCCTGGTGCAGCACACATACAAAGGTGAAAATGACTTTCAGCATTGCTTTTGTGCAGAAAGGAGCCCCTTCCAGCACAAAAACAATCCTGCTCATAATGCAGGCACCCTTGCAACATGGTGCAAGTTTGCCTGTATTAGCGCTAAACAGTCATAAGTGCTCCAGCATTAGGAGACAGAAGAAATGCCCCATATCTTACTAGATAAGGCACATTTCAGCTCTCTCCCTTTCATGCAACACAGGAAACTGTATTGTGTGAAATATTGGTGAATCTCCCTCCTAGTTCTTAGACCATCTTTTTTTTAAAAATATTTTTTTTACATACCAACACTAGTAGTGTATAGTCTAACAAAATATACATTACGAATGGCTTGTCATATATGACTTACATACACATTTCCCCTGATGTTTATGAACTTCTTACAACATCTCGGAACATCAATCAAATCAAATTAATTCAATTCTCATTTTTAATATTGTCATTCTTCTTTCAGAGTTTAGGAACTGTTAAATATAGGGCAATACCCCTTCGGCAAAACATGACTCTCTAATAAGTTGTGTCAATGGTTTACCTTCCAAGAAAGTCCAAATCATTTTTTCTCGAGAATTATCATATAATTTGTTTAACCCTTGATTCTGGTATTCTTGATAAAGCACTGCGAGGTTCCCTACTTAAATTTAAAATGTTGTATACATTGCTCATAATTACCTTTACTTCATGTGCCCATTTGAGTTTGCTCCTCATTCTCTTTTTTTAAGAGTTGTGACCTTGTATTTTTTTATGTTCTCCAATCTTTTACAAAAACATGAAATTTTAAACAGGCGAAGGGGGTCCATGCTATTTGATTGGTCTCTATTTTTATGAGGTGAATCATGGCGACCCATGGAAGATTCAATAGATATTTTAAACATTTACTTCTACCTTTTCCCCTGATAATTTCCATCTAAACAGAGAGCTCTTGCTCCATATTGCCACTGAGGTTTTAATAGGCACTAAAGAGCAGTTTTATCAAGGTTCCCATAAATGTCTTATTACATTTTTTTAATCCCGCTACAGAAGATAATGCTTTAGCTTTTATAGCCTCTGTATATTCATTCCATTGTAGTTTCTTATTAAACATTACAACAAGATACTTATAGGAGGAAACCTCTTCAACTCTTGAGGCTCCTAACTTCCAGGAAAATGAGGATGATTTTCCTCCTAGTACCACTACTTTGGTTTTCTCAAAATTAATAGTTACCTTACTTATACAATAATGGTTGGATTTTGCTAGTTTTCGTTGAAGCCTTATTTGAATAGTATCCATTACAACTAAATTGTCAGCATATAAGAAGCATCAAATGTTTGCCACAGATCACTGGCATATCTAGAATGATAGCAATCTTGGAATATTGCAATGGGGACACTGTAAGATTCAAGTATTTCTTTTTAAACAAATAAATGTTTTGCAAATTCAAGCATAGATTAATATTTCTGCACAACACAATTTTTCAGGGTTAAAATTTTGACAAAATATGGGTAAGATCGTCATAGAAAAGTTCCAGTTCAGATTTAAATGAAACAGTATCTATTGGATTAATGTAAATATTATTCACAATTATATCATTTATATTCCACAGGTTCTTATACATTTTTACTAAAGTCACCACTGTCCATTTACATTTTGTATGTATCACTGTGTCTTGCTTCCCTTTTCAGATAATACAGAATCTCCCACACGGTGGCTCAAACACGGTGAAGCAGGAGACATAAAACACAACAACACCTAGAAAAGGATTTATTTTACAAAATGCAAAGACTCTTTTTAGAATAAGGCTTGGGGTTTATTTATGCAATGCTCTCTAACAGAAAGGCTTTCCCAGATGCTAAAATGAATCACATTCAAATACACATAGAGATATATATATTTATATGCATGCAATAATAACACACTAAATTTAAAGGTTTCAATTTCTTTATTTTGACTCCTTTGCAATGTTTCCATATACACTGATAAATAGTATTTATAGTTAATATGAGGAGGTCGTTCATTTGTCAAATTAACTGAGCTTCTTCCCTTTCTTTGTACATCTTTTCTTAAATTGCCATGGTATATATAAACATTTTACTCTTTGGTTTAGAAGCCTCATCCTTTCTTTTGCTCGCTATCTCTCCATTTCATTGATTGAGGGACCGCTTGAAGTGCTATTCTCTCCCCCTTTAACTTGAGAGTACATGCCTTGCCCGCTGTATCATTGGGTTTTATTTTCCTAATATTTGTACTAAAGCCTAATAATTGGACTTATTTTTTAATTAAATTATTCTTTGCTCCTTTATTTAAATACCCGTCTACTTTATAATATATTTTCATCAGCTGGATATAGCTTTTATAAAATATGTGTTTCCCCCTTTTTTTATCAGCATAGACCTTCTTGAAATATAGACCAATGCAACCAGTCTTTTCGGAGTATGTAAGCACTCTACATCACCTATAATAGTACTATTATTGACCTCTGCAATTGGCTGTACTAATGAGGTTAAATGCTTTTTTGTAAGATTTAACTCTATTGCTATTCTAGCTTGGTGATTTGAATGTGTTTTTTGTACATCAATATTTAACACCATGGTTTCAAATATTCCCTGTAGAGTATTTTGCATTAATAACATTACATCTAACATAGAGGAGGAAGGTCTTGCTGATGTCTCCAGGTGTACAAATTGAGTGGTTATTGTGTATTTAGAGTGCCCACAAGCCCTAGGTGTGAATTGACCACTCCACGCTGATCATTTTCGGATTCAAATGGATTATACTCTCATCATTTATTTCCTCCATTTGCAGTTCACTTCATAGCAAACAGGTGACCATAAGTGGTGAAGATGCCAGTCAGGAGACTTTCTACAGGGTCTACTGTTACCTGTTCATGGCTTCGGACCCTTGTGTGTTACTTATATATTTATCTAAAATAGATTCTGTATCTATGAATGACTGAATTGCCTCACTTCTTTTCACTTCAAAGTGCTTTCCTACAAAGTCTTTTGTAGACTTTACCAGAAGAGAGCAGGTTATGCGTGGTTGTTGGTAGTGGTGGTCATGTTGCTTTCTGCTCCATCTGCTACCAGCTCCAGTTCATACACCCCTCTCCAGGGGTCTCAGTTTCTGTCACTACATATGTGTCATGGGAATCATCCAAAGAAGTCCCCTCATAATATAGCTGTTTAACCCACTGCCAACGGCTATACGAGTTGATAAAGACCCTAAACCTGAGGTATAACGAAAGTGAAATCCTTCAACAACTGGTATAGACCAAAGCAGAAGGGCTATAACGCTATTACAATATTCCGCCCAGTAAGGGTAAAGTGTTCTAAATTAAAAAAGGTGAAACTGAAAGACAAACATTGGAATGCTGGCACAGAAGGCTTGTACCAGCCATTTTAAGCCAGGAGCAAAACCATTGTCTTTAATGGTGCTCCTAACAGTTCAATGTTGTAATATTTATTAGAACATAGGAATGTTAAGTGCACCATAAAAAACAATGGAATGCTCCGGCTTCTAATGGTTTGTAGAAGCCCGGAGCATCAACATGCCAATGTTTTATTAACACCAAAAACAGGGCCTGGGCTCACTGGCAATAAGGACAAGCCTCATCAGAACAATTATAAACCAAAAGCAATACCAGTATTGCCACACTACTTGTGTTGGGGATCACGGGTGATCGCTCGAATCACTGACTCAAACAGTAATTCTCAAGGAATCTTGTTTCCGAATGAATCAAATTTGTTTTATTTTTAACTTAATGCATATATCAAATCAATGTGCACTTTTTATCTCTTTTTTCAATAGAAAACGTTTCTTTAGTTCCACATAATAAATCACAGTAAACACAAATTATACAAAAGACAAAAAAGAATATAGTGTTTAGACAAAAAATCACAACTTGCATTCAACATTCATACCAAACAACAAATCTACATACATTTTAGTTTTTGTACAAATATTTACAATATCACAATTGGAAAAAGCATTGGAAAAGAACCAGTAAACAATGTTGGTATGTTTCGGAGTTAATCAAGGATTCCTAATGCTGAGTAGAAGGGGTCTACGCGTTTCGATAACCCCTGGTTATGGGGAAATCTCGTCAGGACCAATAGCCTGTAAATGGAGAACGAAATTGGGTCAGGCGGGAGGACAAAACCAAAACCTCGCAACGCTACAGTGGGGAGAGAACTAATCATACCTCTTAGTTGCTGGCTTCACTTTTGTGGTTGGAACTGTAAACAAAAGATGAAGTATCTTTTAGCCTCAAAATATATAAACAAGACAGGGAGGCGTTCACACCATTTTAAAAAAGACATTCATTCGTGGTTACTCACATAGTCTTACGCCTGCTGCGGCTTTGCTTTTAGCTGGAATGGGATTCGGGTGGAAGTGGAAATCTAAGACAAATCGAAAGGACTGGTAAGGGAATTTTTAAAGGAGGAGCTCATGTCGGATGGTCACGTTGATTTCAGGATACGACTTACTTGTATTACTAGCGCGGAATGTTCACGGATGTTTATGTCCGCGTGGAGCAATGTTGCGGCATGCTCCGGTTTCCTGAAAGGGAAAGGGGAGCTGGCGTCAGGTTTCCAATTTGTTAGTCAAGGTCGCCTCTCTGGCGATGTTCGTCTCACATGATGTATCGGTTTACCTGTTTAGGTTGTGTCCGCTGTATCAATCGGGGTGTCCGCGCTCTTCGGTCTCTGTTCGTAAGTCCAGTTACCGGCACCATCCAGTCGGTAACTCTGGTCTCGCGTCTGGTGGTTTTACTCACTTCCTGGTTCCCAAGGGATTGTGGGGATTGTAGTTTAGATGTCCGTTGTCTTGGAAACGGATCACGTTTCTATTCGGTCAGGTAATGTGTGGCCCAGTTCACAGTCTATGTGGGAGACAGTAGTCTGAATCTCGGTGATTCCATCTTTATTGACATTTTACAGGCGGTAGATCTCAGAGAGTTCATTGAGGCCATCTATTGCTGAATTGAATTTCACTATCAGCAAGGCTTCCGTGTGTGACAATTTTTCTTCGATGTCACCACCTCTGGGGTCTTTCTCAATTTTCGCAATCACTGTCCATCTTAAGTCATCGGCGGTGTGTTTGTAATTCAACCAATGATTTTTAATCATTGGTTGAATTACAAACACACCGATTGACACAATGATTTTTAATCATTGGTTGAATTACAAACACACCGCCGATGACTTAAGATGGACAGTGATTGCGAAAATTGAGAAAGACCCCAGAGGTGGTGACATCGAAGAAAAATTGTCACACACGGAAGCCTTGCTGATAGTGAAATTCAATTCAGCAATAGATGGCCTCAATGAACTCTCTGAGATCTACCGCCTGTAAAATGTCAATAAAGATGGAATCACCGAGATTCAGACTACTGTCTCCCACATAGACTGTGAACTGGGCCACACATTACCTGACCGAATAGAAACGCGATCCGTTTCCAAGACAACGGACATCTAAACTACAATCCCCACAATCCCTTGGGAACCAGGAAGTGAGTAAAACCACCAGACGCGAGACCAGAGTTACCGACTGGATGGTGCCGGTAACTGGACTTACGAACAGAGACCGAAGAGCGCGGACCCCCCGATTGATACAGCGGACACAACCTAAACAGGTAAACCGATACATCATGTGAGACGAACATCGCCAGAGAGGCGACCTTGACTAACAAATTGGAAACCTGACGCCAGCTCCCCTTTCCCTTTCAGGAAACCGGAGCATGCCGCAACATTGCTCCACGCGGACATAAACATCCGTGAACATTCCGCGCTAGTAATACAAGTAAGTCGTATCCTGAAATCAACGTGACCATCCGACATGAGCTCCCCCTTTAAAAATTCCCTTACCAGTCCTTTCGATTTGTCTTAGATTTCCACTTCCACCCGAATCCCATTCCAGCTAAAAGCAAAGCCGCAGCAGGCGTAAGACTATGTGAGTAACCACGAATGAATGTCTTTTTTAAAATGGTGTGAACGCCTCCCTGTCTTGTTTATATATTTTGAGGCTAAAAGATACTTCATCTTTTGTTTACAGTTCCAACCACAAAAGTGAAGCCAGCAACTAAGAGGTATGATTAGTTCTCTCCCCACTGTAGCGTTGCGAGGTTTTGGTTTTGTCCTCCCGCCTGACCCAATTTCGTTCTCCATTTACAGGCTATTGGTCCTGACGAGATTTCCCCATAACCAGGGGTTATCGAAACGCGTAGACCCCTTCTACTCAGCATTAGGAATCCTTGATTAACTCTGAAACATACCAACATTGTTTACTGGTTCTTTTCCAATGCTTTTTCCAATTGTGATATTGTAAATATTTGTACAAAAACTAAAATGTATGTAGATTTGTTGTTTGGTATGAATGTTGAATGCAAGTTGTGATTTTTTGTCTAAACACTATATTCTTTTTTGTCTTTTGTATAATTTGTGTTTACTGTGATTTATTATGTGGAACTAAAGAAACGTTTTCTATTGAAAAAAGAGATAAAAAGTGCACATTGATTTGATATATGCATTAAGTTAAAAATAAAACAAATTTGATTCATTCTGAAACAAGATTCCTTGAGAATTACTGTTTGAGTCAGTGATTCGAGCGATCACCCGTGATCCCCAAAACAAGTAGTGTGGCAATACTGGTTTTGCTTTTGGTTTATAAATGTTTTATTAACAGCAACAGCTGTGAACCAAGGCCTCACAGAGCCCGAGGGGATTTCAACCCCCTGTGCTCCATGAGGCCCTTGTTTTACAAATTAGACCAATCTGCCCTCTAGTGGCGGAATGTTCCAATAGCATTAGAGCCGTTTGTAACAGGCTTTGCGAGCCGTTAAAGGCTTGCTCCCTTGTTGTTAAAAGCCCTCACCTTCGGCTTGGGCCTTTAACGCTAGAGGTGGCCTTTAATGGTTGGTAGAGCCCGCTACGTCGGGCTCTAAGGCTATATGTTAAACCTGCCATCATTGGTGTGAGTCTCCCTTCCATTTTGACCGATTGCCTCCTCTGTTTTGATATGTTTTTGCTGGTTATATGCTTTGGGCACTGCGCCACTGCTATTCATGCCACAGTGCAAGTGCTCCCTATGTTAAATTGAAGTACTAATTGGTGATTCCATGATTGGGTTATTCGATTCACCTCTCAGCCCCTAGTACAGTGCACCATGTGTGCCCAGGGCTTGTAAATCAAATGCTGCTGGTGGGCTTGCAGCACTGGTTTTGCCACCCACAGAAGCAGCCTGTAAAGTGTGTCTCAGGTCTGCCATTGCAAGGCCTGTGTGCAGTCTAGTACTGCCATGTCGACTTGGCAAGTGCTCCCACTTGTCTGTCCCTAAAGCTTCCCTTTTGCTTCTTATTAGACACCCCTATGGTAGGCCCAAGGGCAGGGTGTATTGTTAGTATAAGGTAGGACATGCTTTGGTGTGTGTAGCATGCCCTAATAGTGAACTACAGCCATTTTCGTTGTTCACTATTGCAAGGATACCTGTTCTCCATAGGCTAGAATGGGCAGTTAGATTATTACATTCTTATAATCCTAACTGACTCAGGGAACATGGTAGAAATTCGAATTTAATATGCCTGAACTCAGAATGATAAAATGCATCTTTAAGTAAAGTTGGTTTTAATATTCTG
The DNA here is from genome assembly GCF_964263255.1 of Lissotriton vulgaris. NCBI lineage: Eukaryota > Metazoa > Chordata > Amphibia > Caudata > Salamandridae > Lissotriton > Lissotriton vulgaris. The sequence goes on along the minus strand of NC_141687.1, from coordinate 1,539,859,116 downwards.
TGTTTGAAATGCCTAACTGTCCAGGCCTGCCTCTGCTAGGTTATGTATTCCTTGTCTGGGCTTGTGAGTGACAGGGCAGGGGATTCCAGGAGACAGGCTGGGACAGCCCAGTGGTGAATAGAGAGATCTGCATCTAGATGGGAGGGAGGAGTTGCACCTGGGACCTGAATAGGGCTGGGCCTTCCCTCTACAATGCTGGCTCCACCTCCTGTGGCTTGTCCGATGTCTCTGCCCTGCACTGTGAAAGGAGAGAAGGAATCTTGTCAAAAAATGCTCCAGAGCTGTGCCTTCCCTCCCCTGTGCTGGCTCCACCTTCTGTGGGGCGGCTGGTGTCTCTGCCCTGCACAATGAAAGGAAGGAGAGAGTCATGAAAACAACGTGCTCAGGAACTGGCTTGGACTAGGCAGAGGCCTCTCTGCCGCCTCTGCCTTCAGATAACAAAGGATTTTGGGGTATAAATATTGGGACCCAGTCCCAAGAACTTTAGATCACTTCTGGAACAAGAAACCTTTTACCAAGGAGAAGAACTAAGGAAGCTGCAGGAGTTTGACTGCCCCTCTGCCAGTGTGCTGTTTGCTGGGTTAGCCTGCAGTGGTTGCTTCATTGCCAAGGAAAGGAGAAGAAACTTTTTAAGGACTTTCATCATCTACAGAATATTCTCCAAGGGCTTGAACTGTGCTTGCCTCCTGCTGAAGTCTCAGGGACAAAAGACTTCATCTCCAGCTCCCCTCTGAATTTCTTTGCTGGGAATTCTAACTCCAGACATTTGCGTGTTGCTGGGAGCTGGAAGCGCGACACATCGAGAGGAAGCGTGTCACCGCTGCAGCTGAAATCATCGCATCGCCGGAGAAGCGAGCCTTCGCCGCATCTCCCTGGAAGCATGTGTTCATCAAAGCTGCCTGCTGTCGCATCACCGGAGAAGCGCGTTGCCATTGCATCCCTGGAGAAGTGTGTCCCAGGGCCTGTCGCGGCTCCAAAGTACAGAGTCGTCGCAAGGCTGCAAGGGCGCCTACGCATCATCATTGCAGCGCCATTGCATCGTTGCACCAAGGGTGCAATCTTCTCGCATCGCAACCGGATCATCACATTGCATCAAGGTGCCATCTTGCGCATCGCAAGGGGCCCGCAGACCGAGAATCTACGCATCAACCCCGCACCGGTAAGGATCACGATGCATCCCCTACTCTGTGCAAGCAATGAGGCACAACGCATCATTCCCCCGTGTTAGAACTAGGGGTCTCTAGTTGGCAGAGGTAGGTACCACTGTCCAAATAGGGACCCTTGCTTCTAGTCAGGGTAAGGAGGAAACCCTCTGAGATAACCCCTGCTCACCCTCTAGGTAGTTTTGCACAAGCAGTCAAGGCTAATCAAAAGGCAATGTGTAAAGTATTTGAACCAACACTCACAGTAACACAGTGAAAACACCACAAACTGACTACATAATAGTTTAGAAAAATGAAGGTATTTAATCTAAACTACACAAGACCAAAACGACAAAAATCCAACATACACAGTTCAAGAATATGGTTGCAAAAGAGTTCTTAAGATTACGATAATAATAATCCACAGCTGCATGAAAAGTTCACAGTTGCGTCACGTTTAGCTAACATTACCTTTAAATGCGACAAAGTTCCAAAAGTAGAAGCTGGTGCGGTGGAAAACAAGCGATGCGTTGCTCCTGAGACCTTGGGGAGGCGTTTGCGACAGCCCCGCTGCAGCAGCGGGCATGTTGCGATGAATCCGGTCTGTATGGGGAGGAAGGCCACTTGTATGGATTCTGGTGCATAGGTTCGGTAGGAAATTTGTTCTCGCAAAGGCACGATGCGACGATCTCGTGGGGGCTGCGACGATCTCCGGGGCGACGATGCGCGATCCAGCGGCGATCTCTCTCTTGCAGCTCCTCAATGCGATGGCTCTGCGATGATGTTCGCAGCGACGTGATGTGGTCCACAAGCAAACAGTGCGATGATCTCACCCAGCGATGACAGGGTCTGCGACGATACTCGCAGCGATGGTGATCCTTCCGCAAGCGAAGGGTGCGACATCTTAGGCAGCAGCAACAGGCGCTGCGACGATCTCGACCTCCGTAGCAGCGGGAATTTCCTCGAACTGTCGGGGATGCGCTCCGCAGTGAGCGATGCGATAACTTTTCTGTTGTAAAGTCTTTAAAAGCGTGATTTCCAGCTTCCCAACACAGGTACAACTTCCAGAGGCACCACACAGGGGCCAAGCACTCCAGGAAGGACAGAGCTCTCTCAGCAGAGCTCAGGGAAGCTGGGGGTGAAGTCCTTTTTTTCCTGGGGCTTCAAAACCGGGAGCCAGCTCTTCTCAGGCCCTTGGAGACTCCTTCAAGCAAGGGGACACAGCACAAAGCAAAGTTCTTCCCCTCTCCTTGACAGCAAAGCAACAGCAGGGCAATCCAGCATAGCAACAGCAGTACAATCTTCCTTCTTCAGTTTCAGATTTCTCCTTGGCAGAGGTTCCGTCTTGATTCCAGTATGATCTAATTTTCTGTTGTCAGGGGTCCTGTACTTATACCCCTAAAAGTCTTTGTTCTCTTTGTGGAAGTGAGCCCTGAACCCGGTCTGAACCAGTTCTGGGTGTTACTTGAGCACTTTGTTTTCCTGGCTTCTCCTTTCCTTTCAGAGTGAGGGGCATGGTCGTCAGCCGCCCAGCAGGAAGTGGAACCAGCATTGTGGAAGGCAGGCACAGCCCTATTCAGGTCCAGGTGCTATCTCCTCCCACCACTCAAGTTGCAAATGCAGTCATTCAGCCCAGGGCTGACACAGCCAGCCTCCTTGGGGCTCCCCAGCCCCTGTCACTCTCAAGCCAGACAGTCAATTCACAAACAGGCCAAGGCACACAGAAGGGTCAGACAAGAGAATGGCCAAGGCACACAGAAGGGTCAGACAAGAGAACAGCTACTTTCTAAAAGTGCTGTTCTCAAACACAGGATTTAAAAACAACCTTTCCTAAAAGATGTGTTATTAAATTCTGAGTTCAGGGATACCAGACTTTTATGTCCTATCTTGTTCTTATGGGAAGATATGCTGGTAGCCACAGTAGCCAGCATCCCCCACGATAGCCTATGGAGCAAGATAGCCTTGCAGCAGTGAAAACCGAAAATGGCTGTAATTCACTACCAAAACATGTCACCTGCACGAGTACATGCTCTACCTTTCACATACACTGCACCCTGCCCAAAGGGGTACCTTGGGCCTTCCATAGGGGTGACCAATGTGCAAAAAAAGGGAAGGGTTAGGCCTGGTCAGTGGGGACACTGACCAGGAGGACATGGCAGTTCACAGACTGCACACAGGCACTGCGGTGGCATGCCTGAGACACCATTTTAGGGCTACTCATGTGGATGGCACAATCAGTGCTGCAGGCCCACTAGTAGCATTTGTCATCACCAACCTTGGCACACCCAGTGCACTTTACTAGGGACTTCTCGGTGATACAAATATGCCAATCATTTATATCCAATCACAATAACAATTTACACAGAGAGCATATGCACTTTAGCACTGATCAGCAGTGGTAAAGTGCTCAGAGTCCTATTGCCAACAGCCACAGGTCAGAAAAAATAAGGGAGGAAGAAGCAAAAAGTTTGGGGATAACCCTGCAAAAAGGGCCAGTTCCAACACCCCGGATCACGGAACCGACGCATCCAGGTACTTTGTTGAGAACTTTGTCGCATTTATCATCAACTTGAACTAAGTAACTTTTATCATCTTTAAAGCAATCTTACGTGTAGTATTGTAGATTTTTGTCATTTGTGGTCTTGTGTTAAGTCTATATAAAGAATACTTTTTTTTCTAAAACCTGTGTTGTGTGCATCTGTAGTGTTTTCACTGTATTACTGGGTATATTAACAAATGTTTAACACACTGCCTCTGAGATAAGCCTGTCTGCTCGTGCCAAGATACCAAGGGGGTGAGCAGGGGTTATCTAGGAGTATAATCCCCTTATCCTGACTTAGAAGTAAGGGTCCCTATTTGGACAAAGGTGAATACCATTGCCAACTAGAGACCCCCAGATCTAACACTATATTGAGTACATTTACTGTTAACCCTTTCTTCCTAGGGTAATGGGCTGAACATTTCACATGTTTAAATTGCTGTGTTTTCTCTCAGGCTATGTTACTGTGTGTATGAACGCCTGATTGATCCTCCAGGTCCACCTCACCTTATGTTCTCTTGAACCGCTATCACCACCCACAGCTCTTCAGGGTCTTTCTTACATTACTGCATGATAAATATTACTTTAGTAATAGATGCTTATACTTTTTGCATCTGTTGTTCCTCAATGTTATCCTCTAGCCGTGCTCGGTTTACATCAATCGCCCACAAAACTCCCTAGAAAGATCATATTCCATTTTCCTGTTGTCAATAAACAGTCTACCTTATGACGGCACAAACTGATGGAAACTGTGTCATACATCATCCCAGCTAGACTGCAGATTACCATGCGTGTTTTTCAGTCGCTATTATTCATGAGCATGAACCATACACCTTCCCAGGTGTTGGCCCATTAGCTGTGACAGCGTCCCAGTGAAAAAAAGAAATAGTGCTAACAGCAATATCATTTAGATAGACAAGGATCCCAGAAAAACACCGAAGGTCTGAGCTGACGCTTGAGCAGGAAGCAGGGTCGAGCTCTGGGCGGGCATGAGCATGGTACAATTGCACATTCAGAAGAAGCTTTGCATAGGCTTCATTCTGTCATTCTTTGGGTTAGTTAACCTCTGCCTCTCCTAAAAAAAAAAAATAGATGGTGGAGCAATCCTACTGTTCCCCTTGACTGGAGCACCAGTACTACTTTGGTTGACTGCCCGCAAACCAACAGCTATTCACTTCCTGTTACAGAGGGTCAGAGGAGTGATGGGGGAGCCATACATAACGTGGCCTCTGGCTCCTCCCCCAAATGTACAAAAAATAAATAAAAATGACTACCTGACACCCCCTCTACCACTCTCTCCTGCCAGAACAGACTGGAATTCCTTTATGACATAGCAACAGTGTTTAACAAGTTCTGTTGCCCACTGCTGCCACGTCATAGCAGGGAATTACTGGATTTTAAACCGTTTGCCATGCTAATGGCTCTCTGTGAGAAACCTACATAACGAAATAAAATAATTACCTTTGAGTTTTGTAATCGAGTTACCTAATATTACTGAACTTTGCCAGTTGGTGATAAAGCACTACACAACAACACAGATATTATAATTGCATATGTTATAGATGATTAACGGTGAATAACAGGGATGTCTTTCCACCAGATTTCCTGAGTGACATCAGATAGACAGTGAAGCTCAAGTTGTCTATGATATCTCTCAGAACCCCGTGGTGAAAAACATCCCCTTTATTCATTTTTCCCCTCTATAAATGTATTATGCAAGCCCCCCACACCCACAAAATCATCTGGCCCTGCTGTCAACTGCTACCCACGGGCAGAGGAGTAATGGGGAGCCATACATAAATGTAAAATCAACAACATCTAGCATCCACCCATCCAACCCATCACCCTCTGTACCATCCGAACCCCTACTCCTCCTGAAACTGTGCCCTCTCCTCTCCATCTCGTACTACAGCAGCCTTTACGACATAGCAAGGGCGAGTAACAACTTTTGTTTCCCACTTGCTATGTCATAGCAGTGAATAACCATATTTAGAATCAGGTGTTCGGGCTAGTGGCCCTCAGCTACAACCATATATAACAATGTTAGAATAATGCAAGAAGCTGAAGTTTTTCCACTCCTGCCTACTTCACATAACTCAAAAGTGATTACCTGATTTCTGAGACCAAAGAGTGCTTGACGGCTTCGAGGCGTTCTGTGGAGAACATGGTCTCGAGATCAATGCACTAAAAACCAAATTCATGGTTTTCACTCCACCATCAAAATCTCGCCCCAACCCGCATATTGGTGCCAACAGGCTAGAAAGGGTCCGAACCTTTGAGTATCTGGGGGTCACCCTAAATGAGAAAATGACCTGGGGGCACCATCAAATTAAATCACAACTAAAACTGGCCCAACTGGCGGGGGGAATCACCAGGCTTACAAACAGAAATAAATCCTCCACTAAGCCGATTGGACCGCCGTTAGAGATTTACAGAGTTCAGGCCAGGGGTGCGGTTATGTATGCAGGCGAGCTCTGGGGCCACATGTGTAAACGCGAACTAGTGGCAACAGAGAATAAATTCATCAGGCAGCTACTATTACTACCCCCTAGCACTCCCCTGTTGCCGATGAGGCTTGATTTGGGTCTTAAACCCCTTGATGAAGATCTGAGTGTTAGGCCCTTAACCTTCTGGCTCAGGATATGGACTACACCAGAGTTAGTTAATTATAGGTTAGAGTTGCAGGAAATTCTGAGCCTCCCAAATGTTGTGAAAATTCCCTGGCTCAATTACATAAGGAATGAACTAGGGCGATTGGGATTAGCTTCCTTATGGTCTGACCCCCTGTCATCTTGCGCCAGGGTATCACGGAAGCACCTGGTCACATTGTATTACGACAGCAAACTTGAGGCGCACATACTTAACACAGATTCGGGCACTCTGACTCTCTGGGCATTATCTACTTAAGGGCTGACCGAGAGAGGAACGGTTTGTTAGGCTCCTAACTACTGCGCGCTGCACTTTGTTTCAAGACGCTTCAGTGCTTTTAAATATCCCCGTTTTGTCATTTCATTTGTATTTGGTTGGGACTACATTTTACCTTGTTTTTAATCTCCCCTCCGCATTGCCGCACCTTAATTGTGCCCCGCACCGCTATTTTGGCGGCTTGTCCTTCGCGCTTTCTACCCTTGTGAGCGTCATCTTGGGGGGGATTCAGGGAAGCTCACGCCTCACTCTGCGCTCTAGCAGTCAGGTGGACTAGCTAGAGCCCTATTTAAACCCGATATGATGGCGCGCAGTGACGCCGGAGTCACGCCAGAGTGCAGCCCGTCTGCGCCCTTCCGCGCTGGGGACGGGCTGGACGGCTGGTCGCCGGGCTGTCTCGAGGATAAATCTACGGCTGTCACGTACTCTACTTACGACCTGCTTAGGCTAAAACCATCTCAGCTCCCATGTCACTTTAAAATCTCTCCGGAGGATCTTTCACATCCCCTATGCTGCGGATGTTCCCTTGAGGGTTCTGGAGGCCCCAGCCTCCCTCCGTCTCCCCACCCATCGGACACTACATTAAAAAAGGAGGCAGTACTGTGAGAGAAGACGGCTTCCTCATTAATGCTCGCTCACTAATCGAGCATAACATCGCTTTTAAGGATTTTGTGCTGGATAGAAAGCCCTCATGGGTATTTGTCACGGAAACGTGGGCAAAGGATTCGTCTGGCCCAGACCTTGTTGAGGCAGTACCAGAGGGCTATTTTTTGGCCCGGCTGGATAGAATAGGTCGGGTAGGAGGAGGGCTGGCTATCCTTTATAAATATAGCTTTCATTGTCACACCTTACCCCTATCGGATCCTCAGGATAACTTCCAGGCCCTCTACTTCTCTCTAAAGGGTGTTTATGAATCCCCATTTAATGGGATCCTGATCTACCGTCCCCCCGGCCCCAGAGCTGATTTCGGACAACAGCTATTTCACATCCTTGAACCCTACTTTGGGTCGTGAACATCTAACGGTCTTGGGAGATCTGAACTATCACTTAGAGAAGTTGGAGGCTAGTGATACTTTCACCCTGCTGGATGCCCTGTCCGCCTGCGGGCTGAATCAGCTTGTGAAAGGCGCCACCCATCAAGCCGGTCATACGCTCGATGGGGTCTTCTCCAATGATGACAGGTTGGTTGTAAAGGACCCTCTCCCCCTCTCTTGGTCGGATCATTTCGCTGTACCGATTGAAGTGACCTGTCTGATTGCTGACAGGAACGAAAAGGTCCCGAGCAAAATGGAATCACGGAGGAATTTTAAAAATATCTCTAATAGCTCCCTTGCCCCCTGGATTTCCAGTATGTCCACCACCCAAAAGGAAGACGTTCATCTGGCGGTCTCGCAGTTTGAAAATGCCGTTACTATGGCATTTGACGAACTGGCCCCTGCCCGGCCGCGTTACTCGGCGAGAAAAAAAACGTCGGCTCTGTGGGTCTCTGAGCACCTAAGACTCCTTAGACAGGGAGTCAGGAGACAGGAGCGTCTCTGGCATACCAGCTGGGATGTAAGGGGCAAAGAGGCGCATAAGATCTTATTGAGGAGCTACAAGGTGGAGGTAATAAGGGTGAAACAGGAATATTTCACGGCTCTTACCATTTCACTTTCCTCCCCGAAAGAGCTCTTCAAGATTGTTGACTCTCTGACATCCCTGCAGACCCCGGATCCTGTTATTGCCTCTCAGCAACTGTGTAACAACATAGCTCTTTTCTTTCAGACTAAGATCACGGATATTTATTCAGCTTTAGAGCTGCAGAGGTCTCTAACTTCTGAGCCCTCTGTCCCCTCTGTTTCCGCACCAGTTTCTGCTGAGAACTCTTCTTTGGGGCGCCTGGCCTCCTTTCCTCCTCTCTCTCTCGAGGAACTAGAGAACCTTCTGGACAAAACTAGGTCTGGCTCCCCTTTAGATGCATGTCCGCTTAAGATCCTCAAGCAGTGCAGGGAATCTCTCCTGCCCCCTCTTGTTGAGATCATGAACAGGGCTATGAGGGACGGCATCTTTCGTCAGCAATGGAAGAGGGCAGTGGTAAAGCCGTTACTCAAGAAACCATCTCTCGATCCTGGGGTACTAAAGAACTTCCGCCCTATTTCACTGCTCCCTGCTCCTGCGAAGATGCTGGAAATCCATCTGAATAAGCATCTTGCGGGCTTCGTGGAAAGCTCCGGTCAGCTGGATTACTCGCAGCACGGTTTCAGGAGGGAACATAGCACCGAGTCGGCCCTCACCATAATGCTGGATAATATCCGCACACAAGTTGATGGGGGCCAGACCACCCTCCTGATCCTGCTAGACCTCACAGCCGCCTTCGACACCCTTTCTCCCTCAGTTTTAACATCCCGCCTGAGGGAGATTGGGGTTGAGGCGTCTGCCTTGTGCTTGCTGACCTCTTTCCTCGACCAGAGAGAGCAGAGGGTGAAGCTGGGGGACTTTCTATCTCCATCCCTGTCTGTGCATTGTGGGGTCCCTCAGGGGTCGGCATTAAGTCCGACCCTATTCAACATCTATGTGACCCCACTTGCCAGACTGATCAGATCTTTCGGGATGGAGGTAGTTTCCTATGCCGACGACACCCAGATCCTCGTCTCTCTCTCCCAGTCGGCCAGCTCGGCTGCCTCCAGTTTTAGATGTTGCATGGAGGCAGTCGCTCAATGGATGATCCACAATTCATTGAAATTAAATGGGGAGAAGACGGAGGTCATGGTGTTCGGAGGAAAGGAAGAGATATGGTCGGCGAACTGGTGGCCGGACTCACTGGGAGCTTGTCCTGTCCCTGCTATATCAGCTAAAAACCTAGGAGTCCTGATTGATCCTACCCTCAGCATGCGTCAACAGGCCAATAGGACAGTTTTCAACCTGTTGGGGAATTATCTATGTACTGAGGAAGATTAGACACTATCTCTCTCAGCAGGCTAGAAAACAGGTAGTGGTTGCACTCATTGGCTCCCGTCTGGACTATTGTAATGCGCTGTATGCAGGACTAAACAAGGGTCTGCTGCAGCGCTTGCAAATGGTCCAGAACGCGGCGGCCAAATTTGTATTAGACCTGCCCAGACGTGCCTCGGCCAACTCCGCCAGAAAATCGCTACACTGGCTCCCCATCGAAGATCAGATCCTCTTTAAAACAATGTGCATGACCTACGGCGCTCTGGCCAGAGGCAGTGCTACTGGGATCGGATCCATCTTGTCTCCCTTTAGCCCCTCGAGGAATTTGCGCTCTACCAACAAATCTCTGTTATCAGTCCCTCGCACGCGTAGAGCTAAATGGGGTGGCAAAGCCTTCTCCACTCTGGTACCTAAGTGGTGGAATATCCTTCCGGTGGATCTTAAGTCCCTTCCCACCATGCAGTCATTTAGAAAGGCTCTGAAAACTCGGCTTTTTGCGAAGTCATATTCGTAGTGGTGTTCTGCCTTCTGTGTTTTGATCTGTTTTTGCTAGGCGCCTTGATGCCTCCGGGTTTTAGTTGCGCATTATAAATTTTATTTCATTCATTCATTCATTCAATCATTTTTAAAGGCTAAGGACAGGTACAAATTTGAACCAGTTTTAGACATTGGGGACTAGATGTAGGTAATAGCAAATTACCGAATGGTAAATACCGAATTTTACCGATTCTGTATTTTCTAATCGGTAATTGCTATGTAAAAAAAAAAATTGGTCAAAACAACGAATCAGTAAGATTTGGTAATTACAGATTCGGTAATTACTGAATAAGTATTTGCCATTGGTTCCTGTGGGCCTTGAAGCCCATAGGATTCAATAGCAAATACCGATTCGGTAATTACCGAATCGGTAAAAATACTGAATTTCCAAGGGGGACAGGGTGTCACTTTGACACCCTGTTGCACCCCTGAGTCAGGCTTGAGTGCCATGTGACACACATACATGCGTGCCACATGGCACAGGTGTACATGCACAGATGTGCATGTACACAGAAATTCGTAATTTACCACCCAATACTATTGGGTGGTAAATAACGAATTTCTAAAGGGCTGTGGCACTGTAAACTGTGCCACCTACATATTAAATTACAGAATCGATATATTTACCGATTCGGTATTTTACCGAATCGGTAAATATACCGACGGTAACGGACGAAATCGGCCGTTACCGACCGGTATTTGGGTTCCTACATCTGGCCCTATATTCCCAACCGCCACCAGGAAACTGTACCTACAATGGAGGTATGGCAGTTTGCCTGTTCGAGCGTATACCAGTAAATGGTCTGAGTCCTCCCCGCGTCACTGTCCCGGGTGAAAAGTAGAGCAAGAAACTGAGCTGCACATATTGTTTTTTTGCCGTACTTACGTGCGGGCCAGGAGGCACTGGATTGTCCCAGCCTGCAAACATTTAGGGTTTTCCCACTGTTTGCAGGCGTATAGGGTTTTTAAAACTGACTTATCCGGTATGATTGTATTTGCCGTAGCCACATTTTTAGAAAGAATATGGCATAAGAGAAGACATCTATTAATTGGGGATGCTGCATAACTGTTAAAATTGGATCATGCGCTGGTTTTATAAATGCCCCATAGTTGTTGATTTTAATGAATAACTGACAAAATGTACTCGTTGGTTTTAAAATGCCTTGCAGATGCTTGTTTTAATGTACTACTCATTATTGTATTGAGCTGTTTTGTATCTTTTATGACAACACTCTGTCGAAATAAAGATTGCTGATGATGATGATGATGATGATGATTACCTGATTTCTGAGACCAAAGTAAAGTAATCAGCGAAAATACTTTTTCGGGATAGGATTGTAAACTGTTTTAGGTACCAATGCACATTTTGATGTGATACTCTTAACATTTACAGGCCAACATTATATTCTAGCGAAAGTAAATTACTATATTAAATCAATCATTCATCAACTCATTCTACAATAATTTTCCCGTGGCTCTGCTATGATTGTTGTGCTGAAACAACCCCGATATAGAGCGACAGAAACGAGAGTGCGGTTTCCAATATGGGCACAAGTTGAAAGTGAGATGGGTGGTCCTACCTCGTAAACACACACTCTAGTCACTATGATCCTGCACAGGTTTACATGGATGATCTATTTTTTGTGAACTATCAAACTGGCCTCGAGCCACCTTATGTAGACAGTTTTGTTTTTTAATTTGTCAGCTTCACTGTTTTACCATATAGATAGAACTGTGTCTGTCATATCTGCATTCATCAGCAGTAATGGATATATCAAAATACATGTACTGACGGTATATGATTTAGTTGATGGCAAGAATGTTAATGTAAATTAGCAGAAATTGATAATAATAATAATAAAACACCATATAATGTATTTTTTTCACTGCCAGTGACATTTCAATTACATTTTGTGCCAAAAATTGACATACTCCCATTGGAATTTACCATAGGCAAATTCAAATACCAAATGTCACAAATTCAAATCCTACCGACACAAATGTAGGTCCTCATGTACCAGAAGACTATGATTACTGAGAAGTTGTAGTAGTACACTGAGTCATTATCTTTGAACAAAGTGAGGTGTTTGTGCATATAAATGATAATAAAAATAACTCGCCTAAAACCATCTATCAGGGCAGGGGATGCCCCAAAAAATGGGAGAAAATATGGAGGGCATGGAAGGGGAATGATGGTATCAACATTGCAAATACTTGGAAGAGGAGTGGACTTTTCCCTCATACCCACTGAATGTGATATTGTCCGCCCCCCCGCACCCCCCCCCCCCGACCTGCACTACCGATGTTGTATAGCCTGCTAGTTCATATGCAAAGATGAAAAATGTACATTTTTGTTTTTTAATGAAAAGAATAATAAAACATTTTTTTTAAAACTCGCCTGCGCTTGAAATCCTTGCTTCAGTTGACAGAGGTTGGGGAACCTCTCCAGGGTCCGCAAGCAGAAGACGCTGAAAAGCCACAAAACGGCCAAGGAGAAGACTGAAGACCAAAAGCTGAGAACAACTCGAGTCAAGGTGCCCTGGACAAAGAGCAGAATCCCCTCCATCCTGTGGTGTTGGCAGAGTTTCCAAAAACGAGAATGAATACCATCAGACTTTCCTTGGCGAGGGTCCCTTTAACTGGATACAGCACAGTTTTCAAACCTGTAGTAGAAAATAGATTGACATGTATTTAGCTGGCGACTTGGCTCTCTTTTGCCCCTGCGTCACAATTACTTGATCGCAAACAACATGGGGCACAACACTATGAAGGGGTTCAAGCTAGATAAAGAAAATTGTTATTGATTTAAAACGTACAGCGGCATAATAAAAAATCGGGGTGCAGGAAAATGTAAGAAGAACCATTTAAAAAAAAGCCGTAAATTCTAAAAAATATATATGTTGTATCAAATCTGGAAATGACAATAAACATAGAATCCCTTGGCAAATTAAAATAAAATGTTCAAAAATGCATTGGTCTAGCATCGCAATTCTGCAGCCAGGAGGCACAATTCACATTAGGCACCCTTCAGCGTGCTGAGCAGAGAACATGCAATGACGGGCATTTCACAGGGTTCATTCTTTAGGGGTTCACTACTCTGAGGGTACACCAGAGAAGCCTTACTGTGGGTTTCGGGTCAATCTTTTGGGGTAACTGGTGCTGGTCATCGTGAGCTCTTGAGTGGCGCCGTGCTACCGTCGAATGGCCCAGTTGTATACATCTCATTCATGCTTATTCTGTTGTAGAGTTGACTCATGGTAAACGTCACCTCTGACGCAAGGCCCGCCCTTTCTAAACACGCTCCTTAGAGCACAAGCGTTCGCAAGAAAAGATTTCAGCAATGTGATCCTACCTGAACGGCGGGTTTTATCCACCAGCATGTTCACAGGTCAGGGGGCACCTTGGGCAATAGGTTAACATGAATCCTAACCAGGCCCTTTTCAAACAAGTTAATGTTGATTTTAAGGATATGCATAGCAGGTTCGATATTAGTATTTTTAGAATTTAGTATTTTAGTATTCTTACAGTTGCCAACGTTTTAGCTTTTTTTGTTGTTTATAAAGTTAGCACAACTAAACACAATTTCCCATGCACCAAATAAAAATCAAAAATCATTAAAAATAATTTTCAGTTGTAGATCATTAGTACAGAATGTAATAAACTAAACACAATTTCCCATGCACCAAATAAAAATCAAAAATCATTAAAAATAACTTTCAGTTGTAGATCATTAGTACAGAATGTAATAAAGATCTCACTATTAATTTTGATTGTATTGGATCAGAGCAATTGCTAATATTGCCAATGGTTGGGCAAAATGTCTCATAGCAAACATTACTCAACACATCCAGGAGTAAGTTTAAAGCCTCTGAAGTCGATATTTCAAAAGCAGCTTTAACTAATCTAAATACATACTGCTGAGGCTTAATAACGCTGGACAAAGGTGAAATATGGCAGACATGCTAAAAAAACTATTATTAACTGACGGGAAGACATTGCTCTGCTCCTTCTTCCGGTTAAACCGGATGTTGGTCCGGGCACAGTTTAAGAAACTGTCAAAAGTCACTCCTATTGGCAAAAAACAAAACGCCAAACACTTGGCGGTAAAATAGTACTGTAAAACAGACCTATGTAAGATAGCATGCAAATGTATGGGATGTTTTACACTTATAACTTTGGATGGATTATGCTGTTCATGTGCAATAAAAAGTGCAAATAAAAAATTGGTTTAAAATAGTTGAAAAGAGGTGTGACACAGGGTCAACTACAAAGGGCATGGCAAAGATTGACCTCTTCCTTGCTCGCTCATGCTCTCTATTTTGCTTCATTCTGCTAATTTCTGCTCTTTATTCTGCCTCTTTCTGCTTGTTTCTGACCTTCATTCTACCTCTTTCTGCTCGTTTTACATCTTTATTTTGCCTCTTTCTTTTAATAGCTGACTTTTATTCTGCCTCTTTCTGCTTGCTCCTGCCCTCTATTTTGCCTCTTTCAGCTTCTCTTACCTTTATTCTACCTCTTTCTGCTTGTTTCTGACCTCTGTTTCTCCTCTTGCTGCTCGTTCTGCCCGTTATTTTACATCTTTTTGCTCGGTTCTGTCCTTATTTTGCCTATTTCAGCTAGTTTCTGAACTTTATTTTGCCTCCTACTGCTCCTTTCGACCTTTATTCTGCCTCTTTCTTCTTATTTTTGACCCATGATTTCTTCCCTCTATTGTGCCACTTTCTGCTAGTTTCTGACCTTCATTTTGCTTCTTTGTTCTCATTTCTGACCTTTATTCTGTCTTTTTCTGCTTGTTTCCAACCTTTATTCTGCAGCTTTCTGCTCGTTTTTTACCTTTATTGTGCCTCTTTCTGTTGATTCTGACCTTCATTTCGCCTCTTTCTGTCCACTTTTCCCCCTCTTCCTGTATTTCCTTCCTCCCACCACCCAATGCCCCGCCCCATCCTGCCCCCAGGACCTACTTAATAGAGGCCACAGTGTGACCCCATGAAGCAGGTCCTCGTGTCTGCTCCCCCGATACTCCTGTCCTGCCTCTTTCTGCTCGTCTCTGACTTTCATTTTGCATCTTTCTGCTCATTCTGCCCGCTTTGTTGCCTCTTTCTGCCCACTCCTGACCTTTATTATGCCACTTTCTGCCGGTTTCTGACCTTTATGCTGCCTCTTTCTACTTGTATCAGACTTTGACTTTGTCTATTTTTGCTCGTTTGACTTTCATTTTGCCTTTTTATGCCCATTTTCCCCCTCTTCCCGCCATTTCCCTCCTTTCGCCGTTTCCCACCTCCCAGCACCTCGCCCTCCCCTTAAGGACCTACTTACTGAAGGTCGCAGCATGACCCCATTGAGCAGGTCCTCCTGCCAACTCCCCCTGTGACAGTCCTCCTGTCCAGCCTGCCCACAGTCCACTACTCTCTGCTGCCTTTGGTTCTGTGCCTTCTCTGCTCATTTTCTGCTTGTTCTTCTATTTCTTCTCTGCTCACTCCTGCTCTCTATTTTACCTCTTTCTGCTCCTTTCTGACCTTTATTTTGCCTCTTTCTGCTAATTTCTAACCTTTATTTTGCCTCTTTCTGCTGGTTTCTGACGTTTATTTTGCCTTTTTCTTCTCATTTCTGACATATATTATACCACTTTCTAGTTGTTTTTGTCCTTTATTTTGCCTCTTTCTGCTAGGTCCTGACCTTTATTCTACATATTCCTGCTCATTTCTGACCTTTATTTTGTCTCTTGCTGTTTATTATTTTATTTTTTTAATGTTTTTATTAAACCAAACTTCTCTTTGACAATCATGACAATAGGTACACAGTGATTTCACATCTATACAATTATACATGGTCGGATATACAATTCTTATTATGGCATTAGTACATTATATTCTCTGCATCAGTTTTACTACTTCTCGTATCTTTTCCGTATCCTCATTCCCCCTCTACCTCTTCATCTGAGCTATCTACATCCGATTCTGGCAACGGGTCACATATTTCTCCTCTGAAAATATTCCAGGCCGCCCAGATTTTGTTCCATTTGCGCGGGCTTCCCCTGTTTGTATATACTGTGCGCTCTGTAACCATTGCAAGGTCCATGTTCCTACACCATGTTGCCAACGTGGGCAGGTCTGTCGCATCCCATTTCTGCGCTATATCCCTTTTAGCAATCATGAGGCCTAGCGTGACCCAGGTTTGTCCATGGCGAGTCGGATCATTGGGATCCCATATATTTAGGAGACATTTACATGGTTCTGGCAGAAGGGATACCTCCAGTGTTTGTGATATTGTGCGTAGCACCTGTCGCCAGTATTCTACTATTGCTGGACACTCCCATATAGTGTGGAAAAAGGTACCTTCCTCCTGGCACCCTCAAAGGCAAAATGGATGTTGTGCTCTTTGTAGCTTGTGTAAGGTGATTCTGGTATAGTATATGCGATGTAGGATTTTAAGCTGCACCAGTCTAAGCTTGGCTGAAATTCCTTCTTCCTTAGGGGACGCCAGTACTTCTATCCCTTCCGTATCTTCTATTTCCCCCACTTCTGCCGCCCACTTCTCCCGCAGTGTGATTGTAGGGTCAGGTAGGTTGTTGGGTAACTTTCGGTATGTGAGTGACGTTGCTCGTTTTTGCATGTAATCAGTGAGTAGACGGTCTTCCAGCGGGGAGGCCTCCGGGACGTCAGTGTCTGGTGGAAGTGCTGCTAATAACGCATGTGTAATTTTTACGTACCTATATGTTTCAATCGGGCCCAGAACATATTGTTGTTGAAGTTGGGCAAATGGAATTACTGTTCCTTTATCCCATAAGTCTCCCACCGTGGAGATACCAATATTATCCCACTGTGTGAAGCCCTTACTGCGTCTCAGATGTCCCAGAGCCCTGGTGTCCCAAAGCGGGGTAAGTTTAGTTATAACCCCTTTCCATGCCAGTTTTGCCCGCGCCGTTTACCATAGTGTGACCGTTTGTTTTGTGGGCCCCTCCAGTTTCGAGGCGAGTCCTCTGTTGTAGAGCACGGCTAGCATGTTGTTCGTGCCCAACTGCGCCCTATCCGCCCTATATGGTGGATCATCTTGAGGTGCGTGGATCCATTGATTGAGGGTTTTAAGTTGCGCTGCCCAGTAATATAATTGTAAGTTTGGTAGCGCAGTCCCGCCGTCATACCAACCTTTGAACAGTTTGATTTGGGCTATACGTGCTGGGCGGTTACCGCATAGATGGGTCGAGACTTGCGCTGCTATTTGTTTAAAGTACCGGGGTGGGACCCGGTGGGGCGTATTATCAAGTGCGTAAAGAAATCTCGGCAGTGCCATCATTTTCTATAATGCTGCTCTACCCAGAAGCGTCAGGGGCAAAGACGCCCAATGCGCGACATCGCGTCTCAAACGTTCCAGAGGTGGAGCCAGATTTTTCGCGAAGAAGTCTGTCATGTCCCTAGTAATGTGAATTCCTAAGTATTTAAAGGAGTCCCCTGCCAGCACCAGTGGGCACTCAGCGGGGAACGAGGGCTCCGGTCCCTTCAGAGTGTAAAGTACCGATTTGGACCAATTTATTGTGTATCGTGACGCTTTCCCATGTGTATCGCAAATTGGTAGGAGCTCTGGTATGCTGTGTTCCGGGTTCATCAGATATATTAACATGTCATCAGCGTAGAGCGAGAGAAGGTCTTCCCATCCCTCCTTCCAGCTAATTCCCTTCAGCAACGGGGTTGTCCTAATTAATGTTGTCAGCGGTTCCAGTACTATAGCAAACAGCAACGTCGACAGGGGACACCCCTGGCGCGTCCCCCTTGCCAGTTGTATTTTGTGGGATATGTGGCCATTAGCCGTAACCTGAGCCAACGGTTTAGAGTATAAAAGTCGTATCCAAGCTCTAAATTTTGGCCCAAAACCCATGTGGGACAGGACAGCAAAAAGATATTGCCATTCTACCATGTCAAATGCCATTTTCGCATCTAATGACAGTATCACCGCCGGTCCCAATAATTTCGAAAAGCCCGTGCTAGTACCCCATGCACGCGCCTGAGATTGAGGGCTGTGTTCCTATTTGCCATGAAACCCGACTGATCCGGGTGAATCAACTGTGGGAGGGGGGACATCAACCTGTTTGCTAATAGTTTAGCAAAAATTTTGGCTTCTGCATTTAGCAGTGATATCAGGCAGTAGGAGGTACATTCTGTCGGGGGTATACCGGGTTTTGGAATCACCACTATTGTCGCGATTCGTTGATCCAGTGTGAGCTCTGCATTTATTAAATTTTCGTTGTACATTGCTAACAGGTGTGTGCTTAGAGTCTCGGTCATAAGCTTGTACCATTCTATGGGGATCCCATTGTGGCCCAGCGCTTTTCCAGATTGAACCGAGCGGATTGCCATTTGAATTTCGTCTATCGTCAGGTCCGCCTCCAGTTCTAAGGCTGCTTCAGGCGTAAGTGTCTGCGTCTCTATGTGTCTGAGTGATTCCATTGCTTCAGCCTCCGACAATTCTTGGCTTGAAGTGTATACCTCTCTAAAATATTCCGCCAGTGTGTATACTATCTCCTCAGGATGTGTCTGGAGTGTCCCCTCCCGCGTTCGCAACTGCTGTATTCCCCTGGATCCTTCCCCTCTTTTATCTAACCAAGCCAAAATCTTACCTGCTTTGTCTCCTACATCGTATATTTTGTGTGCTGTTGCCTTGATGTTATCTATCGACAGCTAGGTTTTTAGATGGTCCCTATATTGTTGATGATGTATGCTCAGGGAGTGTGCTGTTTCTGGTGAGGGGTCTGCCATGTGTGCCGTGTCCACTGCCTGCACTGTTAGTTCCAATTCTGCCATCTCCCTCTGCTGTGTCCGTTTATACCAGGTGATAGAGACTATTGCTTGACCTCTAAGGGCTGTCTTATATGCTTCCCATACTATCGACGGCGATTCTACTGACGTTGTGTTTTCCTCAAAATAATGTTTAGTAGTGTTCTTAAGTTCCTTCTTAATGCTGGGAATCTTAAGATAGTTAGGGTAGATAGGATATAACCTCTTACGAGATTTCTCTCAGCAAGAGAGTGTTAGTATCACCGGGGAGTGATCCGAGATGCCCCTCGGCTTTATTTCTATTTCCTCGACATTTTGCAGTCTAGCGGCCAACATCAGGAAGTAATCTATTTGTGACAGACTATTGTGCACTGTAGAGTGGTATGTGTACTGGCAAGCTGCGGGTGCATGATTCTCCAAACATCTACCAACCCCATTGCCTCTAAGAAGCCCTGGATCCGGGAAGGTCCGGATGTCTGAGGTCGAACAGGGAACCTGTCCACATTAGTGTTTATTGTTGTATTGAAATCTCCTCCCATAATAAGGTCACCTTCTGGTAGGGCTTGAATGAATTCTCCCAGTGCAGGCAGTGCCACTGATTGGAGCGCCAGAGGTATATAGATTGATACTATATTCAGAAGTCTGCCCTCCCACTGCCCTGGTATCGCTGCGAAACGTCAATAGTCATCTACCTTACTCCGTAGTATTATGAGTGGAGAGGTTTTCTTTACCAGGATACCCGTACCCCTTGATCCCGAGGAGAATTCAGAGTGTGCCGCCATTTTGTACCCCCCATCTATCCAGATCCTTGCATGCCTTCCCCGTGAGGTGCGTCTCTTGTAAAAGCACTAGTGCTGGGCCATGTCGTTTTAGGGCCTGCAGCACTAGACCCCTCTTTATTTTATTGCCTAAGCCTCTTACATTCCATGTTACTATCCGTAGGGGTGCTACTGGGTTCTCCTGTGTCATTTCACAAGTGTTGTTAAGTTGCAAATCTTGCGCCATGAGTGACTTGCTTAGGTATGAGGAATTGCTTCTGTGCTAAGACATTAATGTACCTACCAACTAGTCGAGCTTGCGATGTGTCCACACTGTCGAGACCTGCCATAAACCAAAAGAACAAAAAAACAATAACTTCACCCTCCATCCCTAGCACCCTCCCTGCCTCCCTGCTTAACGGACTTGCAACCGCCCGCCACCCCAACTTAGCAGAGTGCTTCTCCCCTCCCCAAACCATAGTTCTTGCTTGTCAGGGTAAAAAGTCCCGTGAGAGCAGCGGCCCTTCCTGCTCTCCAAGGCCCGCCTCAGTCCAGTGTCCATAGTCGGCCGACCCTCATTGTTCATGTCAACAGATATTATCTCGGGAGTCGGTTATTCAAGAGTCCGGCCCATGTTCGTTTCCTTTAACTCTTGTTCCCGGTGAGCGGTCTGGATCTTCTCGCCTTGATGCTTGAGATCCGGGGTGTTCGTCTTCCATCTGGTGTTGGTGATTTTTGTTTCCACGACGGGGGCCCTCTACTCGTCTCCATCACTCTAGCCAATCGTAAGCAGCTTCTGGTGTTTCAAAGAACCATGTTTTCCCTTCAGCTGCTACTCTAAGCAGCGCTGGAAACAGCAAGGAGTAGGGTAGTTTGTGTGATCTTAGTGCTTTTTTGACTTCCATGAAACTTCTTCTGCGACGGGAGACCTCGGCTGTATAGTCGGGGAAGAAAGCGATCGTAGAGTTATGTATTCGAATTGGTGGGGAAATTCTTGCCATTTGGAGGATCACGTCCCTGTCTCGAAAGTTAAACAATCTGGCCAGCACTGGTCTCGGGGCAGCTCCTGGCTTTGGTTTGCCACCGGGAACCCTATGTGCTCGCTCTACTGAAAAGAAACTTGACAGTCCCTTGGGTTGCAGTCTTGTCTTGATCAGTTCCTCCAAGTAGAGGTCCATTGCTTGGGTGCCTTCGGTCTCAGGAACCCCAAGAATGCGTACATTGTTTCTTCTTGAGCGCCCTTCCTGGTCGTCCAACTTCTCCTTTAGTTGCTTGTTTTCTGCCTCGATTCGGGCCATCGCCGTTTGCAGTTCCGACGTGTCCTCCACCAGAGACTTGGTGACCACCTCTACTTCCTTAACCCGTTCAGCCATTTTGTGGAAGTCTGCCCGCAGCAGCGAGACGTCTGTTGAGATTGTCCCTACCGTTGTTTGTACGCTCGATAGCGCTTTCATAATGTCCTCCAGCGTCACTTTCTTTGCCCCTTCGACTTCCAGTGTTTCCCCCGTGGATGGGCGTCCTCCCCGTCAGGGGCGGGAAACTTTTGTCGTATGCATATTTGTCCAGTTTTGCCTGCATTGGTTGATTTCTAGGCCCCCTGCCAGACATGTTGGCCCCGCTGGTAGGTTAATCAGGCAGCTGTTTCACTACGTTTTCACGTTTGGTCACCGGGCCCGCGAGCTGTTAATTGTTAATCTTAGCCCTATATATGACTCGGCAGTTGGCCTGGGCAGCGGTTCTAATTCCTCTGTAGCTCCTGTTAGATGGTCGCCACCGACTCAAGTTCTGGCGTGTCCCGGGTCACCTTGTTGTAGTGCTGACCTGGTCTACCAATGTTGCGTTTCTGGTTGCACCGCAGTCCATGAGTGATGTGGTCCGACCTTTAATCAGTGCCCATCGGGGCACCTCATTCTCTGGTACCCACTCTGTGGGGGAGGGGAGGGGGGGCCGAGTTCGGTTTTCCAGTTGTGTCCACCTTCGTTAGGACTGCCATGGCAGAATGTGCAGAGTGTGTGTTTCAGGTCAGTCGGCCTCTGGCCTTGTTATAACCCTTGTGTTCAGGCTCCTGATTGCACCTTCGGTGCCGGGCCTCCACCTCGCTCCTTCCCTGCTTGCGTCTCACTCTGCCGTTTGCTGGTCCCAGGGCTCTCCTCACTCTCGCTTTGTCTCTGCTCTCCAGGTATTACCGGTTCAGCCGTTGCTGTGTTTCCACACCCACACCCCTCCTTCTCCGGCCTCAGTTTACTTTTTGACCCGGTCTCGGCATACAAGGTAGACCGTTGTCGGTTCCCCCTTTGCTTAGGTCACTCTCTTCTCACCTTCATGGGGGGGTCCTTCGCTCATTCCTAGCGTGCTGTTAGTAATGCTGTGCGCGTGTACACCTGCATCAGATATGTTGTTGTTCCTTGCCTTATTGCGCGGTGAGCACGATGAGTCCCCGGTGTTGATTTTTCCCGTTGCGCTGTCTGGGTGCTCCAGTTCTTCCCTCGCCGCTTGTAGCCGTTATACTTGTGTCGCTGCTTACTGCCGATTGTTCCCGGTTGTTTTGCTCGTGTTTGAGGCGTGGCGGTCTTTTGATTCGCCGGAGTCCGCAACACCTCCGCTTCCGCTCCAGACCTTGAGTTACTTTAGGCCGCGGTCTTTTGTTTCTGTGTAGGCCGCCAATGTTCGTCCCTTGTTTTCCGCAGTTCCCGGCTCCGGAGCGGTTACGGACTTTTACCGGTCTTCGCCGCCTGGTCCTGGACCTCTGAATCAGCCCCTGGAGCTGCGTTGATTGCCGGATTAGTATGCAGATTAATGTGAAGGGCCGCGTTGTCCCCGGAGCTCTTCGACTACAAAGCCATGTTGGTCGGCTGCTAGCCACGCCCCCCTCTTGCTGTTTATTTTGACCTATATTTTGCCTCTTTCTGCTCCTTTCTCACCTTGATTTAGCTTCTTCTTCTCCTTTCTGAACTTTATTCTGACGTCACAACCACAGCACCCAGATACCCCAAGGGATGACATTGCTGTACTATACAAATGTTAAGTAATTGATTGAGTCACCACTCAACATCCACAACAAAGCACATTTTGAGTGAATAAGTGTGCAAAAAAGTGAAAGTGCCAGCAAGGGATTTATTTAATCATAAACTATAGGAAAGTAGGATTTGCTTCTTATGGTTACCCCCACTTTTAGCTTAATGTTATACTGTTTTTGACTAGTCTGACTGGAATCCTGCTAATCAGGACCCCATTCTATCTGCTTTCTCCCTACAATGTTATGCCATGTCCTTAGGTACACTCTAGATTGGATACTGGGGTACCCTTGTCAGTCCGTAGTATATGGTACACATATACCCAGGGCATAGGTACCCCAGAGGCCACCAATGGGGTGCAGAATGTATTATGCCACCCATGAGAGGCCTTGCAAAATGGAACTACATTCCTGCCAGTGCAGCCTATGTAAGCTGGTGCTTGCACCGCTTACAAAATATATAGGTTTCCTATATCTATAGGTCACTACTCTTAAAACCTATCAGTCACCCCTCTAGCGGGCCTTAACAGTCCTGAAGGCAAGGTGCTGGGTTTTATGTGAGAGGGTGTCCCTGCAAGAGCAGAACAGCCCTACATCCTTCAAAGACCATTCTCCTGGGTTGCCGGTGACGCAGCCAGACATATAGGTAGGGGTGCATTATATGCTCGCGTAAAATGCTATATCAAAATAGGCTGCAACAAAACATGTCGTGTTTGGTATCAAACACCTTGGAATCATACCTCTGTACCGGTAACCAGTGTGGAGTTATGATTCCACCTTGCTGAAGTGAGGTTTGTGGGGTCCCTGGTCTTCCCGGTACCAGCCTTCTTGACCCGAACAGCACAAAATGGTTGCAGCCAACCAGAGACACAATTCTGCCCTGCTGCTGCTGAGCTGAGCTCGAGCAGGGGAAGGCAGAACAAAAGGCATCCTGTCACAGGGAGGTGTGACCACCTCCCAAATAGGATTTAGTGTATTAGGGCTGGGTGGGTGCACTTCCAAAGTCCCTGAAAGTCTGCATTAGGGGCACATTTGGTATCCCTGTGCATCGTCTAGTTCAAACCAGTCCTGGGAGCCATTGGCTCCGGCTCTGGCATGAAACTGAACAAAGGACATGTGAGTATCCTTCCCACTGTCCTGACCCTCCCCTGAGAGGGTCCCCTGAATCTGCCCATCCCTCTCCCTTGGGTACAAAAGGGCTTACCTGGCTGTAGGACCCTAGATTCAATGTTGATAAGATTCTGAACAAGAAACCACTGATCTTCGACCGTCTGGACACTCTGGACTTCGTTAGACTTCGACTGGGTCCGACGTCATCTCCCTCTCCTCCCAAAGCATTGTCTGTGCACTTGCACCATACATGTTCCGTGCAGGACCTTTGGAGCTCAAGGACAACTGAAGTTATCTCCCTTGGGGTGAAGGAGTCACTCCCCTGCATTCGGCGGCACCGGAATGCAACTGACCGGTCTGCTGATCCTGAGCTCCTGCAGACTTCAAAGGCTCCATCAACGCAGGAGGTGGGTTCCTACATTCCTTGGGTTTGAGCTGTCCTCTCACCATGTCTGAGGCCAGTATCCTTCGTGGAGACAGCATAACACAAACCCCTGCACACCGCGTACTTTTACAAGTGCATATGCTTGTTGTTATTTCCAGAACAAGTGCATTGGGTTGCAAATAGCCTCAACCTCTGGGTATATTTCATACAAAGAACTTTGGCCTCCTTGCACTGAGTGCTCTGTGGGCCGTTCCTTTGTAAATCTGCTCAAGGTCCCCTTGTGACTCCTGTCCCTCCAGCCTGTGGGTCCTCTTGAGGGTCAACATTGCTTTTCATGGGCTCCCCTGGTTGCTTCAGGCCTGCCCTGACTCCCCTTGCTGTGGTGAGTCCCCTGGTCCTTGCTGGGCCAGACCGTAACCTTCCTTGACCTTCTTCGTGGGTTGCCACTGCCAAGGCTTATTGCTGCTCCCGCCAGACACCGACCCCTCAGCACTCAACATCCTTCGTGGGCCAGTTCGTATCCAGCTCCTAGTTGCCCTCGATGTCTCCTGGTCCCTGCAGCTGTAGAGTCAAGGTCTACATCATCACACCTGAAGGACCCGACATCGGTGGGCATTCGTCTACCAAGCCCCTGGTCACTCCTGAGTGACCAAGACACTGTCCCCTCTGCTTTCAGATGCTCTTCACCAAGAATCCACCTTTGGATTCCAACAGACACTTTTCTTCTTTCCCGCAGTGGCATTTCCTTGAAGTCCTTCATTGAGATCGATGGCGGTTTCCGACACCACTTCAGCCGTATGCACCCGGCTTCTAAGGGATAAGTAAATCTGGTACTACGGTATGTACGGGTGGGGTGGCTCTCCAAGCTCCTATGATCCAAAGGTCTTCCTTGTACTCCACTGGGAAGGGTCCTTAAACTTTAAAACTGCAACCGCAGCTCTCTCATTGAATTCTACGTAGCACGCGGTCGAGTTCTCACACTGCACCCATCCTCCGTGGAGCCCCTTCTTTACTCACCTTGGGTGGTTCCTTAAAGCCCCAGCGATTATACTACCTCTAGAGACTGTTTTGACTCGAGTTGTGGTTCTTATACCACTATTTTAGTATATGGTTTGGTCTCCCCTGGAGCCCACTGTGTATTATTAGTGCTACTTACGATTGTTTCTGTGCTACAGTATTGTGTGCTTTGTGTTTATCTGCGTGTAGCAGATACTGTAAGGTATTTAGAGTGTGTTGTAATAATAAATACATGTTTTTGTAAATATTGTGGGGTTCTCCTTTCATTTAACCAATACAATAAGGTTGCATTCTGGTAAATCAAGTTGCTTAACATTCCTTCAAGACTAAGCCTGAAGGTTGCTCTCCACAGCTACCACTTGGATACCTTTCTAATGTTATCTTTGACCTCTTAACCACATGCGCGCTAGCGGAATTTTGCTCCTACGCTGAGATTTTCAAAACCGCATGTTACGTGACGAGCTGGGCTCGTCATCAGCGTGCGAGCGGGCTACACCATGACGAGCCCAGCTCGTCATCAGCGTCGAAGGGGTTAAATCATCATAAGGGATGGTTGGACTGGTGCAAGGTGCCCACTTTAATTAGTGGACATCATATACCAGGCCAACTTCTCACATAAACTTTTAGATTAACTTGTTGAATATTTAAGATGTCCGAAAGTCACATCAAAACTGAATTCAATAGTTATTAAGACAAAAGAAAAGAGCAAAAATTACAATGCAGATGTAAGTATGAACAAACTTGTATTTTAAAAAGAAATAATATTGAACACAAATGACCACGGATCACAATATAAATATCAAGGTACAAAAAAGCACCAAGCACGTTTATATTTCACCAATATTCACTGCGCCGCTATGTGTGTTGAAATTATTTTTCATAAACTACTTTGAATTAATTGTATTTGCCATTTGGGTCTTTGTATCTAAAGGGACTAGAGATGTGTGCATTTCGTTATAGTAATTACCCCAGGTCCTCAGTGATCCTTGGGACCCCCTTATTGAAATATTATTACCATCACAACTGTGGAACACCATTTCAATGGACTTCGCAGCAGAAGCGCTGCCTGTTCATGGATATGCCTCTATTTTAGTTGTGGTGGAGCAACTCTTCAAGATAGCCACCATCATACCCTTTAAAAAAGTAAGCTTTGCAAAATACATGAGGCATGAATTTGTACAATACATTATCCACCTGCAAAGACTACTTTGCAAATAACAGACTGGGTCCATTAATCTGTAACACACTTCTGAAGAGAACTGAGTGCATATGCCTTGATGTCGACGGACGCTAGTTTGTTCCGAGCATGCCATTCCCAGTCACATGGACAAATGGAACGAAGCATTTGCAGAAGAAGTGCCATTACAATTCCATTCTTGTCTTATTGGACTTTGATGACATAGTGCGCATCAACAATCCCATCTTTATCAAACTCAGCCTTACCATCAACTCTATGGTTATATCCCGGCAAATACTCTCTCACCATACTTTCAATAAGCAATGCTGCATTCCACAGCAGCACCCCAAACATGATAGAAAAACAAGTAGAATATAAGGTCCAAGTGGAGCAGTGTGGCTCAATGGTTAGAGCGGCAGACCCTGATGCAGAGGTCTGGCCCGGGACCAGGGTTCAATTCCCGATGCGGCAGGGACTTGGGCTCATTTGTCTGCGGACTCGATAATTCTCGCCTCGGCGCCTACTCTAATCATGGGGTCCCATGCTGCATCTCTGGGCAATAGCTTCTTAATCTCCACAACGGCCCCTACAACACTGGGATGCCTGGCTTCACCTTGGGGGTGCCCAGAAGTGGACGCCTCACAGGGAGAGCCAGGAAGGGTTCCACAGCGTTATACAGCGCCAGGACGCCCCGGTGATGGGCAGCTGTGCGCTTTTATCCTACATTTACATTAAGTCCAGCTCCGGTCATTGCAGTCGGACAAGTCTTGTCTGATTTTCGGCCAACACAGCAAGAACTGTAGAAGAAAACTGTTTCATGTTTCGGTTGACTCTGTGAAGAGCTTACTGCAAAAATGAATATCACTGAAAAGCTTTCTGAGAGAAGACAAGGCCTGAATATAAATCTTGCTACACACACAGTTCATAGTATCAATCACCAAGACAACAGCAGATGCTTGGCTGAGCTCAAGAGGATGAATAGATACTTTCATGAGTAACAAAAATGCAAACAGTTTAGGATGAGTAAGCCTCCTCGCACGTTTTTGCATCTCAGGTGACAGGAGGACACAGATCTAAGCTCACATGGCTGCAGGAGGTTACAGTGACTGCATTTAAATTTTTCACAGTAGCCTAGCAGGGAAGCCTGAACCTGTACATTCTTACATCCTCAGCATTGCATTGCGATACCTTTGGCTTTGATAGGTGGCATAATATTATAGAATGAGTGGTGAGACTAGACCCTCAAAACCGTAGGATGGCTTGCAAAGGCACTGGACTGGGGTAAGGTGTGGTAGAGCTCAATCTGAGTGTGTTTGTAGTTCACTATGAGAGGCCACTCTTCTGAAGGCTGTGGCTTCTTTTAAACACAGACAACATGCTATATGAGTCTTCATTATACACCATTTAATGAGTATTAGTGAAGTAAGAGAGGATTCAAGTCTTATGATTTTGTGGCCAAGAAAGTAGGGTAATAGTCCCTTTGCTGTACAGCACACTATCATTCCCATACTGATTACATACACCAGCTACAGAAGGTAGGGGTTAATTTATCAAAGGGCCTGTTGAGATAAATGCTCATGACCCAGGAAGTTCGTCGGAGTGGCTAGAAACATGTGCACATGGCATCTTTCCTATTGCACTATAGTTGTATTCATGCAACAGTGATTTAACAATTACTGATGAACAGCTGTTAATATTACCACTGGTGTATTTGTAAACTTTGGCTCCACTTACTCAACCTTACTGAGTACAAAGCCTGTTAGAAGTTTAAACTAGAGTTGGACATACCTTTCCAACGAGCTCCTTTGGGAGCACGTCATGTGCCAGAGATCTGGTTGTGGTGAAGAGGAACCCATTCATTGCCATGAAGACTGGAGGTAAGAGAAAATGGCAAAATGGTGGATAGCAAGATTTCTATCACTGTCTACCTATTTTTACTTATATTATAATATGTTAGCACATAAACATCCCTTGACCCTGACTCAGGTAGGTCGCTCCCTCATGCCGCACAGCACCACCTGTGTGACCGTGTCCCGCTGTTCTACTCTGTTCGGCTTAGGCCCCTCAGCCTGAGTTGTGTGCCTCTGTTATTTACATTGCTGATTTCTGTTGTTCTGTGTTGTGCCTTTTTTTTTCTTCTTTTCCCCGTGCCCCATGTTCATGCCCGTTTCCCGCCGCTGCATCCCCTGCGGCCCGCCCCCCTGCTTGCCCGTTCGTTTCCCGCTCCCACCTCCCAGCTGCTCCTCCCTCCCACCTTCCCTCATCATAGCGGCCACGCCTCTGGCACGCGGAAGGCGCTCCTAAGGCAAGCCTGTCTGTGTGCGTCCGTGCCTGGACCGCACCCAGGACTAGACCCCCTGGCCCCCGTGAAGGCCACACAGACCGCCACCACTACACCGCAAGCATCCTCCACGCATTCCACACCGGACGGCCGCAGACCTGCTTCCTGGCCGCCCCGAAGCACACCAAAGGACCCTTCTCCTGCCAGAGCTGCAGCTTCACCAGTCTCCAAGCCACCAAACCGCCCACTGTGACAGAACGCAACCACCTCAGATGCATACTACTAAACACCCGCTCAGCACGCAAACATGCCATCGAACTCTGGGATCTGCTTGACACATCCTCCCCGGGTGTTGCCTTCCTGACAGAGACCTGGATGAACGCCTCCTCGGCACCCGACATCACCATAGCCATCCCAGACGGCTATAAGAGCACCCACAGGGACCGCACCAACGGAGTAGGAGGTGGAATCGCCATTGTCCAAAAGAACACCCTCAGGGTCTTAACCAGCACCGACGACACCCTTAACATCGCCTTACACCTGCACTTCCAGATCCCCACCAACCCCAACACCACCCTCAGAGGAACTCTCGTCTACAGACTCCCTGGACCCCGGCCCCAGTTCAGCGACTCCATCGGCCAACTTCGTCAGCACGCACGCCCTTGTCTCAACAGACTACATCCTCCTCGGAGACCTGAACTTCCACCTCGAGAACAACAACAACACCAACTCCACCACCCTGATTGCCTGCCTCGCCAACCTCGGACTCAGACAGCTTGTCACAATGCCCACCCACTCCGCCAGCCACACACTTGACCCCATCTTCTCCGCAAGCTCTCACATCACCTTCAACCACACCACCGTACTCCACTGGACCAACCATCGTTGCATCCACTTCACCTTCCGGAAACCCACCAAGCACCACCGCACTCAACAGATCCCCCGCCGCAGCTAGAGCAAAGTCACCGGAGACCAGCTAAACACCACACTCGCCTAAAGCCCACCCGCCGACCCCACCAACTCCGACACCGCCGTCCGCAACCTCAGGCGATGGATGGACGACTGCACCAACACTCTTGCCCAGATCAAGAAACCCTCCAATAGACGCACTTACAAGAAAGCCAGCTGGTACACCGCGGACCTCCAGGCCTCCAAGCAAACCTGACGAAAACTTGAGAAGAAATGGCACCGCGAACAGACACCGGACAGCTACGCAGCCCACAAGAACGCCATCTGCAGACACCATCACCTCATCAGATCCGCCAAAAGGGCCTCTTTCAAGGACCCCCTCGACAACAACGCGCACAACAGCAAAGAGCTCTTCAACATAATGAAGGAACTCTCCAACCCCAGCTCCAACAACAACGACGACATTCCACCATTGCAAGACCTGTGCGACTCCCTTGCCTCCTTCCTCCATCGCAAGATAGCAGCCATCCACGACATCTTCAACAACTGGGCCGCCCCGACAGCCACGACACCGCAGACCCCACGGCTACCACACACATTGATCCCCTGCTAACCTGGACAAACATCAATGACGACAACACCATCAAAATCATGAACACCATCCACTCCGGCTCTCCGTCAGCCCCATGCCCACACCACATCTTCAACAAAGCTAGCGCCACCATCGCACCCCATCTCTGCAAGGCCATCAACATCTCCTTCGGGACCGCAACCTACCCGGAGAGCTGGAAGCACGCCGAGATCAATGTCTTACTCAAGAAACCCAAGGCGGATCCGAAGGACCTCAAGAACTTCCAGCCCATCTCCCTGCTCCCGTTCCCGGCAAAGGTCATCGAGAAGACTGTCAATGGACAACTGACCCGCTACCTCGAGGAGAACAACATCCTGGACCCGTCCCAGTCTGGGTTCCGCAGCAACCACAGTACCGAAAAGGCCCTCATCGCCGCCAACGATGACATCAGGGCCCTGCTGGACAATGGCGAAACCGTGATCCTCATTCTCCTGGACCTATCAGCCACCTTTGACACTGTCTGTCACCACACCCTACGCACATGCTTCCACAATGCAGGGATCCGTGACAAGGCTCTGGAATGGACCACCTCTTTCCTCTCCGACAGAACCCAGAGCGTCTTTCTCCCCCCTTTCCAGTCCGTAGCCTCTGAGATCATCTGCAGTGTACCCCAAGGATCATCCCTCAGACCGACATTGTTCAACGTCTACATGGCACCGTTCGCCCACGTCACCCGACTGCAAAACCTCAACATCATCTCTTACGCTGACGACACCCAGCAAGATCTACAGGTGGATCCCGACCGGTACAAGAAGAACGGTCACCCAGGCCCTCATCAGCAGCAGGCTGGACTACGGAACTGACCTCTACGCAGGAGCCTCGCCAAACTCCAGAAACGACTTCAACGCATACAGAACGCCTCTGCACGCCTGATCCTCGACATCCCTTGCCACCGCCACATCACACCCCACCTGAGAGGCCTACACTGGCTTCCTGTCAACAAGAGAATCACCTTCAAGCTCCTCACCCACGCACACAAGGCCCTCCACAACACCGGACCTGCATACCTCAACAGACGACTCGCTTTCTACACCCGAACCGCCAGCTCCGCTCCGCCGACCTCGCTCCCGCCACCGTCCCCCGCATCCGAAGAGCGACCACTGGTGCAGACTGTTCTCCCACCTCACCGGGAAGACCTGGATCACCCTCCCCATCCTCCTACAGCAGACCCAGGACCTACTAACCTTCAGGAGGCTACTCAAGACCTGGCTATTCGAGCAGTAGCAACACCCCCCCCCCAGCGCCTTGAGACACTCATGGGTGAGTAGTGCACTTTACAAATGTTCTGATTGATTGATTGATTGATTTATTGATTGACCAAGATGGGAAAAGCAGGCATAAACAAGCATTAGCAAAGACAATTGTTCCTGCACGGGTTGCAGAGATTTTGGCTTTGCCAGTGCTTGTTTTCTCTGCCACAGTTTATTACATTTTTAAGGTGGCTGGCAGATACGAAAGTAATATGTCGTCCATCTTGTCATGATGAAGTATAATAAAGTATGGGGGGCGTGGTCACGCGCCACAGCAAGATGGCGGCTTTGACCTGAGCTCCACTCGGATGCAGAACTCACCTGCATTACCAGCCTTCTTCTCGACTTTGGGCAGGATTCCTTGATGCCCCGGAGCCTTAGAAGTGTCAGAGTGGCACATGGAGCCGTTCCGATGTTGATTCCAGTCGGCTGTGATCCAACGGCAGCGGCAGTGATTTTCTTCAATGTAATTGCGAGCGGCTGCCATTTTGTGCTTGATGCTTGCTACACCTGACCTCCTTGAGGTAAAACCGGTGTTTTGACTTATAAACGTGCGGCAAAGGTTTTTTTTCTCCTTGTTTTATTGTTTGCCTGCTCCTTACATAGAGTCTACTTTAAGTAAGCCCATGCGTAATCTCTGAAATGCTTCACTTCCTACTTTTTTGAGCGAGCCAGATATGTGGAAAATGAGGAGGGGGAGTGCTTAACTGAGGTTTGCCATGACTCTAGTGCTTTCAGGCGGTGGTGTCATTTAAAATGTCACTCAGGATGGATATTTCTTAGACTGTGTTCTTTTTAATTTTATTTTTTAGGTTAATTGATTCCTGTGCCATTGTGGGTGGTGCACACATAACCACTGCATAGAAAATATGCAGTCAAGTAATTCCAAGCGACTGACATTTTATGCTTGCCACTCGCTGCACCTGGCCACCTCTGAGATAAAACTGGCATTTTGACTCCTAAACGCTCAGAAACATTTTTCTTTTGCTTACGCTATTGTTTTTCTATTGTAGCTATTGCTGCTTTTCAATATGAGCACCTACCATTTCAGCCTTATCTATTTTGAATAGGCGCATTATGCTTTTTTGACCTCACATCCTTTGCTACTCATCTCATGAGGGTACCTTATACACCACCTTTTTTTCTCTTCCTGCATTGACTCTTTACATGGATGTTGGCTGTGCACTTTTTTCTTCTTTCCCTGAGTACGGAAGGAGAGCGACATGTTTTTCTCTGATCAACTGACATTCCTTCTACGGCCCAGTCAACTTTTACAATGCGCTTATTACGCCTATAGGCAGATTGAGACCTCCTTTCAAGGTTCTTCATTGTCCCTCTCAAAATGTTACGATAGCTAGTGAAATTCCAATATCTGTCAGAGCCTCGTCTTCTGGTACTAAGCTCAAGAGGATAAAAAATGACCCTCATTCTACCATCTTGTCATCTCAAAATCCTGTTCTTGATACCATTCTGGATGAGGTGAGGGGACTGAAATCTTTTATGACCTCAACTAATGAGAAGCTCCAACAAATAGAAGACAGGTGGAATAGTATGGAAGCTGAGGCGTTTGACATGGAGAAATGAATCAGTGATCTACATGATGTTTCAACCAAGATTCCTATCCTTGAACAAGAAATTCAACATCTCAAGCTTCATACTGAAGATCTTGAAAATCGTAATAGACGTAATAACCTTCATCTTTATGGACTACCAGCGAATCTTGAGGGTACAGATCTTCTTTTTCTAAAGAGATTCT
Source organism: Lissotriton vulgaris (assembly GCF_964263255.1). NCBI lineage: Eukaryota > Metazoa > Chordata > Amphibia > Caudata > Salamandridae > Lissotriton > Lissotriton vulgaris. The sequence goes on along the minus strand of NC_141687.1, from coordinate 1,539,825,987 downwards.
GTCAGAACTTTTGGATCTTCCTCCAGAACCTCGGACTAAATATCCAATGTACACATCGACTTGGACGTTTTCATCCAAATGCTTTAAGACCCGGAGGAATTATAATGTGGTTTCTGGAATTTACAGATATCATGCGTGTTCTCTCAGCAGCTAAAGTGAAGCAGCGCCTCATATGGTCTGGTCACACAGTTTATCTTTCTCAAGATCTCTCCAATGCCACAAATGCAAGAAGAAAGGACTTTTTGGCACTCCGTCCTCAGATGAGACAATTGCATATTTGTTATGGCATTTTACATCCATGCCTGTGTAAAATTACTCATGAGGGCTCGACTTGCTCTTATGATGATCCTGCTAAATCAAAGTCTTTTCTCCAAAGTCTCTCAATTAATTCTGCTGATGGCCCTACCCAACGTCTCTAAATTCCTTGCTTTCTTCTTGATCTAATTCCTTACGGCTGTTCATTTTCTTATTTCTTTATATCTTTCTCTCCCTCATTCCGTTTGCCTTTGGTGCTGTTGCGCCCTTTGTTCCATTCGTTTACTCCTCGTTTTAGATCTGGATATCTTTCCTTGATCTATCTCTTCTTTTTCCTATTTCTTTCTCTTTTTCTATCTTTAATTATTTTTCCTTTTTTTGTATTTTGTATGATGCATGAGCTTTGTTGCGCTACTATTTATTGTATATATTGTCTTATCTTTTTTTTTACTAAATGGTATTTTCTGGTTTTCAGTATCCCTCCTGAAGTGGATCATCTCCATCCATGTACCTCCTACCCCTCCTCCCTATATGTGTAACGCTGTCACATGGAATGTTCGTGGTCTGGGACACCCTGCTAAAAGACAGAAGGTACTATCTCATTTGTCTAGATTGCATTCTCATGTTTCGTTCCTACAAGAAACACATTGTAATGATGTAGAATCTCTTAAATTGAAGAGGCAATGGGTGGGTCAAGTTGTGTTTTCTCCAGCTTCTACCGTAAGGGGGGTGTTGCTATCCTTTTTACAAGTCATTGCATGTACAAATTATATCCACACAATGTGACACTGATGTACGCTGGGTAATGGCTAAGGAGGTTATTCACAATAAAGAGCTTCTTTTACTCAGTATATACGGCCCAGTTTTACGAGATCCTGAATTATGGAATTGCATTAAGATTTTACTTTCCTCCATTGATAATCCCAATATCATTGTTGCTGATAATTTTAATCAATAGTTAGACCCATTTTCGGATCGACAGTCTAAATGCAAATTTAATCCTGACAAATCCCATAGATCTTTTCAATCTGCCATTGCCTTGCGTCCATTATTTGATGTTTGGAAGACTTGTAACCCTGATTCTTTTGAATGTACATTTTTTTCTAATGTTTACCAAACTCGTTCTAGAATTGATTATATTTTGGTTAGTAAATCACTGCTCCCCTCCATCCAGTCTTCTGAGATTGGATCTATTTTCATTTCTGCTTATGCTCCTTTCCTTTCTGCCCTTGACTTATCCCTGAATACTCCAAAATGTGGTGTTGGAAATGTAATAACTTTTTGTTGTCAGCAGATAGTGACTTCATTTCAGAGGCCACTAGCTTTATTAATGAGTTTTTTAATATTAATAATCCCTTGGACACATCTATCCCTAAAACTTGGGATGCTTTTAAAGCCTCTTTTTGTGCGTTCACGATTGCATTTGCAGCAAGAAAGAGAAAACCGCTAAGGCCAAATAAACATCCTAGCTACAACAGCTCAAGTCTTTGGAACATATTTACTTTACCTCTAAATCCCCTCTAACCCTCCATGAACTAATTAAGGTCAAGTCTGCTCTTAACAAACTTGCTACGATAGATGCTTGTAATGTCCTTCATAAAATTAAGTCCATATGTCACGGGGGTCAAAATAAAGCTGGAAAAATGCTGACAAATTTCTTAAAGATTAAATCTGAGTGTAAGAATATTGGTCCTATTCTTAATGAATCTGCTAATAGATTGATGACTTCTAATGAAGATATTTCTTCCATGTTTCAAGATTACTACCAGTCTCTCTATTCTGATGACACAACCCCCTCCACTCAAAATATGCACACTTTTTCTGATGGCCTTCCTAAACCCCCTTTCAATTCAGACACATTTTATATACTGGAAGCTGACATTTCCCTTCAAGAAATTACAGATGCTATTAAATCCTTAAAGGAATCTAAAGGATCTGGTTCTGATGGCCTCTCAGCTGAATTTTCCTCCAATTTTTCCTATATTGTTGCCCCTAAACTTCTTTCTCTTTTTAATTCCTTCCTTCTGGATTCTAAGACCTTGGGTTCCTTCATGGAAGCTTTGATTGTCCTTATTCCCAAACCTGATAAAGATCATATCCTTTGTTAAAATTACCGACCCATTTAATTAATTATCATTTCAAGATTTTTGCTAAAATCCTTGCCTTCTCGCCTAGAGAATATTATCCCATTGTTCGTTAAAACTGATCAATCTGGTTTTGTTAATGGCAGACTTGCTGCTGATAATGCTCAAATGTTTTCCAACGTCATCTCCTATGGGACGAAATACCAGTCTCCCCTTGCAGCACTATCCCTAGATGCTGAGAAGGCTTTCAAACGTATTAATTGGCAATTTATGTTTAATACCCTTCAATGGTATGATTTTGGATCGAAATTTATCTCATATGTTAAGTTGTTGTATTCTGCCCCTCGTGCTAGCATTTTTGTTAACAATCTTTTCTCTCGTTACTTCCCTTTGTATAGAGGTACTCATCAGGACCGTTCTCTTTCACCTCTGTTATTGGTTTTGTGTTTAGAACCTTTTCTTGAGCGTATAGGTGTTAATTCTCTGATTTCAGGTTTTATATATAATTCCACTAAAACTAAACTGTCAGCATATGCTGATGACATTTTGCTGTATATGTCTAATCCTATTTCTTCCCTACCTCCCTTTTTAATGAAGTTCAACTATATTCTAGCATATCCGGTTATAAGTTGAACTTTTCTAAAACAGAGGTATTACCCTTGAATCCTCTTTTTTACCAATATATGTTCACTAACACTAAATCTACCTGGTGTCCCACAAACATTAAATATATTGGTATTTGGTTCTCCTCTACTCTTTCTAACACAATCAGTTACTCGTTTAATGTATTAATTACCAAAATACAGAAATTACTTCTCTCTTTGTCACCTCTCCACCTATCATGGTGGGCTAGACTAGACACTATTAAAATAAGGAGTGTACCTCATGTCCTTTACAGACTATCCATGTTACCATTTCAGATTCCCGTTTCCTATTTTTCTCAAATTAATTCTATTTGTATCAAATTTCTATGAAACAATAAATACCTCCGTATTGGCCTTGTAAGACTTTCCACATCCCAAAACTGAAGGTGGTGTCCGGTTCCCTGATTTTAAATTATATCTCTCTGCATTTTTAATTAGACAGTACTTTGCCTTAATCCATGACTTTGCCGATGACCCTATGCCCCCATGGATCACATTTGAGCGCTCCCTATTAAAAGACTTTTCTTTCAAAAACAATATATATGTCTTATTGCACTTTCATTTCTAATAATCCTATTTTGAAGCACTCCCAATACATACTATATAATACTTCGGTTGCTGGTCTTGAACCATACCATTGTCTTTTATCCTCTTCTAGCTGGTAAAATAAATGTATTAAATTCAGACGCAAATCGTTCTACTACAAGCACTGGAAGGAAAAGGGAATTCTGTTTATCTATCAGTTGGTGTCTCATAACTCCGTTAACCCCTTCCCCCAATCGCAGTCTCAGTACAGTCTACCCAACTTCTTTCTTCATGAATATCTCTTGATTTCATCTGCTTTACAGTCCTATTTAACTACTAACACCTTCCCTTTAACTTCACCTTCACTTATTCCCATCACTCCTATGTATAATATCCCTCAAGATCTTGGACCCAAGGCTGCATCTATTTATTAGATGTTATTATCTCCTGTATCTATGCGTCCTAAATCACAGACTGAATTACATTGGGAAGCAGATTTGTCCCTTTCTCTTCCTATTTCTTCTTGGGATAAATTCTGGCTTAAGTTATTTAAAACATCTGGCGGTGCCCGCATTACTTAATCTTTATATATTATCCATAGTAGAGCTATCATTTCTCCTCTATCTATTTCCAAGTTTTCACCTTCCTTCTCCCCCCTTTGTTGGTCTTGTTCTATGTCTACCCGGACTTTAATTCACCAATTATATGAATGTTCTAATGTATTGAAGTTTTGGCAATCTATATGGTCTATTTGCATGAAAATATTTCAATGTAATATTCCCTTAACAATGCAGAATGTTTTTTTGGGTACTGCTGCACCGGTTTTTGATGGCTCTTCTCCTCCTTCTTTATTGCTGATCTTTTTATTGTTTTTGCATTTAAAGTCATTTTGTCCTGCTGGAAAGATAACTCTAAAATATCTTTATCAACATGGTGGAACTATATTTGTGATGAACACAGGATTGCTAATGTTTCCTCTCTCTCCTTATCTCAGAAGATTAAATCTGATTTATTATGGCTACCTTTCACTTCATATCTCTCTACATATCCTCCTGCATCTTAATCTCTAGCTTAGTTTTTATTTTCTCTCCACTCCATATATATTAATTTTATATTTTATTCCTACTTTTTTATTTTTTTCTCTCTCTTTCTGTCTTTTTCATTTTCTTTTTCTCCTTTTTCTTTTCTTTCTTTTCTTTTCTCTGTTCTCATAACCAATTATGCATGTTTATTCCTAAAATAGTAATTGTTATATTATATTTGCCATGTGTTCTTGTGTAATGATGTTTTCAATTTCTTTTAAAACTCAATAAAAATTATTAAACAAAAAAAAAAGAATTATAAAGGATATTAACGCGTTCCAAGATGGGTGTCTGGGCACACCCATAAATTAATTTGAATTGTTATGTTTTCTGTATGGTAATTTTGTATCTCTATGTAGAGAAACAGTCCTGAAGAAGGTGCCTATTACCAACACCGAAACGCTGCGTCGACATTTGTTCTCTTGAACAATTTTAAAACATTGATGTGTAAACTTTTTTTAAAAAAAAATTCTCATGAATTTTATGATGTACTGATTTTTTATTGATATATGTAAATGGTTTTGTGTATACATATAATTATACTATGCAGAATAAAAATGTATATGTTTTAACTATAATCTTGTCAAGTTAGTAACTTGTGGCACAGTCCGTGTTCTGTCTAATTGTGTGGATATATTACCAAGACTATTGATTTATGTACCTAAGTGTTTAGCTCCCTTTATACGAGTAGGTTCTATGGTCTTTGTGGTTATTAGATAAACCTAAAAGTTAGATGTGTTCATAAGTCCAATTGTGGACGCATATATTCTTCTGGACTATAACAATTGTCCACTAGAGATAGATAAATAGAGTCAGGGCAATAGAGTGAAGGTGATAGATAGAGTGAGGGCGATAGATAGATAGAAAGATAGATAGATAGATAGATAGATAGATAGATAGATAGATAGATAGATAGATAGATAGATAGATAGATACATAGATACATAGATACATAGATACATAGATAGATAGAGTGAGGGTGATAGATAGATAGAGTGAGGGTGATAGATAGATAGAGATCAAGTTGGCCAATTTTTTATCTCGAAAGGGAAAAGTAACAGGGGTCCCGTTATACCCTCTACTCTTTGTAAACCATGGTATACAGATCACTGTAAGAGCAAAAGGAAAAATCTGACAAAAGCTCTGCTTTCAGGGGACCCTTTACTGGTTAGAGCGGCCAGGAAGGATTATCTGAAAACATTATCATTGGCCAAACGGGAGTGGGAGGAACAGCATTGGCAGGATCTCTCCAAGGCTGTGAGCAGTAGGAACCCGAACCTTTTTTGGGATATGATTAATAGGACAAGGCAGAGAAAATCGCAACCATTGGCTGCTCATATAACTAGCCAGCAATGGTTTACTCATTTTTCATCCCTATATGGAGACTTGGAGGAAACAACTAGCCCAGGGGTGAATAGTCTGGGTGAAGGGGACAACCTAGGGGATAATGCCCTTTTATTTTCGACCTCAGAAGTAGTGATGGCAATTAGACATCTAACCCCTAAGAAAGCAGCCGGGCAGGATGGGATTCCTGGAGATCTGTTGATGGTGGAGCCAGAGGCCTGGGCCAAACTAATTGCTATAATAATGAATCTGATCATGAGGGGACACCAGGTACCAGACTCCTGGAAAGGGGCCGAGGTAGTTACTGTGTTCAAGAAGGGGGTAAGAGATGACCCTGCGAACTACAGACCTATCAGTTTGATAGACATAATCCAGAAAGTGGTCGGCAGGGTCATCATCTCAAGAGTAGGCGATTGGATAGAGGAGGACAGCATCCTCTCCCACTTACAAGCGGGTTTCAGAAGGAAGGTAGGCACGATGGACCAGGTCTTTCGTTTTTTTGCCATCTATTGGAAGGCGGTTACCATCAAGAAAGGCAGTTTGTATATGGCCTTCATAGATCTCAAGACTGCGTTCGACCTGGTCCCTCTTACAAAACTTTGGGAAATACTTGGAGAGATGGGTTTTCCCAGTGGACTTCTGAACCTAATCGTAAAGCTGCACGAGGGGAATTATGCGAGGGTTAGATGGGGATCCCAGGGACAACTAACAGATAGGATCCCAGTGCGGAGAGGAGTACGTCAGGGCTGTGTCATGGCTCCGACCCTCTTCTCCCTATTCGTAAATGGAGTGGTGGACCATCTGAAGGGGGTGGAGATGGATGCCCCATCCCTGGCGGGGGAGAGAATCCCCACACTCCTCTTCGCTGATGACACCCTATTAATTTCCAAATCCCCGGTGGGCTTACAAAAACTCCTGAATCGTTTTAGCTCCTTCTGCACTACCCGAGGCTTAACCATCAATACATCGAAAACCAATTTGATGGCTTTCGCCCCCTCAAAAAGATTTTAAAACTATTTTGTGCTCAATAATGCTCCCCTCGAGCTGGTCGAATCTTTTGACTATCTTGGTGTCCGGATAAACAGCCGCATGACCTGGAAGGACCATCTTGCAAAAATGTTACTTAGCCACCGAAGAGTATCCGGGGTGAGGCTGAGGGAGCTCCGTGAATCAAGCAGTAAACCGGTCTCCCCAGCTATGGCCATCTATGAGGGACAGATTCTTCCTGCGGCACTTTATGGCTCTGAACTTTGGGGGTTCGAAGGGGTTTCAGATCTGATGACAGCGGAAAATAATTTCTTTAGGAAGGTGGTAGCTCTTCCCGCTTCCACCCCATTGATCCCACTAAGATTAGATCTGGGCAGAAGAACACTAAAGGACTTGGTGAGGCTACGCCCGTTGCTCTTCTGGTCCCGTTTAAGAAGAACTGAGGAGCTCGCAAAGTATGCAGAAGGGTTGGACGATCTACTTTTACTGGACACGGGTAAAAAAATAGGATGGCTAAACAAACTGAAAGAACTGGCTCTCAACTTGGGTCTAAGAGAGGCATGGGAGTCGCAATCACCGCCACCCAAAGATGTGATTAAAAAACTATACTGGGACTGGGTACAGAGTAACGCTACGAGGGTTACAAATGTGGGCTCACTTACTGATCAATTTTTGTCAATTAAATGTGTGAGAAAATTGGAACCCTTTCTCGACTTGATAACCAAACCATTGGATCGAGCGTTGTACCTAAAACTGCGATATGGGACGCTCCCGGTGCATGACTTTACGGTGAGGTGGTCGAACTCAGATGCCCTCTTGCGCGCATGCCCTGGCTGTGCGGCACCAAAGGAATCGGTGGCTCACTTGTTTTTCGCCTGCCCAGCCTACAAAGGGGCGCGGAAATTCTGGTTGAAACCCGTCTGCAGAGAATTAGGGTTGAGGTGCCATAGCCAGGCACTACGCGTACTCTCTACAGATTCTTCATCTGCCATTATGATTTGTGGGGTGGCTAAATTTTTGGGAAGTGCGTGGTTGACACGCTCCCGCTTACTGAAACTGCACCCGGGGGGTCCTACAGGCTGATGATGAATGCACTGTTACCAACTAATGAATAAGGTGCCCATGCTTTTTATTGTATTTTATAATCTTTTTTACTGGTAAATTGGAAATGTATATGTATATGTATTCTTTTATGGTGATCAATTTGTCGAATAAAGATATTCTAACGCATAGATAGAGTCAGGGCAATAGAGTGATGGTGATAGATAGATAGAATGAGGCCGATAGATAGAGTGAGGGCGATAGATAGATAGAGGGTGATAGATAGATAGAGGGCAATAGATAGAGTGAGGGCGATAGATAGATAGATAGAGTAAGGGCCATAGATAGATCGATAGATAGATAGATAGATAGATAGATAGATAGATAGATAGATAGATAGATAGATAGATAAGATAGATAGATAAGATAGATAGATAGATAGATAGATAGATAGATAGATAGATAGATAGATAGATAGATAGAAGATAGGTAGATAGATAGATAGATAGATAGATAGATAGATAGATAGATAGATAGATAGATAGATAGATAGATAGATAGATAGATAGATAGATAGATAGATAGAGTAAGGGCGATAGATAGAGTGAGGGCGATAGATAGATAGATTGATAGAGTGCGGGCGATAGATAGAGTGAGGGAGATAGATAGGTAGATAGATAGATAGATAGATAGATAGATAGATAGATAGATAGATAGATAGATAGATAGATAGATAGATAGATAGATAGATAGATAGATAGATAGATAGATAGATAGATAGATAGATAGATAGATAGATAGATAGGTAGGTAGATAGATAGATAGATAGATAGATAGATAGATAGATAGATAGATAGATAGATAGATAGATAGATAGATAGATAGATAGATAGATAGATAGATAGATAGATAGATAGATAGATAGATAGATAGATAGATAGATAGATAGATAGAGTGAGGGCGATAGATAGAGTGAGGGCGATAGATAGATAGATTGATAGAGTGAGGGGCGATAGATAGATAGAGTGAGGGTGAAATATAGATAGAGTGAGGGCGATAGATAGATAGATAGAGTGTATGGAGTGTATGTTGCATTGAGAGCAGTGTAAAGATGTAGCATATAATTATGTGGCACTGAGTGGTATTTGGAGTGTATGTTGCATTGAGCGCAGTGTAATTAAGTAGCATATATTTATGTGACACTGAGTGGTATTATGAGGAGTGTATGTTGTATTCAGTAGAGTGTAATTGTGTGGCGTGTAATTATGTGGCACTGAGTGGTATTGTTTGGAGTGTATGTTGCATTGTAATTATGTAGTATATAATTATGTGGCACTGAGTGGTATTGTGTGGAGTGTGTGTTGTATTCAGTAGAGTTGAATTTTAAAATATTTATAGAGCGCTCTTATACCGAAATCGGTTTCATGGCGCTAGAGGCAGAGGACCAGTGGGTGCGGAGGAAAGGGTTATACGGTTATACGGCTACAAATCTGGAGAACAGGAGGGTCTTCAGATGTCTGCGAAATTCCAGGTAGGAAGATGACGATCTAAGAGAAAAAGGGAGTGAGTTCCAAAAGGAAGGGGCCAGCACTGCAAATCTGGCCCCACCGGACTTCTGTTTCCTAAAGCGAGGAACTGACAAAAGGGCCAAGTGAGTGGAACGGAGTTCTCGGGAAGGAAGGTAAGGGGAGATGGCTTCACACAGGAAAACGGGAGCGGTCCCTGCTCTAGCCTGGTAGGTGATACATCCAAGCTTAAAAAGGGCCCTCTCCCTCACTGGGAGCCAGTGGAGAGACTGCAACAGAGGGGTCGTGTGGCTGAACCTGGGGAGTCCGTAGATCAGGCGAGCCGCCTGATTTTGAATTTGTTGGAGCCGGCGAAACAGATAAGCCGGCGCCCCATTGTAGATGACGTTCCCATAGTCAAGGCGCGAAAGCACCATGGCCATGAGAATGAGCTTGAGTGCAGCAGTTGAGAAGAAGCGGGCGACCTTTCGGATGATCCGCAGGGAAAGGAAACAGGCAGATACAACTGCATTGATCTGAGTATGAAGGGTAAGCATGGGATTGATGAAAATACCCAAGGTTTTAACCTTGGGAACAGGAATAGGGGGAGGGCCAAGGGCAGAGGGCCAGAAGGAAGGGGACCAGGGACTGCAACCACCCCCCGTCAGGACCAATTCGGTCTTGTCCGGATTCAGTTTGAGGTGGTTGCAGTTCATCCACCCTTGGATAAAAAGCATAACCTTCTGGAAATTAGAAGCTGAGGAAGGAGAAGAGGAAAGATTGAAAACAAGTTGGAGGTCGTCGGCGTAATTAAACACCGAGACCTCCATCTGCTGTAAAGAAAAAATGAGGGGTGAAATGTATAAATTGAAAAGCAAGGGGGACAGGGAAGAGCCTTGGGGAACTCCGCAAGTCACCCTCCTAGGAGGAGCAGAGAAGTTGGCAAGATGGACAGCCTGTTCCCTGTCCGTCAAAAAAGAACGGAGCCAGGCATAGGCCGAGCCCCCAATGCCTGCCGCTTCGACACGGGTCAACAAGATGTCATGATCCACCGTGTCGAACGCGGCGGACAGGTCTAACAGGACTAGAGCCTGTGGCCGGCCGATGTCAATGCCCTCTCTTAACTGATCCATCACCGACACAACTACCTTCTCGGTAGAGTGCAGCGGGCGAAAGCCCGCTTGGCGAGCGGCCAAGCAGCCTGTGGATTCCACAAAGGAGCTCAGGGACCTGGTGATATGGGCCTCTGAGACCTTAGCGAGGTAAGGGAGGAGAGAGATCGGGCGGTAATTGGCGGGCGCAGAGGGATCGGCGCCAGGCTTTTTCAAAATAGGAATAATGACTGCTGATTTATGGGCAAGGGGGACAGTGCCAGAGTTAAGGGAGTGATTGATGAAAGTAAGTGGTGGGGTGTAGCAGTTAGAGAAGAGCTCTTTTAGAGCAAAAGCAGGACCAATGTCTCGAGGGGAGCCTGATTTGATCCGCGCTAGAAGAGGGAGCAAAGAGTCTCGGGTGAGGGGAGGGAACTGAGTAAAGGAGGGGGGAAGGGGGGGTGAGGGAACAGCAGAAGGTACCATGGGTGGGGGTGGAATGTTGGCCCTGATGAGGGAAATCTTCTCAAAGAAAAAGGAATTAAGGGAGTTACAGAGTGTTTGGGACGGGGGGATTTTAGAGACCACCCTGTCAGAGGCCGCCAATTCATGAATGGTATTGAATATCTCCTTCGGTTGGTTTTCTGCTGCTAAGATTCTGCCAGAGAAGTACTCCGTTTTAGCTTTTAGAATGTCGCGTTTGTACTCTTTTAGGGACTGGCAGTAACTAGCCTTAAGGAGAGGGCAGTAAGTGCGCCGCCAGGCGCGTTCCGCTCTACGGGTCGCAAGTTTTTTCCCCCTGAGGGCGGGAGTGAACCATCGGTTGGCCCCATGGGCGCGTTTAACAGTCACTCTCTTAAGGGGGACGGTGGAATTACACGCCTTTAACAGCCAGTTGTTAATGGCTGAGAGCTGGGAGGAAGGGGACAGATCATTAAGCTCCGGGCTGGTAGCCTCCAGGGAGGAGCAAACTGCCGGGAGGGCCGCCTTATCCCACTTTCTGGCCCAGATGTTTTTGGGCAGGGGGGGTTTAGGTGGCCGTCCGAGGCTGGCTGTGAAAGAGATGAGGGAATGGTCTGACCAAGAACAAGGGGAAATGGTTGAAGGGCCCATAGAGATGTTAAGGGACCAAATTTGGTCAAGTTGATGACCTTTGATGTGTGTGGCCGAACTCAGCTGAGAGGAGAAGTTAAGGCTGGTGAGCAGAGCCGTAAACTCCTTAGATCTCATATCTTCAGCTGGGTCATTCGGCCAATAATTTAAGTCTCCCAATAGAAGAATGGCAGAGTTGTTAACCACAAGGGTGGCCAAAAGGTCCTCTAGGGCCGGTAGAAAACCGGGGGTAGACTGGGGCGGGCGATATATCAGGACACAGGTTATAGGAGTTCCAAAGGAAGTGGAACGGACTACTAAGCAGTCTACTGCAGGGATCACGGGGGACGGTAAGGTTTGGAAGAGGAAGTCTGCGCGGGTGATCAATGCCACACCCCCCCCAGTCTTCCCTCCTAGGCGGTCCTTCCTAATGGCCGCGTAAGTAGGGGGCAAAATGGACAGCAGGCTGGGAAGCGAGTCGTCCCTGAACCATGTTTCCGTAAGGAATAACAGGTCAGGCTGGCGTGAATCGAGTAGATGGAAAAGCTCGAGCTGGTGCCCATCCGCAGACCTGGTGTTAAGGAGGATCGCAGAAGTAGGAAGCTTAGGGCCGACAAGGGCGCAGGGGAGGGCGTCATGCAGCCTGGAGGGCGGATTGGTGAGGGGAGGAGGGTCAGAGGACGGCAATGGGGAAGAGACACTAGGGAGCGGGGGTGCAGGGCAAGGGCGGCTGAGACCCAAAGAGGCAATACAATCTAATACTAAAGATGGAGGGGGACGGGGATGCCAGAGGGAGTGTATATGCGCCGACGGATAAGTGGTTAAAAGAAAGGCATGGCGACCGGGCCCGGGCCCCAGCCGGCCGCGGACGGGCGCAGACGGGCTTAACTCTGGCGCGACTCCGGCGCGCCTACGACGCGCCCGCTGCGCTCGTCCGCTGCGCTGCCTCATAGTGTCCGTATAAATAGGGGCGGAGCTGCGGGGGAGTGGCAGGGCTATGGTAGAGTATGCTGCCCAAGCCAAAATGGCGCCCGTTACCGCTGGGAGCCCCCGAGGAAACAGTCAGGCCCAGTCAGCAACTCACCCCTGCAAACACAATGAGGTAAGAACCTGCATAATTTTAAAATCCGTTAGTTACAGATAAAATAACAGCAATTTCCGAAAATTCCGAAAATGACAGAATAAAACGCCTGCGCTCGTAGTCAGCGAGGCGGGATGCCTAGGGGTCTGGAAATTCTCCAAAGTATGACCGGAGGACCCACTGCCACCGGGCCACTGGTCAAAACTCGAGAGAGAGCGGAGACGCGCTCCTAAATAGGGGCGGAGCTGCGGGGGAGTGGCAGGGCTATGGTAGAGTATGCTGCCCAAGCCAAAATGGCGCCCGTTACCGCTGGGAGCCCCCGAGGAAACAGTCAGGCCCAGTCAGCAACTCACCCCTGCAAACACAATGAGGTAAGAACCTGCATAATTTTAAAATCCGTTAGTTACAGATAAAATAACAGCAATTTCCGAAAATTCCGAAAATGACAGAATAAAACGCCTGCGCTCGTAGTCAGCGAGGCGGGATGCCTAGGGGTCTGGAAATTCTCCAAAGTATGACCGGAGGACCCACTGCCACCGGGCCACTGGTCAAAACTCGAGAGAGAGCGGAGACGCGCTCCTAAATAGGGGCGGAGCTGCGGGGGAGTGGCAGGGCTATGGTAGAGTATGCTGCCCAAGCCAAAATGGCGCCCGTTACCGCTGGGAGCCCCCGAGGAAACAGTCAGGCCCAGTCAGCAACTCACCCCTGCAAACACAATGAGGTAAGAACCTGCATAATTTTAAAATCCGTTAGTTACAGATAAAATAACAGCAATTTCCGAAAATTCCGAAAATGACAGAATAAAACGCCTGCGCTCGTAGTCAGCGAGGCGGGATGCCTAGGGGTCTGGAAATTCTCCAAAGTATGACCGGAGGACCCACTGCCACCGGGCCACTGGTCAAAACTCGAGAGAGAGCGGAGACGCGCTCCTAAATAGGGGCGGAGCTGCGGGGGAGTGGCAGGGCTATGGTAGAGTATGCTGCCCAAGCCAAAATGGCGCCCGTTACCGCTGGGAGCCCCCGAGGAAACAGTCAGGCCCAGTCAGCAACTCACCCCTGCAAACACAATGAGGTAAGAACCTGCATAATTTTAAAATCCGTTAGTTACAGATAAAATAACAGCAATTTCCGAAAATTCCGAAAATGACAGAATAAAACGCCTGCGCTCGTAGTCAGCGAGGCGGGATGCCTAGGGGTCTGGAAATTCTCCAAAGTATGACCGGAGGACCCACTGCCACCGGGCCACTGGTCAAAACTCCAAATTCAAATTCAAATTCAAATTCAAATTCAGTAGAGTTTAATTATGCGGTGTGTAATTATGTGGCACTGAGTGGTATTTGGAGTGTATGTTTCATTGAGCGCAGTGTAATTATGTAGCATAGAAATATGTGGCACTGAGTGGTATTGTGTGGAGTGTATGTTGTATTCAGTAGAGTGTAATTGTGTGGTTTGTATTTATGTCTCACTGAGTGGTATTGTTTGGAGTGTATGTTGCATTGAGTGCAGTGTAATTATGTGTCATGTAATTATGTGGCACTGAGTGGTATTTGGAGTGTATGTTGCATTGAGTGCAGTGTAATTATGTTGCGTGTAATTATTTGGCCCTGACTGGTATTATGAGGAGTGTATGTTGTATTCAGTAGAGTGTAATTGTGTGGCGTATAATTATGTGGCCCTGAGTGGTATTGTTTGGAGTGTATGTTGCATTGAATGCAGTGTAATTATGTAGCATATAATTATGTGGCACTGAGTGCCATTGTGTGGAGTGTGTTGCATTCAGTAGAGTGTAAGTATGTTGTGTGTAATTATGTGGCACTGAGTGATATTTGGAGTGTATGTTGCATTGAGTGCAGTGTAATTATGTTGCATATAACTATGTTGCACTGAGTGGTATTTGGAGTGTATGTTGCATTGATTGCAGTGTAATTATGTGGCGTATAATTATGTGGCACTGAGTGGTATTTGGAGTGTATGTTGCGTTGAGCGCAATGTAATTATGTAGCATAGAATTATGTTGCACTGAGTGGTATTGAGTGGAGTGTCTTGCATTCAGTAGAGTGTAGTTATATTGTGTGTAATTATGTGGCACTGAGTGGAATTTGGAGTGTATGTTGCACTGAGTGCAGAGTAATTATGTTGCATTTAAATATGTGGCACTGAGTGGTATTTGGAGTGTATGTTGCATTAAGTGCAGTGTAATTATGTGGCATGTAATTGTGTGGCACTGAGCGGTATTTGGAGTGTATGTGTGGTGGAGTTGGTGGTTGTGGACATGGAGGTGAAAGTGGTGGTGGGTGTGGTGGATGTGGTGGTGTTGGTGGTGAACATGGTGGTGGTGGTGGTGGACGTGGTGGACCCGGTGGTGGTGGATGTGGTGGTTGGGGACATGGTGGTGGTGGAAGTGGTGGTAGTGAGTGTGGTGGTGGTGGTGGACATGGTGGTGGATGTGGTGGTGGTGGATGCGGTGGTGGTGGACGTGGTGGTGGTGGACGTGGTGGATGTGGCCATGGTGGATGGGGTGGTGGTGGATGTGGTGGGGTGGACATGGTGTTGGTGGACGTGGTGGTTGTGGACATGGTGGTGGTGGAGGTGGTGGTGGATGTGGTGGTGGTGGATGCGGTGGTGGTGGTGGACGCGGTGGAGGTGGATGTGGTGGTGGATGTGGTGGTGGTGGACGTGGTGGTGGTGGATGTAGTGGTGGAATTGGTGGTGGACTTGGTGGTGGACATGGTGGTGCACGTGGTGGTGGTAGTGGATGTGGTGGTGGTGGAGGTAAACATGGTGGTGGTGGACATGGTAGTGGCCTCATGGTGGACGTGGTGGTGGCCGTGGTGGTGGACATGGTGGCGGTGGACATGGTGGTGGCGAACATTTTAGTGGATGTGGTGGACATGGTGGTGGTGGACGTGGTGGTGGTGGTGGATGTTGTGGTGGTGGACATGGTGTTGGTGGACGTAGTAAGTGGTGGATGTGGTTGTGGTGGCGGCATATAACTATGTGGCACTGAGGGGTATTTGGAGTATATGTTGCATTGAGTGCAGTGTAATTAAGTGGTCTGTAATTATGTGGCACTGAGTGGTATTTGGAGTGT
Source organism: Lissotriton vulgaris (assembly GCF_964263255.1). Classification (NCBI taxonomy): domain Eukaryota; kingdom Metazoa; phylum Chordata; class Amphibia; order Caudata; family Salamandridae; genus Lissotriton; species Lissotriton vulgaris. Next base: position 1,539,810,166 of record NC_141687.1, on the reverse strand, counting down.
ATGTTGCATTGAGTGCAGTGTAATTATGTACCGTATAATTATGTGGCACTGAGTGGTATTTGGAGTGTATGTTGCGTTGAGCACAGTGTAATTATGTAGCATATAATTATGTGGCACTGAGTGGTATTTTGTGGAGTGTATGTTGTATTCAGTAGAGTGTAATTGTGTGGCGCGTAATTATGTGGAACTAAGTGGTATTGTTTTGAGTGTATGCTGCATCGAGTGCAGTGTAAATATGTGGTGAGTAATTATGTGGCACTGAGTGGTATTTGGAGTGTATGTTGCATTGAGTGCAGTGTAATTATGTGGCGTATAATTATGTGGCACTGAGTGCTATTTGGAGTGTATGTTGCATTGACCGCAGTGTAATTATGTAGCGTATAATTATGTGGCACTGAGTGGTATTGTGTGGAGTGTATGTTGTATTCAGTAGAGTGTATTTGTGTGGCGTGTAATTATGTGGCACTGAGTGGTATTGTTTGGAGTGTATGTTGCATTGAGTGCTGTGTAATTATGTAGCATATAATTATGTGGCACTGAGTGGTATTTGGAGCGTATTTTGCTTTGAGCGCAGTGTAGTTATGTAGCATATAATTATATGGAACTGAGTGTTATTATGAGGAGTGTATGTTGTATTCAGTAGATTGTAATTGTGTGACGTGTAATTATGTGGCTCTGAGTGGTATTGCTTGTAGTGTATGTTGCATTGTATTTATGTAGCATATAATTATATGGCACTCAATGGTTTTGTGTGGACTGTGTGTTGCATTCAGTAGAGTGTAATTATGTGGCATGTAAGTATGTGGCACTGAGTGGTATTTGGAGTGTATGTTGCATTGAGTGCAGTGTAATTATGTGGCGTGTAATTATGTGGCACTGAGTGGTATTTGGAGTGTTTGTTGCATTGAGTGCAGTGTAATTATGTGGCATGTAACTATGTGGCACTGAGTGATATTTGGAGTGTATGTTGCATTGAGTAGAGTGTAATGATTTTGCATGTAATTATGTGGCACTGACTGGTATTATGAGGAGTGTATGTTGTATTCAGTAGAGTGTAATTGTGTGTTGTGTAATTATGTGGCCCTGAGTGGTATTGTTTGGAGTGTATGTTGAATTGAGTGCAGTGTAATTATGTAGCATATAATTATGTGGCACTGAGTGGCATTGTGTGGAGTGTGTTGCATTCAGTAGAGTGTAATTATGTTGTGTGTAATTATGTGGCACTGAGTGATATTTGGAGTGTATGTTGCATTGAGTGCAGTGAAATTATGTTGCATATAACTATGTGGCACTCAGTGGTATTTGGAGTGTATGTTGCATTGAGTGCAGTGTAATTATGTGGCGTGTAATTATGTGGCACTGAGTGGTATTTAGTGTGATGGTGGAGGTGGTGGTTGTGGACGTGGTGGTGGAAGTGGTGGTGGGTGTGGTGGTGGATGTGGTAGTGTTGGTGGTGAACATGGTGGTGTTGAACATGGTGGTGGTGGTGGTGGACGTGGTGGACGTGGTGGTGGTGGATGTGGTGGTTGTGGACATGGTGGTGGTGGACGTGGTGGTGGTGAGTGTGGTGGTGGTGGACATGGTGGTGGATGTGGTGGTGGTGGACGCAGTGGTGGTGGACATGGTGGACGTGGTGGATGTGGTTGTGGTGGACGTGGTGGTGGTGGATGTGGTGGGGTGGACATGGTGGTGGTGGACGTGGTGGTTGTGGACATGGTGGTGGTGGAGGTGGTGGTGGTGGACGTGGTGGTGGTGGATGCGGTGGTGGTGGTAGATGTGGTGGTGGACGTGGTGGTGGACGTGGTGGTGGTGGACGTGGTGGTGGTGGAGGTGGTGGACGTGGTTGTGGTGGAGATGGTGGTGGTGGATGTAGTGGTGGAATTGGTGGTGGACTTGGTGGTGGACAGGGTGGTGGACATGGTGGTGGTGGAGGTAAACGTGGTGGTGGTGGACATGGTAGTGGCCTCGTGGTGGACGTGGTGGTGGCCGTGGTGGTGGACATGGTGGCGGTGGACATGGTGGTGGCGAACGTGGAAGTAGATATGGTGGACATGGTGGTGGTGGTGGACGTTGTGGTGGTGGAGGTGGGTGTGGTGGTGGTGGTGGTGGTGGTGGACATGGTGGACATGGTGTTGGTAGATGTAGTAGTGGTGGATGTGGTGGTGGTGGTGGCCTATAACTATGTGGCACTAAGTGGTATTTGGAGTATATGTTGCAATGAGTGCAGTGTAATTATGTGGTGTGTAATTATGTGGCACTGAGTGGTATTTGGAGTGTATGTTGTGTTGAGCACAGTCTAATTATGTAGCATATAATTATGTGGCACTGAGTGGTATTGTGTGGAGTGTATGTTGTATTCAGTAGAGTGTATTTGTGTGGCGTGTAATTATGTGGAACTGAGTGGTATTGTTTGGAGTGTATGTTGCATTGAGAGCAGTGTAATTATGTGGCATATAATTATGTGGCACTGAGTGGTATTTGGAGTGTATGTTGCGTTGAGCGCAGTGTAATTATGTAGCATATAATTATGTGGCAATGAGTGGCATTGTGTGGAGTGTGTGTTGCATTCAGTAGAGTGTAATTATGTGGCACTGAGTGGTATTTGGAGTGTATGTTGCATTAAGTGCAGTGTAACTATGTGGCATGTAATTATGTGGCACTGAGTGGTATTTGGAGTGGTGGTGGTGGTGGGTGTGGTGGTGGATGTGGTGGTGAACATGGTGGTGGTGGTGGTGGACGCGGTGGTGGTGGACGTGGTGGTGGTAGGTGTGGTGGTGGTGGACATGGTGGTGGATGGTGTGGTGGTGGACGCGGTGGTGGTGGACATGGTGGGGTGTACGTGGTGGACGTGGTCATGGTGGATGTGGTGGGGTAGATGTGGTGCTGGTGGACGTGGTGGTGGTGGATGTGATGGTGGTGGACATGTTGGTGGTGGATGTGGTGGTGGTGATGGATGTGGTGGTGATGGATGTGGTGGTGGTGGACATGGTGGTGGCCATGGTGGTGGTGGAAGCGGTGCTGGTGGTAGTGGTGGTAGTGGTGGACATGGTGGTGGACGTGGTGGTGGTGGAGGTGGTGGTGGTGGATGTGGTGGTGGTGGATGGGTGGTAGTGGATGTGGTGGTGTTGGTGGACCTGGTGGTGGTGGATATAGTGGTGGTGGATGTAGTGGTGGAAGTGGTGGTGGACTTGGTGGTGGACTTGGTGGTGGGCGAGGTGGTGCACATGGTGGTGGTAGTGGATGTGGTGGTGGCGGTGGAGGTAAACGTGGTGGTGGTGGATGTGGTAGTGGCCTTGTGGTGGACGTGGTGGTGGCCGTGGACATGGTGGTGGTGAACGTGGTGGTGGATGTGGTGGACATGGTGGTGGTGGACATGGTGGTGATGGACGTGATGATGGACGTGGTGGTGGACGTGGTGGTAGATGTGGTGGTGGTGGACGTAGTCGTGGTGGATGTAGTAGTAGTGGATGTGGTGGTGGTGGCGGCATATAACTATGTGGCACTGAGTGGTATTTGGAGTGTATGTTGCATTGAGTGCAGTGTAATTATGTGGTGTGTAATTGTGTGGCACTGAGTGGTATTTGGAGTGTATGTTGCATTGAGTGCAGTTTAATTATGTGGCGTATAATTATGTGGCACTGAGTGGTATTTGGAGTGCATGTTGCATTGAGCGCAGTGTAATTATGTAGCATATAATTATGTGGCACTGAGTGGTATTGTGTGGAGTGTGTGTTGCATTCAGTAGAGTGTAATTATGTGGCTTGTAATTATGTGGCACTGAGTGGTATTTGGAGTGTATGTTGCATTGAGTGCAGTGTAATTATGTGGCGTGTAATTATGTGGCACTGAGTGGTATTTGGAGTGGTGGTGGTGGTTGTGGACATGGTGGTGGAGGTGGTGGTGGGTGTGGTGGTGAATGTGGTGGTGTTGTTGGTGAACATGTTGTTGGTGGTGGTGGACGTGGTGGACACGGTGGTGGTGGACCTGGTGGTGGTGGACATGGTGGTGGTGGACACGGTGGTGGTGTGTGTGGTGGTGGTGGACATGGTGGTGGATGTGGTGGTGGTGGATGCAGTGGCGGTGGAAGTGTTGGTGGTGGATGTGGTGGACGTGGTCGTGATGCACGTGGTGATGGTGGACGTGGTGATGGTGGACGTGGTGGTGGTGGATATGGTGGTGGACGTGGTGGTGGTGGACGTGGTGGTGGTGGATGTGGTGGTGTTGGACATGGTGGTGTTGGACATGGTGGTGGTGGACGCGGTGGTGGTAGATGTGGTGGTGTTGGTGGTGGACATGGTGGTGGTGGACATGGTGGTGGTGGACGTGGTGGTGGTGGTAGTGGACGTGGTGGTGGTGGTGGTGGTGGTGGACGAGGTGATGGTGGAGGTGGTGGTGGTGGATGTGGTGGTGGTGGATGTGGTGGTGGTGGTGGACGTGGTGGTGGAAGTGGTGATGGACTTGGTGGTGGACGTGGTGGTAGTGGATGTGGTGGTGGTGGAGGTAAATGTGGTGGTGGTGAACATGGTAGTGGCCTTGTGGTGGACTTAGTGGTGGCTGTGGTGGTAGACATGGTGGCGGTGGACATGGTGGTGGTGGACATGGTGGACATGGCGGTGGTGGACGTGGTGGTGGTGGAGGTGGGTGTGGTGGTGGTGGTGGACATGGTGTTGATGGACATAGTCATGGTGGACTTAGTGGTGGTGGATCTGGTGGTGGTTGTGGACATGGTGGACGTGGTAGTGGCCTCGTGGTGGACGTGGTGGTGGCCATGGTGGTGGTGGTGGACATGGTGGTGGTGGACATGGTGGTGGTGGACATGGTGGTGAATGTGGTGGACATGGTGTTTGTGGTTGTGGATGTGGTGGTGGTGGACGTGGTGGAGGTGGGTGTGGTGTGTTGGGATTTAGAACGGGCTGCGCCCAGTCCTCTCTCTGTGCACATGCTGTCGATTACACCCCTCCCTCTTGACCCATGTGATCGCTTTTAAGGACAAGAAACCGGGCAGTCAGTGCTTGGTTTAGCTACCGGTCTCGTTGTCTTTACTGGTGACCGAGCTACGTGGGATTATCGGCTGTGTTCGTGTTGTTCTATTGGGAGACAAGTTGTCTGCAGAGCGAGGCTTCGCTCTGTTAAGGATACCTCCTGTATCTGGATTGAGAGTACGGACTTTGTTAGGTTCTTTACCTGACTATGCATTAGAGTTTGTACGCGGCTGCGTGCGGACATTTCAGAAGCCAGTGCATTCACTTCCGGATATTGGACCTCACTCGATATCCTTTTGTGTTATTCGGGTTCATTTTTCGAACCAGCTGCTAGTTGGCGGGTTTTTTCCCTTTACTTTTTGTGGCCACTGAATTTTCGGGTTGTTGGGAAGCGGGACGTTTTTGTTTACACATATCCAGTACGGAAGGGGTTTTTATGTCGGAAGACTTTTTCCCCGAAAGTGTATAAAGAATCCAGGAACCTACTATAGAGTGGAGTTAACTCTAGAAGATTTCACTATTAAAGAAAAGAGGCACGACGTCTCCTGTCCTGCGATACTGACACCTCCTGCGGGTAAGACGGAAGGGGTTGTTGTGGTTCCCGAAACCCTGGATGTGCATAGAGAGAGTACAGGGGGGTGTGAATTCTCATTTGTATTCTTTCTGTTTATCTCTCCCCTGCAGGGTGTGTTGCTCTCTGCATCCCTGAAGAGCCTTAAGAACTGGAGACGTACTGGGTCCTCCGAAGTCTTCCTCTTCCCCGGGACGGGTTCCTGTCTGTCCTGCCCCCTCTCCTGGCGCCGGCTGTAGTGCGCAGTGCAATACCTCTTGCGGGCTGCAGTCTGTGTAGGGATAGAGGGTTGGGAATATCGTCGCTCCTGCAGCGTGGTTTCTAGTGGAAGACAATCTGACAAAAAACCAAGCCCACGAATAGTTGCGCTGCCCGAGCGAGGATGGACATTGATAAGAATGAGGATAATGGGCAGGAAGAGAGGGTTCCCACAATGCAGGAATTAATGGGTGCCATAACTGCTTTACAAACACAATTGCAGGACCTAAAACAAGAGAATCAGGGGTTGCGTAGGGAGTTGGATGTGGCTAGGTCCCGAGAACAGGGAAGTTGGGGAGCAGGTAAACCAGTGATACAGCCCGCCACTTTTCAATATGACAGAGGCGCTAGTAATAGCTCTGCTCCTATGACGGTGAATGTTACCACCCCTACTCCTGTCCCTTTAGCGGTCCCTGAGCGCTTTACGGAGGACTCGAATAAATTCGCAGTCTTTATGAATCAGTGCCATCTCCACTTCTTGTACAGGCCCGCCGCTTTCCCTAACGATTCCGCCAAAGTGGCATTTGTAATCTCCTATTTGGCAGGGACTGCAGCTACCTGGGCTGTGCCTTTAGTGGAAAATGACGATCCCGTCTTGAACAATTATGATACGTTCAAGGAATTGATGCATGCCCTATTTGCTAAACATGCGTTTATGCAGGCCAGTGACGCTGAACTATTGAAGTTACGGCAAGGTAAACAAGATCTACTTACATATGTATCTACCTTCAATAGATTGGTGTCCGAAACGCATTGGCCTGTTGATAAACGTACCTCTATTTTCTATCAGGGGTTATGCGAGGAATTAAAGGATGTGGTTTCCCAGGTGGTTAATCCTCCGTCCGATTGTACCAAGTTTATTGATCTGGTGGTGAAGTTGAATCACCGGTTATTGGAACGGAAGGGAGAAAGAACTAGACACTTTCTGTCCAGACCTCTTCCTATTCGGAGTGACTCACGGGGAACAGGGGGGGAGGTAAAACAGACCCCTGAACCTATGGAGATAGGTGGAGTCAGAGGACCGTTGTCTTCAGTAGAAAAAGAAAGGCGTAGATCCAACAACCTGTGTCTATATTGTGGCCATGAGGGACATTATGCAAGGGACTGTTCCGTGAAGCCTTCTAAGGAACCATCGCGTAAAGCGGTGGCTTGTGTGCACAGGGACGCCCTGCCTAAGGACTCTATGGTTCAATGTACCCCGTATCAGATACCTGGCATAGTGAAGAGGGTCCCCAGACATTTTACTATCACCGTTTGTTTGGTTATATCAAACAACCATAGGGCTCCAGTGTCGGCTTTGTTAGACTCCGGTGCTACGGGGAACTTTATGGATATCAAGTTGGCCGAGAGAATTGGAGTTCCCTGGGTTTACAAGGAACAACCGGAACCGGTAAGGGCCATTGACGGTACTGAATTGTCATCTGGTACGATCACTCGTCAGACCGAACCTTTATGTATGGTAGGAGACAATGGTCATTCGGAGGAAATAGGTTTTGATTTGATCGATGCCCCTTCGTTCGGTGTGGTTTTGGGAGTACCGTGGTTGCAGACACATAATCCCAAAATAGATTGGATAAGGAGAACAGTGACCCTTGACTCCGTTCATTGTCTGCAGAATTGTTACAAGGTCGCAACTGATTGGATAACCCCCTTGACTTGTGCTGTTAGTTCTGGGGGAACGAGGGAAGAGTTGGGAGTCCCTGAACCCTATTCGGCCTTTAGTGATGTATTTGATAAAGGGAAAGCTAGAGAACTACCCCCGCACCGCCCTTTTGATTGCCGGATTGATCTGATGCCAGGGGCTACGCTACCTTGTAGTCGTGTCTATGCTTTGTCGGGCCCTGAGGAACAGCATTTGAAGGAGTATATTGAAGAGATGCTGGAGAAAGGGTTTATTCGTCCCTCCTCCTCGCCAGTGTCATCGGCTATCTTCTTCATTCCGAAGAAGGAAGGTGGACTTCGGGCGTGTGTGGACTATAGAGCGCTCAACAAGGGTACGATTAAGAACAAGTACCCTCTTCCCTTGATACCTGTGTTGCTTGATCAACTGAAGCATGCGACGGTTTTCACCAAATTAGATCTCCGGGGTGATTACCATCTCATCCGTGTCCGTGAAGGCGATGAATGGAAAACTGCCTTCCGGACCAAATTCGGCCTTTATGAGTATTGCGTTATGCCTTTTGGGCTATGTAACGCTCCGGCTGCTTTTCAGTTTTTCATCAACGAGGTATTGAGGGAATATTTGGATTTGAGCGTCATAGTCTACATAGACGATATCCTTGTGTTTTCCACCACTGTTGAGGAACACGAAGTCCATGTAGGGCAGGTCTTGCAGCGTCTGAAAGAACATCAGTTGTACGTTCAACTCGAAAAGTGTAGCTTTCACACGCCTAAGGTGGAGTTTTTGGGATTTGTGATTTCCGAACAGGGGATCATGATGGATCCCCAGAAAACAGAAGCTATCACTTCCTGGCCGTCGCCAACTTGTGCGAGAGATATTCAAGTCCTGCTTGGGTTCGCCAATTTCTATCGGCGGTTTATTTCGCATTTCTCGGAGATCATAGCCCCCATGACAGTGTTGTTACGGAAGGGAGTGCCTTTTGTTTGGTCCGATCATGCTCAATCTTCTCTAGATCTATTAATTGAAAGGTTCACTACTGCCCCCGTTTTGGTTCATCCTGACCCTACATTGCCTTTTTTTGTGGAAGCGGATGCTTCTTTGTGTGCCGTGGGGGGGTGTTGTCCCAGAGAGACGTGGAGAACGGATATATGCATCCGATTGCCTTTTTTTCTAAGACCTTGCTGCCCGCTGAGAGGAATTACACCGTGGCGGAGCATGAATTGCTGGCCATTAAATTGTCTTTCGAAGAGTGGCGCCATCATTTGTGGGGTGCTCGGCATCCGATAACTATCTTCACTGACCATAAAAACTTGGAATTCTTCCGGTCAGCACGCGCCTTAAACCCTCGCCAGATGAGGTGGGTCTCATTTTTCAATGAGTATGATTTTATCATTACTTATAGGCCCGCGGTGCAGCTGTTAAAATCAGATGCATTGTCCCGTATCCATGTGAAAAACACTGACCTGGCAGTTGAGAAAGTGAGGTGTTCCTTCATAGCTCCTGAAAGAATAGTGGGCAGCATTTCCATTGAGGACTTTAATGAATTGGTTCGGGTAGAACTGGCAAAGATCGATCTTACACCTTGGTTGTCGCAGCCTTTGATTTCCTTAAGAACTGGGTTGTTGTATCATGAGGACAAACTGTTTATTCCCCCTGATCTCCGGGATATGGTCTTGGAATGGTGTCATTCTTCATCCCTTGCTGGACATCCTGGTTCCACCAAGACAATGGAGTTTTGTTTGCGGTGGTTCTGGTGGGAATCAGTGGCTAGAGACGTACAGTCATATGTAAAGGCCTGTCCTGTGTGTGCGGTGAATAAACCGACTCATGCTAAGCCCTCAGGATTGTTGCATCCTCTCCCCGTCCCCAAGGCTCCTTGGCAAACAATAAGTATGGATTTTGTGACGGACTTACCTTTGGAGTCTGGTTTTACAACCATATTAGTTGTGGTCGATTCATTCACTAAGATGGCACATTTTATACCCTTAGCTAAGTTACCTACTGCAGGGGAATTGGCAACAATCTTTTTGTCTTCAGTGGTACGCCTGCATGGATTGCCTCTGGCCATTGTTTCGGATAGGGGGGCTCAATTTGTTTCTCATTTTTGGACTGAATGTGTGCTGCTTTACGGATGAAACTATGTCTGTCCTCCGCATATCATCCTCAGTCGGATGGCCAGACGGAGCGCACCAATCAGACCATGGAGCAGTATTTGAGGTGTCTGGGAACATCATTGTCATGTAATTGGGTTGTGGCTCTCCCGCTGGCTGAATTCGCATATAACAACAGTGTGCATTCAGCCGTGGGAATGACCCCTTTTTTTTGTTCCATGGGGTTTCACCCTCGAGCAATCCCTATTCAGCCTTCAGGCCAGGTACCGGCAGTGACTGCTTTGGGTCTCTCTTTGGTTCAGATCTGGAACACGGCCTTGGAACATCTAGAGAAGGCCAAGGTTGAAATGAAGAGGCAGGCAGACAAACATAGGGCCCCGGCTCCTTCCTACCGGGTGGGGGATAAGGTGTGGCTTTCCACCAGGAATTTGAGATTAGGGGGGGCACGAAAATTACAACCAAGATTTGTGGGTCCTTTTCCTGTTCTCAAAGTTATTAATCCTGTAGCAATGAAGTTGGGGTTACCTGATGAGTATGGGATCCATCCTGTCTTTCACACCTCCCTGTTGAAACCCTATGTAGTTACCTCCCAGGTTTTGCCCCCTCCTCCCCCGGTAGTGGTAGGTGAGGAAGAGGAGTTTGAGGTTAGTGCTATCTTGGAGTCTAGGAGAAGGAATGGGAAACTCATGTATTTGATAGACTGGAAGGGATATCCCCCGGAGGATCGTACCTGGGAGGCAGCGAGTGGGGTACATGCCCCTAGATTAGTGAGGCTTTTTCACTTGCGCCACCCATCCAAGCCCCGTCCGGTGGGGAGGCCTTTGAGGGGAGGTACTGTTGGGATTTAGAACGGGCTGCGCCCAGTCCTCTCTCTGTGCACATGCTGTCGATTACACCCCTCCCTCTTGACCCATGTGATCGCTTTTAAGGACAAGAAACCGGGCAGTCAGTGCTTGGTTTAGCTATCGGTCTCGTTGTCTTTTCTGGTGACCGAGCTACGTGGGATTATCGGCTGTGTTCGTGTTGTTCTATTGGGAGACAAGTTGTCTGCAGAGCGAGGCTTCGCTCTGTTAAGGATACCTCCTGTATCTGGATTGGGAGTACGGACTTTGTTAGGTTCTTTACCTGACTCTGCATTAGAGTTTGTACGCGGCTGCGTGCGGACATTTCAGAAGCCAGTGCATTCACTTCCGGATATTGGACCTCACTCGATATCCTTTTGTGTTATTCGGGTTCATTTTTCGAACCAGCTGCTAGTTGGCGGGTTTTTTCCCTTTACTTTTTGTGGCCACTGAATTTTCGGGTTGTTGGGAAGCGGGACGTTTTTGTTTACACATATCCAGTACAGAAGGGGTTTTTTATGTCGGAAGACTTTTTCCCCGAAAGTGTATAAAGAATCCAGGAACCTACTATAGAGTGGAGTTAACTCTAGAAGATTTCACTATTAAAGAAAAGAGGCACGACGTCTCCTGTCCTGCGATACTGACACCTCCTGCGGGTAAGACGGAAGGGGTTGTTGTGGTTCCCGAAACCCTGGATGTGCATAGAGAGAGTACAGGGGGGTGTGAATTCTCATTTGTATTCTTTCTGTTTATCTCTCCCCTGCAGGGTGTGTTGCTCTCTGCATCCCTGAAGAGCCTTAAGAACTGGAGATGAACTGGGTCCTCCGAAGTCTTCCTCTTCCCCGGGACGGGTTCCTGTCTATCCTGCCCCCTCTCCTGGCGCCGGCTGTAGTGCGCAGTGCAATACCTCTTGCGGGCTGCAGTCTGTGTAGGGATAGAGGGTTGGGAATATCGTCGCTCCTGCAGCGTGGTTTCTAGTGGGAGACAATCTGACATGGTGGTGGACGTAGTGGTGGCGGACATGGAGTTGGTGGACGTAGTTGTGGTGGACGTAGTCGTGGTGGATGTGGTGGTGTTGGACGTGGTGGTGGTGGACGTGGTGGTGGTAGTGGTGGACATGGTGGTAGTGGTGGTGGACATGGTGGTGGTGGACATGGTGGTGGTGGTGGTGGATGTGGTGGTGGTGGATGTGGTGGTATTGGTGGTGGACATGGTGGTGGTGTACGTGGTGGTGGTGGACATGGTGGTGGTGGACATGGTGGTAGTGGTTGTGGTGGACGTGGTGGTGGTGGTGGTGGAGGCGGGTCTGGTAGTGACGCTTCGCCTGGTCCTCTGTGCTCCTTGCTACAATCCCACTCACTGCTTTCTATCACGAAAAGCAAACCCTACTGTACAGTAGGAGAACATTTCAGTAGCAATATAGGCGCTAAGCTCTCTCATAATATTATAAAAACAGTGAGAAAACTCTCTGTTTGTGTCACGAATCACAAACAGGGCTCCGTTTCAGCAAGAACAGGGCATTTAGAAAAATGTTTAGCGCAAAGACACACACACATGCACCAAAGTCTCAGCGTTGCTGTCTATTAAAGTGGAATATGATTATTTTAGTAGTATTACCAGGTGGTTTTATGCCACCGCGATACAAGATGTTTCCAGACCACGTCTTGTATTTTACTACCTAATGCACGGTAGTCTTGATGCTCGATCATGTCATTTGAGCCAAACTGACCTTTGTTGTACGCTTGTCTTATAATAAAACGCTATATGCAACCTTCTAAGGCAGATTCAATGAGGGTTACTTAATTACTGCATGTCACGGGAAAATTACCGCCTAAACCTCACCCAGCTGCAGAGAGCAAAGAAAAATGATGGAATGGAATTACCTACACAGCATTGACCATGGAAACTTGAACGCTCTTGACACTACATTTTCAGTACTGAGTTTTGGTAAAATAAATGTATAGTCTTGTCTACTAAACTACATTGACCTCATAGAAATGAATTGATAAAGGGAAGATTAGGGCTGGGTAATTGCTGTCTCAGTAACCGTGCACCATTTGGTAACCTTAGAAACTAGGAGTGCATGTGAGTAGGCCATCCATTGCCAGTATTTTGTTTTGTATTCTTCGCATTTGTAGATGTATACTCAGATACGAGAACTATGGACTACAAGTCCTAGAATGCAGCAAGCTCTTAACACATGATGATAATGTTCTATGCATCAGACTACAGTTAATTGGTCCTGCGTACATTAAAGACGAGAGGCTGCACACAGCTGTACACATTCTGGTGTCAGGTAATCAGAGACACAGCAGGGCACAGTGCCGAGCACAGCTGCCTGGGCCATTCCTCCCTCTGGAAATCACGGTGCCCCCTGTGTCATCTCAAGCTGCATTTAACACAAATACCTAAATGACCAGCAGCTCTTGGGAAGAGGTTACTGGTGCTCATGTAAATGCTCTAATATCTTTGGGTCGAGGTCGCTCTGTATAGCACTGCAAAAAATTAATAAAACTTAACACCAGGTTGCAATTTCGCTGTTTTGCAGTTACTGTGGTTTAACAATGTATACAGAGTTGGAAATAAAGCCCGAGAGAAAGGAACATGTAAAAACACAAGAATCAAGCTCTTGGCATTGCGTGGCGGGGGAGCGGATTCCTTTGAAGTCTGATGCCAGGGGGGCGGGGGAGCGGATTCCTTTGAAGTCTGATGCCGAGGCTAACGAGCTGATAACAAATGGTGTGCGATGTGTATGCGCCCAGCTCATATGCACTGTAGGCAATCCGCCTTTGGGTGCACTTTTGAAAGCCCTTACTTTAATCTCGCCAAAGCATCCCTAACGGGCTTGCTTCAGCGAGACCTAAAAATATTAAACCATCAAGAAGGAAGTTTCAAGAGCTTTATTCGTGTGGGCATTCGCTCTCGCGCATTCTTTCAAAGAACCAGGAACCCAGCATCTCCAGGGGAGAATGAGGAAATGTTCTTGAAATCACACCAGAAATCATTTAAGAACTATTCACCCATATTTGAACCCAGCTCTGGCATGGTTATCTGAGCATTAAAGGCCTGGCAAAAGCATGCTAATCATGAGATTACTTTTTGTGAATGAAGGGCAGCATGTAGAGATCATAATGCCGAACACGGCTTGCATGAGGGTTTGAAATATACAAACACCGCATTGCTAATCTTGATGGATGTGACCTATGAATCCATCTTTACTGTTCACAAGGCTTCTTATTTATTGCACTGCGATACAGTCCCATACCTCAGAATCTAATACTATGCTATAATATTCCACAGAGGCAAATCAAGGGTTGACATCCCTGCATATTGGCACCTACATAGGGGATGTATAAACAGAGCAGAGGCCAAAACACTGCAAATAGACATCGCATCTATAGGAAGGACACCACTTAATGAACAATACAAAAAAATTGAAGTCAGAAGAACCTACAGAGGCAAAAGACGAGTTGACATCAAGCCCAATTAATAAAAGAGATGATACCATTTACGTGTTAAAGAAGATTCATACTCGGAACAGCCACGTATATACAGAAGCACTATCCAGGGCACCCCAAAAGAGTACCACTCCTGATGCAACCGAACATGAATCATATCCGAATATATATTAAGTAGCTATGAAAATATTCAGGAAATAATTTGGCTGTACACCACGCTCGCAGGAGAAACTACAAATCCAGTTTATACGCTATAAAGTCTGAATAACTAAGCTACTATTGATTAAGAAAAGAAATATGCAGAATTCCTGAGGAAGGCGAACGGCCGAAACGCGTTGAAAGGAATAATCTCTGCGTATTGTTGAATGTTTTAAATATTTTTCTATTGTATAGTAACCAAAATGTAGTATATGTAAAAAAATGTGTTCAAAAATAACAAAAAAGCATTAATATATGTATAAACGACATAACTGAAATAAGAGCAAAAAAAAGAGAAGAAAAAAATCAAAAGATGAAATACAAATAAATAATTTGAATAATGATGATCTGGTAGAATTTTTGATTTAAACAGCGTCTAGTTTACTCAATAGATATAAATGTTAATAACCTGACTCTTTCCTTCCAAAAAAAGTTATTTTCCTTGCTAGGGTTTATCACTTTAGGCAGGGGCCCCAATCTTCCAAAATAAAAGCATGCTACGAGCCTCAGGTCTCTACCTGGTAGATTAATTTTACTGGAACTTTTTGTAACAAGTAGGTCTGAAGATGAAGTTTTCACCACTTAGGGGGAGTGAGCCTACATTCCTTAAGACCAGTGTCTCCCAAACTGTGGGTCACAACCCACTGGTGGGTTGCCAGCTGATTTCTGGTGGGTAGTTAATGATCTATAAATAAAGATGCTTTACATTTTGCAATTATCTTGTCACATTTGCTGTGCTTCAAAGACAGAGGTCAAAAGTCAGGCACATGTCTGACAAATTGTGCTTATTCTTTTAACATGAGGAATGGTGTTTGGTTTTCGTTCTCTGACTGCAAAGTGAGAGGAGCTTTTAAAGAGTACAATGTAACAATCGACCTTGCTTACAGGCAGTGTGAAAGGAACAGCTGTGGGAAATAATTTTGCTGTGACACAACAAAATTAGGATAGCTGTAAATGAACTGTACGCATATTTCAGAATATATCAGCGGTGAGGAAAGCAACGAAACACTTCTTTTGTCATTCTAAAGTGTAATAGAAACAGACATTTTAATTGGATTTAAACGCTTCAAGAATCTGCTGTCTGTAATTAACAGTGCGCAACCACAAGATGCTTTAGAAATATATTTGCAGGAGTATGCTCCACATGCGACATACTGTATCCTTATCACTCTACTGCTGAACATATTTGTTACACTGTGAAGCTAGGGTTTTTCAAAATTCCTATGACTTCAGTGATGTAACATTGATGTAAAAAACTCAACCCTGAAAATTGTTCCAGCACCACTGGTGCAAAAACAGACTCCCCAGGATATAGCGGCATGGATTAGCAAATTTAGCGGCACAAAAATGGAAATTTAGCGGCACAAAAATGGAAATTTAGCGGCAATTTTGCGGCATTTTATTTGGCCACTTTTCCTACAACAAACACAGATATCTTAGTTTTTTTAATTATTTAACAACATGAAGCTATGTATATTTGGTTTATTTACAATGTAGACACTTTATTTGGCCTAGACACAGCTGTAGATAATAAGACTCATGTTTAAATAAAAAAAATCGTAATAGAAATAAATACATATATACCCAAAGAGTGACTTTCAGGCAGTCTCCATCTAGTGATCTTTTCAAATGTCATTCACATTTCGGCCCCGCCCACCTATAGAATATGGCCTGAGACACTGCCCTTTTAACCATTGCCTAGCTGCGTTATCAGTGATGGCATTTTGTTTCTGCACATGTCTATATCTGCCTAGAAAGTAGTCCGCATAGCAGAGGAGCAGCCACTGTAATTGGTATCACTTACTACAACAGCATTTGTTTCATGACTTGTGGGAAGGCATTTCATCATCTATACTGGAAAAATGTTTTATGATATCACTACTGTTTGGGGTTCATCATTTTAGACTGATGTAATCTGCTTGCTCTCTGATCTTTTAAGCGCTAAATGAGAAGCAGAGTTGTTGTATGAGCCAACATGATTTGGCTAGCACTGCTGCATTTTGCGCATGATTTTTAAAGGTGAGGGAAAACACAATATTTTGTAAAGTAACCAACATCTTTGAAGACTGGAGGGTCTGGCCAATGCTCATCACCCATGAGACCCAGCCCACTTAAAGCCTTGACAATATCAGCAAACTGCAGGTCCTCCAAATTCTTCAGCTTGATTTCTGCTAAAGATCCCCAAATTCTGCTCAGTGTCTCTGGATATAAAAAACCTGCACTGACTTCCCATTAAGCAAAGAATCACCTTTAAGGTGTTATGCATAGCTTATAAGGCACTACATGATCTCAGCCCTGATTTCTGAATCATAGCTTTAAATGGTATCTCCCTGCCAGAAATCTTTGCTATGAAAATCTATAATTAGCGGTACTGCCAAGATTTAAACGAATAAGGTGAGGTGGCAAGAGCGCTACTTTGCAGAGTTGGCAATGCAGCACGCGCAAGGTAAATAGTTGCAATTATTTATTTACTTACCTTACTCCTGTTCCGTCGTGTTTCCGAGTCCACAACCCCTCACCCTGCCCCTCCGCCACCTCACCACCCCGCAGCACTCCCTCTGCGACCCGCCACTGGTCATTTCTGTTTTGCTGTGGCAAATTTTTGTGTATCATGCACTGTACATGTATGGTGTAACACGCAAAATGCAAGGTTTGATTTTACAGCTATAAGAAAACATTGACTAATGCAAAAAAACAAATGTAGCAAAAATGCACACACTAGTTGGTCACAGTGCGCTGTAAATTAAGCGTTCAGTGTGTTATCTGAATATAATAATTTTGTCAGAGTCAACTCAGCCTTTCTTCCCAGATCGAACAATATTATATGTTATTGTTATTATAGTCCTCTCCCAATAAAAACTAACGTGAGTAAAGCAACCTAAAATTACCTTCTACACAGAAGCAGAGCTTTCAGTCAACTGGCTAATAAAATCATAGATTTTACGAAGGGCATTCCTTGTAATTCAATAGTAGAACGTTCCCACTACAAAAAGCACATTATTTGAAATGTTCAAAGCCCCCAAGACTGTTTTAAATGCCTTTGATGGGGCAGCAGGTGAGACTAGATCGTTTCATGATATTAACGGAAAATAAAATACATTATAGTCTTTTTTAATTTGACCTGCAGGACTCCTATGCTACTCTCTTCCTCTTCCTCTCTCACCAAAGTCACAAAATGGTTTATAAAATGGAACTGATTTATATTGTGTTTTCCCACTATGAAGAATTCATCGAAGTCTTTTCGTCCTGTTAAACTTTTAAAGCTTTCAGCAATAGAAGGAAAGGTTTTTAACACAAGAAACCTCTCCTCACTGGGCCTGTAAATATTTTTAAAACTTTGTAATTTTGCAGAGAGAAAAAAGTGCAACATTATGAACATTGTGCCTTGTAGCAGTTTGTTGTGTGGCATTGTTTCCAAAATGAGGAAAACACTTTTCCTAGAGAAAACGAAAACATTTAAGTGCCGATTTCGCGGGTACTTTTGTTAAAATGCCGTGATTTTTACAAAAGTGCCGATTTCGCTGCACTTTTGTAAAAATCGCATCATTTTAACAAAAGTGCCGATTTTGCGGCAAATCTCGAAATCGCGAAATCCTGGAGGGTCTGAGAAACGGTGAACTATGTCCCTAAGTCCAGTTTAAAACAGACCCTTGCAAGTATTGCCAAGCACGACTCCAGGTGAACCTTCCAGTATTTTTTCACTGCTTACATTTTTTTATTTTTACTTCACAAACATATTTCAATATAGAATGTGCTCACTATAAATGATCATACATAATCATCAAACTGGTGTACGAATTTCAGACATAAATTTGAGAAATGCTGTTCACCAGCGAGAAGGGCGGCGTGTTTAGAGGTAGTGAGATAAACATCTGTCTAACGGAGGTCTTCTCCTGGCTCCGTGGGAGCCAATTAAAGTGCAACCCCGAAAAGTCGGAGATTATCTTTTTTCGGATCCGACTTGAGCGTAGAGTGGCGCCATTGGTGGCCACAGGACATGTCTCCTCCTAAGTGTTCTGTTACCACTGTAAAAAACCTTGGGGTGAAGCTGGACTTTGACATGTCCATGAAGACCCAAATTCAAACTGTGGCCAGCACCTGCTTTGGTCTTTTAAAAATGTTGAGGAACTTCCTCCCCCTGCTTCCTATATCCCTTAGAAAGACGGTTGTTCAGGCCCTTATTGCATCAAGACTGGACTATGCCAATGTCCTTTATTTAGGCCTACCGGAATATCTTCTAAGCCGCCTACAGGTGATCCAGAATGCGGCGGCCAGAGCTATTCTGATGATTGGACCCAGGGATCATATGACCCACCACTTAAAGTCTCTCCATTGGCTCCCAGTGCGGAAGATGGTCCAGTTTAAGGCTCTTACTTTGGCCTTTAAGGCCTTACACAACTCAGGGGCCCATTACATCAGGAAAAGGATACAGAACTGTGTCCCACAACGGACATTGAGGTCCTTGATGCAATACCTGATGACTATCCCTAGGTTCTTCCGTTCTCGCATGGCGGCAGCTCTTTTCAAGTGTTGGCACCCAACTTGTGGAACGGTCTTCCCATTTCTCTTAGACAGATATCTGACTTAGGCTTGTTCAGGAGGAAATTAAAGTTGTGGTTATTTCAACAGTAGCACTAGCCTGTAGTCGTGTGTTTCTCGCTGCCTGTTTTCAGCGGTTATTAGCACCGGGACACTCCACGGAGTAGCTGTGCGCTTAACAAATACCCAATTAAAATGACAAAATATGGATGTGGCCTAACTGCCAGAGCTGCCGACTTTGGACTTCGCGGAACCAAGTTGGAGTCCTGACGCTGGCTCTGGTTAAATCAATTAATCTGTATTGCTAATAAGTATAATGAATCTGACCTTATGTAATGTAATCTGGAGCTCATGTAAAACACTCCCATGGCAATAGGTTGGGTAGTATTTGCAGTATATAAAATCGAATATATATATTCACTGTGAGAAACTGGATTCTTGTTGCAAAACCCCCACTTTTTGCCTGGTTTTTGAAGCAACTTTGAGGTGTACTGGATACCAGTTAACCAGGTTCCTATTACCAGTGTTATTTGCCTAAAACTGTACCACAATTGGCACAACTTCAGCAACCCCTATAAGTCCCTAGCAAATCATACCCCTGGTACCCAGGACATTGGGACTGAAGAGGGTTCACTAGGGCTGCAGCACAAATTGTGCCACTCTGGGAACCCCTTACAAAGATCATGCAAACTGCCAATGTAGGCTGTGTGTCTAGGTGCAGAGAAAACTGAAGAGTCTACATGGCACACATCTGCCTGCTCCTGATTGCGAGAACATCCTGACGCGCGCCACGCGATTCACCGATCTGTTCTTCACACAACCCGCTGGCCTGGGCGCCGACAAACCAGCTGTGCTCCCATGGTTCAAAGGCCCTTGCAACCTGCTCCTTCGAGTGAGACCCCTCAGTCTTACCTTTAAGTCCCCTTGTGCAGTGTGCTTTCAGGTGGCCCCTTTCTTTGTAGTGCACTGGCTACCAACGACCTCGGTCCCCTGCTCTGGCCAAACCCAAGACGCTCCCAAGAATCCACTGGTGGAACAATGGGCCTAGCCTTGTACTTCTTTAAATACCGAAGGTGAATCTTGAATTCCAACTGTAAGATTATATATGCATTTTTTTCTATTTTCTCCCATTGACTTCAATGGTTGCGTAATTGCGCACAAAAGTGAGTTTATGCGCAAACTTGAAAAGCTCATACCTTGAAAAGTACTTACTGCAGAACAAAATTCGAGGTCTAAAACATTATATAAAAATTGTTGTTATTTTTATAAATTGGTCTCTGGTTTATTCTTGAGTGTGTGTCTCATTTATTGCCTCGTGAGTACAACAAATGCTTAGCACTATTCACTGATAATCCTAACTGCTCGCCCACACTACAGCAAATAGAGCCTTAGTATTATCTACGTTTGCCTCTGCATACCAATTTGGGTCTCACTGGACTCTCTGTAGAGTGTACTTCATTTTAGTGCACTATATAGTGAGCCAGCTTTCTACATTGGTGGATCAGCGGTGGGGTCGACTTTTCATTTGCTGATACATCTGTCAATAAGTGACCACATGAATAAATTGCAAAATTGCTTTTAAACAGTTGTATTTTTTGATTGGTCTATTTTTCTGCATTTTAAAATGAACTGTTAGGGCATTGGTTAAGTCCCTTAAGAGAGTCTGCATTAGCAGAAGAATAGTCATAAATAATTGGGGCTCTCTCTCTTGTGAGAACTTTTCTCAAGTAAATTCAGGGATCGACTCCTGAAATTGAAGGAGGAAGGTGCTGAGTCTTATGACTTCATGAAGGGTACTCTGATTGAGGACATTGGACTCACCATGGAAGAATATAGAATTAAATTCAGGGAGACTCCTAGAACCCAAAGTCAGTCCAGGGTTGAATTTGTAGAAATGAATTGGTGAAAAGATAATAGTGTGCACGATTATGATGGACTTTACTATTTGATCATGAAAGAACATCTGTTGAGTAATTGTGTGCAGAACAAGTTGCATCACTAGCTAGTAGACCTGGGGCCAGTCTCTCACCAAGAGTTGGGGAAGAGGGCTGATCTTTGGGTGAGAACCAGAGTGTGCAACACTAGACATGGTGGGGTGACCGAAAGAAAGAGGCCATAAAGCCTCCCAGAGACGAAAGAGGACTACTCTGAAAAAGATAAATGTAAGGAGTCCTATATAGGTCCTCAAAAACCTGTCCCAAAGGGTGGACCCGAGAGACGTCACAAAACAAAGGTACGTACCGGGGTAAGAACTGGGACCCCAAGAAGGCTTGGTGCCTTAAGTGCAACAAGACAGGCCCCTAGCCAGGGACCCTTGCTGTCCAAAAAACAATAGCCCTAGTACCTCCAGGGGTTGCTAATGTAGCTGTTGAGGGTAACTTGGTTTTCCTACCCTTTAACTGGGAAGTGAGCCCAAAAAACACTTCCACCACTTACTGTTGAATGGAATCCCAGCCACTGCACTAAGAGATACCTGTGCCAGTCACACTGTTGTGCATGACAGGCTGGCTCTCTCTAACCAATATATCCCTCCCAGGTGAGACAAAAAGAGTAAGTGTATCTGTAATATTCCCTAAAATAAATATGACTCCATGGTTGATGTGTTCCAGATGTAGATTTATTGTTGATATGAAGTCATAGAATAAATAGACACAACATATATTCAAGATAGTAGAATCCAGTAAAAGGCTAAGATAAAGGCCCCACCAGGAGCAGCTGCCCTACTGCTCAGCCTCAAAGGTAACTGACAAGTACACTAAAACATACACAGATAGAACTCTAGATGACATCACTGAGACAGGCTGAGCAACAGAGAATAAGACACTAAGTAACGACAATGAAGATGGGAAGCAGGATTCAACACACCTTTCCCCTGAACAGAAACAAAGAGGGAGAGAAATAGGAAGCAGAAGAGCTAAAAGATAAACGAACACAAAACATACACCATATATACACTCTCTTTGCAATAGTAGGAAGAAGAGGTTAAACACAAAAATGGGCGTGAGTACCAAAGGTTGTACCAACACCAGAAGATAACAATTAAATGCAAGAATAATTTCATTCATCACACGAAACAGAACTGAACACCTCAATAGAAATTGAGCCCCTAAGTGGTAGTTCAGCACAAGTAAGCACCAACAGAATTGAGCACCTGTATGGCTCATCATCAGTAAACATAAATAGAACTGAGCATCACACTAAGAAATGAACATCTCTATCAAAGTAGAGCACATAAGTGGTTCACAACATGTAAGCATAAACTGAACTGAGCATTTCATAAGCATTGAACACCTCTATCGAAGTAGAGCACCTAAGTGGTTCAAAACAAATAATCACTGATAAAACTGAGCACCTCTACGGCTCCTAACCAATAAAACTGAGAAGCGCTACAACTCCTCAAGCAAGCATAAATAACACTGAGCACCCCTTTGGCCCATCACAAACAGTGAGCCCTCTGTGGCCCATCACTAGTAAGTATAACCCAAACTGAGCACCTCAAAAAAGTTGAGCAAATAAATGGCTCAGTATCAACAAGCATAACCAGGATTGAGTACTTCTATAACTCATCACCAGCAAGATAAACAGAATTGAGCAACTCAATAGATATTGAGCACATAAGTGGCTCAGTACAAGCAAAGATAAATAGAAATGAATATAAGCAGATCTCAAAATTCAGAGAAACACACTAAAATGACACTATGAGGTACTTACTCAGAAAATAAAATACGGTAATAACATGCCTAGAGCATTACATTGTAGCTAATTAGAGAGAAGAGTAATATATCATCATATACATCATAAGCATGTATAAACAAAGCAAAGAAAATATTCAAATAGGAAAGCAGTACATATTCCCACAATAAACACATCTGGAGAGAAAAATCGCCAGTACTCGAACACAGTACTCGAGAAATCCGTAATGCACATTGAAGACCACCAAGAAGATTTTTAAATGTAGAGACACAGTCCCAAATGCTCTGCTAGTTCCAAAGACAGTGTCATATAAAAGATAAGTTCCCAAGGAAAAGTTGTTGCAGTTCCGTATCATACTGACTCAGTAGTAATCAGGTCCAAAGCATCCAGACTTGCGCCGCGATGACTCTGTAGCTGTCCCTTGAGGGGATAGGATAACTTGAGGAATGTACATATTTTGAAAAACGGCGGCACGTAACGTTGACAATGCAGAGCCAGGTGGCTTACGGTGCGTCAGTGCAGCTGGGCGTCCTACAGCAATGCAGATCACAACTCCAAGATGTCACACTGGAAGACTGCGGCACAGCACAAGAACACCAAAAGGTAAGGTGCATGAGCTCAATGTGTAATTTAAATCACAATAATGTAGTTCAAACAACTGTAGTGTCAATTTGCAAGCAAGTTAAATAAAAAAATGAATAGTGCTTGCGTTGCCTACAGCACCTCCGACTACACAAATATTACAAATTCATGTGATTTGAAACGGGCTGAAGTTCGAAAAGTCGGATAGATTGAGATTATTCATCCTCATAAACGTCAAAGCAGTTTCTTCACCCAAGCTGCCAGTGCACAACATCCAAGGTAAAAAAAACACAGAGTCCACGTAGATTGTAGAAGCAATGCAGCCTTAAAAGCCATTTTTACTAGCCAGTACACACGTAAACCACACCTTAAAACATGGAGTACAAAGCAGACCAATAGCGTTCTTGTAAACAGGAGACAAGCGCAGCCACACCGAGAATAGTCAGCAGCAGAATAATCACTTATAAGCAAGATGACTCACCAGCAGTAGACATTGTAGTCCTTTAGGTATGTGCCAGAGCTTGTTGCAGATAATTTAAAAGTAAGTCTGCTTCAGATAGGTAACTGACAAATACACTTAAACATACACAGATAGAACTCTAGATGACATCACAGAGAGAGGCTGAGCAGCAGAGAACAAGACACACAGAAAGGACAATGAAGAGTGGAAAGCAGGATACAACACTATACCTAGGGAGGTGGCTGTTAGGCCTGTGGCTGTGGAACCCCTAGAAATAATGGGGTTCCTTAGTTTGAGAAGGGTGGTAGTCAGTAAAGACCACCCTCACCCCACCTCATCCCCCCCCACCCGCTGCTCTTTGACTGTCTCCTTGGAAATGACCAACCAGAGGTTGGTGTGTACCAAGAAGTTACTGGTCTAGTGCCAGTCCTCAACCAAGGACTCTAGAGGGACTGAACCTGCATTTAGTACAGGTAAGCCCCACAAGAAAAATAGCAAGAGAAAGTAAAGGAAAGGTGAGCAACTGTTAGCCACAGTTTCAGTACGCCAGGGAGGTTATACCCAAGAAGGGGAGAACTCTATAATTGGCACTGGTGCAGCCCAACCTGTCCAAAAAGAACTCTTGACTAGTCAGGCAGCTATTCAGCTTGAGTTGGTGGTTCCCCAGCTGACAGAACCTAGGGTAGAAGAAGGGGTCTTATTACAGAAGGCAGTAACCCCCCACTCTAAAGCAGCAGATCGGCGACCTAAACTCCAAGAAACCTGTAAGTTAGTTCCTTCACCTGTCAGTGAAGAGCTAAAGGTATGGTTCTTGACCTCTACTGGGTTTAAGCCTTCATGGCTGTACGGTCCTTGGCATGGTGGTCTGAACCCATGTCAAATAGTAAGCCTGGCCCCCTGACCCTGTTGGTCATGGTAGGGTTACTCAAGCTATGGGTAACCTCTTTGGGGCTTGACCTGGCTAAGTTAGAATTAACGGAGGTGGAAACCTCTGATCTCACACTAAATATATTGGGTGTGGACACTGAAGAGACAGACAAAGGGCATTTTCAATTGGGTCCTGAAACTGTTGAGGTAGGTCTGCTCCCGAGATGGACTGGCCTGCACAGGAAGATGTAAGGCAGAGTAGGCTCTGCAACAATCCAGTTTCCCTACTCTTCCTCGCCTGACTGATTAGGAAGACTCTCCCAGATTTTGCTGAGTCTCCTGGCCTGTGGGCTAGGGAGGCTTATGTGACAAACTGGGTTTTTATTACAGTACCCCCTCACTTTTTGCCTTGTTTTTGATGCAACTTTGACTGGGGTGTGCTGCTAAACCAGTGTTCTTTTCCTAAAACTGTACCACAATTGCCACAACCTCAGAAACCCCTATAGGTCCCTAGTAAACGGTACCCATGGTACCTAGGGCATTGGAACTAAAGAGGGTCCACTGGGGCTGCAGCACAAATTGTACCACCCTAGGGACCGCTCATCAAGACCATGCAAACTGCTATTGCAGGCTATGTATCTTGGTGCAGAGAAAACTAAAGTTGACATAGCACACAATCATGTGTGCAATGCCCACAGATACCGCATGGGGTATAGGTAAATCACCCCTACTGCAGGCTTTGCAGCCCTAAGGCAAGATGCACTATACCCCAGGTGTAGACATATCTGCATGAGCAGATATGACCTTGCAATATCTGAGCCATTGTTGGATATTGTAAGTGCAAAGGGAAGGCAGAGTGTGCATTTATTTATTTTAATTTAATTTAAAGGAGTTTGTAGAGCGCCTGGTGACGCCTCCCAGCGTGTCCCCGCGCTGTGGAGAGAGTGTGAAATAGTGTAGAGGAAACCAATCACAAGGTAAAGAGGCAGGTTTTCAACTTCTTCCTAAACATGATTTCATTATTCTCCATCCTGATATCCAAAGGAAGAAGGTTCCATTTCCTAGCAGCTAGAGTACGGAATGATCTGCCTCCCATTCTAGCTTTTTTGGGGCAGGTAGTTCTGAGCAGACCCATTCCTTTAGATCTAAGCGACCTGCTAGGTTCATAAACATATGCCAAATCCGACATATAAGCCGGTGCTCTGTGATGAATTATTTTATGGCACCATAGCATAGCTTTAAAATCAATCCTCTTCCTGATAGGTAACCAGTGGAGGGCTGCGAGAGAGGGGAGTGAAGGAGCTCTGCGGGGAAGCCTTAAGACCAGGCGAGCTGCCGAATTTTGTAAAACCTGTAGCTTTTTGATGTTTTTCTGTGATGTCCCCATGAGCAGCACGTTTCCGTAATCAATACGGGACGTTATCAGTGCTTGGGTCATGGTACGCCTGGAATTGATGGGTAACAGGTCAAGGGTGCGGTTCAGAGTTTTCATCACCCCAAAGCATTTGCCTACAGTTTTTCTTATGTGGCTATCAAAGGACAGTTTATTATCCACCCACACACCCAAATTCTTCGCCTCTCGAGAGGGGGAGGGCAAAGGACCAAGGCAGCTGGGCCACCACTCTGTCGTCCATTTGACCTCGTTGCCACCAATAATGAGGACCTCTGTCTTTGTCCCATTAAGTTTCAGACAATGGTCATTCATCCATGTGGCAAGTTTGGTCATGCAGGCATTGAAGTTATCAGCTTCCTTAGAAGGAGCTTGGGTCAGAGATATAAGAAGTTGCGTGTCGTCGGCGTAGGAGACAAGCTCCACGCCGAACGACTGCACTACCTCTGCCAATGGGGCCATGTATAAATTAAACAGGGTGGGACTCAGGGCAGAGCCCTGAGGAACCCCCTGCTCAAGCATCACTCTGTCGGAGAGAGAAGTCCCCCTTTGGACTTGGAAGCTCCTGTTAAGCAAGAAAGCTTTCAGCCATCCCAGTGCCTTATTGGTGACTCCCGCTTTGTTTAGACACTGTAGCAAGATGGAGTGTGCTACAGTGTCAAAAGCGGCACTGAGATCAAGCATGATGAGGGCCATTGTCTTTCCCTCATCTGCTCCCTCACGAAGGGTTTCTGTGGCCCTCAGGAGAGCTGTCTCCGTAGAGAAACCAGATCTGAAACCCGACTGAGATTTATGGAAAACATTATGGGTCTCAAGATGTTCCATCAGTTGAGTGTTAGCGATTTTCTCTGCTAACTTGGCCACATAAGGTAGCAGGGATATAGGTCGTAAATTATCCATTATGTCCAAACTGATGTTGGGTTTTTTCTTAATGGGTAGCACTATTGCCTGTTTCCATTCCTCAGGGAGACAAGAGGTTGAAAAGGAGGTTTGTAGTAGGTGCCTCAGATGAGGTTCCAATACTGAAAAGGCTTCAGCTAAAATTTTTGGTGGTGCCGGGTCCCGGGGCGATCCTGATTTAATTTTATTGCACATTTTGGACAAAATCTCATGGGAGGGAACTACAAAAGATTTGAGGCACACAGGAGTACTTACAATTTTATCATTTTCAGTAAAGTCCGTGGCCGGGGCTCCCTGTTTAGAGAAACTAGTGTAGATTTTACTAATTTTGCCAGCAAAATACTGAGCAATATTATTGCACGATTCCACAGAATCATTTTGGGTGGAGGAGGACATCTCCACTATGGATATCTCTTTATATATTTGAAACAGTTCCCTAGAGGAGTTGCCTGCTTCCGTAATACGAGTGTGATAATGCTCAGCTTTGGCCAGGCGAACAGATTTGTAATATTCTCTCTGTGCTGTTTTATATAGTATTTTAGTATCTACACAGAAGTTATGGCGCCAGGCTCTCTCAAGTTTCTTACAAGCCGTTTTCAAGGTCTGTAGTTCTTGGCCGAACCATGGAGCAGTTTTCTTAGGCCTCCTAACATTGGACATGGTGCGGCTAGGGGCTGTGATGTCCAGGGCCTTAGTAACGATATTGTTTAGATTTTCATTAGCTACCTCACAGTCAGCTCCTTTAGGAGGACCTTCGTCTTGAACAATTGGTTGGATACATGTCATTACGAGTTTCCTAGCTCCATGATTGCTTCAATGTACCCTAAGATGTTTGGTACCAAACATCTTGTCATAATAAATCCTCACTGGTTTTGGATTTATTAATAAATGCACACAGGTGAGGGTCCTCTGACACCCTACCAAGCATTGGTGTGGTCTTTGACTAGTCTTAGCCAGTCTGCCACCACTGACATGTTTCTGACCTCATGGGGTGAGAGCCAGAACTTTCAGAGGGCAAGAACAAAGCCAGCTCTGGGCAGAGGTGCTTCCCACCTCGCCCAGGCCAGGAACCTTCAAAGGCGATGTTGACTTTGAAATGCAACCAAGGCAGCTACAGCTAGTGGTGGATGCTTCACATTTGGCTGGAGTACAGGCGTGAAAATTAGGTAATTTAGGTGGAGGGTCCCCATTCAGCCAGCACCACCTTTAAGGTGGGGCAGGTGATGTGGAGCCCACTTTTTATTTCCCTCTATCGTGGTTTCAAATGGAATTGGCCAATTAGGGTCAGTATAGTGCCCCTTCCCACAGAAAAATGATCACTTAGATGGTGTTGCATCCTAAAGGTAGGTAGCCCATTGACTACTACCTGTCACCCCCTTTAAAGGCCCAAAATTTAGTATTTAGGTGACATCCTTGGACCCATAACTTAGATTTGACAGACACAGAGAAGGAAAGGACAAAGAAGAGCTGCTGACCCGAGGACAGAATCCCTGCTGCAGAAAATTGGCATTAAAGCCAGCCTGCTTCCTTAAGGACTTGATAATCATGGTGTGCTGTTTCATCCTGCAACTGTGATGCCTACAACAACCCCGGCGCACCTCCATCCTCCAACAAATCACCAAAGAACTCCCTTGGAGTAGAGGTACTACTCGACTGCAGTCCGAAGGCAATGAAGAAGCAGAATCCGGTTTCCTGACTTGCTGCTCCCCGGCGACTCCAACGCAGCACTCAAACCAAAAATGCTACACTAGCTCCAGAGGGTCAGATCTGTCTCCCCACCAAGCTTGGAGACACCAGGACCTACCGAAGCTGTGCCGCACCGATGCCCGGGATACCTGACCCTTTGAAGCATTCACTGAGACGAAGAGTTCAATCCAGACTCCAAATGCCCAGGAAGCAAGCACCCATCGAAACCCAAAGACCCACTTTGAGAGTGGCCCAGCTGTCCCAGAATTGCCTCTCCAAGCTGCCTGCTCCTGACTGTGAGGACATCTTGACGTGTGCCGCCTGGCTGACCTATCTGCTCTTCACCCAGCTAGCACAGCCTGGGTACCGACAAACCAGCTGTGATACTGTGGCCCTGAAGCCCTTGTGACCTGCAGTGGGATCCCTTTGACTTTACCTTTAAGTGTTTCAGGTGGCCTCCTTTGAGCACACCAGCTACCAACGGACTTAGCACCCTGCTCCCGGCCGAATAGGGGACACTCCCAAAAGCTGCTGTTGGAACATTGGGCCAGGTCTTGATACTTACTTAAATCCTGAAGGTGAACTTCGGAATCCAAGTGTATGATTTTATATGCATTAAATCTATTTTCTCCCATTGACTTCAATAGTGCATAATTGAGCACAAAAGTAATGTATTTTGCGTACTTGAAAAGTTCTATCTTGAAAAATACTTACTGTACAACTAAGTTCTGGGTCTGAAAAATGATATAAAAATCCGTTATTTTAATAAATTGGTCTCGGATTTATTTTTAACTGTGTGTGTAATTTATTGCCTCTGAGTAAAACAAATGCTTAGCACTACCCTCTGATAAGCCTAACTGCTTGCCCATACTACCACAAACAGAGCATTAGTATAATCTACTTTTGCCTCTGTGTACCAGGTTGGGTCTCACTGGACTCTCTGCACAGTGTACTTCATTTTAGTGCACTACATAGAGAGCCAACCTCCGACATTCATTAAAAAAAAACAAAGGTTACAGAGACTTTATAATTCAGTTTAGATAGTACACAAACAAAACCATAGAAATTCAGTTTTTATAGCAAGAGATATTTCAAGCAACTATAAATCGTGCCCTATGGTAACTATAACACGCGCCCTCGCCATGCACAGTTTTCCCATCAAAAATTTTACTGCAAATGTTACAGTGAAATTATCAATGATATTATGGAAGATGTCATGACTGTTGTAAAATCTGGAGTAAGCAGCAGTGCATGGAAAGGGTGCAGGTTATAGTTACCATACGGCATGAATTATAGTTACTTGAAATAACTAACTATAAAAGCTGAATTTTTATGGTTTTGTGCATGT
The DNA here is from genome assembly GCF_964263255.1 of Lissotriton vulgaris. NCBI lineage: Eukaryota > Metazoa > Chordata > Amphibia > Caudata > Salamandridae > Lissotriton > Lissotriton vulgaris. Next base: position 1,539,780,660 of record NC_141687.1, on the reverse strand, counting down.
AAAATCTGAACCAAACTATAAGGTCCCTGTAATCTTTGTTGTTTTAGTGAATTTATAAGGTTTATTTTAATTCTGTTTTCTAACTATAACTTCCCTGTAACCTTTGTTTTTTAGAGAATTTGTAGGATTTAACGTTAAGTAAGATGCTCGTCGCAATGCATGGAGGGGTTAGATGCAAGTCCTGTCATTGCACTGTGCTGCTCCATCCAAGCTTGCTTCTTCTGTGCCCCGCCTCCTTGCCACCCATTGTCCATGCCCCTGCTTCCTCATTTCAGCCCTGTATGGAAGTTGTTCTGTCACTGCCCTACCTGGCTTCCCTAAACAGTTTGCTTGCTGCCCCGTCCAGCTTCTTCTAACCCTTTGTTGTCCGATTCCATGCACCAGTCCACTTCCTCCTGCTCTGCATGGTCCAATGTGCTATCACTGCCCTCCATTTTGCTTGACATCCCACCCACTGCTTCTGCCCTCCATTGTCCATTTATTTGCCAAATCACTGCCCTCCTATATAGACTCTGTTGTTCTTAGTTTGCCGCCCCTACCCTGCTTCCCCTGCACTCCGATGTCTGTGTGCAGGCCCTTGCTCCCTACTTTTTGTCCACCATGTTCCATGGACCTGCCACTGCCCATCCTATATAGTCTGAGTGTTCTGTTGTACTAGGACTGCCACTTCTGCCTGCCTAGTATGATCAGATAGCTGCCGTCTGTCCCTGGCACCTCCCCTCCTGTCCTCCATGGTGCATTTTGCTGCCACTACTTTTTGTTCTTCATACTATTGTTCTGCTGCAATTGCTTCTCCTGCCTTCCTTGCGTGGTCTGTTGTGAAGCCCCTTCCCCTGTCCACTCAAGTCTTTGCACAGCCCCTACCCCACCCTTCTGTCCTCCATGTTCCTTTGTGCAAGCCCATGCCCCTTCCTCTTGCCCACCATGGCCGTTGTGTTCCCACTAACCCTCCTGCTTGCCATGAATAGTCTTCTTTGCAGTCACAGCCCCTACCACCCACTCTGTGTGCCTCTGATCCCCAACTTCCCTCCATTGTCAGTGCCATTATGGTCTCACTGTGGCCCTCCATGGTGCAAGGTGCTGCTAGTGCCCATCTCGCTTGCCCTCCATGGTCAGCTTGCTGCTCCTGTACCCTGCCCTCCGTTTTCCATGTGTAGGCCCCAATCCCCTCCCTCCTGCCTTTTCTGGTCCTTTGCTACATCTGCCCCCTCCCTCCTTCCCTTCATGGTCGGTTATACTGCAACTGTCCCAACTGTCTATCTGGTATAGTCAGTTTGCTGCCCTTGCCTCTTTCCCCACTGTTGTCCATGTGCATGGGGATGGTCCTGTTCCCTCCCTATTGCTTTCCATGATCTGTTGTGCTGCACTGCTGTCCCACTTGCCCAGTGTGGTGTATTGTGCTGCTGCTACCCCTGGCACCTGTCCTGTAAGGTTAGCTTGATGCCCCTGCCCATCTCCCTCCTGCCCTCTGTTATACGAGTCCAAATCCCTACCCCATTCCTCCTGATTTCCATGATCCAGTGCGCCATACTTGCCAATATGGTGAACTTGGTATGAGGGAGATATTGGAAAAATAAAAAGTGGAATTGATTTTCCTAATTGACTTACATTTCAAAAGAGATTTTAGGCAGGAGGAAGGTAAAATACAGCTCTTTTTGAGCTTAGAAACATTGTGAGTCTCCTGCCTGATTCGGGTCTGTTGTCATGTATGGTTGTATTACCACTGCCTCTTCCTTCTGCCCTCAATGGTCTGGTATATTGTCACAGTATCTCTTGCCTGTCCTACATGGTTGATTTGTTGCCCCTGCCCTCCATGGTCTGTTGTCTTGCTACTACCCCTTTCAGCTGTCTAGCGTGGTAAACAACCTCATCCCTGCTCTCAAATATCTGAGTATGTGCCCCTGACCTCTGCCTCCCAACAGCATTCTAATGAGCAAGACTGCTAACATTCTAAATGTATTACAAAAGTGTAGCACGCCTGATGTCATCTTGATGTAATCAAAAGTGTAACACCTAAAATAAGAGGGTCTTATTCCCATAGAAATTATGGTTAGTGCTCTAAAAATCTAAAATGATTAAATATTTACTAAGTTCTCAAACTGTGACAAAGCACTTTTAAATGATTTGCTATCTTGATTTTTTTTATCTGGTTGATCACTTAATTATATGTCACATTTAGGGGAGAGAATTTTTGCATTACGGCCAGAGCAACAGTTGATCCCAACCAGAAGCTCACCTACCAGGATGCATGATGAACTCTAAGCAAGAATGACTAACATACTCCATGCGGGGAGAACATGGCGGCAGACGGCTGAGCTAGTGTGGCGCTCCGTGATTCAGGTTGCTGTTTACCCCGCCTGAGCCCTGAATTCGAACGGTCCTTGATGTATTCCTTAATGGCATAGTCCTCCGTTCCCTAATATTAAATTTAGGCCTGTTATAAAAATATCGGACGAAATAGAAAAACAAAACTCTGAAGTCATCGCCCGACATACCTTCGAGTGAGGTCTGCTTTCAGTTTCTATGATGGGTTTCTCTGGCAGCGTTTCCAGCGTTGGAAGTGCGGATGGTGTGGACGGAGACGCTTGCTGTACGTTACCTCTGCTTACAGCTTCCATCTCTCCGGTAGCCCCGTTGGTCCTGCGGCAGTGGGCCTCGGCAGCCCTGGAGCTGCGCCGTGGAAGGAAAGCACGCAGTTTGTTGCGCGCTTCGTGTGCTGGGGCTGGCGTTTCTGCAGAACGAACCTCGAGGCTGTATTCATAGGAAACAGTGGATGCCATAGAGGCTGAGGGGGAGATAGTCAGTGTTTTGCGCAAAGAGAGAGAGTCCGAAGTGCATAGTGTCTCTGGGGGGTCTGAGGACTCCGAGGAAGAGGGTTTGTCTCTTCATCTTCGGCGTTACCACCAGCGCTATCAGCACCAGCAGCAGCAGCTTAAAGATAAGGGGAGAAACAATCATAGAAGGGGCAAGGCGTCGGCTAGAGAACAATCGAGGGAGCCTGCCCCCACCACAAACCTAGACAGCAATGTTGCATTGCCCTCAGTAGGTAAGAGAACCTCCTCATACCTCTCGATTGAAGTTAAAGCTAAGGGCAATAGAGGGAAAATAAGAGGAAAAGTCCTACCTAACCGTAATTCCACTGCTGTCTCTGATGTAGGTTCCTAAATCACGCCTTCTTTGGGTTCGTACTTTAAAGCAATACCACAAGTATTACGCCTCACAGACTCTTAGGGTACGCCTGCACTTTCAGTTTCAGGTATGGCCACTAATGATAACTTAGCATCAGTCCCAGCCTCTTCTGATCAGACCCCTCCTGAAAATGCTCAAGTCTTTACTCTAACTACTGTAGTCGGAGCAGATGGGCCACCTGTTTGTACAGCTTTATCACCGTCAGATCGTCTTTTACCCACCATCCTTCCGGTTAATGTAGCTTTGACCACTATAGCTATTACTGTTGATGCCAGGAAGAGCGGTGATTCAGATAACGCCTCTGACGGGCACATGGTGGTAGGAGACAGACCAGGTGACCCCTTTTCTCCTCTCCTAGTGGAACTTGCACACGTAGCAAATGCTGGCATGGAGGCAGCAGGGGGGTCAGATCCTTCAGTTAAATCTTCTGATTTAGCCCAGCAGCAACTTCCAGATCCGGTTCTATCTTTGGAGGAAGGTGGTATTACGGCTGCCTCTTTGCTGGTAATGTTCTCAACCCTATCTCGTGACATAAAAAGAGGCTTTGAGGAGTCTGCATCTATACAGAGGGAGATCCGGAACTATTGTGAGTCCCTCAATAGCAAAATAGATGGGTTAACATCTAGGACTGGTGTGTTAGAAGAGACTGTCGGGGCAATGTCGTTACACTTGGATAAAGCAGTGGATGATATTGGTAAATTAAAGAAAGAGGATCAGGCCCTCCTAGACAAGATGGAGGTGTTGGAGAACAATGCCAGAAGGAGTAACATTCGCATTCTCAACATTCCAGAAGGATCAGAAGGGCCAGATGTCAAGAAGTTTGTTGTTCATCTATTAAAAGAATCTCTTTCTTTGGATCAATGCCTAGAGGTGTTGGCCACTGACATCCAGAGGGTCCACAGGGATCCCTTTAGACAAAATCCACAAAGGTCGAAACCTCGTAAAATCTTGGTCAATTTTCACACTTATGCCCTTAAAGAGCAGATTTTAAATCTAGCTTTAAAGCAGAAGTCATTACCTGGCAAGGGATTACGCTGGAAAAGCAATGGGAGTTTGGTAGGCGGTTAGACGCCTTTAAGAGGCTAGGTGCTACAGCTCAGTTCATATTTCCGTCCTCATTAAGGGTCATGCATAATAACAAGATGATGAACATCAGGACTGTCCAAGCTGCTGATGAGCTCCTTTTAGATCTAGGTAATAAGGGATCAGATAAATAAGATTTGTGTCTCTCAGTGACATAGACTAATTCAGTGAAAATGAACATCATGTATGTCTATATTCACATTGAATAGATACAACAAGCAAACAAATGAACTTAAAATCAAATAAAAAAAATCTCAAAAAATTAAATACTAAAAAAAAACAGGAGAGGGAGAAGAGAAGGAAAAGAAGGGGGGAAAAATTGTTATGTCTTACATGTAATCTTCTCTTTTCTTTTCTTTTTTCTTGATGCACCAAAACTTTAAGACAGGGACTTCTTTCAGGGTTTTGAGTTAGAGGCAAGGGGGTAGCGGTAACCTGAGGGAGGGGTGCCATCTACTGGACTTGATCCGGTTAGATACAGCACGGGTTCTCCATGGGAGGGGGGGGTGGAGGGAGGAGGGGGCACAGGGTTAAGGGGGGTTAAAAATCAATAGAAAATTCCTCATTTACCAATATGATGCTTTACTGCACTTAATCAGCTATATATATCTATGTGCTGTGCTGCTAATTTTTAATGGGGGTACTCAGCATATCATTGTTTTTTATTTCAAGTTGAGGTTGGGCAGAGTCTGGAACAATTATGATGACTAAATTAAAGATATCATCACGGAACGCTAATGGTTTACGAACCAAACCCAGAGCTAGAACTCTTTTGCAGTATCTTCGTGACTCAGACGCTCAGGTCATCGTCCTCCAAGAGACACATTTGGTGCAGGTTGAAATCGATGCATTGGTTAAGGTCAATAAATGGATTGACTTTGCAATCTCTACTTCTCAGTCCTTGACTTCTAGAGGTGTATCGCTCATTTTCAAGAAACATCTTGGGGCTAAGCTCCTGGACTCAAAAGTGGACCCAGATTGTAGATGGGCTATTGCTTTTCTTTCTATTTTGAGCTTTCAATTGACTATAGTGGGTATTATGGGCCTAATCAAGATGATCCATCTATCTTGCGAACCATTTTTTCCCATCTCCTGTCCTTCCCTGAGCCTGTAATATTTGCAGGGGACTTTAACATTGTTTTAGACCCCATTTTGATAAATCTCACAGTAACAGATCCAAAGTCCAGTCGAAGTCAAGATCCTTCTTGTTAAATGCAATGAAGCAATATGGGTATGTGGATATCTGGAGGCTAAGGGCAGGCCAACAGCAGGGCATTTCTTTCAGGAATTATAAGTACCACCACCAATCGAGAATAGACTATATATTAATTAGCCAGAGATTGGTGGAAGCTGTCAAGACCATTAAATAGCTACCCCCTACACTTATCAGACCACTCGGCTGTGCTATTGGAACTTATGACCCCTTTAACAGCGCCGGTAAGGGTTTGGTCTGTTGATCGTTCACTATTCTCTCACTCTGAAGATGTACTATTTTTAAAGACTGAGGTAGCCCACTTCTTGAAGATAAATGTAGGCACTGCTAGTATGGGACTTGTCTTGGACTCTCTTAAAGCGTTTTTGAGAGGCCTAATTACAGTTAAAGCAGCCTATAGAAGAAAAGAGTATAGAGAGGCCGTGGCCTCGGTAGAGGCGAATATAGCCATGGTCCAGCTTGAGATTGACTCCAATACTAGCTCCACGGATGATGTTTTGAGGCCTCTGTGCGAAAGACTACTCTCCTTAAAGGGTCAACTGGCCTCTACTCTTAACCAGAGATTACAAGAAAGATGGGAGGCCAACCTGCAGAAATGTATAGATCATTGGAGCAAGAGCTTGTCCCTTTTCTGGCAAACCTGTTTAACCAGATTCTTTTGGATGGGGTGCCTCCTCCAGTGTCATGGGATAATGCTTCCATTACTGTAATATTAAAACCTGGCAAGCCATCAACGGCATGCGGTTCGTTCAGACCAATCTCGATTCTAAATGGGGATTACAAGATATTTTCATCCATTCTTGCAAATAGACTAGCCTTAGTTGCACCCTCCATTTTACATCCAGATCAGAAGGGGTTTGTCAAGGGGAGACAACTCTTCGAATTAACCTACAACCTAATTAGAGCTATAGATCTGGCTGTTTTGGAATCTCTCCCACTGGCGGCTCTTACGTTGGATGCCACCAAGGCCTTCGACAGGGTCAACTGGTTGTACCTGTCGGAGGCCTTGGCAAAATTCAACGTGGGAGGAGGATTCCGTGGAGCAATCGGTCTTCTTTACCAGAATCCCAGGGCCTGTGTTCTGGTCAATGGGGTATTGTCTGACCCCATTGACATCTCGAGGGGAACTCGGCAGGGCTGCCTACTCTCTCCTCTTCTTTTCGATCTATATGCTGAACCATTTGCCCAGAGTTTGAGGGATAGTGGAAATGTAAATGTAGTTGAGCTTATATAGCGCACAGCTACCCGCAGTGGGTGTCCCGGCGCTTGCTTAGGGAACCCGTCCTGATATTCCCCGTGTGATAGCCCCAGCGGGTATCCACAAGGTGAAAGTCAGGCATCCCGCCGCGAGGGGCCGTTGTGGAGATTAAGCAAGCTATTGCCCAGAGTCACAGAGTGTGAACCCGTGAGTCGAGAAGGCACCGGAGCGAGAATTATCGAGTCCGTGGAATTTTTAGCCCAAGACCCACCGAGGCGGGGAATTGAACCCTGGTCCAGGACCGATCTCAGCTTCCGGGTCTGCCGCCTCTAACCCCTGAGCCACACGTCTCCACATGACATCAAAGGGTTCGCATGTAGAGGCTGGGAGAGAAAGGTGGCCCTATATGCAGACGACATCCTCATCTTCACGTCCACAACCCATTTGGCCCTTCCTGCAATATTTAAAGTGGCATCGGAGTTTGGGGAGGTGTCCTGTTACGAGATTAACACATTAAAAACTGAGATGATGACCTGGAACATCGACCAGAGTTCTTTTAGTTCCGGCGTTTGGCCGGGTAAGGAGATGAGGTATCTAGGCCTTGATGTTGTTGGGGATATAGATCAGATCACCACTAACAATTTCTCAAAAGTGGCTAAGGAATGTCGTAAGTTGCTCCAAAATTGGGCCCATCTCACGTTGTCTTTACTGGGTAGGATTAATCTAGTTAAGATGTCTATTCTACCCAAGATTACCTTTTTATTTAACATTATCCCTTTATATTTTGAACCTTCTCTTAATAAAAAATTACAGGCCAACATCAACACCTTCATCTGGAATAAACACCTTCCAAGAATTTCGTGGAAGAAAATCAGGAGACGTAGGGATAAGGGTGGGCTTGCAGCCCCTGACCTGCAGATCTACGCCTGGGCCTTCCAGCTATCTCATGCTAGGATGTTATTAAAGAATCCATCTAACCATGGAGTTGGTTTTATTTTTTCTACATTGTTGATGGCAGAGGGGGCGAGCCAGTCAAGTTTCCTTTTTAAATTTGGAGATCCCAAGTTTTAAAAAAAAAGTCAAACTGAAGATCTTACGGGGTATGTCAAGAATTTGGGCCCAGCTAACAAAAGTTATTAAAATAGTGTACTATGGTAGTAGAACACCTCTGTGGGGTCTTCCCGATAGTCTGGCTTGGCTAGGAGATGCACTTGCTCAATCTATTGGAGATGCTGGACTTCTGGTGTGGGGAGAATTATTCGTTGATGGTGTTCTGTTACCCTGGGAGTGCCTAAGAAACAAAATTGGTCCGAACTTTGCTAGACTTAAATACTTGCAAATATCTAGTTGGTCCAGATCATATAACGCTTTATCATTTCGAGGAACTAAATTTCCCTTGGGTACACACAGTAACCTTATCACCCTTCTAGTTGATAAGCCTCCCACTAAGAAGGATATTTCATCTTGGTATAATCTAATCCTGGAAGAACTGGATGGCAAATTTCTGCTACCGGATCAGCTTAGATCACCACATCTAATGAACCCCAACCTGCAAGACCTTTGGATTACATCATGTGGCATTATGTGGGATATCGTCAAGCCGGCATGGTTACGTAGAAACCACATCTTTACTATACACCGAGCTTATTATTCGCCCTTACGACTTTCTAAATTTAATCAGGGAAACAGGGTGGCATGTGCGAGATGTGGGCTCTTAGCTGCTGCTGGCACCCACATGTTTTCCGAGTGCCCTAATCTTTCCCTGTTTTGGGAAGCCATAAGTAAGACTCTTTCAAAATCAGTCAGTACCAATATTGTTCTAGATCTTACCTCAGTAATTTTTGGCATTGTAGAAAGGGTTTCCACATCGGCAAGGAAGATGATTTTTTAATCTATCCTGCTTGCTAGGAGGGAGATGTGTAAGAAATGGAAAGACTCTCTACCTCCCTCAATTAATGACTGGTACACCTCGGCCCTACAGGTCTCTAGTTTGGATTTGGCCAGAGCTGGGAACAGTGACAAAAGATCTTTCTGGCATCTCCTGAGGTGGGATCATTGAGAGCCTGGGTTTTTTTTCTTTCCCCAGGTCCAATGACCTCCATATGGTTTTCTGTCCTTGCGATCAAAGCTGGTCTATGCACTAGTGCTGAGGGATGAATGCCCCGTTCCATTTCTACACCCCCCCCCCCCCCCCCCAGTCAAAAGAACTGAGGCAGCATGTTGCAGGTTGCATGATCCGAACCTAGGTGGCATATGAGGACAAAAAAAAAAAAGAATGACTAACACACTCCTGACCTTCAACGAGAAACTACAACATATAATATCTCGTGTTAGATACTCATTTCTATGTGACTAGTGCTCAACTTTTCTTTTGATGTAACTTTTGTATAGCACTCGGAAACCCTCATCGGGTCTAGTCCGCGCTATATGAAATTTTATTAAAAAACAGACTTTGCAACTGGGGAACCAGGTTCGAGTTTTGCCATCACCTCGACATCCTATGATTCTGGGCAAATCACTTAATCTCCCTAAACCTAAAACCAAAATGGATGTGTCCTTGTGTAATGCAACTGATGCTCATTTAAAGCACTGGTATACCTTCGGGTCAAGTCTGCGCTATATAAAACTGCAAACAAATTAATTACTTCTGCCATGGGATATACTTGGGCTACATTTGGGTGATATTTGGGCTACATTTGGGCTCTTTTTTTCTCTGGTGGCCATCTTGGGAGACTTTCTTGTAATAAAACTCCCTAATTTCCTCATTTACTGTAGGACCCTCAGTAGAAAACTCTCAGTGTTCTACTTCCATTCCATCAAGGTGGCGTTCAGAGGTGCCACACTTTTGGCACACCATCAGAATGTTAGCACTCTAGTTGCACATTAGAACACTGTAATAAAGCTTCCAATCACCAGGGAGTTGATTGGCAGTCTACAGCTAGTGTTGAAAATGCATGTTTTAGTCTGCATGTTAGAATGTTTTAATAAAATAGTAAAGGAAACTCTTCGAGAACTCGCTAAAATGTGTCATAATTTTCCTTCCTACAGCACTAACTATAACTTCTATGACAACATGAATCCCCCCATTGTGTTCCTTTTCAAATTAAATATTTTAAATGTTAACAGTTTGATTCAATCAAGATGGCTTCAGGTGTGCGATGCGTTTGTCATAAGTAAGACTGTTAGATCTCTAGTTGCTCTTTAGAACACCCTGTGAGGCTCCAGTAGAACACAAGGGAATCAACTGACAGGCTGCTCCAGTTGAAAGAACATGTTTTACTGAGAATGTTAGACTTCCTTCTCATATGGCTGAGAATGTGTATGTGAATTTACAGAAAATATGATCTCATTTTAGTTTCTGAGCACCTTCTATAACCTCTATGGGAAAATGTCCGTTTTCCACAGCAAGGATGTGCAGACAATCATGATTTTATTAAAGACTAAGAGGCTAATATAATGTATACCTCTTTTTTGCCACTCAACACAGCAGCAACTTAAAACATTACATTAGAACTAGGACCGCTAACAACATTCCAATCTACTATATATTCCTCAGCCAGGCAGCCATCTTCCTTTTTTTCTTGCGCACAACTTGAACAGTTCCTTTTTGTTTTCTTTATTCTTACCGATATACGAGATCCAAGGCTCCTTATTCTATAGCTTAACTTCGTATATTTGCCGTTTCTGAAACACAAATTAAGGGGAGAGTACTATTCACTGGGAGGGTTTAATATTAGCCTCTGTGTCTTTAATGAAATCATGATTTTCTACCCACCCTTGTTGTGGAAAATCTGAATTTTATGGCATGGCAAAGAGGCCAATATTATGCATGTTCAAGGACTTGCCATAATATTCATCACAGCACATTCTACTGGTTTAAAATAAAGCTTCCTAAACACCATTGACCAATCAGCTGCAGGCAAAATATCACCCAAACTTCCTCCTAAAACCAAAGCTTTAGAAGCCAAAGATCCACTTGCTGAGTGTGCTCCAAACCTACTAACATTAATTCCCGGTCTTCTCTTTATTTTCTTAACACATATAGCCAAAGTAGGGCTTCAAACAGGTTTTTGAGGGGATCTGAAAGAAATTAGCAATTGAGAATCTAATTGACCCCTCAAACTTGAAGTCCTTCTTCATACTCCTGCAAACACGTAACCATACACAGCTTCCTGCTCTCCTCAAAGTTTGGATGAAATACAGTCCGGGACAAAGTTTTGATTCTTCTCTAAATGGTATAAGACACCTTCTGGTAAGTAACTACGTGAAGATATCTCCAATGCCCTTACATCCGATACCCTTCTAAAAGATATTAAGCAAAGAATAAATCGAAAACCTCATTCTCACACCAATCAGCCAATTCTGTTAACACCACAGAGAAGAATACTTTGGTTTCTGGGACACCTTTAAAAGAACATTCCATATCAATCTCTTTACTATGTCCTGCTGCCCACTGGTAAGGCATCCACCAACTGCTGAAATGGCCAATCTATCCAGATTTACGGAACTATAAGATATGCCTCCTAAGGAAACCTCTGTCAAAAAATTAACCACACTTGCCACAGGTGCTGAAGTGGGATCTAAACTCTGCGATGAACACAAACATCCCCATCTCTTCCCTGCTAATTTATATGACTTTGTTTGTTCCTGGAGCACAGGAGTCCTTAATAAGCTTATTTTCTTCCAACGATAAGCCTGACACCTGCCAAACTCCCCTGAAATCATCCAGTCCATCAACTGCATTTGACCTTGTAAAATCAACTTGTACAATTGTTCCAGGGGATTTATCAACACTATTCTAACCCCTGGAATTAGAACTGGATCTTCTATTAACAGCTTCATGCCTTTCAGAAACCACGCTTGGGATGGCCAAAAGTGAGCCACTAACAACAACTCGGCCTGGTTTCTCTGCACTTTCAACAGCAGTCTCTGGATTAAGGCAAACAGCGAGAACGCATAATTGTGATCCACCCCTCAATGCTGAAGAAATGCATCCATGTTGAACTACGGATACAGTTTAAGGCCTTGTGTATAGTCTTTAAGTCCCTCAATGGCATTGGTCCTGGCTTCCTAAAACACTCAATACAGTGGTATGTTCCTGGAAGAGCTCTGCGTTCCTCGCAAGCCAAACAAGCGATCCTCCCCCGCTATAACAAGACTAGTTGAAGTGGTAGGAGCTTTCGTCATTGCGCCACCAAGGCTTGGAATAGCCTGCCTTTCCATTTTAGAAACTCAACGGAGCTTCTCCCCTTTAGGAAAGAACTAAAAACATGGCTATTTACTTAAATGGTCACTTTAGCCAACACTTATAGATGCTCTTGGTTGGTAGTGCACAGTGCCAGGACACCTCAGGGTAACAGAGCACTTTAAAAATCCCAGTAACATCACATCCACATCCACATCCACTGCCTCCGCCTCCGTATCTGGCCTCCAGCGGAAAAACTTGCCAATATGACAATTCCACCTGCTTACAAACAAGTCAACTTTGAATGGTCCCCACCTGTTCTCTAAAGCTTTGAAAACCTCCTTGTTCAACATCAATCACTGATGTCTTGCAACCTCCTGGAACTCCAATCTGTCACAATGTTGCTCATTCCCAGAATAAACTGGGCTTGCAATATGATATTGTGGGCTAGACAAAAATGCAGAAACTCCTTTGCGAACTCTGTCTTGACCGGGAACCTCCCAACTTGTTTATGTACCTTACAGCAGACGCATTGTCCATCTTTAACAACACAGAACACTTTGTCCTGTCCTTGACAAAATTCTTCACCGCAAACACAACTCCCAGCAATACCAGATAATTGAGATGCATTTAATTCTCCTGTTGTAAGTGAATAACTTCTCGCCCCTCCACCCCCCAACCAAAAAGACTGGCCTCCGACTATCACCAAATCTACTGTCTCTCCAAAAATTACTCTTCCATTCCAGGCCTCTAAATTCTCTAGCCAAGACTCTTGTTCATTCCTTGTGTCCAGATCATACAAACTTTCTGGGAATACCTCAATCCTTTGCGAAGATACCTCGCTTTTAATCTCTGCTTTGCTTGATAACGTAAAGGTGCTGGGAAAATTGCCTGAATTGAAGCGGACACAAACCCAAAACACTTGCTAACTGTCTCAATGAAACTCATTTGCATTGCAACATTCTCTTTATCTCACTATGGTTATTCTTTACCTTCTCCACTCGTAATTTCAAAGCACATTCCAATGTCTGAATTTGGAAACCCCCCAAAAAAAACTCTGACAAGGTTCCAAACACAACTTCTTTCTGTTCACCACAAACCCAAGATCCTCCAAAATAAATTCAAAACAGCCAGATGTGTCTGTTACTGCACAAAATCTCTGCTCTCTGCCATAATCAGAATTTTGTATATATAAACTATTAGTTGCACCCCTCTGGATCTTAACCAAGCCAGAATTGGCCTCAGCACCTTTGTGAAACACCAAGGGGCGGACGTGAGCTCAAACAAAAGACTTTTGAACCTGCACATTGTCCCTTGCCACAGAAACCTCAGATTATCTCTCTGTTCCAGACAAACCGGGCCCATCAAATAAGCATCTTTGAAATCCAGACGGTCAACCACTCTCCCTTCCTCAACAGGTCCCTCAGCAAATGAATACAAAAGAAATTTAAATACTAGTATCCATAGGTTATATTACCAAGCCAAAATGATAACTGCAGGATTCCAAATTCTCAGCCGGGAAATTGATCCTGCATTCTCCCAGCCCCTCCAAAAACCTCTCCATATTATTATGGACCTTTTGAATGGAATTAAAAGACCCTAAATATTTTATCATCTCTTTGACAAACTCTTATCCAAAGTGTATACCATTGGCTTCTTGCCCCGCTTCCTTAGATGCAAGCCTGCCAACTTTGGGTCTATCTTCATTAAGATGTTTTTTCTACCCTCCATACATAAGGCTGCATTGGAATTCTCCAACAACCAAACAACTGCTGAACCCACTGGCACAGTAGCTACACATCCACAGATATTTCCTGTAAATAACCCTCCTCACACATGTCAAAAATATTCTTTAAGGGCCCAAATACATCAAGTAACCTGTCCTGACACTCCTTGCCCTTTAACCCTTTCTCCAGACTACTTCTTGGGTCACTCCCTGACTTGTTCAGGAAAGCCAACATCTTTCAATCTAACTCAGGAGTATATGTTACCTTTTTACTCAAAGATGGTCAGGGACATTCTGTGCATAATCTATTCCTCACTTCTGTAGACATTTCACGCTTAATCTAGGGACTCATATGCTCTGGCACGTGATCTGTAGGTACCCATTGTCGGGACAAAGGATGTCGAATTGTGTGAGGATCAAACATACATTCTCCAAGCAGGTCTTTCACTACTTGATCTTGCTCATCACAAACCAACTCCTTCTTATAGTTTTTCCTTTCCACTTCATCATTTGACTCATCCATATCAGATGAACAAGAAATCACTACGTCACCACTTCCTGATGGCTTGTTATATGCAACTGCTGTGATTCCTTTTAACTGCCTTTACAGCCTTTCCCATGAACCCCTCTTTCTTTTCCTGCGGACCATACTGTCCAGACATGATATTTTCAATCTCACAAGATCTTCCTGCCACTTCCTCCACTGACGAAAACTGTTCTTTCTCACTTTAATAAATCTTTTTCTCCTGTTTTTCCATACAGTCATCCAGTTTTTGACCTAACTGGTTAGCCAAAGAAAATCTTACTTACACATTCCTGAACTTTGTCCTACAAATTCTGTTCAACTGGCAAGTTAGACTCCACTATCAATAAACAATTAAATATTGAATATTTGTAAATTATTCTCACCAAATAAACCTCAAATCCAAACATAAAAGCACCAAAACTCAATTCCATAGTCAAAAATACCACCAATTCCAGCATGCACGGCCTCTATCCTTTACTCGTAAAAGGTTGTAACTAACTAACAGAAACTAAAAATCTATTTAACGTCTCGAAATATGGCTGTCACGCTATACATTGTGTGCCTTGTTGAAAGTCCAATACAAAATGGTTGATCACGTGTAATCACGCTGGAGGAGTCAACTTCGAAGCTCCTCAGGAGATGAACACCACGCTCAGACGGCGACCATGAGCCAGTGTGTAGGGAGGGGAACAATAGAGAACGCACAGCAATATATCCAGAACCCAAGGTATGACGCTCCTTGCCTCACAAAGCTACCCTTCCTCTGTACACGTGCCCGGCAGACCTCACAGGCGTCAATAAAAAATAAATCAATGAGCAAGTAACCCCTTTAGCCACCAAGGCCTACAAATTATACACTTGGCTTCATAAAGTGATCGACGCGCGAATAATTAAATTAGCACCACCAGATAAAAAAGCTACTAACAAAATAGGCTTGCAACATTCCGAAACCAAACCTATTCAAATCCGCATTTCAATGTTGGACTTGGCCCTGCTTGCAGGGTCATCCCGAAACTCTTTGCCTTCCCCCTAGCCTATATGGCTGTGATGGAATTGGTGAGCTCAGGATTCTGAACACTTTAGCGTTGGTTAGCAGTGCAAAGTGCGTGTGTTGTCTGCCTTACACAGGCTCACATTAGGAACCCCCATGGTAGAAACTGTATTCACTATGTGTGGGGTGCCTGAAATGAAAATAATAAATGTTGCGCAATGGTGGGCGCAGATTCTTTTGTACCATTGTGTAAATGTTCCCTTTAAAACATTTGCCATTTCTGTGTGCCTTGTGCTTGCCTGCCTGAAATGGGTTGCAGGTCTAGTGCTCGAAGTGACCAAGGCTGGCTCCGCCCCTTGGGTGTGTGTCTCACACCCCCCAGCTTTTGGAGGGAAGCCTGGGAGCCTTCTAGAAGGTTCTGGCCCTTTCTGGTAGGTGGGGTGAGGGGTGTGTATATATAGAGGAGCTGAGACTCCATGTGTTCAGAGTGTGCAAGGTACCACCGCAAGGGTCTGTGTGCTGGCCCCTGTGCCCATCGATCCCCCTCTGTTTTCCACAGGGCCAGTGAGAGCCCTTTACTGGAGTGCCACGATATAGGGATTGACTGTTCCTAAGCACTGCTGTCCTGTACCGATGAGTGCCCACTGACCGCTGATCTTGCCTAGCACTGCCTGCCTGCTCTCCTTCCCTAGCGCCTCATGAGCGCCATAGTTCGTTTGCCTGCACTCCAAGGAGGTGAAGAGCGTGGGCGCTACCTGCTTGTGTGGGGCCCTGACTGAATGCTGGGACCTAGCGCCTCGTGAGTGCTATATTCAGACTGCTAGTGAGGAGGAGCGGATGTCTGCAGCGCTGTGCTTCCAAAGCGCTGCGAGGGAACCCCGGTGTGTGGGATACACCCAGCCTGCATCTCCAACTAGCAGGAGCCCCCCTGCTGTTGGGCACCTCCATCGTCATGTCCCCAGGAGAAGAATCCACATTGCCCGTGGGGCTCCCTTGTGCCAGGGAGAGCCCCACGTTTCCAGGAGGAGCGGGTGCACTGCCCACCCCGTGGTTGTGACGCATAATAGTGCTGCCTGGGGGAACTGGATATCTAGAAATACAGCGGGAGCCCATCCCGCGTTGTTACCGCACTGTGCCGATTTGGAGATACAGCGGGTGCCTACCCAGCGTTCGGGCATAGTTAGAAACCCAGCGGGAGCCCACCCACGGGTTTGATGCCAATGTTGGTGGGAGCCTACCCCGCACTTTGAAGTTGCCAGAAATCACAGCGGCAACATGGGTTGTGCAGAAGAAATGTGCCGCCGCGCGGCCAGAGACAACCCGGAAGCCAAAGTCTGGTTGTGGGCGGGGCCTTGGGAGGCCGTCCGGAGCCTCGCGGGCTCCCTATCGAAGTCCCGAGCCCTGGGGGGGGGGGGGGTAAAGTCAGGAGGGGAGCCAGGTACGAGGCAGGAGCCTACCCGGCCTCGCGTGAAGCCGCCGGTGAGAGGCGCAGCAAAGGCGGGACTCCCAGGACCGGAGAGAGCCCCGTAGCGTCAGCGGCCTTCTGGAAAGTAGGGCGGAGAGGGGCCCGAGGCACATTGTCGGTGCCCGCCCCGCTGCATTGAAGTCCCCGCATGCTGACTGCCGGTGCCCGCAGAAAACCGTGCGAAGCCCAGAGAGCCAGTCAGTGGGGCTCAGGCTTCCAGCGGTTGGGGGGTGTGTTGTGGCACATTGCTGGTGCCTGTGCCCGGTGCCAGTTTTCCTTTGAGGGCTACACAGCAGCCATGCCGGTGCGGGCTGCCGCAACGTGGTGCCATTGTTGTGACTACAGAGTCCCAGAGGGGACTCCAATGTGGCCATAGTGGTTTTAACTCACCCTGCTACCCCTGTTGACAGCTGCATCAGTTTGGGCATTTTTGTTGATATTCGAGCCCCAAAGGGGAGCTCCAACGGACCGGGACTCACCTTGGGCACCGTGGTGCCAGTACTCTGTTTGGGCTTCGCAGCTGTGCCGCACCAACGCGGGCAGCTGCACCGAGGGGGCAATATAGTTGTTGAGTCCAGAAGAGGGACACCTACCTGGCCAGTAACTTGTGGGCCTTATTTTTGTACTGCTGCAACATTGGTCAAAGCTTCCTTTTAGAGTCCAAGAGGGGGCTCCCCAGGCGCAGAGGCGCCAGAGACTACTCTGCGGTGTGGTGGACAATGATTTTGGGTGTCACAATGAGCACGCTGCTGTGCTGATGGTACACATAATGTTTCCTTCTTACTTATGTTCTATGCCCCATGCCCATAGGATTATGCCTACTGCAGGAGGCTGTTCACGCTCAGGAGAACGCCTCACGTCAGGCAATGAGGTTCTAGGTGTCACCAGTTTTGCCTTGCTGATTTGATGTTTATGCCCAATGTGACCTATGCCCATTTTTACGCATAGTGTGATGGTATGCTTAATGTTGCATTTTATGCCAAGGCTAATATGATTAGATGAATTTGCATTACTATGCCTGACCTGATGCTTTCATTCCAGGCCTACGGCAAAGGTGATGCATGCCTGATTCTAAAGTTATGATGTTTTATGTTCCTGCCTGATTACGCTTTCAGGCCCTATGCTAATGAGGATGCCTTATGTTTAGGCCTAATGGTTACTGCAATGTTGCTAGGTACCTGGACTTGCCAGTAGGTATTGGCTGTTACACATTTATTGATGGTCTTGCATTTACCCCCTGTGCTCTAGACAGTTCTGGCAGCGGCCCGAGTGGCCCTTCCCTGTAAATCATTCCCCTGTAAAAGTGCTACCTGGTGCCAGTTGGCACTGTGTTATATGTGACTGTGATTACAAGTCTAATGTGTTTTCTTAATACAAAACGCCACTTTTTCACAACCTGGTGTGGAGTCTCTTTTGCAGTGTGCTCAGTGTGTTGCCTGTGAGTGTGGACTGCGCAGATGCTTTACACATTGCCCTGGAGTTTAGCCTATCCGCTTCGCACCAAAATGGTCCACCCTATAATTAATACCTGCATCCTAACTCAGGTGCCCTACAAACAAGATGCGCTTAGGCAATGTTAGTTATGAACTTTAAAAAACACTCTGCTTTTTTAAACTGTAAAATGTAGTATAATCACACGGTTGCAAACATGACTTCAAACATTCACCTAATATAGAACCATGAAATGCTGATAAGCCAACAACAACCTCAGCTGTACTCTTCACACAGACATTTTCAAATACATAGCATCACTCAAACTGTAAACTCTGTGAACTTATTTCATGGATGAGCACCAACAAGGAAGGAAGATGGCTGCCTGGTTCAGGAATATATAGAGGATATGAAGCTTGTTAATTGACATGTAATGTTTTAAGTTACTGCTGTGTTGATTGGCAATAAAGAGGTATGCATAATATTGGCTTCCGTACCTAGCCATAAAATCATGACCAACCGGTTTTCTCTCAAACATGTTTCATGAAATCCAGCTGAATGCTTTTTCATAGGGCAAATTCACCTTAGAACACACCATAATTACTAGAATTAGTATGGTACCATCTACAAATGATTTATATTGTAACTAAAATCTGTTAGCAACCTTTATACATTCTCCTTTTTGTGACCCTGAAAACCTGCCATTTACTACAATGCATTTCAATGGGGACCATGCCTCACAGTCCTGTAAGTGCTGCCACAGCATGTTGTCCATGTTGTTGCCAGACAATAAAGGGGGGGTCCATTTGGGCCCCACATATATGCCATTTGGGGTCTGGGTGTGCTCATTCTGCCCACTTAGATATTTGTATCATTTCATTTTCAGGATACAGGGACCAAGTAATGGCTGCCAAAGCATATTGTTCAGGTTGACACCAACCAATCAGGATTGACTAGTCTCCTTTAAATTGGCCAATCAGAGCATATCTGAACATCAACTGTCCAGATATACACATATCTTTTTCCTTTAAGATCTCAAAAACTACTGAACAGATACATATCAAAACCCAAAAAGTCCGCTTTCTGGACCGAAGCTACCTTTCTGCTAAATTAGGTGTAATTTTGTCCTGCGGTTGGGCTGTAGTCCTGTTTAAAATTTTGGTAATTACTATTGGAAATGCACTTTTTTTGAGCCCCACCTTTTTCTCGTTCCCTGCTTGACAGATCAGCCCGAAACTTTCCATGTACAATAAGACTCATCAGCACACTTTTTGTGGAAAATTTAATGAAGATTCGTCAATCTGCACCAAAGATATAGGCAAGTCAAAAAATGATTTTCCTATGGAAACATAATCCTAACTGAAACTACCTACTGGCGACCACTAGTAGGACAGATGTATACATAGAAACCTACGGGCTTTCACTGCTCAGACTTCCACTGAACTGCAGGTGAGAGCTATAGGCTTCTTATACACACAAGGAACAAATGTGTAGTCGTTTCAAGCAGGGAGGAAACTTTAGCCCTGAAGAAGACCCCAGATCCGTATTGGACTCATTGTGAGGGCTGAAACATGTTGGCATTTGATTGAATCAAGGTTAACTGAGTGATAACCCACAAAATATAACATTGTCGCACTTATATTTTTATCCACACCCCCTGTACCCTACTAATAAAATACTTTCTTATGGATTTACTGTGAGGTATTTTTAACTCACTCTCTACTCTCTTTACTGGACCCTTGCTTTATCCAGCTTCTTTGTATCTAGGAACTTTCAAAGAAAGTATTCTGCTCGAATCTGCCCTGGTGAAATCATCCTACCAGGGAGTGGATATGCGCCGATGATGAAGCATGTCATAATAGTGGAGTGTAGCGTCTATTCTAAAATCTTTGGATGCCCCAGGGAGATTAGTGAGCTTCTACTCTTGTTCCTCACTTTTTCTTCCTCTGTCTACTTCTTGGCCCAGTTGCCCTTTTGTGAAAAAGTATTGTATTTGGGAGAACTCAACTGGCCCAGAAAATCTCCCATTTTCTTGGTGTGAGACAATTTTACCACTCCCCCTGACTACACTGCAATACACTTCAAATCAGACGTGACACATTGCTGCTTGTACGGGTAGGAGTTACAGAATGCACTGAGCCACTGCATGGCTTCTTTGACCTCTGGTAATGTAACCCTGGAAATCATACCATGGGGACATTCTTATCTGTCATTACTCCTATTGATCTGTTAATGTTGCAAACTTACACAGCCACCTGCACTAACACCTCCCAATAAGATCCAGGTGACAACTGTCTATTGGGGCATTGGCAAAAACAAAACAATCAACAAGAATTAAAAGCCAGACTTTACATTAGACATGATTGTGAGAAAGAGCCTCTTTTGCATGGTTAGCCCCCCACTTTTTGCCTAGTTACGATTTAGTATCAATAGTAGTGCACAGGGTCCCTGCCAACCAGGTCCCCTGTGCCAGTGCTTCTTCCCTAAAGACAACCCCCCAATTAGTTATTTACCTCTGTAAGTCCCTAGTAAATGGTATCCTGGGTACCTAAGACCTGGGAGCTAAAGAGTGTCCCTTGAGACCACCTCACGGGGACCATGCCACTGCCCTTGCAGCTTGCATGGCCCTATGAGAGAGAAAACAATGAAGTGAACATGGCATACTGCCTGGGTGCCATGCCAGCTAACACTGCCTGAAGGCATTGGTAAGTCACGCCTCTAGCAGGCCTCACAGCCCTAAGGCAGGGTGCACTATACCACAAGTGAGGGCATATATATGTATCTTGCTAAATCTAGTATTTAGGTTGCTTCCCCAGACCTGGAAACTAGATCTGGGACGACCTAAGTGGAAAGAAGACAACGCTGCAGAGAAGACTGAAGATGATGACTGCCTTTGCCCCAGCTCTACCGGCCTGTCTCCTGCTTTTGCGAACCTGCGACCGGTCTTGCAGCCAGCAACCTCTAAAAACCCTTGGAAGACTGCTGCTTTTGAAAAAGACTCTGATCTCCATCGGACAGCTGACCTGTCCAAGAAGTAACCAACTTCGAGGACACCGGATCCAGACAGACCAGTGTCTCCTGCCCACTCTGCAGCAGACGCCCCCGGTCCGAGTGGCTCCACAGTGCAGTGAAGTCTCCCCAGTGATCCTGACCTCATGTCCAAAATTGACGGACTGCACAGGACCTCCACGATAGTGCCTGCAGTGTGAATCCAGAGGATCCCCTTGTTGTGTAGTTCCTGTAGTACCCATACAGGAAATGCGTGTTTGGATAACAAACTGTGGGATTGGTGGCAGACTGGTTCCGTACACCACCACAGAGAAATGTTAGCCTGTTTGCATTTAAGCTCGCTCACAGTGCCACTAGTGTCTCCTCTTATCGGGGATAGAATAGTTTCTGGCAAACTTTATAACAAGACAACCTTGATCCCTCAGGATCCTGGAAACAATGTACTACTTTTCGCTCAGTCCCTCATGCTCATTTAGTTTATCTCAGAGATACACAGAATAAACAGTCTGGGCATTTCAATAAGGGTTTCATGAACAGTTATATTCTTGATTAAAATATATGAGCTGCAACAACCACTAGACAGTAGCAGAGGTATATGATTAGCAGTACAGTGACTATAAAAGCATAGTACAGTTCTATCATCTTGCAATTAGCATGAATAAATACATGAACATAAAATGCATGGTAAAAGTGGGAGTACTCCTAATATGCCTATCTAGATGTACCGAATTGTACGTAGCATGTGAGTAGGCGTGAAAGCCAAGAATCCCTCTAGGATTTACTCAAACCCCATTACCTGAAGTGTGAGAATGTAGGAGCCCATCTTGATCTCGAGTTGGACACCCCGCGAGGGATGTTCAGACCACTGTCAGCTGGAGCCTCAGCGTCTATGGTCAGTGTGTCGGCCAGGAAGTCTCAGTTCCCTCTAACTAACACTAGTAAGAGGTGCTATATTTATACAGAAAGTATCTAAGGTTGCTTTGTCCCTTGTTACTTGTATTAGCCATTGTTGGGTTTGATGAGGATGTATGGGATGAATGGGGTACGTAGATATGGGGAGGAAGGTGGTGTAGCCCCAGCCTGGTTTCTAGGAACTATTAGGAATATTCATTCATACTGTGTGAGTCAATTGATGGAGTTATAGGACTCTATTTTTTAGGAGAAACCCTCCTTTTGCACCCAGGACTAGAACTAGGTAAAAGGTTCAATCCTAAAAAGGCTTGTTACAGTGTAGTGTAGGGGAGGTAATGTAGGTGAAGGGGTATGATGTTGCACAGGCTCATATATTATGGTACATATATGAAACATAACACCCGGAACGCGACTGGCTTCAGTAAGAAGACTCCCTGGCTCTTGGTGAGTGGAACCGACAGTTCCCCTATGACCCTCTGTATGTCTACTTACGTCTGCTGTCCTTGGCCGTCCTCCTGCAACTACGGGTGCCACGCCTGAAGCCTCTTTGATGAAATAAGAATTGAAAAGCAATAGACACCCGACATTGAAATTTTGCAGCTGGTAGTGTATGTTTGGTGCTGCTTTGGGGGACCCCTGTACTTAACCTAACCCCCAAAGCTAGGCCCCTGAAACCGATTTACTTGCCTGCAAGCAGTGTGGCTCAAGGCACCTCCGTCTCCATTGGAAAGCATTGGGCCGAACTCTGATTTTGACCTCCGACCCCAGCCGCCCCTGTGCGGCTGGTGGTGCAGTTTTGATACTCACCTAACCCCTGGCCCTTGCTGACTTTTGGCTCTGAAGACTGGTATTGTAAGTGCAGTACTTACTTGTTTAACCACAATTTGTTTTCCCCGTAGGATAACATAGGATAACATAGCACTGTGCTGAGACATTTCTAAGTATCGATTTTTCAAAGAGAAAAGTATTTTTTATCAAAAACATCCTTACCTTATTAAAAAAATCTTGGTCTTAAAATAAAGTACAAACACAGTATATCTTTCTAAAATTGGTCGGCATCTCCTTCTTGAGTCGTGTGTCCATTATTGATCACTGTTGTGCAATAAATGTCTTACAGTCCTCTGTCTTAAACCTAAGGCTGCTCATACACACTACCACTAATCGAGCACTTTGAGTTTTACATTGAGCCCTGTACACTTTTGATGTACCCCTGCACGATATTATCACCTAGTAGCAATATCATATACAGAGCCAGCTTCCTACAATTGTGAAGGAAATCACAATAGGAAAGACAAGGTGGCAAATGTAGACATAGGTCACAAAGATCTCAAGTGAAGCTACATCTGCACATGTGGATATTGCATCCTTTCATGTGCATTTGAATGCTGCAGAATAAAGGCTTAGAGTTTGAAAGTAGATTTGGTAAATGTCCAGATAGGAGCAAGGACATCTGATATCTCTACTGCAAAGCCTCAGATTTGGAAGATCACTTAAGAAGCAATAATATCTGTTTTCATGGCATGATAAGAAAAGGCGGAGACTGATGAGTTAACTTTTTCCAGAGGATCTAGTCTTTGTTTTTTAATGTAGATTTTAGCGAGCCGCTAGAATTTTGGAGGACGGGGGCTTGGAGGCGTCGTGCCTCAGAGGACCCGGAGGCTCAACATCTTCTTCACCGGCAGCTCCCGGCGCCGTGTGACCCGGCATA
Organism: Lissotriton vulgaris; assembly: GCF_964263255.1. NCBI lineage: Eukaryota > Metazoa > Chordata > Amphibia > Caudata > Salamandridae > Lissotriton > Lissotriton vulgaris. The sequence continues at coordinate 1,539,757,024 of NC_141687.1, read as the reverse complement.
TCTTTCCCTTCACCCCTCGGCTGCCAGCCCCCTTTTGCGGATTGCTTTTCCCTCCCTGCCTCCGCTGTTGACTCCGTCATCCCGAGAGAGTCACTGGCTGGACTCTTGGGGGCGCAACATGTTCGCCTCGACCAGCGCTGTCCTGCGGGCCCTTAACACATTGGCTAGGGCCTTCTCCTGTTTGTGGGACTCTTCTGAGTCTCTGGCAGCATACCAGGAGACTGGTCAGGTGGACTTACGGCATAATGCTTTGGATGGACGGGAGCTTGCTGCGTTTATTCTCAGCTCCGGACATCTCGAGGTGCTGGGCCGGGCCATGGCTTCCTCAGTCGCTCTCAGTCGCCATGCTTGGCTTCGGGACGGGGTGTTACCTGAGAATATTCGGGAGCAACTCATCGACCTTCCGTTTGATGGCAGCCTGTTATTTCATGCCCCGACCGACTCCGCCATCCAACAGCTCTTGGCAGAGCTCCGTCTTCCTCTGTCCCCTCCTCAGTGACTGCTGAGTTGGGTTGATTCTGGGCCTTCTTAGGCCGGTTGTTCTGGCTGGCGAGTGTATGTTCTGGCCATTTGCGTCCTTTCTTGGGGCTTTGGCATTGTTGGCTGCTAGATTGCGCTTTTTTTTTCTCTGTGTGTGTGCTTTGCCGCAGTTGTTGTGCAGACTTAGCCCTGAGATTAGTTCTTCTGCTTTGCTTGGGCTGTTTGTCAAGCCTCCTGCGGGGGTGTTTTTTTCCCCGTGGCTCCTTTGTTTTTCCTCTGCTGGGGAAGGTCTTCCAAAGAGGGTTCCCATATCTTGGGACTTATCGAACCCTATGTGGGGTAGTGGTAGCTGTCATATGGCTTACGCTCTGCTAGGGGGTTCTGGTCGCCTTCAGGTGCCTGTTCTCCGTGGTGTTTATGTAGGTTGCTTTTGCTCCCTGAGATCATGTGTGCGGCCACTCGTAGTGGTGTGCCAGGCATCTCCTCCTCTCCCTGCTCCTGCTCTGAGGTCTGGAGTGATCCTTTGTTCTCCCTTGCCGGGCGCTGCCTACTCGGCCTTCCTGGGGCCTCGGGCTGTTCTATTTGCTTCGGGCTGCTTTTCACTGTCATCGCTGTTCTGGCTGGCAGGTTGCTCTCCATCTGGAATGGGTTTGCCTTCTTTTCCCTCATTTCCTTGGGTCCTCTAGGCTTCTTCTTCCGCTCTTCGTGTCTTAGATGGAGCGGCAGCTGGTTTGCCTTGTGTGGGAGTGTGGTGCTTCGGCCTCTTTGACCTTACCCTTGGTGTGTATGGGCCTCTTCAGCGCTTAGATACCTCTGGGTGATATAGCGCTATATAAGCTTATAACATAACATCCTTTGGAGTCAGTGGGGCTCTGCTTGTGGGAGTTCCCATTGCCTGGCAGGGACGAGGTTCTACCTGGTCTGCAGATCTGGTCCCCCGTGGGGCCCTCTGTTCTGTATTGGCTGGTGGGGACCTTTCGCAGACCCTCCTTCCCAGGGGGTATTGCTTGGGTATCTATTCTATGTGAAGTAATCTGCGCCTAGTAGTCTAGCAGATGTACGAGTTACTTGCCTTCGCTAACAATGTATCTGGTAGAGACGATTCTAGCCACAGATTCCTTCACGGCCCGCCCTTCTTCCCCTATTCTGCGAGGACCCTTGGGTTGGTCTTCGGTACCGCCTCCCGTGGGGGGCTGTGTCTCCTGTGAGTGCTTCCTTGTTCTTGACAGGTGGCTCCGTCTGAGGCGGTTCATTCCTCCTTGGTTCTTTGGAGGATGGGGTTCTGGTGCCCTGCCGCTCTGGCTATTCCAGGTTTGGGTGGGGGTTTGCTTCTGTCCCTGTCCTTCTTCCCCTCCTTCCATTGCTATCCTCTGATTAAGGGTCAGCTTGCCATGTTTTGCCATTGTCCCTTGGGGGTGGTTGCTCTCTATGTTGGGGTGGCTTGGAGGTTGTTGTAGTAGTGGAGGGGGCAGGGGAGGCGAGAAAGGGAGGATAAGGGAAGAGACAGTAGGGAGGGACGAAGAGAAGTCTGTCTAAAGACCGACTGGATAGGTGAAGACCAAGGAAGGAATCCACGGCCCATCTCACCTATAACTAAACTAGGTAGCTCCATCGGGTATTAGAAAAGTTCAGTCTCAATACAATGAGAGAGGGGAGAAGGAGAGACAAAAATAGGGGGAGTATGCGGGAAGATGACAGTATGGACGAAAGGAAGGTGCAACAATGCGGTTTAACAGTATACCAGAAAAAGGTCTACAATTACTCGTTTACATCAAACAATCAGCAATACATTTGGCGAGGAAAGAAAGGAGAGAGAAAAGAAGTGGGGGGTAGGTGAGGTGAGAACGTGAGGATAAGGGAAGAGACAACCGTGGAGACGAGAGGAAGTCTGTCTAAAGACCGACTGGGTAGGTGACGACCAAGGAGGGAATCCATGGACCGTCTCCTCTATAGCTAAACCAGGTAGCTCTATCGGGCATCAGACAAAGTAGTCCGGTCTCGGGTTTCAAGGGAAGAGGTTCGCAGAAACAGGATGGGAGGGAGAAACGGCTGGGTAGGTGACGGTCGAGGGGGAAGTCCCAAAGCCCATCTCCTCTATAGCTATCAGGTAGCTCCACCGGGCTTTGGTCAAATAGCTAGGTCTAAATGGGAAGTGTTGGACTTGGCCCTCTTGGCAGGGTCATCCCTGAACTTTTTGCCTTCCTCCAATATTCTCTCTGACCTGTTTTTGTTGGTTTAATGACTCTGGGCACTTTACCACTGCAGACCAGTGCTAAAGTGCATATGCTCTCCCTGTGCAAAATGTATATGTGATTGATGTCCATGATTGGTTCATTGGATTTACTGTCAGTCCCCAGTAAAGTGCACCAGGAGTGCCAGGGCTTGTGAATGCCAATACTGCTAGTCGACCTGCAGCGCTGGTTGCGCCAATCACAGAAGCAGCCTTTTAAAATGTGTCTAGGTCTGCCATTGCAGAACCTGCGTGCAGTCTGGTACTGTCATGCTGACTGGGCAAGTGCACACACTTACCAGCATCTAAACCTTCCCTTTACTTCATATGAGTCACCCCTATGGTAGGCCCTAGGGCAGGGTGCATTGTAAGTGTAAGGTAGGACAAGCCCTGATGTGTGAGGCATGTCCTAATAGTGAATTACAGCCAATTTCGTTTTTCACTATTGTAAGGCTACCTGTTCTCTTAGGCCAAGAAGGGCTGCTGGAATTATTACACTCTATAATCCCAGCAGGCTCAGGTAACATGGTAGAAGGTCAAGTTTAGTATGCCTGAACTCAGAATAATAAAATACTTCTTTTAGTAAAGTTTATTTTAATAGCCTGTGTTTACAAATGCTACTTGTAGAAAGTGAACATTTGCTTGCCTAACCATTTCAGCCCGCCTCTGCTAGGATGTGTATTTGCTGTCTAGGTTGTGTGAGTGACAGGGCTGGGGGATGACAGGTGGTGAATGCAAGGATTACACCTCGTGGGTGGTGGGAGTGCCCCTGGACTCTGAATAGAGCTGTGCTCTGCCACCACAAGGCTGGCTCCACCTCCTGGGGAGCGACTGATGACTCAGACCGACACCTGGCCCAGGAAGAGGGAAGCCTGTCAACAAATTACTCCCGGCTGCCCTTGTCCCCACAATGCAGGCTCCACCTCCTGTGGAGCGTCTGATGTGCCATCCCTGCTCCCTGAAAGGAGAGACACAAGTTTACCCAACAAAGTGCTCAGAAACTGAAAGAAGTTATGCACAGGCCCCCCTGGCCTGCCAGAACAAAGGAAAAGCTGCATAAAAGTTGGAGCCCTGCTCCTAGCAAACTAGATCTTGTTTCCCACAACGAACCTCTGCCCAACTAGAAGGAAGAAGCTGAAGGACTGATCTGCAGTCTGCCTTGCTGAGGAAGGAGAGGAGAAGACCTGCCAAGGACTTTGCAGAATTGTGCTTGAAACTTTCTCCAAGGGCTTGTCTGAGCTTGCCCCCTGAACGGAACTCCAGGACCAGTGGGTTCCTTGTGCCTTGGCTCGTCTTGTACTTCGAGCCGTGTGTGCCTCTCGCCGGAGCTGAGTCTGCGCCCCCATCGCCCCCTCCTAGGGCTGTAGCACTCGGGATCTCGCCTGCCCTTTACCCGTGCGAGCCTCGCTCAGTTGGAGTCGCTCTCTGCCCCCGGGTCAGGCTGCCTGCTCCTCTGCCCCTGCCTGCCATTAGGAGCGCGCTGTAGCGCTCGCTCGTCCCTCCAGCCGGAATTCCTCTGAGGCCGGTGATCAACGCTGGGACAGCGGCCCGTACGTCGGAACGTACCCTGCTGCCCTGCTTCACCCCCCCTAAGAGACCTTACAGGCCGCGCCGCCCTCTTTTTGGAGACCCCCTGTAAAATCGGTACTGAGGTCGTGGGCCGCGCCTGCCTGTGTGCACGCACCCGCTGTAGTAGAGATCCGAAGCCACATTGGTGCCCCAGGCGCGCCAGACTCCTACGAGCCGCCCCCCTGCACGAGGGACGACTAACCCAAGAAGTACTCCTGCCTCTCACCTTTGGTGCACCGACGATCTCCGTCCACCCCTCTCTCAGCCAAGCGTACGCCTGCAGTGCCCAGGGCGCCCCCTTACCAACGCCCGCAGCGCACCGACCCTCTGCACAAAGAGTATTTAAGCTTGCACTGGGATCGGGCCGCAACGTTTTATTTCCCTGTAAATCTCACTGTGCGCGTCGGACTGCCTTAAGAGAAATGATACGCTACTTGAAAACCCCAAGGTACATCTGTGCACCAGAAGCTTACCCCACACCTCTACGCACAGGGCTGGTCACGGGCTCGGGGCCTGCAACATTCTTCTTTCCCTGTAGCCCTGTGCGCTCCGCAACTGCTGGTGTACCCCCGGTCTGCGTGAAATCACCTCGCAGTACGAGCCGCACAAGCTGGGTACGGCTCGAACCATTGTTTTACCTTGTTACGTCTCGTATCCCTGAAAAGTGCCAAGGACGCTAAAATCACCCCGCAGTACGAACCGCACAAGCTGGGTACGGCTCGTACCATTATTTTGCATTGCCCTAGGGCAGACATGCCAACCCTCCCGATTCAGGCGTGAGACTACCGATTTGAAGGCTAGTCTCCCGCCTCCCGATTTGTACAAGCAAAAACCCGATTCGTCGAGGGTTTCAGCTGACAGGGCTTGGTAGTGTGTTAAGTGCTAACTCTTCCAACAAAGAGTGGCGATGCAGGGGCTCTCGAAGGGGTGAGAAACCAACAAAGCGTCATTAACTTGGGAATCGTCTTTCAAAAACTTGTTAAGTACTTGGGGGGGGGGGGGAGGTGTTTCAGCCCGGGCTGCCACAGGGGGGTGGGGGTGCATGCACTACCAACAACCTGCCAGGCCAGAGCCCAACACTTGCATCACCCTCTCTCTGCCTGCCATTGGGCTCCATGCTTCTGAAAGGTAAGAAAAAAACGTGCATTTACGTTTCAAATGTCCGATCCTACAGCAGCCACTTCCAAAACCCATAAATGCCAGTAACCCGATTCAAAGCCCCATTCTCCCGATTTATTTTTTAAAATCTCCCACTTTGCTCTCCTGAAATGTTGGCATGTATGCCCTAGGTGTATGCTGGGGATTTCATCCAACTGGTGCGCCACACCGTACGCCTTGTTGCCTTGAAGAGGTACGCCGCGCACGCCTGCTCACGCGTGAGGCGTGAGCATCGGGAGGGGTACGTGTTTTCACCCGTTCGAAGCGCCCAGAAGCACTACCAAACGCACAACTTGTTCCAAAGGGCCCCAAAGTTGTGGAAACCCTGCAAGGATTATTTTGGGACATAAGAAAATATTTAAAAACCCTAAAAGAAGCATTTCTCAGGATTAAGACCCTTGCCAAGTAAACTCAACCTGGCTGTGAAGGAACTTTGATAATTTGAACTGCAACAGAAAGAACCTTTACCTATTTTTAAGATCTTGTGGCCTAAAACTGTGTTGAACTGGTCTTGTGATAAGTCACTGCTGCATATATATATATATATATATATATATATATATATATATTTTATTTTATTTTTTTTTTTTTACATAAATGAACCGTATTTTTACAGAACCTAAGTCTGGTGTCCATTTGTGGGGGGAATCAGTGTGTTTTACTGTGAAAGGTCATGAATGTTTAACTGTAGCGCCCCGAAGTTTAGCCTTGCCTGCTCGCCCAACGCAACCTAAAGGGTGAGCAGGGGTCATTCTGAGGAGTAGTTCTCTTGCCCTGATTAGAGTGGTGGTTTCTGCCTGGCTTTGGTGTCAACCTCAGCCAGCCAGGAATCCCATTTCTAACAGGAAACAAATAAATAACATGGAGTGAAGGAATCAATTCATCAGAAGCATTTTTACTTCTTTTTAGACGGAGGTTGTTGAGGGGGTTTAGCCTATTTTCAGGAGGCAGTGTTTTCCATATCCAAGGGGCTAGGCCGGAGAAAGAATGGTTTTAAGTTTTCTTTATATTAAACTTTTAACAATAGGGAGTTAGGGCTTCTTGAGGAGCAACTTCCAACAGATAGTTAAAGTTTTTGGCTAGGCAGACAGAAGTGTTATGTGGAAGGGCCTTGTGTGTCATGCAAGTTACTTCAACTCGATGTATTCTTCAAATAGGATCCATTTTAGAAGTTTTGGGTCTGATGTATTATCGTTGAATCTTTTCCTTTCACTACCTATTATACGATTGGAGACTGTTAAATCTTAGATTAACTGTCTTCTGACCTCTTGCTAAAACAGCCAACACCTCTTAGTTAGAATTACACTGCGTGCATGCCGTTTCTGTCCTCCCGATCTTTTGTGCATCCACAGCACATTCTGTCTGGTTCTGTTTAGTTTGAGGGTTGAGCCCTGTATAAGCATTCCATGTTTTTTGTTTTCCTGAATCGTCTCTTAATTTTTCCATGCAATGGATCCAAAGTTGGCTAAAACCTGAGATAAATGTTGAGGCTATTGTCAGAACCCCTTTTAGAGGACCACCGGCCACGTAGAGGTTACTGGGCCCAACCGTTGTGGTTAAGGACTTTTATTCCTGGTGTCCCTAGGCCTGACCTACTATGTATTCTGCTCAACTGGGCCAAGTACCCCTTCTATACTTGACTGCTGGACCACATCTACCATTAAGTCAAGGCTGCCTTGGGGGGGAGAGGATGAGAGTTTTAATACAGGTCACTGAACACAACTCATAACTCAAAGTGCAAACAGTCTGAACAATAAATCAATGTCCAGCCAAATACTTGCTTTTATAATCAAAAATGTTATTTTAATTCTAACTCTGCACATGCAGAGATGCGACAATCAAATGCAACAACACAATCCCCCTTGAGGTCAGGGTTCTAGTAGTTGTCAGTCGAATCCCTTTCCCAACCTCCTTCATGTAACATTTGGGGTTTTTCCTCAGTTACTGGTGGCCACATCAGGGAATGCAAACTATTAGGCCATACTCAAGAGTTCCCTTTGACTCTTCAGGATTTTAGTCAAAATTGTCTATGGTGCCACAGGAACATCTGCACCGAATCCCCCGGGCCCCAAAGTTCATAGTTCAAGACTTACCTCCTCCTGCTGCGCAGAACCATTCGGCGTAGCATTGGGTGCCCTCAGCACGGGCACTCGCAAGATCAGGTCCTGCTTGGAGAAGTCTTGGTGCTCGCAGTACATGCGGAAGTGTCAGGTAGGTGCTGGCTCACTATCCAGAGGGAGTGGCTGCTCGCCCCACCGATCCGAGCAGCTTCCATCTCACAGTGATTCGGTAACTCTAGCTCTCCCTGGCGGAGGGAATTCAGTCCTTTGGCTCCCAACTGGAGTCGTGGAAGGGCGTGCCGTCCTCCTTTGAGTCTTCCTGGTCCATGTGTGTAGGTCAGGGCAGATCCTTCAGTATGGCTAGGCTTGCCAGTCACAGCCTCACATCGGGCCTGGTAAATGTTTCGAATTTTTTGATGATTTGGTCCAGTCAGCCCCTCCTGGAACATGGTGTGGTCTTGTTAACTTCCAGACGTAACATAGATCTTGTTCATGTGGTGGTCAGAATCAGAAGTCTCCTCATGAATAGTCACCAACATGTGCTGACCATATTTAATGTCCCATTGATGAAGCCCAAAAAAAATGTCCTTTGTATGTTCTGTGAAATAATTGACGGACACATAAATTCGGCGTCTATCAACCATAAAAAAAAGACCACTCATCTTTTTGGCAGCATTGAAAGGAAGCACGCTAGGATAGGGAGTAGTTGGTTAGGTTTCTTTATTAAGTGTAGGATCACAGCACCACTGATCGCGCGGCGTGCCAACAGTTGAGCCGTCGCTCCTCGGACTCTAAGTCTTCACCTTCAGATTCTAGTAAGCAACGCCATAAGAAGAAGTCGAAAAAGAGTGTTCGCTCTCAGACGTCCCCATGAGGCTCCCGGGAGGCGGACGAGGGGGATAGGGGCTCCAACCCTGCGGCTCCTCGGGAGCCTGGGAGTCCCGCGGCCTACCCGCTATACCCGGGTCCGTCGGCGACACCCAAACAGGTGCAAGAGTTTCTTCCTGCCATGGACTGCATGTTTAGGCCTCGGGCTCCCGCCGGCACGCATGCGGGCCCTGCTGTCCCGTGTCCAGATCCTGCTGGCCTGGCGGCACCGCCTCTGGCCCGGAGCCACTGGATCCAGCTCCCTTTGCTCCGGCCCCGGCGCTGCCCTTGGCTCTGGCACCAGTGCCGCCCCTGGCTCCGCCACAGGCACCGCACTGGGTGCCACTCATCCCGTCCCCGCCCCGGTTCTCAGAACATTTAGTTCCGACCTGGGTTCCGCATTGGGATGCGATTCCGATTCGGCCTCGGCCCCCGCCGCTCCCGGCGCCACTGGCCCACTCTCAGGCTTTGGCTCCTTCTACTCTGGAGCCGGATGAGGACAGGGACGGCTGCGAGGACCCCCTTGCGTGGCAGTGTGACTCCAAGCAGGATTGGGTGGATGACCTTCAAGATGCAGGTGAACTTGTGTCTTCTGACCTGGGGTTTGCCTCCCCTCCGCCTACTATGGAGGAAGGTGCTTCCTACACTCTGGTGCTGCGTCGAGCTGCGGAAGCTCTCCATCTCGACCTCCCTTCAGTGACCCTTAAGACCAACCTCCTTATGGAAGTGCGCTAGACGGCATCTACGTCGTCGGAACCACTGCTCCCTTTCAATGAGGCCCTGACCGAAGTCCTTTGGGCCCTTGGTTGCGGCAAGCCTCGGGGGCACCGGTGGATAAGAACGTCGCTAGGAGTCATCACCTGCCACCTGGTGACCCTGCCTTCTTGACTACTCACCCCACGCCTGACAGCATGGTCATTCAGGCCTCGACGTTGCAGAGTGCCTTTCCCACGGCTCCGCCGGATAAGGACTCTAAAAAGTTGGGCCAATATGGCAAGAGGTTGTCCTCCTCGGCCAGCTTGGGGTTGTAGTCGGTTAATACCGCCTGCCTATTGGGCCATTACTCCCACACCATGTGGGATTTGGTGGCGGAGGTTCTGCCTCAGTGTTCGGAAGAGGTCCAGGTCGTCCTCTCCCAAGCGATTGCCGAGGGCAAGGATGCATTGAAGTTTGCCATCTGGTGTGGTCTGGACACAGCTGATTCCTTGGGCAAGGTGATTTCCACGACTGTGGCGTTGCGGCGCCATGCCTGGTTGCGGTCTATGGGGTACTCGCTTGATGTCCAGAGCTCCCTCATGCACATGCCCTTTGATGGCTCTCACCTCTTTGGCGACAAAAGGCTGACAATGCCCTATGGCGCTTTAAAGACTCACTGGCCACGGCCAAGTCTTTGGGTCTTTCCACGATGAGAGCCCTACCATGCCGGGGTTTTGTTCCTTTCATGGACAAGGTAGAGGCGCCCAGATGCGCTCCTCCACAAAGCCTGCGCAGAACCTGCCTCAGCGTGGCCACGGCTTCCGCAGGGGCGGGTCTGGTAACCAGCGGGCGGGACAGTCCACCTCCACACCTGCTGCTTCCACCTCCAAGCCTTCCTAATCCGGGCTTCAGGAGGCACCCCACACCGGTAGAAGGCAGGGTTCGTCACCACCTCCACCACTGGCACGAAATCACATCGGACAAGTGGGTGCTGCAGATAATCTGGCAAGGTTACTCGCTCCCCTTTCTGCCCTCGACTTCAGCCATGCCACCTCGGTACCACACCATGTCGGGGGATCATTGAGCTCTTCTCCATTACAACGCAATTTTTACAACGCAGGATCCTTTACAATGGAAGCCTTTACAAAACATGACATTACATAGCAGATGCTATTAGAACGCATGCCATTACAACGCAAGTCTAGGTAAGTATATTATTTTTTAACAAATGTAATTAATAAACATTGACTTAATTTTATTTATTAAATACATTTTTTATTAATATATTTGTAAATATATTTAAATATTTTTTTAAAATAGTGTAGGTGTATAAAAATATTTAAAATCCAGTTAGTGTAAAACCCAAACCCAGCCCTGAACCCTAAAAATACCCCTGTACCCCATAACCCAAACCCAGCCCTGAACCCTAAAAATACCCCTGTACCCCATAACCCAAACCTAGCCCCGAACCCTAAAAATACCCCTGTACCCCATAACCCAAACCCAGCCCTGAACCCTAAAAATACCCCTGTACCCCATAACCCAAACCCAGCCCTGAACCCTAAAAATACTCCTGTACCCCATAACCCAAACCCAGCCCTGAACCCTAAAAATACCCCTGGACCCCATAACCCAAACCCAGCCCTGAACGTTAAAAATACCCCTGTACCCCATAACCCAAACCCAGCCCTGAACCCTAAAAATACCCCATAACCCAAACCCAGCCCTGAACCCTAAAAATACCCCTGTACCCCATAACCCAAACCTAGCCCTGAACCCTAAAACTACCCCTGTACCCCATAACCCAAACCTAGCCCTGAACCCTAAAAATACCCCTGTACCCCATAACCCAAACCCAGCCCTGAATCCTAATACACCTGTACCCCATAACCCAAACCCATCCCTGAACCCGAAAATAAAACCCTATACCACATAACCCAAACGCAGCCCTGAACCCTAAAAATACCCCTGTACCCCATAACCCAAACCCAGCCCTGAACCCTAATACCCCTGTACTCCATAACCCAAACCCAGCCCTGAACCCTAAAAAAAAACCCTGTACCACATAACCCAAACCCAGCCCTGAACCCTAAAAATACCCCTGTACCCCATAACCCACACCTAGCCCTGAACCCTAAAAATACCCCTGTACCCCATAACCCAAACCTGAACCCTAAAAATACCCCTGTACCCCATAACCCAAACCCAGCCCTGAACCCTAAAAATACTCCTGTACCCCATAACCCAAACCCAGCCCTGAACCCTAAAAATACCCCTGTACCCCAATAACCCAAACCCAGCCCTGAACCCTAAAAATACCCCTGTACCCCATAACCCAAACCCAGCCCTGAACCCTAAAAATACCCCGTACCCCATAACCCAAACCCATCCCTGAACCCTAAAAATACCCCTGTACCCCATAACCCAAACCTAGCCCTGAACCCTAAAAATACCCCTGTACCCCATAACCCAAACCTAGCCCTGAACCCTAAAAATACCCCTGTACCCCATAACCCAAACCCAGCCCTGAATCCTAATACACCTGTACCCCATAACCCAAACCCAGCCCTGAACCCGAAAAAAAAACCCTATACCACATAACTCAAACCCAGCCCTGAACCCTAAAAATACCCCTGTACCCCATAACCCAAACCCAGCCCTGAACCCTAATAATACCCCTGTACTCCATAACCCAAACCCAGCCCTGAACCCTAAAAAAACCCTGTACCACATAACCCAAACCCAGCCTGGAACCGTAATAATACCCCTGTACCCCATAACCCAAAACCAAATATTTACAATTATTTAAATTAATGTATTTAATTTATTTTTAATATTAAATGTTTAAATAAAATGACATACTTACCAATACTTACGTTGTAATGTCATGCGTTGTAATAGCATCTGCTATGTAATGTCATGCGTTGTAAAGGCATTCGTTGTAAAGGATCCTGCGTTGTAATGGTGTGCATTGAAAAAGAGTGCGTTGAAAAATAATGCATTGTAAAAGTTGCATTGAAACGGTTGCATACCCAAGAAGGACAAGGGGGGCCTGCGCACCATCTTGGACCTCTGGAACGTCAATCCATTCCTCCAGAAAGAGAAGTTCAAGATGCTGACTCTGGCTTAGGTCCTGACTGCCCTGGGCCCTGGAGTCTGGATGGTAGCATTGGACTTGCAGGACGCCTATTTTCATATCCCCGTCCTGCCGGCCCACCGGCGTTACCTGCAGTTCATGGTAGGCCAGGAGCATTTTCAGTTTGCCGTGCTCCCTTTCGGCCTTACCAGCGCCCCTCGGGTGTTCACGAAAGTGATGGCGGTGGTCGCAGCTCATCTGCGCATGTCAGGGGTGTCAGTCTTCCCTTGCCTCAACGACTGGCTGTTGAAGGCGGGCTCGCCCCAGGCAGTCGTCTCCCATCTCCAGACTACGGCCGACTTCCTGCAGTTGCTGGGGTTCTCCATCAATGTGCCGAAGTCGCACCTGAGTCCCTCTCAGAAGCTCCCTTTTATCAGAGTGGTTCTTGATTCGACGCTGTTTCGGGTTTATCCTCCCGAGCAGCGAGTCCAGGATATTCAGGCTAAGATTCCGCTCTTTCAGCCTCTAGCCCGGGTTTCAGTCAGGTTGACCCTCCGGCCTGATGCATCCTGCTGGTGACACATGCCAGATGGCATATGCGGGCTCTGCAGTGGGACCTGAAGTTCCAGTGGGCACAGCATCATGACAACCTGTCCGATCTCGGAGGGCGCTGCATGACAGTTGCAGTGGTGGCTCACAAATCGCGACTGGGTCAGTGGCAGATCCCTCTCCCTTCCCAACCGGAGCACATAGTGGTGACGGATGCATCCCTCCTGGGATGGGGAGGCCACATGGGAGAGGCGGAGATCAGAGGTCTCTGGTCTCCGGCGGAGTCCAGGCTTTATATCAACCTTCTGGAGCTGCGGACGATCCGGCTTGCACTGAAGGCATTCCTTCCCTCTGTCCGGGGAAGTGCAGGTGTTCACGGACAACACCACCGCCATGTGGTATTGCAACAAACGGGGCGGATTGGGGTCGTGGACCCTATGTCAGGAGGCTCTGCGCCTCTGGACATGGATGGAACATCAAGGCATTACCTTGGTGGTTCGACACCTGGCAGGTTCAATGAAAGCCAGGGCGGACAAACTCAGCCGCCGTGCATGGTGGATCACGAGTGGCATCTGAACTTGGATGTGGCGCAAGGTCTCTTTCTGCAGTGGGGAGAGCCTTGGTTAGATCTGTTCGCCACATCTCAATGTCATCAGTTATGCGCGTTGGAATTTCCAAGGTGGCACTCGCTCGGAGACGCTTTTCGTCTCGAGTGGAGCTGCTGTCTGTTGTACGCCTTTCTGCCTATACCACTTCTGCCCAGAGTGCTGAAGAAGATCAGGCGCGACCAGGCCCAAGTTATTCTTGTGGCTCCAGACTGGGCTCGAAGAGTATGGTATCCCGAGCTACTCAGTATGAGCATTGATCCCCCGATCAGTCTGTTTCTTCGGGAGGATCTTCTGTCGCAGCAACAGGGGACGGTCCTCCACCCGAACCTATCCATCCTCCACCCCCATGCGTGGAGATTGAGCGGCGACAGTTAACAGCTTTCGATCGTCCTCCCGAAGTCTGTAATGTCATTCTGGCAGCCAGGCGTCCCTCCACTAAAACAGTATACGCCTGCCGATGGAACAGATTTCTGGCAATGTGCACAGCAAAGGCTGTGAATCCCCTTTCCGCCACTCTTTCTGAGGTTCTTCTGTTTCTCCTATCTTTGGTCCAGCAGGGCTCTGCTTTGGGCACTATCAAAAGCTATCTTTCTGCCATTTCCGCCTTCCTGAGGCTTACTGATCACCCTTCTCTTTCTAAGTCCCCGGTTGTTAACCGCTTTCTCAAGGGTATTACACACACGTTTCCTCCCGTGCCCTTCATAATGCCTCAATGAGACCTAAATCTTGTCTTTTCCGATGTGCGCTCCCTTTGAGCCACTTCATCACTGTCCTTTACGTCTTCTTACTCTTAAGACAGCTTTCCTGGTTGCTATCACCTCTGCCAGAGGAGTGCATGAGCTCCAGGCCCTTTCTTCAAAACCTCCTTTCCTTTCCGTTCATCCGGACAAGGTGGTTTTAGGGACCCATCCTTTTTTTCTGCCAAACGTTGTCACGCCCTTCCACATCGGGCAGACCGTCACTTTGCCCACCTTCTTTCCTCCTCTGCATCCTTTGTTTCTTTATTGTCCTTGCTCTATTCTACGAGTCCTCGAAAATTCTAGCAGCTCGCTAAATTCTACATTAAGAAACTACCGAAATAAGACGCCCACAAAACGTGTAAGTCTTGAAGCCCGAAGGCTTTCGCACACTGTTCCACCAAAAAGAAATGGAAGAAAAGGGGCCCTAAACAGGCCCGTAGCAAGGACTGAATCGGCGTTGCACACGGAAAAGGAAAAAACTGACGTAGGCCGCACGGGGCGGATCTTATGTGACCTCGCTGACGTCACATACATGGACGACGCCTGGGCGGATTCACGTGATGTCGTCCCGCCCCCAGCGCGCAGGGATGCTGTGGCAGAAAAGTTTCCGGATCCAGTCTCACGCCTGGGGATAATTCTACTGAAGGAATCTGCGGCTAGTAATCTCTAGCAGATACACCGGTTTACACTGTTTAGTACCATATCATATTTCATGGAAAATCCTTCATAAAAATCTGCCACCTTCCTTCTCGCAACTCCTTGAAATTCTCACCATTACACCGCTTTTGTTAACTAGGGATATGCAAGTTGCATTACTTTCTATTTGTGCTGCTTTACCCCAGAGCAACAGGCCCATAATACTTTTATTAATCTTGCCTTTCCCGGTGCTGGATAGTCAATTGCACTCACTGTGCTGTCCAGTAAATACCCCCCAAAAAACGGTGCACTCTCACACGTGTGCGGACACTGAACATTGTAACCACATATCTACGATATGAAGTTAGCTCCATTATCAAAAACTCGGGTTGGTTTTCAAAAGCAATACAAAATTCCTAACCTGTTATCTGCGTCAAGTCTATTTATGTAAAGACAATTGTCTTTCAAACAATAAATACACATAACACATATTAAAATGTAACCCCCAACCCTATGAACACCCAGACATGCAGGGGCCACTCGGACAGCCGGGCTCCATACCAGAATCACCCCCAAGGGACAAGGCTCTGGGCGCGGCAAATACCAAACTAGTGTGAACTTCACCAACTTCTACCCAACAAGAGGTCAGCGCTTCAGAGATCGTGGGGGTCCCAGAGGTCATGCAACTCCAACGGTGAATGTTCTCCCTCCACCCAGATCCCCGTGGGGGGGTCGCTTGGCAGGGTTTCTGGATACTTGGGCCTCCCTCACCTCAGATGCTTGGGTTTTTGAAACAGTGCAGGGGTTCCACAGAGTTCGACGACTGCCCCAGCAGGTGTCACACCCTCGCCCCATCTGTTTTACAGTCCGCGTCGCAGAGCTCGACGAAGTCTCTGCGCTTCTGCCCAAGGGGGCCCCTGTCGATCGGCACTGCTTTGCAATGGATTCCTATCTTTCTCATCGACAAGTCCGATGGTGGCCGGCGCCCGATTATCAACCTCCGGAAGTTCAACGAGTAGCTAGTGTACTGCCACTTCAAAACGGAGGGAATTAATCTCCTCAGGTACATTCTGTTCCAAATGGACTGGATGTTGCGCCTATATTTGAAGGAAGCCTACCTGGTGGTTCCAATATTTCCACCAACGCCGGTTTCTGCAGTTCTACTGGACGGAGCAAGTTTTCAAATTCATAACGTTACTGCTCGGCCTGTCGTGCCATGGTGTTTTACCAAGGTGCTCCGCCCGGCGGTGGAGTTTCTCAGCGCATACGCATGATTATATACCTGGACGAAATCATGCTCATGGCGCAATGTCTCAGGGGGATGGTTACGCAGCTCCAGACCGCAATCGATCTCCCATAGGGCCTGGGGTTCATAATCAAAGGAAAAAAAAATCAGTGCTCTCCCTATTCCAGAAGGTGACCTTCCTGGGCTTTGTCGTGGACTCTGCATAAGCGTTGCTGAGCCTCCCCATCACGGAAGATGGCCAAAATTCAAAATAAATTGCGTCAGATAGCCAAACCTCAGAAATTGCTCAGTCAAATTGCACGCCTGGTGGTCCTCCTCTCATCCTCCATCTAGGCTGCCTTCATTATTGGGGCCTGCAGCGCCTCAAGGCTCACCATCTGCGGAAGTGAAGTAGTGTGGCTCACTGGTTAGAGGCGGCAGACCCGAGAGCAGAGGACGGCCCGGGACCAGGGTTCGATTCCCGGCGCGGCAGGTTTCTGGACCAGGGTCAGCGGACTCGATAATTCTCTCGCCTCGGTGCCCACTCTGATCAGCGATCACACTCGGCAACTCTGGGCATTAGCTTGCCTCATCTTCACTAACGGCCCAACCAGACCGCCGGGGATGCCTGGTCTCACCCTGGAGATACCCATTAAGGGACCATCTCTCAGGGAAGCCAGGAAGGGTTTCGCAGCGGTCGAAGCGCCTTGGGACCCTCCGGGTAAGTAGTGCGCTATATAAATGCCTATACATTACATTACAAGGGTTTGAAATACACCCAATCGGTGCCCCTTACGTAGAAGTGAAAGAGGAAATTGCTTGGTGGTTGAACTATATGAAGGCGTGGAACGGGCGTGCAATATTCGGCTTGGATCCCGACTTGGTTATTGAGTAGGAGGTAAACAGGTCCGGCTAGGGTGCCCGATGTAGGGATTTCTCCACAAGAGGAAGTTGGTCATTAGAAGAGCAAAACCTACACATAAATTGTCTGGGTCTGCCAGCAGGGTAGTTCACTGTCAGTTGTTGGACCAGAGACTGGATCCAATCCTGTGCGCTCCTAAAGATGGACAATGTTTCAGCTGTCCATTACATCAATCACTTGGGGGGGAAGGGGGGGGGGGGGGGGGGGGTTACAGGTCCCAGACGCTGGCGGATCTGGCGAAGGACTTCTGGAACTTCTGCCTAGAACACCACATCTTGGCAGAATATCTTCCGGGCCAGGCCAACCAATTGGCGGACTGGCACTCTAGACACCTTCATGACTCCAGCCTGTGGAGGCTGGACCATCAGGTCTTTCAGTGGCTCTCGACCCTATGGGGCCCATTTGTGGTTGTACGGTTTGCATCCCGTCTTGACCACCAGATTCCCCGGTTCGTCTGCTGAAGGCTGGACCCGCTGGCAGCAGCCACAGATGCTTTCCTCCAGGATTGGAGTGCGGAGCGGGAAGAAGCGTTCCCTCCATTCTTGAGGATCTTAAAGTCGTCAGCTCAGGTCTGCCGTCAGGCAGCAGAGGTGTTCATGGTGACCCCGCTGTGGAGGACGCAAGTTTGGTTTCCAGTTCTTCTGGAACTTTCTTGGGATTCTCCAGTTCGACTCCCCCCGTTTCCACATCTTCTGTTGAATCCAGACCAAGTCTTGTGTCGCCTAATTTCACAGGGCTCCCTGCAGTTGATGGCATGGCGTATTTCAGGCCGCGCTAGTCGCTCCCAGGCCTTTCGCAAACTGCTGAACAGCTTTTGTCCAGAGCGTGGGGGTAGCACCACCAAGCATTGTGATGAGTTAGTTGGTGTCTGCGACAGAACCTGGATACCGAGGTAGCAGACCTCATACAGATTTTGAATTTCCTGTCCAACCTAGCTTCAGACGGTTTTGGCTTCCTGTTCGATCAACAAGATCAGGTCAGCTACTTCGGCAGGGCATGCACTGATAGAGGGGGACCCAGTGGGTGAACACCTTTTTGTTTCTAGACTGTTGCGAGGGATTCGCCTTTCTCTTCATACAGTGCCATTCTATGCAGTCTCGTAGGAAGTGAATCTAGTCCTGAATCTTTTCTCTCTTGGCAACCGAACAAGTATCTGTCCTCAAAGGAGCTCTTGGCCAAATTGTCAATGCGGTTGCACTTAATCTCATGCAGGCTAGTCTCGGATGTGCGAGCCCTAGACATTTTGGCAGGCCTTTTTCCCCGGATGGGGTGGTTTCCACAGTAGGTTGACTAAGTCGCTTACGCGTAGAATCACGTTCCCAGACTCGCCTAAACTGTGCCTTCCCTAAAGGTTTATGAAGAATTGATCCAGGATTATCCTTCTCTAAGGGACAACAACTTATTATTGTTCCAAAAAAGCCCTATAAGGCTGTTTCGACTCCCACCATTGCCAGGTGGGTGCGGTGGGTCATGCAAGAAGCAGGCATATATACCAATAGGGTTTGGGGCGCACTCGGCAAGGGGAGTTATGGCTTCGAAAGGCTTCTGCTTTGGGGGCATTTCTGGATAACCAGATGTGGGTGGCAGACTGGTCCTCAGACTCTACCATCAAGAGGTTTGACTTCAAGCCGGTAATGGAGCTAGCTCAATTAGTGGTAAGCAAGCTTTGAACAAGCATAATCCTCTCCTCCAGTCCTGAGATTGAATGAAAATGTGGCTAACAACGTAAAGGTAAGTTTTAATTCGATTAATGACATGGAGGCGAGGATTATCCCACCCGGCAATCATCCTTATGCAGACCCTCCTTGTATCGTAGGAAGACTAACGCTATATTAAAATGTACTTGCAATGAAACTGATCGATGTCATGTTCAAGTTTTCACTGCTTATGGGAAGGATGCAGTCTTTGGTGACATGCTCAATGTGTGTTCAATCAGTTCCTGACATTATGTCTTTGCAGGGAACGATGGATCAAAACAGGGCCAGTGAGGTGCAATTATTGGTGTGAATCTTGCGCAGAAAGAGGCGGTCCAGCCAGTGAAGAAGGACTATATGGGTTTTGTAAGAAGCTGGCTTGGTGTATGATGTACACTTATGTAAGTGAACACTTTGCACCAATCCAGACAACACTTATGGTGCTTTTAGTTGCCTTAGAAAGCTTTATAAGTGGTAGCTGTGGAGAGCAGCCTTCAGGCTAATTCCAGAAGGAGTGTAAAGCAGCTTGTTTTACCAGGACATAATCTTATAGATATAGATTAAGTGAAAAAAAACCCAGTGTATTTATAAAAAGAAGTATTTATTATAAGACACTCACGAACACATACAGATCTCTCCTAGCCGGAGATATACACAATCCTTTTCAATAGAAACAGGTAAGTAGCACGTAATACACAGAGGTCACCAGCGGGAGACCAAACCATATACTATATTAGTGGTATGCAAACCCTGACTTGAGTCAAGACTATACGCAGAAGACGTAGAAGTACCAGGGATCCACAAAACCACCCAAGGTAAGTAACCAGGAGCCCCACAGAGGCTGTTTGCTGAGTGGGAACACAACAGTGGGATCAATGCAAGTTAATGGGTAAGTTGTGTTGCAATTTTAAAGGACTATTCCCAGGGGACCCTGAAAAATCCCTGTGGAAGAAAGAAGGTTTGAGAGCCACCTCACCCGTAGATACCTTAGGAACCAGGATACCTGCACCAGGAAAGCCGGGTGCATAGGTGTGAAGTGGCGTTGGAAACCACAGTTGAACTCAATGGA